>NC_140028.1:101825688-102425688 GCF_963513975.1 Fringilla coelebs | reverse complement strand
AGTGGGGGATAGCCCAACAATATGATGTCCATGCTGCTCACAGGGCCATGAGAGGGCCATCAAGTCCCATCTCCACCAGCCTAGGGGAGTACAGAGACACAAAGGCAGGTACAACACAACATAAAGTAGGGACTAAGAAGAAAGGACACCCTGTGTGAGACCTTCCTAGGGCCATCCCAAGAGAACTTCAATCTTGCTACTGGTTGAACCTGTACTGGTTGAACCTGGGGGCATAGAGCTGCAGTAGCCTTGCCTCTCTCGGGCTGTTCAGTCTGTCCTCATTCCCCTAACACACTCTCCCATGCACTGACAAGAGTTACCTGAGACATATCAGCCTCTTTTTCCTCTCGCGGAGGTTTGTCACCTTCAGCAACATCCTCCTGCTCAGTGGTGGCAGCTCCTGCTGCCACAGCTGCACTGTCTTCTGATGCTGCAGTCCTCTCACCAACAGGTACCACCTAAAAACAACAGAAGGCAGGGACCTTTCAGGATATGAGTTACAGATACTTGCTGGAGAGAACATGGGCCAGCCTCTGCTCTGTGACCCCCCTGTGTGATGCTGACCTATGGTCTTGAGTTCACTGGTGTTCCTCTTGATTTATGGAGAAGAGTAGTGCTGAGGACAAGCTTGTTCAGAAAAAACTGATTAAAAGGTGGGAGAGAGACATTTATGAAACCTCACCAGGCAATATTTAGCAGAGTCCTCAGGTGTTATGAGTGGAGTAACTGTTTGTCAAAGCTATTTTCATTCCTTTGTCTTCCAGCTGTGTTGTGGAAGAAATTTTCCACTGATTTCTGCAGAGGAGGAGGAGCTTGCAAACTGTCTAGGGGTCCACTGTCTAGGACCCTGCTAATGGAGTCTGCTCTTAGGAAGAGCCTTCAAGCCTTCTCTAGCTAGTCACCTACCTCACTACAGACCTTGCCTGGCTTCAAAAAGCTTGTAATCCTAACTTACACATTCCTTTCTAACAGAGAGACTTACAAATCAGTTCATGTCAGGAAAAGTAAATGTATTCTACTTCTAGGTAAGTATCAGAAAAAAATTACCCACAAAGATCTACAGTGATGTCAGCATAAAAAGATGCATAAAAGCCTATTCAGTCTGGCTGTGACTGAATAATTTCTGATCAGTCTGTGTTAAGAAGTTAATGCACGATTTATTCCAACTCATGAAAAGCACATAGAAAAGTACCTGCCTACTACTAGATCAATGTTTCATCCTTCATCCAGCAGGAACCGTTACTTGTTGCTGTGGGTAACTCAAAAGGTTATTGTATTCCCTATCTGCTCCCCAAATTGTTACTGTCTCTTTAAGAGCCTGCAGCTGGAAAAACTAGGGCAGGATGCTGTCGTGGGCATTGTTACAGTCTGCCCTAGCAGGCAGGTTGTCTCCCCCTTGCTGCATGGGTTTTACTTTGCTAGTTTCTTGGTCTTTGCTTAAGCAGAGGCTTTTCCCTTTTTGGGTTCTCTTTTTGTATTTTTGTCTTCTTCCTTGTCTTGGAGAGACTGAAGTTGGAGGCCTTAAGCTGCCTTGGGATGAATTCCACAGGTGCTCACTTGCAGTCAAGGTATTGCGCCGAGAGTAGCGGAGCAGCCCTGGCTCTGGCCCAGGCTGTTGTCAGCCGTGAGCGGCCCTGGCCCGATTGCTTTGCCCGGCCCTGCCTGCCCTGCTGTCTCCTGCTGTCAGAAGGGCACTGACCCCAGAGGGGCTGTCGGGTCTTCATCTACCACTGGAATTGCTCCATGAGCCTTCCTGGGAGGGATCGGATCCCATCTTGTTCCTTTGTCTTCCCTATGCAGTTTTCCCAGTCGGGTGCTATCTCAGGAAAGGGTGTTTCCTGGCGTTTTGGATCTCTCTTTGTTCTCATGGGTTCATAAGATTTAGCTATTTTGTATCTAGCAGTTATTTATTGTTAGCTTTTGCCTATTGCTGTTTCATTTATTAGTAAACTGTTATTTTTCACTTGTATCTACTCATATTTGTTCCTTAGTGATGGAAAGGGATTGGTTGAACCTAAAAAGGGAGGTAACTCATTCCAGAGTTCTCCTTTTAAACTATCTTAAACCAAGACACTTGTAATTCATGCATTCTCCTAACACTTGCTTACAGTAGCATATTAGGTATATACTTAAAATAGATTGATCTTAAGGTTTGGACTGCTGAAGGTAAATGACAAAACTCATTGTTTTAATCTAATTAACTTCAAGACAGAAGTTTTACCTTACAGCAGATGGCTCAAGGATAAAGAAAAAACACTGAAGGAAAACTCTTTTTGAGGTACCAATGTCAATGTTAGCAGTAATTTCTCTGATCTCCAGTGAACAGTCTGATGCTATTTATTTCTTCAGTTTGATCTTTCCCCTGTGGATGAAGCTAACTTCACTACCTGAACTCAGCAACTGTTCAAGGGCACAGTTCAGGCATTATTTAGCAACATTAAATATCCACCACTACTCCTATTTGCTGCTATTAATTGATGTGATAAAGAAATCCTCCTGGAATCCATGAAGACAGAAGATATTGTATGGATTTATAGAAACCACTGGGGAACTTAAATTTTAATTGAAACTGCTGCTCCTGAAACAGGCTCTACTGTAAGAGGAAATAACATCAACAGAGAAGCTCAGATGTTGACATTTTCTCCTATAAGGCATGCAAGTCTGCCACTCATATAGTATTACCAATTTTAGCAGTCTTGGTCCAAGAAGATACACAAATAAATGATGAATGTTAAAGTCCTGGAAGAGGCTAGTAGGAAAGAGTGGGAATAAAGTGCACATCAGATTGATTTGACACCGTGCATTTCTAAGAGCATGCTGCAGAAATTGGTTTTGCTGTCTATTCTGATTAAGATCAACAACTTCTTTTCTGCCTATTGGATTTCTATGGACCATTTTATTTTACTAAGGAGGAGAATACTAATTTACATTAATTGGCTCAAAAATGCCCTGCAGTGAAAGAGTGACACTCTCACAGCATGCAGTCATGAGTCACTAAATGTATACCACAGTTCACAATCACAATCATTTTTCTTGTGTCTTAGAGTACAAAACCATTAAAAGCTAGGTGATTAAAAAAAGCTTTTATAAAAAGGCATGAGGTAGCACAGAATGATCCTCACTATCAGCCTCAAATATCTGATTAGTTCAGGAAAAAAAAAAGAGCAGGAGGTTGAATTCATAACCAGCTGTGCTGAACCACATCCTTGCAGATTCAGCTACTTGTATTACCCTACTTCACACTGAAACCAATCCTACAAATCTCTTTTATATAGGTAATTAATAACAATAGGCAGTCTAATAGTGCTCCAAATTAGCTATCTCTAGCTGTCCAAATTTCAAATTATTGAAATTACACCAAGCACAAAGGGCAAAAGAAAAAGGATCATCCAGTATAAGAGGGGTGCGATAGAACCACTCAACTGTTTTAATCACACAGATGTGAATTTTTCTTTAGCCAGGATGCAGCTTATCCACACAGCTGTACTCTCATAACATTACTGTCAGCTCAACACAATGCCACAGATTCAGCAGTAACAATAATGAGCCCAGGAAGAGAAGGGGTACCAAGCCTGTTGCTGGGGTCTGTCAGAGGGGCTCCCTCAGATACACTCGTCTTCCAGAGGTGAAGTTCTTGCCCCAATGGCTGGATTTAGAACAGGAATGGGTAATTTTTATGACAGCTGGTTATAATCACAGCCAAGCTATCTAATGTCAAGAGAGACCAATCATCAAGCTTTAGGGAATGCATCAGTTGCAAAGTCTTGGAAAATTCTGAAGCAGTACTGAATAATTTGTTATGCAAATTACAGAGTATCAAAGGGACCAGCTCCATTAACAGTCAAATACTGGCTTAGCAAATAACTTAATCTCTCATGGCAGCTCTTCTGCATACAGGAATACTATTTTAAACAGAACACAGGCAAATTCACTCTCAGAGAGTGAACAAGTAGTATTAGAATAAACTATGAGGCATTTCTTGCATATTTCTTCTTGAACCAGACTTGTTGGGAGCGACAAGGCAATGCTCGAGGAACAACACAACACTCTCTTGCACTGAGTCCACACCAAGCTGGGCTTGATCTACCACTCCCAGTCTGCACTTTCTTCCAGTGCAATTCCACTGGCTTCCATGTGGATGTGGCAGTGCTGCTGAGGAATACAGCACCAGTGAATCCCAAATTCACTTCCAAGTGACACTGGTATGCCCTACAGACACAGATAAATCCTTGGCTCTAGCAGACCTAATGCAGTTTTACAGCAGGACAACGAACCTAAGCCTGGACAGCTGAACTTAGCACGTTCTGAAACCAGTTCATTACCTTTTTGTATATATCATGGCACCAAAATGAGTAACAACAAAAAAAGCAGATTGCTAGCATCTTGAGATACAAATCCTAAGTGATTAATAACTAGGAGTTATTTCCCAGTCCCTGTTACTATTCCTGAGTTTAATATGCAGCCAATCCTCTTGTGCTGCCCTCGGTGCACGTTTGAACACATTGTAGTTTCACTTCAGTATACAAGGATTCAGAGTAAGTACTTTTATCACCCCTAAGGAAATATAAGCAATATGCAATCATTCAAGTCCACATATGCACAGCCTAAAGTATGCCACTGAGCTTTTAATTTGCTTTGTAATTTGATTTTAACTGTATCTAATAATGCCAGATTATATTTTAGCAAACTAACTCATAACGTGGTTATTTCCAAGTATCTGTTTTAGCTCAGGGCGTATTGTGCTAGGAGAAATAAATTATTAACCACAGGGTTTTTTTAATAAAGAAATTTACAGAAAGGCTAGATAAACAAATATACAGAAATTTGTAGAAGCTACTGGGAATCTATGCAGCGTATTTCCAAATACCAATAGTAACAGCATTATACCTCCTTTAGCCATGGAGCTGCTTTGTTTGCTGCCTGAAATATTTATCACTCTATACTGCTGCAACAGGCAGCTTCTAAGATAAATCCCACATTGAATGAGAAGTGATATGTTAGAATATATGCCATGGGTGCAGATACATCTGTGCAGTGTTAGACTTAGATACCACAGCTAGGTCGCAGTTGCATGGTATTGGCTGCCTACTGATGACATACAAACGACAAATTTTTTACCATGGTTGAAAATATTAAAGCACAATAATACTCGAGTCTATTCATATGTACCTCGCTTTCCTTCTCGGCAGCTCCAGTCTCCTTATCTCCTACCTCGACATTCTCCTGTATAAAAAGGAAATATGGTCATCACCTTACACATGCTGAAGCAATGGCTGCAGAGAAATTGGTATTAATCAAGCTAATGGGAGCATGCCATGTATGGATGCAATGATATGAATGGATAAATGAGCTAGTATATACCATCGAGCAGAAAGATACTGCCCCATATACTCTGAAGTAGAAGTACTTATGTGCTAAAACAAACCCTTTACATATGTTGTCATCATCCCACTGGAACTGTTAAAGACAATTTTACTTCTACTACTAGTATTCTCATAACAGGACCAGCTTTGAAGAATGTTTAGTAAGGAACCTTGCAGTCTCCACCAAATTTCTGTCACCAGTGACTCAAACTGTTTCCATTATCACCTGCTGCTGCTTCTGTAATTCACTAGGGCCTCCATGTAAACTTCATAAAATACTACTTCCACTCATGTTGGACTGCAGCTCATTTAAAGGGGCTGTTCAAAAGATGTGGGTCACAAAGTTTGGATTTTTTTTTCCATTTTTTTTAGAATCACACATATTCAGTGGTACATGCAGCAGGTGCCTGACATTAAAAAAATTAGACATCAGTGGTTTTCCAAACCTGACAGCCATTTAGGTGTTCAAATGATTGAATGCACTGACCAGTAACAAGCTCCTCCCAGAGAGTACTTGTTACCAACACCAGGTCCTTTTCTACAAAAGGTCAACAGTCAAAACCACTAAAATTCAGGTGGAATAGTTGGAAGTGCTTTTTTAGCTGGTCAGGTTTGACTCTCTGCAGACATGGCTATTTCTAAAGATATTCTCCTAAGCAAAACCAAGTCAGAGCCCCATTATGGAAATCAATTTTGCTAATAAATTTTGACACACCTCGGTCAGATTTTTCTACAGAGCTGTAAGGGTGAAAAGAAGTTATGCAAGCATACTTGGGGGCATGGTATATTGGAGTGTGTGCTTTGGCAGTCAGAAGCCAGGAAACCTCACATACTCAGGCTCCAGCTACCTGCCTTCACACACAACTGTCATGCCAAAATTTCTTAAAGTTTCAGCTGAAATGGTTGCATATTTCTTTTTTAATAAAAGAATGGTGAGTTACATGCATTACATACATTCATATTACTCTTTTTTTTCTCTACTCCAACCTAGCATTGCTTGCAGTCAGTCTTAAGCCCCAAACATACCCAGATGCCAGGATAGGGCAGCTGCTGACAGTAGTGTTGCCAAAGAAACCTCTTACAGCTTTATCCCTGTTAAAATTGCAATGTTATATCACCTTTTAAAAAAATTATTAATTCCTTTTTTTTCTTAAGTTGCCAAGCCTCTGCTATGTGGTCTTCAATTTTATAGTAAGTTTGAGGAGGCTGTAGAGGGTCTTAAATATAAAAACCCAAGTATCAGCAGCAAAATATAAATATTTCACACTCTAGTAATGTATGGATGCACAGAACCACCCAGAGAAATATTTTTTTTTCTAGAGCAGAGCAAACTGTTGCCCATAAAAGCATTATGCCCAACTGCAAGTCAGTACACAGATGACTTCCCTAACTGTACTATTATAAAGTGCTGAATTTCTGCCAGCAGCTGTATTTACAATTTGCCTTCAGAAATTAGTATGATCTTGCACTTCAAAGTCAGGAATGTGTCAGCCTTTTTGATTTTCTTAGTAATTCCCTGGCAATATTCTCTAGTAAGAATCCCATCAGCCCAGCTTTGGGTATCTTTGCGGAATGATTTAATATACACACATGCATATTTTTAAATAAGAACTGTTTTCTTATTAACTAAAAGCAAAATTTTGGTTGGAAAGGTGAAAGTAAGGAGAGCTTCTTTTATTTCCCAAGGCAAGAGGTTTCCTGAAACTAATTTGACTATTGTGTACTAGTCACTTTAGTAGCATTTTGCTTTTCTGATTAGCTGGAAGTTGGGATTTTGTGGATAATGGAGTTTGAGAAGAGAGGCATGATAAACTGTATTACTTTTAGAGCACAAAGCCCTAGAAAAAAGGATGAATGGAATAACATTAGGAAACTAACACCCTGGTTCCAGAGAGAAAAATCTGCTTCTGGAAACTTCAACAGAAAGACACTATTCTAGATCAGTTCTCTCCTGTACAAGAGAGCCATATATTTTTAATAGCCTTATGCTCCTATTTTTCACCTGCACTTAGCTTCATGCTCAGAATTGGGGCACAGCTGACTGCTCTTCTGTATCTAACCATTGTATTGCTCTCACAAACTACACATTCCACCATTTGGGCACTGTGAATGCCACCTAAAGTGGGATAGAACCCTAATTAGAGACGCTTGGTTGCAGGCTGTCCTGTGGCCTCTGCTGTACTCACTCTGTCTGCAAAGAGCTTATCAGAAGGTAGCTTCACGTATGCTTATATATTACTCTGAAAGCCACAACATTTAGCTGAGCGTCTGACTGCTTTAATGGGAGAACATCAGAGTCCAGGCAGGCATCAGACCCAAAGCACTGAGAAGCTTTTTCCAAACTAATAAGTGCTGTGGAAGTAGAAAAGTTGATCTCAAGCATTATGTCTCACGTGCAGGAAAAAAAGAAAGGGAAATAGCAACATTTCATAAGCATTCGCTTTATTATGATGTCCTCATGACATCTTTGCTTGAATGTGAAAAATTGATGTGGTGAGAGGGGCAGTATTATTTGAAAAAGAAAGACGCCAGTGTTTAAGGCATTATATCCTTCAGACTATCCTTTGGATTTATAGTTGCCTTTCTATGTGGAGAATTCCATGCATAAACTGTTTACCATGGTTAACTTTTCTTCTGTTGGCACACATGGTCATCCTGTCTCTTTAATTACCATTTTATCCTCTACCCAGAAAGGATCAACCGTTGAGAGCTACTAATAAAAACTTTATTTGTTCTACGGCACTGGAAATCTGAAGGACCAAGACAAAGATATGTACAGATCCTGGGTAACAGTTCTGATGAGCCCTTCTAATGAAGTTTTGCCACTCTTGATCAGGCAGACTATGAAACAGCAAGTAACTGAATCCAAAATGCCCAGATGGACAAGTAGTACCTTATCCCCTGGACCATTCTATCCATAATTTAAATGAACACCCTACCAGACAATTTACTGTGAAGTTCCTATAATGAGGGATCTATGCCATAAATTTTCTGGGTTCATGGGATGTGACCACAAACTTACCACAGAAAAACTCAACTGAGGACTGGCTGCCACTCAAAACTGGAAGCAATTAAACTCAATAAAAGATTCCCAATTAATATTTTACAATTCTACTTTTAAATGAAACTGTCACTCATAAAGCAAATGAATGTAGAAGTGCTGCAGGGAAATTTCATGTTTTCATCTTTTGCAGTTCAGTGTACTTTTCCTTAGCTTTGACCATATTTGCTATTAATCCTAATCTTCAAAACTCTTCTTTGCAAGTCTTGGAAAACCCCCTCTAAAATAAAAACCTTTCAGAAACAAATGCAGTCACTCCATTTCAGGCATTTTAAAAACCAACACTTTGGGTTTTATCCCAAATTAGTAAGGACAACATGATTTTCAATTAGCAACAAAACAAACCTAATCAAAACTGTTTAACTTCTATTTATTGCCTATGCTCCTCCTCTTGGATTGCTCTTAAATCATCTCTCTCTTGCATTGTTTATCTCTGCCTCTCTTCCAATAGCTGTGCACTTCTGTGACTCAGTCAGAGCAGCTGACAACAAACCACGGACCCAGAACTCCTCAGCAGCAAAATGGATCAACTGAAAAGGTCATGCCAGCCAGCAAGCAAATGCATGGTACTGCAGACAGAGACTGTTTAAGATGTGCAACAGGCTTCAGAGTATAGCTTTGTCTTAGTGCAGATCAAAAGTATTTGCATTTGGAAAAATTGGGAACTTCTTTTACTTTTTTTTTTTTCCAAAATAAAACCACTTTTCTGGCTTCATTAATATCTGTTCTTCCACATTATTCCCCGCCATGCACTCATGGAAAGAGAAGAGCTCCAGATCAATGACCAATTTCCCGTTTCTTCTCTCTCCACCTTCTCTCCCACTTTCTTTATTCCAAACCATCACATTTACATGAGGCATTTTTATCAACAGTCTGACAAAACAATGTGCCTTAGACAGGTGGTAATTTAGTTTTTTGCCTTCCTATAGAGTTGACAATAGGAATTGAAAACACATAGAAGGGGAGAGCCTGGTCTACACAGACCATGAAGCTTTCTTCATTTAGTTATGTTAGTAGAAGGAGATGATCCTGAAATAATTTCCTCCAGTGTGAATCATGGAACCAAGCAAAAGTGAATTAAAATATGAAAAAAATACTCAAAATTCATGCAAGTGTAATCAGAACTAAACCTGAATGTAGTTCTGGGGAAGACACTGTGATCGCTTCCTTCCATAGGTCCAACGCTGCTAGATACCCCCAGAGTAAGGCTGGACAGAGCCAGGAATTATCTGCCCTTTCCCCCAGAATCCTGCAGAACAGCCCATCTAGTCCTGCCCAACTTTCCTCACACAATAAATTCTTTTTCCTGTTAGGAAGAGCTCAGTAGCTTGATATCTGATAATTAGATATCTATCCATGTTCTCTCCTGCCACATTTATAGGTGCATCTACAGATACTTCCCCTTTCTTCAGCTAATTTGCATCTACATTAGCTTAATATTGATATCCATATGGGAGTTATCAAGGGCTTACTGAAAACCACTTAATTTTATGGTCATTTGGATATCATCCTCCCTGCTTAGCAGCCGAAGACACACAGGGTCTCCCCCAAGTCCAAGTGCAGCACAGCAAGCTCAAACCTTCTTTTCTAAGAATACTTATAAAACCAAACTATGCTTGATAGACAAAGAGCATAGTTATATATCTTCCACCAGCTTCTGTGGCAGAGGAACTGACACACAAAACAACCCCTTTTTCCCATCCAGTTTTTCAGTATTAATCTTCATATTCTACCAGCAACTCATTAGAGCCTCTGAACATGTTGCTGTCTTCAGGAAAGCATGAAAGATGTCAGACTACAAAAACAGATGCAGTTTTCCTCCAGGGTTTCTTAGCCTGTGGGTATCATCCACCACCAAGACCTTCTGACACTGGTGTGTTGGATAAAAAGAATATGCACTGAGATACCTGTATAAAAAGGGATGCTAGTCAGCAGGAAAACTCCATGCCTACTGTCTCAGAACACCTCTTAATTTTCAGTGATATTGGATGCCTTGCTTTGTTTCTCATGCAGAGCTGTAATTTCTTCTTCATCTCCTGAATTCTGACATATAAAAAGTCTCCCAACTGATGTTCAGTGTCCTCTCTTTGGCTCACAACTGGCTTCTAAAACTGTGAGCCTTGCAGACCTACTACAATAGCTTTTTAATGGAATTTTCCTGCTCTTATAAGGACCATACAAGATATACATTATCCTAGTGCTTGAAATGAAATGAGAAAATTGCTAATAATGCAATTTTAAAAAGGCATCAATTCTTTCCCATTCTGAAGTTCATCTGACATCAAACAACTTGTGAAACCACAACCACTCAGCCAAACTTGAGTCTAAGATGCCCAGCATAAGAGGAATGACATTTTAGGGCTGAAAGGGGCACATGCTGGAGAGGCATGCTGTGCCACAGAGAAACTATCCATGGAGGATGACAGTGGAAAGGATGGCTAAAATGCAGCAAGCACATTCACCAAAACAAAAAGTGGCTCCGATGAGGCCTGGGAGGTGGCATGGAGGACAGATCACTCACCACAGCCTGCTCTGCTGGCTCAGCAGGGATGGCCTCCTTTTCTACAACAGCAGCAGCAGCAGGGATTTCCTCAACCTTAGGTTCCCCAGGTGGAGTTTCTTCAGCCTCAGTCTTCTGTTATTGATGTTTAAGTAGTTAGTGGAAAAATTGTTGAGGAGCATATGATGTTGGAGAGGAAGAGGGAGAAAGGGAACTGTGCCTGGCACAGTGTTGCTTCAAGCTCAGTCCCCAACAAAAGACAGCACGTAAAGGGCATTTTCATCATCAGTGTTCCCTATGTAAAATGAGCCAGTCCTACATGCCTCCCTCACAAGGAAAGCTTCCTGAGTTATAGTGAGAGGCAATGGAAGTGGGGGAAAAGCACCCAGTTTGCTCAAAAATGCTCCAGAAACTGCTGGCAAGGCCAGAAATTGAAACTGGCACACATGTGTACCAACCCTAGTCTTCAAACATGAGTTTTAAAAATTACCTCCTCCTCCCTGGTTCTGTCTGTTCTCAGACAATATACCCTCCTCCAGTGAGGGTAAGAAGCAATAAACAGAGAGTGAGACTCAAACAGTTTTTATATGCACAAACAATGACTGATTGAATACCAGCAATGAATTCAAGCAATCACCTCTGTTTTCTTATTAAAATGCGTTCTCTCTTGAGCTCTTAATCACCTACAAGGCACTCATTTATCAACCTACTATTGCGGATTTCCACCCTTTTAAATTCTGGCCTCAGGTTGTTTTCCAACAAGAGGATCTATAAAATATCACCAGCCTTGCAACATATTCAGTCTTGTGGCAAAACAGCTCACAGCAGAAGAGTGATCTCCAATACAGACATTACTCTACAAATACATGCACCTAACAAGAGGAGAGCTCCAAGCTGCGCTCAGCAGATTTGATTTATAAAGATGGCTGACTCAACCAGATTATCATAAGCCAAACTGATTAATTTGCCATGAACAAATTGCTCAGCATAATATGAAGCTCAAAAGCAATTGCTTTGCAGTTGATAACACGTTGCTGGCTAGAATGTGGTATCTCCTGTGATAAAGAGACAGCTTCTATGAAATTCTTTAACATCTTAAAGACCTTCTCCTCCTCATATTTTTCAGGGAAAAAAACCCCATAGCCTCTCAATTCTTTGCATATACTCCTTAAGCAGGCTGATTTTTAAGGAAGTACAGAGAAGTCTGCCGGACAAAGATCACATTAAATAACATTAAATATCACCCTGCTGCTATTAAGTAACTATAGCACTCACCCAGCAATGCTGTTATTCTCATCCCTGCTCCAGGCTAAGCAAAGACTGTAAGAGAAGCTAAGAAACTGCCCAGGTATGATCACCTCTGAGAAGATTGTGCCCTCATTAAAAGTAGACTGTGTCCACTATTGATATGGTGGTGAGTCGATAAAATTACAGCAGTTTTGGAGATATGTATCAGCTCCTTGCTGTACACTGGACCATAGTACTCATTCTACTAATTTCTTAAATGCAATAAACGAACAAACTGTTTGACTACACCTTTATAAAATAAACATACCTTACAATGTTCTGGTTTTCTTTTCTTTTGCTCTGTGCTATCCTTGCGAAAGATTGTTTCAGTGAATATGGATTTACAACTACAATGATATCACCAGCTCTTCCAAATGGAAGACTTGCATAAGATGTGATTTAAAGGGCAGAAAACAAAAACAAAACAAAACAACAACAACAACAAAAACAAACAAACAAAAAACCCCCCAAAACCAACCAACCAACAAAAAAAAACCTCCCAAAAAAACCAACTTACCAAAGGCTCTTCCACATTCTCATTTGATTGCACTGTAAATGCAGAGATATCCTAGACATAGAAATGAAAAAGAATAATGTAAAAATATTTGAGACAGTATATTTGCAGGTGTCCATCAAAGACCTGATTTTTTAATGGTTTACTCAGATAAAATCACTACGTACATTTACATAGAATAAGATGGCAAATTAATGGAACTTAAATTATATTTATATTTATTTAGGTTATCTGAGTACTATTAATATTAAAACCATTATTTTATCAGTTTTATATTCAATGTTTCTAAACCATCATTTTTCACCTCACTAAAAGTAGTGAATACATGTGATTCACACCCTTCATTAAATAAATGTGATTTACAAGGACTTCATTTAAGGTGCAATGCACTTCTAAGTTGTAGAACTCTGAATTAGTACATTACACATTGCTGTGCCTGCAGAGTAAGGTACTTCCCTCTTGATCATGGGCTTTTATTTTAATAATAACTATAGCAATTACAAATACAAAATTTTACCTGTGCTAAGTAGAAAAATGGAGGTGTTTCCCAACATCTTGCTCACTCAGAAGCAATTAATTTGCATAATATTGCTGGGCCAAATTATTTTTCTACCACAGAGGAGAGAGAAAATACGTATTTTCTCCAGATAAAAATTTTGCCTTAATTATCAGATCCTTGTGCTTTGCCCCTTCCATCTGGATCCTTTACTACACTAAATGTCCTGGAAATAGAACAGTTAATCATAGGAAGATTCATTTCCATCCTTGTATAAGCTGAGCCATTTTGGGTACTTTTAAAATTTGGTGTACAGGGTGTGCTGTGGTTGAGTCAGTCTCTAAGAGAATGCTGGAAAAAAATGAGGCTCTAGGTATTCCACCTGAAATTTGGGATCTTAATACAGCCCAGGAATCTGAAAGCATAAACACGGTGTGTTTATGTGCTGTATCTCTGTGATGCATACCACAGACTCACCATCAGCACCATAGCAGATAAATACCTTAGGTTAAACTTTGAGAGTAAAATGTATCTGAAGTGAAAATGAAGAAAAAATAAAACTCACTACATATTTACACAGAGAGGTACTGAAAATAGGTGAAACTGAAAATGTGCTTAACAGGATTTTGGGATTGTGAGAAAAATAATCCACAAAAGAGCACAATAAAACAGCTGGACTAGCCATTTTAGGAGAAAACAGCTGTCCCACTAAGGCAGTCAGATGTTTTTCTTTAAAATCAGTCAGGCCAAGAGTCTTAAGGGTATTAGAATCTTTCTAGCAACATCTAAGAATTTCTGACAACAGACAAGGTCTGTTTGAGACAATATGATGTTTCAATGCAGCTTGTCTGTAGGACAGATTTCCTGAATTTTTATAGCCAGTTCTAGTGCCATCCTAATAGCACAGAAAAAATATTATCTCAAAATCTGTTTATTTCTTACCTGCGCAAATCCATTAAATGCTATGGTGGATGCCTAAGTAGAAGTGAAGATCAGAACAAATTATCATTTGTTTACTAAATCTGAACATGAGTTAAAACATTTTTATTTGCGAAATAAAAATGTAGGCCAGACATAAAAAAAAAAAGAACAAAAAAGAAAAAATAAAAAAATATAAAATTAAGGGTAAGGCAGCAAGAAATTTTTACAACAGTGGTATTTGGTAACAGACATCACAGGCTTAAAGAAAATGACAAAAAGAAAAAACAGCATACCTTAAATATTTTTTTAAACAATAATTAAAAAAAAAAAAAAGACCAGGCATATTTAAAGATCTACAGATAAAACCAAAAAGCTGCCAGACACAATTTGTCTTCACAGTTCAATGTTTCATTCACCATTTTGAAATGCATTTTTGTCAGCCTGCTTGAAGGGCTGAAGGGCACCATACCATGAAGAGCTGCATGGCAATTTTTCAAAAAAACAATAGCATGGACTTAGGAAGGGCAGTAGGAAACACACAAATGGAATGTTTATAAACAACAAGCTTATGCATGGCCTAAGGAACTCTTTGTCTAGACTACACTACACACTGGGGTAGGTACCTCTTCTTTATCAGCCTCAATTTCCTGGTACAACAATCCATATCTCCGGTTAGCAATTTCATCTTCAGATAAATCTGAGTTGTTGGTCTCATTGTCTTTAGGACTAGTTGAACTCTCGGTGCTAGCATTTCTGGAATTTCCCGTTTGAAACAGAGACAAGGGTCTAGCTATCTCCTTGCTCGGTCCAGGATTGCTAATGCCTGCCTGCTCCCTAGGCAAATCTTGTTTTACTAGTGTCTCCTGAATTATGTGGCCTGTGCTTGCATCAACTTCCCCCCAGCTGTTATCAGTACCTCCTAGATCTTCTGTAGACCATTTATTACTAATGCCTAACCAAACATTTTCCATGTTACCTTCCTCTGAGTTTTGCTGCGTGGGAAAAAAGGGCCAATTATCCAGTCCATTGGCTTGGCTATCTGACAGACTAGAAAAACCCCAGGAATCATTAGTAACGGAGGGATCCCAGTTTGCCAGCCAGGGCTCTGTTTCCAAGGCTTCAGGGACACCACTGCTAATCACTTCATTGACTGCTGTTGCTGTGCTATCTGTCACTCGGTCATCTGCATTATCTCGGCAAGGATTATCACAGCTTGTGCTAGCAGCATCAGCTGCCTTAGGCAGCAATGCCCACTGTTCTTCAGCAGCAGCTTGACCTTTAGTATCAGTACTACCATTTGGAAGGTGGCTGATGCTATTATCTTCAGTTCCTTTACCAGACTCTTCTGCACTGAATAATTCAGCATCACATAGATCACTTCCAGTATCTGGAGGGTACTTGCCTGTGTGGTCTAGTTCAACATGTGCCCTCGTGTTTATACACTCCATGGATGTACTCTGTCCAGTACCACTGTCAGTTTGACCTAAGGCCTCCTCAAATGTATTTTCATGGTCCTCATCCGAGATACCAAGGACTCCCTCAGGTTCAGAGCCAGTGCTTTCTATAGTCTTACAGTTGTATGCCCCTATTTTGTCCCTACTTTCCAGCCCTGTGCTCAATGATGGTATTTCTCTATCCATCTCCTCAATGACATTGACCTGTTTGAGTTCTTCTTCTGTAGAGTTTTCTAGGTTACCACCACTAGCTCGCCCAGTATCCCCATAATTATCTTCAAATTCATGTAAATTTTCTATCTCTGTGCTGACTAAAATGTCAAGATCTGATTTTGCTAAACCGTTATGAAATTCTGCCTCACTGTTTTCTTTGGTTTCACAACTTTGCTCTTCCAGTTCCTCTGTACCTTCTACCTCCTTGTAGTTAGCTCCAGTCTCTACCTTTTCATTTGGCTTGACACCTGCCCACTCGTCTTCCTCACGCTCTTCCTCTGCCTTTTGCACATCACATGGGAGTGGTTCATCCAACAAGCTATCAGTTCCCAGGATGGGTGCCTCAAAACTGGTTACATTCTCTAAAGGCTGATTGGTCACCACATCTTTCCACACGACACTTTTGGCATCCAACTGGTCCTCCAGTGAAGTCCTCTGGTTTTCGCTTACAGAAGCTGGCCCTGGTGCAGCATCCTCCTGCTCACCTACTGCAGGCCAAACATTAGCAGGCAGAGTACCCGTGGATTCGCTTGAGGTTTGCTCTGCCCTGGGGAAAAGCAAAGAACTGCCTGCAGTAATTTCCTGGCTGATACTGGGTGTGCTAACATCTAGGCCCCAGTTGAGTGAACCTAGATCAGTTTGAGATCTGTTAGTATCTTCTGATGACCCACTGTTTGGGGTTTCCTCCATGATCAGGTTACACAAGGAAAGACTTTTTGAAGAATCAGGCTTTAAGCAGACAGAAAAGCAAAGAAAAAACACAAGATGAAAAAGATAAAGGCGGACTTGATGAAAAAACACAACATTTATATTTTACAAGAGCAATTTTAATCTAAAGAATGAAGTGACTACGTTAAGCAATTTTAGGAAAAGCTATGTGATTTGCAACATCTGAAGGCAATAAATTGTAATGCAAAAGAGCAGCACTGATGCACAAAACCAGAAAACTACGTATTACACCACAGTGATTAAAGAAGTCTCTAGAGTGGTTGTCATTTTGGGGGAAGGTTTGCTTACCGGCTGCACCAATTCGCTGCTTGTCTGTATAGAACGAAGTCATACACATAAAACACAGAAAAGAAGAACATGATTTACTTTGAAACAGCAGCAGTTCATTAATTAGCAGCTCTCTAACCAGATGTGGTCACAAAATCAGAGTGGGGAAGGAGCAGGGAGTCCTTTCCCACCACTCCACCCAAGACTAATTCCAGGCCTGTGAATTTCAAATCTCTGAATTGCATTATAATAAAAGTTCTTAATGTATGTTGAATATTGATCACCTCTTGCTTTCCCCTGTGAGTCACTGACATTTTTATTTCAAATGTTTAGCTATGAGGTACACGGGCATTTTTTAAAAATAGAGCAAAGAGGAAAAAAATTATAATACAGAATAAATACATAATATTAAAAAGCTATAAATAAAACTGCACAAAAAGAAGACATAATAAAGCTATCTAAGTTTAGAGCAATACATTCTCAACATTTCTAGGCTATTTAATGTAGTCCAGATGTTTGCAGCCTTGAAATTTTGGCTAGCCTACATACATGACTGTTTTTATCAAGCTTTATTTAACCTCACTCAATATAAGGACATACACATTTAATGTACATCATACGTGGAATGTGAAAAAAAACTGTGCTGTGAGTCTGAATACATGACAAGCATAAACAGATGTCTGTGCTGGCTGAAGCTACAAAAGGTCAAACACGGACATACCAGGCTCCATGTCAAATCAGCCTAGCTAACCCCATTACATAGAGTCAAAAGAATGCTCACAAAAATGGGTTGTTTTCTTCCTGCAGATCATTTAATGTGATTTGGCACCAGGAGGAAGAAGGAAGGATTCATTCGGTTTCTGATAGCAGCAGTTTCTTTTGTGAGTAAC
Source organism: Fringilla coelebs (assembly GCF_963513975.1). NCBI lineage: Eukaryota > Metazoa > Chordata > Aves > Passeriformes > Fringillidae > Fringilla > Fringilla coelebs. The sequence continues at coordinate 102,407,993 of NC_140028.1, read as the reverse complement.
TCCAGTTCACTGTATGCCCACAAAGACAAATTCTAAATTCTGTCTTTACTCCTAGTTTTGAGAAAATGGTTGTCCACTGGGTTAATGGACACTGTCAGGTATTTAAAACAAGTGACTTATATCCATTATTACCTTCTAATAGCTGTACTTTGAGCATATTAAAAGCAACACACTTAGCGGCAGTGATTGTGAATCTTTTAGCCTACATTTCTGACATCATTTACGTTTTGTAGGCTAAGCAACAGAGATTATTTTTTGTTGTTGTTAGTTTTAAAAGATACCCAGTGGCTTCATATTCTTGAAAGAGCTTTTTCATGGTCTGTGAATTCTTTATCTCTGCTTTTGGTGAAAGAACTGTAAATCTGAGTTTAAGTTACAAAATCAGAGGCACAGAAATACTACTAAGTATGTCAGGCTTACCGTCCATAGGTCCCATGGCAATGTCTGGAAAAAGTAGCGAAAAAAAGAGCTGGTCAGAAAAATACCATTCCAGAACAGTATATCCAACATGCCACATAGCAATGCCCATTAAATGAGAAGAGAGAACTTATTTATAAGCATACATATTTAGTACATACATATTTTATATATTAGCACATGTCAATGTGTGTGTGTCTCTATGTATCTGCATAATACTTTTGGGTATAAAGGATGGGAAGTATGCAATGCATTGTGGTATTTCCCACTTCAAAGTAGCTGTTGCTTTCCAGCAAACTCACATTGCTGTGTGCATGAGTAATGGCCAGGTTTGGAGCTGGGGACTGAGTGACTTCCAGTAGGTATACACGCCTCTGCAAGGTGTCAGCTTTAAAGAGCTTATAAAGTTGGGGTTTTCTAGCCAGTTAAAAATGACACAGATATCCACCGAGAATTAGTGGCCTTCCTCACAACACTGACACTAGAAAGGAAAATGGCATACTATTTGGGAAAGGAAATAAGAAAGCTGACCAATATTTCTTCTTCTTGTCAAGTCTGTTAATTAATGCTAGTGACCTCTCAACAGAAGAACTAAAGAGAAAAATGAAAGAAAAGCAGCAGACTTCATGCCAACTATTTATAGCCCACCACATGAGAGGGAATTCTGCTGGTTCGTATCAAAAGAAAAGAGAACCAGACAGGTTTAGGAAGGTCCTTTCTAATGCAGCCATAGAAACAGAAAAACAACTGAAGGAAGGAGAGACCAGGGCTCACCTACTGTGGTTGGATCACCCTGGCAGAGCAGTGGAGGGAGGTAAATAATTAAATTAACAGCAGACAAGTCATGCCAGGCATTCCAAGGAATCATGCACAGATGACTACTCCTGTCTTCATACTTCTACTTCAGCTGTTTGCTGAATGGAAAATATCCATGACTGAAGCAAAAAACTATACACATATGGAAATACCAAATAAGGCTCTCTCCTTAATCTCCCTGCAAGCACAAGGCTCTCCAGCCACAGGTTTCATTTTCTCTATACTGCCATAGTAATGACCCTGTCAACTCCAGGGAAAACAAGACCCAGACTGCAGGGCTGTCTTCCCTTCTAAAATCATGGTGTTCTGACTCATCCACAGCTCTTGTAGATGTGGGCCATTCTTTCTCATATGCCTTTGTTCTGCAGAAAGGTGAAAGGAGTGAGTAAAGGTGCTCAGTGTATTCTTCCTATGCCCCTAGATAAAAAGTTACTATGTTTCTTTTTTAATACAAATTTTCCACACAAAATTCTATTCTGTATTTCATGGCATAGTTGAATATAAAATAACTGTTTTTCACTAAAGTAATAAACTTTTCTACAATCTGTACAATACAATATCAGAACAAATATGCTCTGTCATAAAAGTTAAGTATCTTTTGTTTAATGATACAACTGCTCTAATCAGCATTATTATAAAACAAGCTGAAAGAGTAGTTAGCAAAGTCCCACTCAGTCTTTTCTGTCACTGCTGAATGCTATGGAATGTCATTTGCCTTCCCCTTCCTTTTCTCTGTTTAAAGGGAGAAAAAACATAACAAGTAAAATGCAAAAAGCTTTTCCTAGAATGGAACACAAAGCTTTTGCTAGAATAGAATCTTTTGCTGGAATGGAACTTCTCATAGCAAATCTCAATGAAAAATTCAGCTAATGTTCAGTGTTGACAGTGCCTTCTTTTTCTGACGGCATATACCTTGTCAAAGATCACTATAGATCTCATTACATAACTAGGGCTTCACACTGAATAAGAAATCAATTAACTGAGGTAGAGATCAGCAGAGAATCAGGACCATCTCAGCTTTAAAGCTTCTTGTCTTCTCAATCCTTTCCCAGTGCTGCATTTCTGAACAGCTGATAAGTCTTCTCATGTCTCACAGAGAAAGCCAGATTAATGATAGGTCTTGCTAACAGTGTATTAACGTTGTTTCTTTGTGTACAAAACAGGGATACAGACACACTGGCCGTGAGATCTTCCCTATTTTGCTACCTGCCCTCTGGGCAGTGAGGGTGAATTCTAGATTTCAAAATAGCATGTCCTGTAGGATAAGCCAATGAATATCAGCAACTTGATATATTAGCATTTTTTTTTAAATTTTAGTTTTCTTTTTTTTTTCATATTGCTGCAAAAAGCTACCATTACAAATATTAATATTGAATGTAGACTTTCAATAACACAACATTCTACAAGAAAACACCCTATTCCATACTCTAATTTTCCTTGAGGTTAGGTCTAAAGTAGATCAATAGCAAAGCCACTCAGATCGTACCACTGCTTGATACAGAAACTCCATCACAGTAAAGCAACTGCATGCTGACTCCATGTGGCCTAGGTCCTCTAAAGGCATCTTTCCAGACATGAAGAATCAAAGTCAGATCAGAAAAGTTGTCAGAAAAACAAGCCCTGGAGAATAATACTGTTTACACTAAGAGTTATTCTAACAATGGAAAGTAATAGCATGCTAAAGTCAAGGTCAAGGTACCAGCAACCATTCTCATCAGCAGACATCTTATTTTACCACCTAACAATTTCCTCTCCTTCCAGTACATCATCAAGTATATGATTATTGATGGGGAAGACAGAAGGCTGACTTGTGCTTCTCAGGAAGATAGAGTTTTTCAGATACTTCTTATTAATACATGAGGCAAACCTTTTCTACCAAACACAGTATATTGCATTCCTATGCGTTGACTATGTCAAGGCAAAGAGATACCTGAGACATGGGTGAATGACTAACTCCTGTTGACACAGCTTCTGGCTTGAAAGGGTCGAAGTCCAAATCCAGTAATGATTCCTCTTTCTTAGCTTCAGGTACTTCATTCTTTAAGAAGAGAAATATAACTCTTGAAAAACTTATCTTTTAAAAGCTGCCCTGTACAGTAAAATATTAAAATGATGAAGAAAAAAAACCCAAAACACCCCACAGATTTACTAGCTGTGGTGCACACCAGAAGGGGAGGAAGCTCTGAAGATTTTCCTGAGGTTGGTATAAGTTTTACTTTTATGAGATTCACTCTTATGATGTCTTTGGTTTCTCTGTAGTAGAGCTTTGTCTTTTCAGGCTAAACAGTCACAGTCTTTTCAAAGAAGCGCTGAGTGTGCATCACTTGATGGTGAAGGCCCTTTTAAAGTGCTTTGAGACACACATCAAAGCTAAAAACTACATGAATGACACCCAATGTCCATACATCCTAATAAGTTAGTCTCTTCCCAAACACAAACATTAGTAAAAAGCCAATATGGAAGGATCTGAATGCATTTGAATTAAGTTTTAATTCATGTATACCAATTTACAATTAATGCTGTCTTTAGCTCTAAACTTTAGGAAATATCTGATAGTAAGATACTGGAAGGTTGCCCAGTAAGTTTGCCCAGAGTAGTCATGGATGTTCCATCCCTAAAAGTCTTCAGAGCCAAGTTGGATGGGGCTTTGAGCAACCTGGTCTTGTGAGAGCTATCCCTGTCCATGGCAGGGGGGATGGAACTAGATGATCTTTAAGGCCTCTTTCAACCAAAAACATTTTATGATTCTATGATATGGTCTTATTAAACTTGATTACCATGGTTGAGTCTTTTTGGTTTGCAATTAATAAATTCGCCAAGGCCTTTGAGGTCACTATAAAAATATATACACATATATATGTTCAATGGGCTATAGGTCTTTTCTGCTATAAATTAACCTGAAAAAACTATCAGTGTGTTTCAACATAAAATTCTAATTAGTGTGAAACCATAGCTGAGATTTAATTATCATTAATTGTAAATATTCTAGGCAAGGATCTTGGTCTTGCTAACAAGGCTAGTACTGCCTACTGCTAGTTGTTCAGTTAAACAGTGAGAGAGCTTGTATGACTGGGCAAGTCTACTGCAATATGGCACGTATAAACCCAGCAAAACTAGGAGATAAAGATGATGACAATGATAGTAAAATGAGCAAAGACTTTCTGTTATTAAAACATTTAAGAGTATAAACGTTTCAAATTACTGTTACTGTTGGTAAACAGATGTTCAAAGTTAGGTAATTAATGGCTTCCATTATGCCACAAAACACCTTAACTCTCTGTGTCACCTGCAAACATGGTCAAAAGAGCTACTCAGCTCCCATGTTAGGAATGACAGAATGACCTAGAACTCTTCAGTCTGTAACAGGTGCTAGGCGTTATGTCTATACCAGTGTGAGAGGCACAGGGGTTTGGCTACTCCCTGATTCTTCAGGGAGGCAGGAAAGCAGTTGGCAACAAAGTTCATGAGGGCAAATGTAAAATAAAGAAGTAGTGCTGCTCCATGTGGCACAGGGTCCAGCAGGGGACCTTCTCAGCTTCAGGTAGTGTGAATGTGAAAAATGTACAAATGCTGAAAGAGCGAATAAATTTGTGGCAAAGTAGTCTGCTGAGGCTTACTAAATTGGTAGAAATCATGTTAAGCAAGCCCCAGAGCAGCAAAAGAATGGAGGCTAAGAGACTCTAGTAGAAGAGGGTGTCAGGAGTACCAACATTGCTTGCCTTGATTTATCTTCTTTCTTTGGCATTCCGGCATCACTGGTGATGACGGATAACTGGTCTGATACACTGAAGCCAGCATTATAGTCTCACACTTTAAAAAGTCAAACCTACCACTCCGACCAGTAACCAACATTACATTTATTCTCTCATGCCTTCCATCGAGTGTATCTAGATTTTATCACATATGCTCTTGAGACACTAATACTCATATGGTCGTGAAACAACAGCATTTGCTGACATATAATCAGAACTGGATAGAGACATAAAAGATGTCTTCTTTCACTGTGGTTTTAGAATCAAGTTGCTACCTTTGAGGACTGAATAGAATTAAGAGGAGTCTTACTTAGGCCATAGACCAGATAAGGTATTGAAAGTCACAGGGTACTGATCACTGATAGCAAAGTTACCCATGCCCCTCAGACCAAAATGAAGAGAACACTGAACTTTAGTGACAAAGCCCCAAATAAACATACAGAGTACCTAAGATACCACATTACCACGATATGCAGGCGAAACAGGAACCTCAGGAAATCCCTCAATAAGGGACAAAGCTATGACAGGAAGGTCTGCCAAATATACTGTATTTATTCCACCAGAGCATAATGAAGCATGAATAAATTAAACATTTGAAAGGGGTAGCTGTGGCAGAAGCAAGGCTGTACCTCTCAGAGGTATGTACAAGGAATGAAGAAGACACAAGAAACCTTCAAGGACTACCATAACTGTTACCCTCTCGCTGTACACAGTCTGTACAAGCCTTAAAATAGCCTTAGCAGTTATGGACCATTCACTTTAGAACTGTCAGGCACTCAGACACATTATGTATCTGTAGGGGTCATATAAAGGCCTACAATGTCCAATTTAGTAACTGGACAGTAGGGAGAAATGTGATGTGAAGAAAAGGAGAAATTAAGCAATGAACACACATTTCTGAATGATCCTTTCATCTGGTCAACCAGATATTTCATCTTCTCACCTCCTTCTTTCACTAGACAGTAATTAAGTCCATTTTTGACAATGAAAAACCTGGATGTGTAAGACTATGTTGAATCAGTGCACAAATATTCAACAGCATCAAGCAGAACTGTCTTTCACCATCTTGCACTAAAGCAGCGAATGCATCAGTACTGCTTAGTAAAGAAGGAGGAACAACAACAATTACAGGATATTTGTGTTTCAAGAAATAAAAGTTTGGCCTGTTTGTAATTCCCTCCAAAACACTGTACTAAAGCAGCAAAGCTCTTCTCATCAGTGTGTTGGTTTTGTGCCTCTGCAAGAGCAGTGTCTTTGACACCAGTGGGAAGTCCCTTGGGAAGTCCTGCAGGCTCTGCAGGCCTAATAGCTTTCTCCATACTCCTCAACAAGGGCTTTGGGAGTTTAGGAGGAGCCCTAAACATCAAGAGGAGTAAGTCTCTATTTCCTATGGATTTCATGCTATATATTTTCCTTAACTGGTTCACATACCCTAGGATACAAAACCTATGCATCATACTATTTGGGTATGTCTGTACATACTCAGAGATCTCAAATATAGTAAAGATGCTTTAGTGATGCAGGTGGGTTTTGTGGATGCAGAAGTGCAAATGATTGATGAGAAGGTGGCCACGGAATAGCTTAGGATACTCCCTGGTCATTGAGACTGGGGAGGAGGGAAGGACATAAATCACTTACTAAAGGGAGATCCACTTTCCTTGAGAGACAAGGAAAATATTTCAGTTCTCAGAAGCATTATTATTTATTATGCCATTCCATTTCTATGCCAATTTCTCACAGAAAAGGTTATACGGATTCTGGAAATGTGACTTACACTAATTTAAAGCCTTATTCTGATGTCATCTCTTAATGGAAAAGCAAACCAGTTTCATTTCTGCTTCCCTGGATGGCCTGATGTATGCATGTTAGATACAGTATTTAATGCAAGGGGCCATATCTAGCACAGGTTACACCAACTCTTACCAGTGATTTCAAGGCTCATGCTCCTACAGTAATTGATTCCTATGAAGGCAGGATACAGTGATGCAAAAGACATCTCCCTTCAGAAAGAGTGCCTACCAGCAGCTGCATTCTGCGAGTAGCCTTTAAGTCTTTATTTGTATGAAGACTTAACTATAAATAAATCCTTTCCAAATAGATCTCTATACACAGCAATGCCTGTTTCTCCCTACCATAAGAAAACAAAGCATCACATGTTCAAATTGTATAAAATACATTTTTCATTGCTATGCCTTTGTTCTCCTGTGTTGTCAAATGAGTTAGAAGAAGCCAATGATTCAAATGAAAACAGACATTCCTAAACATTCTGCATAAGCTTCAGGTCTACATACTTCTCTCCAACCTACCAGATGCAGGCTCGGATTTCAGAGTTGCAGTTACCATGAAAGAAAGGGTCCATTATTGAAAAAAAATTGTAATCATTATATTATATAAATATATATAACTATATAAAAGCTGAATACAAATTTTATGGAGTAATTTTGCACAATTCTGGCTTTTCTGTTTATTATGCGCAACTTAAAAATATCATAATAATAAGATTAAATTAATCTTGAACCCTTCTCTGCTGTGCAGCTACTGTTTCTATGAGCAAAGCCAAGTGAATGAAAAATCCAGCTGGTTTTTCTAACTGCAAAAACCAGGCAAGTTTCATTTTTTAAAAATCACTCAACAGAAAAATGGAATACTTTTAAATGAAGGAAACTGAAGAGATTTTGATGAAGGAAACAGAAGTAATGAAGGATCTTTGTAAAGTTCCACTTGAGATGTTTAGCATTAAAAAAAAGCATCGTAGATCAACTCTCAGCTAGTAATGCAACCTGGATGCATTTAAATCTCAAACATGACTGCATCACAGTATTTTCAATCAGACCTCTCAGGAAATTGCTCTTTTTTTCAATATGTTAGCAGTGTTAGCCCTTTTGAGTGACTATGTGTGACCTATTCAAAGGCAAAACTCCATATGTGTAACTCTTTCATGATAAAAGAAAGTGTTAATTGTGCCTCTGCCTTGTACCTTAACCCTCCTCCTCCCTCCCCATGAAGATCAGCCCCCAGGGCACTATCTTGGAGAACTCAGGGTGCTTACATGGCTGGACCCTACACAATTCACTGAAGCTTACCTGTGATGGGGTTGTCACATTGATTTCTGGGACAAAGTTGTCGTCAAATAAGTTAATGATGTTCTCCTGTTGCAACTCCTTCGTGGGTGTGAGTTTAGGCAGTGGTGGGACTGGCGGACCTTTCCTCAGCTAGGCAGACAGCAAAAATGTCACAGACTAGTTCAGGGATGAAAGAAAATCTTTAAGCTAGACCTAAACAAATTGTCTTAAGTTTTTACTTTTTATTACTGGCTGCTTCACCCTAAATAAACCATGGGAATAAGCCTTGTATTGAATGGAACTGTTTAGCTGTTCACCACCAAGTACTTGGAAATAAACATGGGAAGAGCAAAACAACCCTATGTTTCAAAGCATTGAAACTCAAGGTTTCAGATTTGATACAAAAGCAACTCTTGCTTATTTTTGTTCTGCTGCAACAGGCACACAGTGCAAGAAGCTAGCTCTTCTATGCGGCCCGTAGCTGGAAGGGTGATACTGCACAGAAACAATGCCCCTGCAGCTTTTTGGCTTCTTGAGTTCATTTGTGTTTAGCTTTGGGATTTTGTCACTGCCCACCAGTTGCTAGCCTTAGAGTGTACTTAATGCTAAGACCATATCATCTCTGGGACCTATAGCACTTCAAACGTGCCTAGTTCACTATTCCTCCTGCTCTCCACAGATTCACGTAACTATGACAAACTATTTGCTTGGAATAATACCAAAGAGTATTGGATAATTTTTAAATCTATCAAAAATCCAAGAAAATAAATCTACAAAGAAAATCCTCAGGTGGTATAGTGATACAACACCATTGGCACCAATGAGGCTGAGTCCCACCAGCTGAATACTCAGGCAGTGAGTTGTCACATTTTGGGAGACCAGAGAAAATAAGCATGCTCACTAGATACAAAATTAATTTTCTTTTGATGTGCAGACAGCATAGAAACAGCAATCAGCACAGAAGCTATCCCAAATCCAAAAACATCCCAAACATCAACACAAGTCTTTGATATGCACATGAAGTATCATACACAACTCATGCTACAGATGGAACTGATGAATGAATTCTTATTTTACCAATACTAGTGAGAATAGAAGTTGCTCCATTGATTACAACAGTGTCAAACTTCCCAATCAGTGTTTAAAACAACCAATAAGACTAACTATCAGTAATTAGCAGAGCAGTATTTCAACTAGCTTTATTTTTCATTGTTTTAGAGATTGGCCAGATCAGTGATACTCACTGGCTAATTTTTCCCAAGGTAAGCATAAATTTGAAGATGAATGAAGAGCAGAAATATATAATGTACAAAAATTCACAAGGAATAGGCTTTTCAATCTGTCATTGCTGGTATATGGGACCTTAGAGACAATGCAACTTTTTAAGAAGTATTTTGCTTTGTCACCGCAAGTCTCACCAATTCACCAGTCACCTAACATTTTCTTCATTCCCCTAATATAAAAAACCATTTTCTATTCATGTTGTGACTCAGGGATGAACAACTGATGAACAGAACAGATGGCAACAGAACCAGTAGCCTCCCAGCCAGTACTCCCAGCCACCACTCAGTCACAGCCTAGATGAAAAATCCACCACGTGCATCATCTCAGCTATCTCTCACTGCACAACAGGCCAGGTCCCTCTGCTAGGTATCTCCTTACCTGTGTAGGTGACTTAGGTCGGGCTGGTGCCGGAGACGCTGGTGCCAGCATATGATTGGGACTAGCAGTAGGGCTGGGTAGGGGAGAGACCTCCTCTGGTGGAGACGGTGTTTTTGCAAAGCGCAGAGGACCTGAATCACTAGACAGAAGCATAGGAATGGCAAGGACATATATATCTTGCTGACTTATTGCCTTGCAACAGTTGAACTGCATCCCTGATGTAATCTCAGTGACCGTAAAAGAGAGTACACATTGGAGATGAATGAAGCCATTATATAGTGACTAAAACTAAAACTGCAATTAAAGACAATTAAAATTCAGGATCAAAAGAAGTTTTAATTTTGAATTATCTTAATTTTTGGAACATTTCTTTACCTGATCATTGTAACTTGAAGAAAACAAGAGTACCTGCATTTTTTCAGATTCTGTACTTGAAATACCTCTTCACTTATAAATTTATAACTATTATAAAATGTGAAATGGATTTACTGTCTTTATTTCACACGCTTCTTGGAACAGAACACTCTGAAGATAAAAAACCCACAGGAAGGCATAACAATGAATACTGCAAATAATTTTAAAAGCTCAGCAACTTCAGAAAGGTTTCAATAAAACAGAACACAGTCAAAATTATTATAAAGATATCTCTATTTAGAAGGACAAATTGCAACAATTATAAACAAGCAGCAGTCTAGTGACTTCAACAGAGCTCTGCTTATACTAAGAAAAGATCTGATGGAGTCACAGAAAGCATCTGCACTTCCCATGAAAGGACCTGGTGCAAACACTGAGAAAATATTCAGCTACCTAGATATGCCTAAAGCTTGCGATGAGGGAGACTATGAACTACAGTACTCAACAACCACAGTACTCAGCAGAAGCAACTTGTACACACCCTCAGGGAGAGCAGAAGCACTACCTGATTGAGATCACAGCATAAACATGATCCTAATGCTAACACAAGAAAAACTGTTCTTTGAAAGGAAAAACTCAGCTCACACTCACCACCTCTTTCTGTGGAAATATTAAAAGAGAAAAAAATAAGCAGTCATTAACAAATTCATGTTCCAGGGTACAATCTTTGCCTTCAGGACAGAGTATTGAGTAGCACACAAGTTCTTAAGATGTCTCTTTTTATGCAGTTCTTTAAAAGAAAGATTAGATGTTGTACTCGTCTCGTATCAACTTCTCATGCATCTTAAAAGGAAAGCTATTTTATCTCATGAAGACCCACTCAGGAGTCTTCTAGAGTATCATCACTAATAAGGGAAGTCAAAATCTATCCAGATTTTCACACAAGGCTCTGCAAACAGGACAGCAAAAGACAGTAACAAAGGAACTGAAAAAACTGATTTTTCAGAAAGCTTTTTTAAAGTAAGTTCACACTACATTAAATGACATCTAGTAATTTGCAGCATAAACAATTTTGTTGCATAATTCTTATTCTCCCAATGATGGAATGAATAATTCAGTGGGAATGAGCATGTTCATGTTGGACATAGTCTAAAAGACACAGGTAGATAAAATACCTGCTGTTTACAAAATGCACTTGAAATCTTCCAACACTACATTATTTTACATCGCACAAAAGTGATTTAAAAATCCTTTATGGGAACATAGTCCAAATTGTGAGTCCATCCTAAATGAACCAAAGTTAACAGCTCCAAAGGCAATATGCAATATACCAGCATGGACTATCACTGAAATAATCTAAAATACAAATTCTAGTGATGTGCTTACAAAGCAGTTCTGAATTTTGTGTTATGTCAGAAGTTTTGGATTTCCTTCTTTGTTCTTCCAAAGTGAGATTAAAACAAATGGAGGAATATCTTCCATATTTTTGAGGCAGACGTTTTGTTATTTGGTTAGTTTTAAATGTTGCTAATCCACCTCCATCTTGAGGGCAAATTAGCAGTAGCTATGTGAGGAAACAATTTAATTCTTATTTATGCCTCAACATTATCTGGCTTATGCGTTATAAACCGATTTTCTGACATTGGGTGGAAAATTTCTATATGGGCTGAGCAGTAAGACGTGCAGAAGGCGGCTAGCACACACGAGGGGGTAGAGACCGCTGACATTGCAGTCCGTAAGCAGGCAACCCCTTTAAAGAACGGAGACTTCTTCCGACAGACGACCAGGACACACCTTCCACCACCGCGCTGCAAGAGCCTCCCTCGGCAGGCGGGGAATCCCCGCTGAGCAGTGCGAATTCCCCTGAGGAGCCAAAGGCCGTCCCACAGGGAGCGGGCTGTGCAGGGAGCCTGAGCACATTATAGCGTTTAACCGCGCTCCAAGCACACCCCGCTGTCCCACATCCTGAGCCGAGGGGCGCCGCTAGAGGCTTGCTCGATCGGCCCGTGCCCCCTTCTTCTTCCCTGACTCCCCGCCCTGTGCTCATCTGTCGCATCCACTCTTCCAAGCGCCGCCGCCCCCCCGCAGCAGCCCGCCCTCCGCGCCGCCCCAGGGCTCGCTCCCCGCCTCCCACCGCCCCTCCACTGCGGCCATGGCAGCCGCGCTCTCGCGAGAGCTGCGCAGCCGCCCCGGCAGGGAGCGCGGGCCCCACCTGCCGGTGGGTGCCGGCGGTGCAGCGCGGGGCTCTGGCGGCCGCCTTACTGCTGGCCCCTTTTTCCTTCTGTCTTTTCCCTTCTCTGCTTAACTTTCTGTCACTCTCCAGGAGGGACACATATCCTTCTTTATCATTAAATAGTGCTCAGATATAATAATCGCCTCGTTTGTGCTTGATTTTGTCCAATAAATCCGTTAAAAAGAATCTCCTAGAGTAGGATGTGAAAAGCTATAAAACATTGTTCAGATTGCTTCTGACTAGCTGGGATTAAATGGAAGTTCAGGCTTTATATATTAACTCTAAATATCATTGTGTCTTTATAAGTCTCGCTGTTTTACATTTCAGCCTTTTCTGCACATCAGTATTAGAAATAAAATTACGGCAGAAAGGCTACATTTGTTCAAAGTACAGAAAGTACATTTCTGGTGCCAGTACAGAAATACTGTACTGGCATCCACTGACCTTTAGAAAGCACCATCTGATTTTAAATTCCTTTTGGTTTTGTGCTTTAAAACAAGATTTTGCATGGAAGTCTTTAAAAATACGGTATTTTGTGACATTCTCTTTATTTCAGCTTTTTTTTGCTTTTATGATGTACCCTCAGATCTTTACTTTTCCCTGAAAGTAGAAGAGATAAAAGCTGACGTTCAAAGTTTGGGATTCTCACCTAATGATAGGAGCTAAAAACATATCTCATTATTTCAAGGCTTTAAACAAGTTATGAGAGTTAGCAACATAGCTGTAAACTAAGCATCTAAGAATAAAAGAGCTATACACTTGGTGCAAATTGATGTAACAGTCTACAATGAACTTGGCTAAATTGAAACTGCCTTCATTCTTTTTTGTTTTTGAAAGGACTTTCTAGAAAAATAGTCAGTGCGGAAGGAAGCTTTGCATATTTAGTACCGGTGAGAAGAATTTCATCCCAGATACCTTCATCTACCATCCTGAACAAATGATGCTTGTTACCATGTGTAGGTGTTACACATGGTGTAGGTGATTACTACCTATGTTGAAACCCACAAAGCCTACAGCAATGCAATTCATTAAGAAGAAGAAGAAGAAGAAGAAGAAGAAGAAGAAGATTCACCTTGGTGCCCCTTGAATGGTGAAGGCCTTGTCTGCATGCTGATCCCCCAGCTTTGTCATCACTTCATATAGTTTGTGACATAACTGTGAAAACAAAACAGTTGCCTGAATTTATGTGAACAACTACAGTCATGACTAAAAGGACATGATTAAAATGATAAATCTGGTTTGATAAATGATAACTTGATAACTTTATGTTACAGTATAATCACCTTCCAAAAATTCTCAGTGCCACAAAAACCTAAACAGAAGCCCATCAAAATCCATAAAATCAAAGATAATAGCAGTTCTTAAAAAACACGAGCTGTTCTTTAGAGAACAAGTTCATAAGTATAGCTCTGATGAAGGAGGTCATCTGAAGTTTAAAGCAGCATGGGCAACCAAGAAGATCCATGTTTTCCCCTGAAAAATCTAATCCAGATTTTCACAGATCTTCAGTAAAGTGAGTTTTCAAAAAAATTTTGGCTCTAATTTGAAGGTTGCTATAGATAATACACTCCTATTTAGCCAGGTACATTCACAAGATCCTCAGTGAAACTGCTTGATTTGCCTAACAGTCACTGATAAAATATTGCATTGCTGACAATGCATATAGCAGACTTGAAGGGAATGCTGACATGTTTTTTTTTCTACTGATTAAAGCAAAGAGGTGCTTAGCAATTGGACACAGCAAAAATACTGAAGGCAACAGTAAATTATAAAAATAGAAAGTGATTTTAGTGCTACAACTAATAATGCACTGCAGTCCAAAATTCTAGGGGCTGCTCTTTCCTTAAGGACAGAACAAATATGGCAAGTAGAAATTAATATTACGATTATAACACAAATCTGGATCTATGGCAAATTCTCATGTGTGCCTCTGCTAGATTTTTACTATAAGGTATTTTTTATCTGTCATGCATATCATTATCCATTATACATGAGATAGTCAGTTTTACTCACTAATGCTATTTCCTTGTGAAACTTGGCTTCAAGGCTGGATACATTTTTGAAGGTGTTCACATAGAAGCCAATCCGCCTACGAAGGATGGCACAAAGAAAGGAAAAAGAGAATAAAAGGTATGTGTGGGAGGGGCACAAAGGCAGATTAATTAACTGTTTTCTGGACTACAAACAACATTCATGAATATTACTCCCAGCAAAGCAAATGATGAAATGTCAAAATTTCAGACTAATTTGTCATGATTATCTCCATTAGTGTTAAGATATGTGGTTCACACCATCCAGTCAACCAAGTGGAGACTACATCAGATGTCTTCAGCTTTTTCTAAAGAGTGGAAAAGGATGGTCTCAACTACAGCACAAGCACAGGGAAGGCAAGATGCTCTGGGCTTCCATCTCCCGCCAGACTGCACACAACCATTTCTTGAAAAGAGAAAGGTACCATTCCAGCATTGTGAGCCCCTGTGCCCAAATTTTATCACAGCATCAAGGGGATCCAGTTGCATCTTGGGTCAGCTTTAATGTATACAGCTCAGTACAACCCAGCCGTGGGCATCCCAAGCTCAGCTCTGAAACACATGCACATGTATATTAAAGAAAAGAATTTAATATAGACTAGACATTTCTGTGCATGTTGTCAAGAATCTGCTTACTTGGGGTGAATTATTACATACGTCTCCATTTCAAAAGCAGAAGCTGGTTTTTTACATTTTGTTTTATTCTTTTTCCTATTTAAAACTTCCAGGTATAATTTCTCCCAACTTTGATTTACAAAAATTGTCTTTGGAATAAGAATAAGCTTGAAAAATGTCAACTCAATAGATAATTTTCTTCCTGAAGAATTTTACTAACTAAAATAAAGGACTCTGAAAGCAATTGCTTACTAAATTATGTGTATTGCTCAAATTAAATTGTACCTTTCCCTGAGACTAGCTACTGCTTCTTTATACAAAATTTACTGAAGTAAGGGGGCCCTCACTCTAAGTCATTCATATGCAGTTTTACTTTTAGTAGGCCCATAAAACAAATATCCCTAAGTGCTAAGAAGGTTTACACTGAAATAGGCAGAAACACAGCAAGGAAATCCTCTGTTGGTCTGAAATAACCAGGATTTAATTTAGAAGGCAGAGAAGACAAAGGATACTTCACATTTTCACTCTAAATTGTCATTGTTAAAGAACATAACACACTAATGAGATGCTTATTTTTCTACTTCTTTTGCTCTCCCATTCATATTGTCTGCATTTTCTGTATAAACACAATTAATGATTAAACATCTTGACTGAATGACCTATGCCGTCAAATCATTTAACATCACAACCATTTAACATCAGTGCAGAACTATAAAATGTGTCTTCTGGTGTAGTTATAATAAAAAATGACCTACAAGTAGATCCAAATCACCACAGACTACTCTGTGCTCTAGCACAATTATTTACTCACTAAATGGGAATCTTTTTGCATCTAAGAATGAAGACATGCTAATGAATCTTAAGTGCCAAAATACATTGAAAAAAATAAGCATAAATACACTTAGATCACATACATTTTTGGAGCACTTGCATACATTTTTCCTTTTAATATTTCAGAATGAAAAGGAGTGGAATGGATTCAGGATGGAATCTTCAAGAATCCAGCAATCCATTTTCTGCCAGCACATTAAAATCCCTTGATTCCCTTTCCTTACTCCCCATTTAAAGCCTTGCAAACAGTATCTCTCTAGGCTTACCGTGACCACAGCGATGGCAACTCTTCTTGCAAGTCAGTGTTAAACTCTTCAAACACTTTCTGCGCCTTTTGAAATTCTTCTTCTGCCTAAACCAAAATGAAAAAGATGACTTCTAAAATCGCTATGACATAACTAAACCAAAATTATTTTTGTGTTGTTTTCTTTTAAAAAGAAAAGGGTCTTTTAAAATTTTTATTAACAAAGGATGTTACTCTGTCTTACACCATCGAGGCCAATACAGGATTTGCTGTCCCCTCAGTCTCATCAAGAGAGCAAGTTAGCTCCCAAACAGGACTCCTTAGTGAAAGAGGCTGAGCCTATCCCATGAACCAAAGTACTCAATACACATTTTTGCTTAGAGTTATCATTATTTCTAAGGGAGTAAAAGGAAGAGAAATTTTGTGCTCTGTCTCTGTACACAAAAAAATACCACCCAGTCTCCCCAAGTCTTCTGCCAGCATGTTTCTGGTTGTGGTACCTTGGTGATTCTGCCCTCATCTTTTCTTTTTGAGCTCTGCAGGGCTTCTAGATGATGCCTTGCACTGTCGTAGTCCACTAGCTTTCTGCTTCGTTTTGCAATGCGAGTCTGTACAGGGAGAGAAATGAAAGTAAATATGAGGAGCAGTTTTTAAAAAGCCATTTTACTTATGTTGTTAATTTAGTTTTTGATATATTTTGATTCTTCCTTCTCTGTTGTTCATATATGAATTATTGTATCATGTAGAAGAAGCATGGAAATGGTAAAAATGACAAACGAATCACATTATTTTAAATAAGGAATCAATTTACTAATAGTTTGGAAAGGGTTTTCATGGGTATAGGGCTTACAGGCCTTAGAATTGAGGTATCAGTGTTACATAAGACTTTTCACATTCTCTAGAACCTGTTAAACTCATGGTAACACTATATTTTACCCTTACGTATAGTGTGAAAATTCAGCAATTAATGCATTTTTCCTAGAGTTGGAAAAATGCTAATATACACTTCTCTGTATAGTTGTTCTGACACACCAAAGTGTCAGAACAACTATACAGTGAACTCAGTGTCAGAACTCAGTGGAGTTCAAGATATAGATACAGATATAGATATAGATATACTTTGATATAGACTTTACAAAGCTATGCAATCCACATGCCGAGAGGCCATAATCACAGCTTGATTTAAAAGTGAGTTTAGGACTGTGTATCACTAATGTTGGTATTCTTAGATTGTTTTTTCTTTAGTCCTTGATGTAAATTACAAAGGGGATGACTGTGTGTTACCTGCTCAGTTATTAAACCCTCACAGAAAAAATCCAGTTATGCCCATACAGTCATATTCAAATATAAAACTATCTCCTTTCACCTATAGTGCTTCTTTATCCTCACACATTTCATTTATCAGTCATTTCTCTGGAGTGTACACTAGATGGGCATGTGGCAGATGCTAGAATCTGTATAACAGTCTCTTGTGATGTATATTACAAAATCTTTTTATAACTAATTAAAAGACAGGAACCATGGCTTAGATAAAAGATACTCATGAGTGCATCCATCTAGCCAATAACAGAAAGCCTGATTTGCATGTAATTTGTCTGGCATTTTTACAGTTGAAGAGCTAAATGTGTCCTTATTGAAATTGGTTAAAATTATCTCATACCAAAGAAACAGGAGCAGAAAAAAGCATAAAAGTTGCCTCTACAAAGGCTAATTTACTTCCATGTACTACTGCATGAAAAATATTTTTGTCCACTTGAAAATCAAAACTGCCTAATGTCAGGAATTTACTTATGGAACAATATCTTGTGCATTACAGGAGAGCATGACTTTCACCTCCCACCCTTTTAAATTTTTTATGCTTGTAGTCTAATTTTCAATTTATTTGGCGACTCAAGAGAACTTTAAAACTTGTCCTTTATAGAAAATCATTACTCTACTTTGATGTCAGGAAATTGTCCTAGATATGTATCCAGCGTTAACAATGACCCATCCACCAGTTTTTGATGGAAGTCTTCCCAAAGTTCATCACATTTCTGAAAAGGTAGAAAGGAGAAAAATGTACTTAGTACTTTAATGCCACTCTAAACATAGGAGAAATACAAAGGTAATTGGCAAAGATTCATCTTTCTGAAGTTTTAAAATGTTCTTTATGGAAATAAATCAGAGCATAAACATAAGGTGAATGAAAAGGAATACCTTGATATTGAAAGTTTAATTCACAACAAATTAATCTTAAACTTAATTATTAGTTTGTGTTTTCATTATTTCAAATACTAAGTGCTATGTGAAAATAAGGATGTCATGGATTCAAGGTGCTCCTTGGGGTTTCAGGTCCCTGAGGGTCAGTAACACAGAATCTGTATGTGGCATAGCTCTTGTGTCTAAGTATGTTCCCTGATGATGAACCTTGCTCACAGAGAAAGGAAGTACAACAAAAAAATAGAAGTGAAAATAAAGCGTCTTTCTATCTCATTCTTTTTGTGCCATTAAGGTACATTTGATGGAATGGCTGATGCAGACAAGAACTCTGCCTTGTGTTGCTGGAGAAGTGGAATGACATACAGGAAACATCTCAACATCAGCTGGCAAAATAAACAAAATCTGCACCCCTGCCACCCTCCTCTGCCCTGAAGGTACAGTGCTTTTCCCCCAGTTCCCTTTGGAGCTCTGGGCTAGTCACCAGGAGAAACCCCTGTAGTTTTCTGATTTTCATGAACATATTAATACAGCTCATTTGACAAGGACTCAATGGGTAAGATTCCTTATTACAAGCAAATCCTGTATGTATAGACATACAGCACTATGTATAGACATAGTGCTTGAGGTCCTGGATTCTCCACTGAACAAATCATTAGCACATGTTAAACATCCTGTTTCCCTCTTTCTTTGCACATTTCAAAAATCACTTACCATCCTTCCCTTTGATGGGAGGGAGGTTAATGGGTGTAAGCGCTGTCTTGCAGGGCTGTTATCCTCACTGATAAGTCTGAAAAACTGTCACATTTTGTCACAGTACAAGCTGGCTTGTACTGGGCAATTAACTTGGCTGTAAATAAGAAATCCAGCTGCTTCCGTAAACCGGCCCCTGGGATGACAGATAGGAACTTCAACCTCAATTACGTTCCATCCTAAACTGTAGACATCTCCCTGGTCCAGGAGCTGGGTGGTATCAAAGGTCAGATCAGATGGGGTTTTTCAAACCCCCTTCATAAAGAGTGGTTCATATAATAAATGGTCTCTATTGCGACATGGACATCAGAGTGTGTTGTCCCTGCCTCCGACCACTGACCCATGACACACGTGGCTGTCCTGTGTAATAGAAAACTATTCCCAAGAGTTTGTTTTATCATAACCTACTATATGGCATTTAGAAGTGCTGTGTGATGCCAGCTTTCGGTTCATTCATTTCCTACTCTAACAGAGTCCCTAATGAATGATTAGAATCTATTAAACATGTTTAAAAGAAATACCTAATTTATTAACACAGAATATAATCACAGTGGTCTACAAAGCATCACAGCAAGCAACTGCCAGTCTTTGTATCTTGCTGATACATATTTTGAACAAATTAAAATAATGGAGATTCTGAAAGCTGATGGACTCAAACAATATTGCTGAAGGATTCTTTAGGCCATCATCTTTCCTACCATACAGAAGAAGGTCTTTTAAGGGGATCACTTTTGGAATGATCATTTATAACCTAAACTGAGCAGATACATAATTATTTTTTACTTTAGGCTGAGCTCACAGGATTACAGAATCACAGAATTAACTAGGTTGGAAAAGATCTTTGAGATCATCAAGTCTAACCTATGACCTAACACCACCTTATCAATTACAACATGGCACTAAGTGCCACATGCAGTCTTTTCTGAAACACATCCAGAGATGGTACCACCACTTCCCTAGGCAGATGATTCCAATGCCAAATCACTCCTTCTGTGCAAAAATTCTTCTTAATGTCCAGCCTAAACTTCCCCTGACATAGTTTAAGGCTGTGTCCTCTTCTACTGTTGCTAGTTTCCTGGGAGAAAAGACTGACCCCCACATGGTTACAACCTCCTTTCAGGCAGTTGTAGAGAGTGAAAAGATCTCCCGAGCCTCCTTTTCTCCAGGCTAAACAACACAACCTCCCTCAGCTGCTTCTCACAGGACTTTTGTTCCAGACCTTTCACCAGCCTTGTCACCCTTCTCTGGGCATGTTGACATGATCCAGCACCTCAACATCCTTTCTAAATTGAAGGGCCCAGACCTGGACACAGCACTCAAGTTGTGGTGTCACCAGTGCTGAGAACAGGCAATCACTTCCCTGGTCCTGCTGGCCACACTATTGCTGATACAGGCCAGGATGCCATTGGCTTTCTTGGCCATTTGGACACACTGCTGCATCACTTTCAGTCTGCCATCAGTCAGTGCCCCCAGGTCCCTTTCTGCCTGGCCTCTGTCCAGCCTCTCTGTCCTCAGCCTGTAGTGCTGCAGGGGGTTGTTGTGGCCAAAGTGCAGGACCTGACTCTTTGTCTGGTTAAACCTCATATTGTTGGATTCAGCCCATTGATCCAGCCCATCCCAGTTGCTCCTGCAGAGCTCTCCTACCCTCCAGCAGATTGAGATTCACACCCAACTTGGTGTCATCTGCAAATTTGCTAATGGTAGACTCGATCCCCTCATCAGATCATCAGTAAAGATCTTAAGCAGGACTGGGCACATACACAGATCCCTGGGGGACACCGCTAGTGATGGGCCACCAACTGGAGACAGCACCATTCATCACCACTCTCTGGGCCTGGCCATCCAGCCAGTTCTTAACCCAGTGAAGAGTGCACTTGTCCAAGCCACGGGCTGCCAGCTTTTCCAGGATTATTCCATCGGAGACAGTGTCAAAGGCTTTGCTCAGTCCAAGTAGACAATATCCCCAGCCTTCCCCACATCCACCAGGTGGGTCACCTGGTCATAAAGAGATCTGGTTGGTTAGGCAGGGCCCGCCTCTCCTAAATTCATCTGTGGATGCCATGGGACAGAGAGAGAGAAACAGCAAGCGTTTCTCACAGCAGCTTGTGAGGACTTCCAAGAAGTTGTAAGGATGTGATAACTTGTTAGTATAAACAATCTGCAAGTGGTGTTTTTCTACTGTGTCTTTCTGTTCTTCTCAAGGACAGTGTATAAGAAAAGTGTTTTTGTTAACTAGCCAATCAAATAGAATGTATCTTATCACTCTATATAAACCATGCAGCTCTGTTGAATAAAACCTTCTTTTACTCTTTCTACAATACTGCCTCTTGCCTGTTCCTGTGTCATTCTCGGTGACACATCTGGCTGGGTCTGATGCCCAGGCCATCCCTGTAGGTCCTGTGTAATCACACTCAAGATGATCTGTTCCATAACAGTGACGGGCATCGATGTCAGGTCGAGAGATCTGTAGTTTCCTGGATCCTCCTTTCAGTCCTTACAGATGGGTATTACATTGGCCAGCTTCCAGTCATCTGGGACCTCCCAAATAACCAAGACTGATGATAAATGATGAAAAGGCAGTTTGGAAGTTGGGTGCTTTTAAAATAAAAACTCTTTGCAGCAGGGAGGTGTAGGAGAAGGCATCGATAGAGAAGAAAAGCAATCTGTACACTGCTCTGTATTCAGACTTACTGTTAACTGTATTATCAAGGAGGCCTTGCAAACTGAATCCCAGGTGATTAAAAATTTCATCGACAACCATTTGCACTTTCTTCTCACCACCGTCACATTTGCTGACAGACTTCCCCCAAAACTGAGGCTCTTTAAGCAGGCAATTCAGAGCACCTCAAGGTAAATTCCTGCTGTGTTGTCTAAAAAAGCCTATTCTTCTCTAATTACTGGAGGAAGGTAAAAAGCAAAAATAAATAGTGTCCTGAACTCAAATTTGCCTTTAAATTCCATATTCTTCTCAGAGAGAGGTGAGTGTCTTATAAGATATCCTGTTTAGTACCACTGGCTCTACAGTTGTTGCACAGCACAAAAGGATAAGCAGCTTTGATATTTTTTTAACATTCTTTTGAGCTGACAATCCTGACTATAAAATTGCATGTAAGATACCTTTGTACAAACTTGTCAGTCAGATGCTGTCAGGACCAATTCTGCTCACATTGAGTAATCTCAGTGGGAGCTTTTATCAGCTAGTTCATACAACAGACATTGCAAGTGCTGCATCTGGCCAGCAGGAGCTGCATTTCACAGCTGCATTCCATAATTTATAATGCTGAGAAAACAGGATTTAACATGACATGAAGGATTAAGGTCAATTTTGGATGCACACTTCTCCTCAACAGCTCAAATTAATCCATTTGCATCCAAAATACTTTTTCCCTCTTTCCATACATCTTACCTCTCCAATCATTTTTACATCTTCACGTCCATACCAGTCTGGCTCATACACTTCATGGAGAGACTCAGTAAGCTTCTTTGAGGCATCTTGCATTCCTGCAGTTAGATAAAAAGAGGAATATGTAAGTCAAAACTACAAGAAATAGTTGCTAAATATCTTTCTTTTCAGCCACATGTAGCCACTATGCTCTTCCCTCTGGCAAATTTAGAAAAGAGATACCTGAACTTGGGGACAGCACTGTAATGGATGTGGTTTTTTGAAGAGTCTTGTATGGTCACCCAGTAGGTTTAGAAGTTTGTGGAGCCCAGTGCCTATTTATGTTTGCAACAGGGTGGTGCATGCAGAGTGTGAAGCCAAACCGATTAGTCACTATTGGAGCTCTTGCTTTGACAGGTGGAACAAGAACAGGGATTACTGATGCTTATCACTCTGGTTTAAATGTAAAATAGCTTCAGTGACATTATGAGAAAGGGCCTAAATCTTTCTTCAGTGAGATCAGTTTGACTGCAATGAATAAATAAACACCCTCAGTGAAGGCATTGGGGTTTGCATTTTGATACAGCATGAATCCATTAGATTCTGAATATGGTTCTGAATCCAGTGAAACCAAACTCATCTCACCTAACATTCTAAGAGTTCAGAATAAGTAATTTTAAAATGACAACTTGTATTTCAACTTCTTTGGAAAATCTCAATACTTGAATTTCTTACTTAGCATTTTCCTTAAAAAAGCACATTTTTCTTTCCAGTCAAAATCTGTTTGCTATCTTGAAAATATCTCTAAATATGATCTTCAGATTTAATTGCTCAGTAAATTAATTTAGGAATAACATCAATATTTTTGTTTTCTGCACATAGAAACATTCACAAGTAGAAAAGGAAAACTAATTTGAAACTTGAATGTGTAGAAGACCAGACTTGATCTAGTCAGTTGCTATTCCATCATGCACTCCCAAAACCCATGCTGTTAATATGAGAATAAAATAAATACAGGGATGCACACTTAAAAGAAAATAGTAGTCTATGGAATGGACAGGATAGAAAACAGATACTAAAAAAGCTGAAAGAACATGCTAGTTCTGTGTCCTTCAGTACAAAAGAGAGAATGGCATGGGGGAGAACAAGTACAAAGGAAATACTGGTGTTTAGAGGGTACAAGCTTTCACGCTTCAATCAAAAGATACTGAGCCAAAACAGAATATCTGATCTCTTCAGAAATTGTCTTGGGGGTGGTTTTTAATGACAGAGCTCATCTTAGACTATTAGGATAGCACAAGAATTAAGATGTATTTCTTCCTTTTCTCCTTCGTGGTTAATTCTTAGGATGATGTATCTCCAGCTAAGTGTTCTCCTGAATAAAAAGGACTTTTTTTTTTTTTTTTTTTTTGCCTTAGAAGTTACCAAATTACAGAAAAATACACATGATCTTCATGTATATTTTCAGCCAGGACTCATCTAAAATCTCTAATGTCACTGCAAATTAATCAACTCAAGAGATAAGGCAAAACCAATAGAGTATCTCTTTGCTTAAGAAGGTTGCTTCTCTCCAATCAGGGTGAACATACAAACCAGGAGGGTTTGTTCATCCCTGCTCACATTTGATCCTTTCTGATACCTGAACTTCTACCCTTAAGCACTCTGAGTGTAAACCTGTGGCAGAGATTCCTGCAGCAGGCAGGCTAGCATAGGAATCCCTCCTGCAGCTTGCACTCAGCTTGGTCACAGACCATGTTGACACCTTTTCCTAGCCTTTCTTTCTTAAGTACTACAGGACTCAGGCATATATCTGCTTAAGAGAATAAATAAAATGCACCTAATGTGCCAGGCTTGAGTTATATCAAAACTGCACCAACTTTTAAACTTTTTTTCTGTTCTGAGAATTGCATAATCCTTCATTCCACCACATTCCTGTAAAAAACACCAGTCAAGTCCAGCTGCAGTGTCAGGCAAGTGGGCAGTGAAGTATTTGGCTTTTTTACTCAGGGGCTTCAATCTGAAACTTCCAGGCTATCATCCATCCTACTCCCTCTGACTGCATCTATACCAGGTTTACTGCAATACACCAAATGAGGAAAAAGGTAAATACCAATCCAGTGAATTCCCATTCTTTTTCATACCTCTAGATATAAACTTACAGTGTCCAATGACTTTTTGTTTGGCAGGTTTTCACATAGAGTTTTTCCTTACACACTGATACCTTTTATGCATTATTCAGCACTAAATTTAAGAGGATTAGTGTCTTAGTCATAGACTGCAGGCTCTCTCTTGACTGTTTTTAACTGCTATCACTGAGAAAGATAAATTGTAAGTCATTAAAGTACTAAGAAATATGCAAAGTACTAAGAAATGTGAAAATAATTGTTATTGCTGATGAACTGTTTGAAATTTATATTTACTATCAATAGTTTCATTCAATAGTATTTGTTGGTAATTGGGTCCTTTATTTAATAGCTAGAAGTGCCAAAATATTTGAGTCACTTAGGAAAAATGTTGCTAAATCATCCAGTTACTGAAGATTGAGCTTGTCAGATTATATGATCCCTATTTCTATGGGAAAGAGTCCCTGTCCCTGGAACCTCCAAAAAATTCTAGAGGCCTCCTTGTGATAGGGATCCTGGGGGTGGCAGTGCAGAGACATTCCCATTGAGCGCACCAGAGAATGGGGAGGGTAGGAGACTCTTTACCATCACAGTTCCAATGTATTCAAGCTCTCATGGAGAATGAGACAGACC
The DNA here is from genome assembly GCF_963513975.1 of Fringilla coelebs. Taxonomy (NCBI): domain Eukaryota; kingdom Metazoa; phylum Chordata; class Aves; order Passeriformes; family Fringillidae; genus Fringilla; species Fringilla coelebs. The sequence goes on along the minus strand of NC_140028.1, from coordinate 102,382,890 downwards.
TGGAAAGCATGTTGGCTGTAAAACTCATATACTGTGGGGTCTCCTCACTCCCCTGCAGGGTAATCTAGCCTGAATGATGGAGAAATTTCCATTTTCCTGATGGGGTGAAACATATTGGTCTGGCTCTTAATATTACTTATGTGGTTCTTCAGGGAAATGACCTGCCCTGCCATAAGGGTTGTATTTGTTATTGCTAGTAATCCATTAGAGTTTCCACTGGAACAAGTCAATAATTTCATTATTCATGAATAAATTTTGCAGAAAGATGATGAATAGTTTTATGGCTTTTAAGAAATTACATGACTGATTTTAAGATTTCTGTGTCTGAAGGATATGTGCAGTTCTGTCAGCCACAGACTGACAACTAGGCAACAGAACTGCTTACAGACTGAAAAATCTCCCCTCCCCTTACTGTACACCAGTTATTCTTTTCACTACATTAAGCCCCCTGAAGTGTATGATGCTTTCTTTTCCTCATGCAGGACTACTTGTTACCTCTGTCACCTTGCCAGCTGCATGAAGATCCAGGCTTATTCTTCCCCATCTGCACTGGTACTTGCAAAGCGCTTGGGGTAGAGAATGGGTGACTGATTTAGGGTTTCTGTAACAATTGGCCCATAAAACCATTAAAGTCCCTCACAGCTCTCAAAAGCTTAAAAAATAAATCATGAAGTATAAAACCCAGATACATATTGCCAAGGAGACTGGAAGACACACAAGACTGAGGCATGAGTTGACTAAAGCTATGGGGGATAGCACACAGTCTCATCAGTACAAACACCACTGATACACAGCAGACATTAAACTATCCTGCAGGTGAAATAAAACGTCACATAAAAGCCATTCACAAGTTCCACAGCTTTATGGCATGGTTCCTCTGAGTCCCTGAATAACCAACAAGAAAGACCATAGTCCATCTAAGACTAAAAAACTAAGAGGCGTCAGTGATCAAGAGAAGGAGTCTGAATACAGCAAAAATTCTTTTAAGAATGTGTGATAATAAACCTCAAATTGTGAAGTATATTAAAATGAAGGGATAGTGGGTCATAATAAGGCTTAATTTACTCTTCCTTGCTTAAATCTCTATTGTGTCTACATCTGGAGTCCACAGCACAAGAAAGATGTAGACCTGTTAGAGTAGGTCCAGAGAAGGCAATAAGGGTGTTCAGAGAAATGGAGAACCTCTCCTACAATGACAGACTGAGACAGCTGGGATTGTTCAGCCTGGAGATAGGGCCCTGAAGAGACTTCCTTTTGGCTTGTCAGTACTTAATGGGAGCTTATTGAAAAAGAGGGAGAGCAACTTTTTACACAGGTGGACAGTGGTAGGACAAAGGGGAATGAATGGTTTGAAACTAGAAGAGGAGAGATTTAGATCAGATGTCAGGAGGAAATCCTTTACTCAGAGGGTAGTGAAACACTGGAACAGGTAGCCCAAAAAAGTGGATGACCCATCCTTGGAAGTGTTCAAGGTCAGGTTGGATGGGGATCTGAGTAACCTGGTCCAGCGAGTGGCATCCCTGACTATGGCAGGGGGATTTCAACTAGATAATATATAAGGTCCCTTCCAACCCAAACCATTCTATGATTCTATGAAATCATATCTGGATTTGTACTTCCTACTTCCAATATCAAGTCACTCAGAAGTTATGCAGTAAAATGAAACTTACTACTGAAGTTAAAATCCCAAAACCCTTTAAAATGCACTGCTTCTCTGATACATCCAAGAGTATTAGGATGTCAAGTGCATTATTTTCCAATAATTCCAATATATGTGGTTATATGATTGACCTTTTTTCCTGCAAAATGAGCCCCTGATGACAGAATGACTCCAAGTCTCTGACATCTTTGGTGCAAAAATCCCACTCAAGTTCCTAAATATGAGGGTTACCATGTTTTTGCGCATATATACCTCAAAAATCTTTAAATTATAGCAGTCGTTCAAAGAATTGCAACAAAGACACTGTAGCAGGTGCTTCAATCATCCAAAATCTGGTCTTTGGCACTACTGACCTAGTCATTTTTGAGGAAGCCTCAGCCAGAGCTGTGTATTGTGCTCTACTATCTCCAGTTGTGTCCTCACGCCACAGCAGCAATGTGTGCCAACATGTATGCCAAGGACACCCACTGCTGGCTTGTTGTCTTTGACATTTTTAAGGCTCTCATGAGTGCTTCTGACTGGATCTTTTTTAAGACATGTAGATAATAAGGTGCTAGCAAACACTTCTCTTTCTGACTAAGAATTTCAGTCCAAATTACTTAAAGGCAGCAACAAGAAAACAATGCTTAACAGAAAAGCTTTGATAAAGAGGCAAAACTAAAACAATGGAGAATTTTACACCAAGATAAACACAAAACTTGGTGAAAAAAGTAGTCCATTAGAGTAGAGAGCAAAAGTACCATGAGTGTAGAGTACTAGCAAAAGAAGAGAAGGGTGGAGAAAGAAAATGAAACAGAGAGGAGTGTTATCACCAATAAAGAAATCAAGGCAGCATGTAAACAGTCAGTTTACATGACAGATAAGACATCTAGCAAACAAACAGCATCATCCTACTGCTTCTGAATAACCACCATACAATGTATGTGGGGAAGAGTAAAAACTGTGAAAGCAAAATTAGCATTCAGTGTGTTCCCTGCAAAAGACCGATGCTATAATTTCCTCTAAGAACATTAGCGCAAATTTGTCTGGTATAGAATTTTCCTTGGGCAGCCCATCAAGAAAAAAATAAATGGTCAAAGACAGTAAGCTACTGCTTTGCTTCCCATTTTATAATTTGCATCAAAAAGAGCTTTCTTATTTGCCTGTGAACAGCTGATGATTTTACTATGACAGTGAGTTTCAGGGATATTAATACTCATGTGCAAAATTTTCCCTACTGGACAGGAGCTGGGCAAAAAATATACACACACATACATATTTATCATATATTTGTATTTATATCAAGAAGCTACTGTCTCTCAATCAGTCACCAACTCTTATTCCTTTTCCTTTAGCCTCCAGTTCCTCCAAAGAGCGGTGGCATGAGAAAGAAAACACTTTGCATTCAGTGCTCTGTTGAGTGTGCTGGATTTACAAATGCTAGTAGGATTTAAATGACTGTTTACGTGTCTCTGATATTTAAGCACTGGTTAGTGACTTCTGTTACTTAGATTTTCAATGCAGTATCAAGAGACATCACATTGACTTTTGAACTTTAAAAAAATGGATTAAGCAGCCAGAAATAGATGAGAAATCACATTATCACAGGGAGTGTGGTTTTGGAGGAAGCTCGTCATCCAACTAGCAATAACCTGGAAATGTTACGTTTGTGGAGATCAAGCAATCCCTTGCCTTGCATGAGATACTTCATATTCTAGCATTTGCTAGGTGTGTAGACTTTGTGGGTGATAAAAATGCATGCAACATGAGAATCTGGGGAGTGGCAGATGCACACAAATGTAATATGTAATATAAAGTAATTAATGCTTAAGGGGAAAAATATATAAAATAAAAATTGTAAAATGGATTTCACATCCAATGAGCCTCTGACCATGGACAACCTGGAGACAGATTACCACACTGGAATTACAAAACTCCTGGTGGCAGCATAAGAAGAATGCCCCGTTAATTAATAAAAGAACGTGGGTGGTGCAGAGATGGGCTTCTCCTGGAACCATCAGGGAACCCCCAAGGACAATCAGCACTTGGTAGATACCATCAATCAAGATAACCAAAGTCACCAAGAAACATACATCTGAACACACAACTTCCCCTGACATGATCAGTGCCTGCCACTAGTCAGGAAACAGCAATTGTCCAGCTCTGCACAGTGAAAGAAACCATCAAACATATGCAGGGTTATAAAGGCACCTCTGCCTCAGGCATAAAAAGCTGTATAAAACCAGCCCTGTCGGAGAGGAGACGGCGTTCATGAACAGAGGGAGGTCCGATGCGATAGAGGTTGGATCTAGGTTCACCCAGCTCCTATCCCAGACTTGACCCTGTCTCTTTGACTGTGGTTTTTGAGGACTGTATTTTGGTCACAAAAATAAAATCTTTCGCATTTAATTATTTGGCTTTCTTGTGCATCATTTATAACACAGAGGACAGTCGAGGATGCAATACATGACTCTACATTGAAGGTACAGAATCCCTAGCATTAGGTTAAAGAGAATCTTACTTGTATTTGTCTTTGTATAGCTTAAACAAGCTTACTTGTCTCAATTTTTAAAAAAAGTTTTCTTTATGAAAGCAAGGTATAAAACATAAAAATCACCTTTAATGGCTGCTAAATATCCTCTCAGTTCTCTCTGTAGTCTGGAACCCTCTGCCTGAAAAAGAAGAAAAAAAAAGCATGGAAGTGAAAACACATGTCAGTTATGTTTAATGCCTTGAAACATGCATGCAGTATGTCTAACAACAACTAAAAGCAATTTCAGGATGCATATAATTAATAGTGTCACATGTTGCAAGCATGCATATAAAAAGGAGCCCTGGCAAAGGAGGTTTGCATAGCATACTCTCTAGGCTAGAATTTCTGGGTTTATTTTATCAATCATCTGTACAGGGAAGAACTCTACCCAAAGAAAGACAGGTGTATTTTACAGACAAGGTGCAGTTAAAGTCAGATGGGCCTATGGCCTAAACTGAAACACAAAGTAGTTTAATCAAAACTGGTGAACTCCACTGGAAACCACTCAAATGAGGCCAGTCTAGACCTGAAGAAAGTTCTACCCTCACACAAGTTGTTTACTATATTTGCAAACAATTTCCCAAGTATTCTAAAATTGTAACATTTTGCAAGCAAATAACTATTAAAATATAATAATGTTACCTACTTTGTGTTGCTTGATTAGTGCATCTGGCAATCTACTGTGAAATCTAGACTCTTTCTTTGGCAAATACATCAAAATTATCTTTCTTCCTCTTATACCAACAACCTTCTCAGAACAGAGGAAACAATGCATTTTGGTACTTCATCTCTGACTGTACCACAAGTTGGACTTCACAGTTCCTAGGAGTTGCAAAGAAACCTGTGCTACACACAACTTATTGCTAAAAAGATGCTGTCCAGGACACCTTCAATAGCCTGAAAATATTTGAAAGAGTCCACATTTGCCAGTTTCTGATATTTTTCAAGTAATTTATTTAAGAAGTTGGAAACTACAGGAGTATCAGCTTGCAGTCACATTTTCTCGCATACAGCTACACCATATGGAAATATCAGAAGCAAAATATGACTGATGGCTTCAAAATATAACTGACTGCTTTGGAGTTTCATATTTTCCATGTGAAAAACAGAATCTAAAGGGTGCATGTGAATAAGGTGAATACTTTAGAAGGCAGACGGTATAAGCTGTTATAACTCCTCTAAACTCAAAGGATGTCTGATATCAGTAAAGGATTTGCCATCAGCAACTTCAATGCTCGGAGGATTCAGACACAGATGATCATAAGAAATTCAGTTTGATAGGGGCTATCTGATGCTTAAAATTCATTATAGCTTCAGCCATGTTAAGTCAAAATTGTGGTTCTGAAAAAATACTTGTCTCACCAGTACATAGAATACAATGCAGGTCACACCCACTAAACTCACTTATTTCAGCTTCTTGAGGGGAACTGTAGGCCTTTAGAATGGGATCATCAGCAGCCCCCACCCCCATCTCTCAAATTGTAGTGCACTTTAAGAAGAGAGAAACTGTTTAACCTCCTGGAAATATGAAAGATTTTTTTAGATAGGCCCCCCTGTGTGGGCCTAGAAAGCTGACTGAATTCAGTTTATTGATTCAACAAACAGAAGCTTGCTTTTATACCAACTTAATCTGAAACAAGTCATGCACAGCTCTCAAATCCATTAATCGACTGAAGTCTGAGCACAGGAATAGACCCACCAAGGTGGTATCCGAAAAGCTGCTGGGTAACAGCAGGTATGAAGGAGCAACCAGCCCACTACCCATTCTCTGGTTTGGGACCATATTTGATGCTCCAAGGAAAGGCAACATCTTCCCCTGCTCTGGAATCAAAGCTGCCTATCAAAACAAGGGCCAGACAAGTGCAGGGTGAGTACCAGTGGATTTAACCTCAGATTTAATTACTTATAGAACAACAGAAAGTTCTCGAGTTGTAGCTTGATGTTGTGTCCTTTAAGAAAATATTATGCATACATTTATGCATAATACTTTTGTGTTTAAATACTTTTAATTAGTACACTTTAATACTTTTAGCAAAAGATACTACTCTAAAGTGTCATTACAACACAGTTTTTCATGATACATAACACAACAGAAGCTAACTTCATTCTGTGCTCAAGTGGTAGGCATGGGAATTTCAGAAGGTGTCTGTTTTCCATGGACCAAGGCATTAAGTCATCAGTGCTTCCACGGAGGAAAGGACATTGTACCCAGGAGCAAATTTCTTGATCTCATGTCTGAGGAGGAGGATCAGCAAATACTTGGCAGAAACTAGATGGAAGTTGCCCCTTCATGCACGCCAGTCTCCTCCTCTGAGGATCCCTTGTACTGTGAGAAGTCACATGAAGGCACAGTAGTTATCTTTTAATTTCATACCTTCTTTGGCCTGAGCTATTGTGGTAAAAATGGAAGGTACAGAAACTTGGTTCTTCATCATGTTCCAGCTGAATAGGTGACCATATAGTAACAATTTTTAGTTACTAAAAAATCTCTGGTGTTCTGGGAGCAGCAAACCACAGCTGGAAGGGTGAGAGCCTCCTTAGCTGATTTCATGTCCAGTTTTATTCATACATATGATGTTTTGTCACTAGGACTAAGCAGCACACCACAAATGTCAGGGAAACACATTGCTCAAACACTATGTTTATAACTATACTGCTGCACAGCTTTACAACTCCTCCCCTAAACCACTATTAGATCTGTTGTGCTTGGTTAGCGCTGTGCGTCATCAGGAGCTGCTGTTCCGGGAAATGTGTAAGGAAAAGTCAAAGTAGTAAAACATTATATAAATATTTTGCCATATGTGCTGTTATGAGTTCTGACACTTTATTCAAAATAATAATTTTAATATGGATCTCCCTCAGTGTAGGTTATTAACAAGCCACAAACACCTGAAATATCTAAACATGACAGAGTCATAGGACTTTTCCCTCATTATCAATTGTGTGATGTGATGCTGAAAAATCCATGGGCAAGGGCCAGTTCCTACTAAATTTGAGAAATATTCTCTCAGTTTCAATGGCAATAAAATTAGACCTTTCTAAAAATACCAGAAAAAAAAAAAATCAGCATCAAAAGCCTTCAGCCCTGCAAATTCTGAAAAATGTGCATCTGGTCTACACATTTTCTATAGTAAACTCATTATTAGTGAGGACAGATATACTTTTGTCACAAACAGATTAATGAAAATTCACACGGTGAAAATACTGCATTGCTGACTATGTGCATCTTGCAAACTCTTACATAGAGGTTTTAAAAAGTACTTTTTAAAAGACTGTCATATATTTAATGTTGTCCCTTTTCAGTGTTTACTGGTACACTCCTTCTCCTTCCTGGTCTATCAAATGAAAACATCCAGTGGCTCTGAAACCACTACTCCAAGTACCTTCATTAAAGCCATGAATTTTGTTAAATGAGATGCAGCTTCTTGAGGGAGAATGAAAGGTAGCTGTCCTTTCACCAATGTTGTATCCCTCTGAAATGAAGTTTCCCAAGACAGTGGTGATGCTTCCTTCATAATTTCATAATTTCTTTCATTTATTCTACATAAGTCAGGAAAATGAGTCAGAGTTTCATAAGAGATAAGAAACTCCAGAGGAAAGTGTTAATAGCAAACTTTTTACAACCAGATTGTTTGATAACACTATGCATGTTCTCCCAGACTCCAGCACCAAAAATCAGTGCTCTTAGCTCACCTGATCAAGCTCAGTACACAAATCACCAAAAATCTAGTATGTAATCCTGTTTAACTTTACATAAGAGCAAGGGAGGCATGCCAACAACCCAAACCAACATCCATTTTTGGGAAAGTCAACACAGCTCTTCACAACAATGTCCTAAATAATAGTTTGTTGCTTTGAACAACGTAGTTTATCACCTTTCTACTCTCTGGTCTCATCATACAGTCAGTATTATATAGCTGGTAAAGACACATGCACTCAGTGAGATATGAAGGTTCAGTTTATTAGACCTTTTCAGTACTACTGATTCTTGGGTATGTTTAGTTTCAGTTTTCTTATAAATTTGTAGCATTCAAGCATATCTTAGCACTGGAAGTAAGAAAAAGAACAACACTGTTGGCTGTGAGACTAACAAGACCTAAAAAAGTTAATGATGAAAACTAAAACCCCATAGTTTCTGTCTAACCAGCTCTTGCTTCCTGATGGATTAGGAAATCTGTTGCATCCACTCAGAAATTAAAGACCACCTTGCCTCCACAAAAGTTGTAACTGGATGTCCTGTTTGCGAGGATCACGAATTTACAGCTTTCCAGTCAGAACAGAAGAATTTGATTTTTCTATCATGTCACATACAGGATGTAAACACAATACATCTTTCCAGGGAAGGTCAGCACATGAATGACATACAAAACCCAAATAAATCACTCCAATTTAGTGAGAGGCAAGAGGATTAAAAATATTGAAATTGGAGCATAGGGTAATTAATAACAAATATAATAATAATAACAACAACAATTAAAATTACAATTATTAATGCAGCTCTAATTAATGCCTGAATTCTGTCACTCTATTGTTAAGACATCAGAGAAATAGCTGAAAAGAAAACATTTTCTGTATCATCTGGAAGATATTCCTTATTGTAATGTTTTGCTACTTGTCACAGTGTTGAGCAGTGCTGTCTCTTGTTCATAAACACTTTAGGTACTATTTACTGCTAGGTCTTTTACAGAACCATGTAGTATGAATGAAAATAGCTATTAAATTAAGAGAAGCTTAACATAATATCAGGCTACTTGGACAAATCTGTAATTCAATATAAAATCTATCTTCTTTCCAGAGTACTCTATTTTACCATTTATCAATGTCTTGGTTTAAAACACAGGTGTCTGCAAAGGAAGCTGGGAACCTCCCTTGCAATGGAGAATATGACCCCCTTCCCTCTGAATTCTTAGAATTTTGAAATTAAGGGGCTTTCGGGCAAAGACATGAGAAAAGAAATAACAGTTCTTTACTATGTAGTGCTATGCACTATGGATGTATATGGATAACAAGGCAACAGTGGGAGTGACGACAAACAGAACAGAACCCACTAAGAGCCTTCTCTCGGCTGCGGCGCTCTCCCCTCGGTGCAGTGCCGCTCACAGCCGGCAGGGGCGCTGCTGGCTCCCGGCCGGGCGGGGCGGGTGCGATGATTCCCCCGCGGCTGCAGGGGGCGCTGTGGCGCAGCCCCACTGCCTCTCTCCACACGGAAATGGCGCACGCAGCCGGAAGAAAGGGACGGAGCGTGGGCTTCCCTTCCAAACTCACTCCGCCGATCTCTCTGCCCCCTCTGGATAGCAAAGGGAGCTGTAGCAGGAACCTCAGAGTGGCAAGCTGGAACAGCAGGGATGAGCAAGATTCCAGAGTAGGAAAGGAGATGTATCAGCAGCTCCGCAGCTGTAGCTGGAACTGTAGGGCCTTCCGCCAGGCAAGGGGTTGTGGGGCCATGGCAGGAGAAGCAGGACAGGGCTGGGCTCCCGTGGTGGCAGCAAACTCCGACCCCCACCAGTAAGCAGGAACTCGACGGTCCTCCTCCAAAGCCGAGGCTAAGACAGCTAGGAGCTGCGCCCAGCCCCATTTTCCCCAGCCCAATTCTTGTGGTATCTCTGACCCTCCAAGAGAAATCTCCCAGTTGAGAGGGTAGCCAGCCGCACCCTTCCTGTGGCAACTCCTTTTGTCTCTCTTAAGTATCAGTCATGATGGTTTCTTAGTGAGAGATGGGACAAAATTTCATGAGAGAAAGAAACAAAATCCTAAACCCCAACAATCAGGTTCCTTATAGTCTCTAGAATTGTTTCCCAAATTCTGGCATCTTTTTCTTAAAAAATTCTGGCATCTTTTTTCTTTTTAAGCTCTAATATTTGAAATATTTATCTAGTGCCTCACTTGAAAAAATTTGGTTTGCAACCTTCTCTGGAAATACTGAGGCTTTAGGCATAACAGTATCTTCCAGAAGAGCACCAAATTTGTGACCCAGCCACTAAGAAGGCTCAAAAATAAGATTTTTGTTCTTCTTGCTTCTTTTTAAGTCGCATGTTGAATTGAAGTAAACTGCATCAAGTGAAACAGGCTTCTCAGATGATTTACACTAATTCAAAAAAAACAACCAACTCTAAAGGCAAGAACCAGGGAGCTCTGCCTTGTGTTAGTAGCAATGCCCAGTAGGCAGGTGAGAAAGCTCTGTGCCTTCAGAGACACTAAACCAACACTTTTACTGAACCATTTCTGTTTCAGATGAGGACTGAACAGAAAAATATGTGGCACTCACCTTAAGTGAAATTCCAACCTTCCCTCACAACTAAACCTCCCTCTCCCTAACCATTCTACCTTCACAGTTACTACCTTCACATCATCCTTTAAGTATACTCATGGCCTCATAGTAGGGCCCAAAATAATGGTTTTAATTAAAAATTGGGGTCTGCAGAGGAAGCAAGAATCTACAAGTCCATGGTTAAAAGTAACGTATACACATTTCATGTCAAGCTAGACTTCCTGAACATCTACTTGTGCCTCTCTTTATGCCTATAGCTGCATAGCCATAACAACATTTGTAAATAATGTACATAAGCTATGTATTAACAGATCAGGTAGAAAACTGCCCAGAACTGTTTGCTGTGAACTGCATCATGTTCAGTCCATGTCTTAGATCTCTGAGCTGGGCTGTTAACTATCCCCACGGACAGTTATCCCAAAGGGGTCCTGAAGAAACATATACAGGTCTCCTTGAAAAATAGCCAGAAATAACTTTAAACATTCAACTGCACTGGGGAGAAAACAGTACAGTTATTAAAGCTGCCGAGGCATAATAGTTTATATCCAAGGGGCAATCAAAACTCACACAGTGTGACAATGGTTTGGACTCTGAATTTGGAGCAATCAATGGTCAGAATCAAGAAAAAAAACCATAAAAAAAACATTGCATCAGTTGCTCTCTCTTTTTATACTGAGGAATCAGTTGAAATACATCTGAGCTGTCCATGCAGAGATAATTTTGTAGCATAAAACAGAGGGCCTCACCTTCCTGAATATCTTGCCTGATTGGAAATTAATGAGGTTGAGATGAGATTTAATGGTACTCTATATTTCTTCTTATCTTGGGAAAAACGGCCCTTAAGACATAAGATAATTACTAAATACACATTTCAGGATGGAATGGAATCAGCAGAGAAATCCCTCCCATGGTCTTAAAATACAATGTACCTTTCTATGGATTGCATATATGCATTGTATAGAGTGTATTTGACTTAGAGATCATCCAGTATCTGAAGTACACTTCCAGTTTACTCCAAATGCTTGTCAGACTCAGTCTCTCTGAATGTAAAGACTTATTGGCTCACAGAAAATAACCCTCTCCCTCTAGTCTAAATTGTGTTTTTCAACATGTCTAGTCTAAATTGTGTTTTTCTACTTTGGAATGCTAGAAACACTTGATATCACTTTTATTTATCAAAGGAGCCTCGTATGGACAGAATAGTACTGAACACATAATAGTTGCAGCTTAATAAGTACCAAGAATCCCCTTCACTTTAGTATTAGAGTCTACAGACAACCAAGAAAATTTGAGTATCAGCTAAGGAGAAAGAGTGTCACCCATTCAGAGTAATTTTTAGGTTTGCACTTTTTGTTTACTACCTGGATTCTTTAATCCATCTCAACACCGTGTACAAGACCTTTAAAATGAGGGGGGTCTAAATGGGGGACATAAGATAGGTTTAAAGATGGTCAGACAGATATATGAGATAATTCCTAGAGAAAATAAGATTTTGAAAAACATAGATTGAATTTAGTGTTGTTATTTGTAATACATATTGAAGCTCCCTTTCTCGATCATGTCCTTCATCCAACTCTATATTAAGACACGTATCACTGTCTACATGAGTTGGGTATCTGTTCTTGTCATAGAACCAATGTAGATGTCTTAAGAGCAACTGTGGAGTCCGGAAAGCAATTAAGAAAATCCAATAGTCAAAACCATTCACTCTAGTATACTTATCTAGTGGTGTTTGTGATACATCCACAAATAGCAAACACAGCTGGTCCTTAGAGACCTACCAGCTTTGCTGAACAGCAGCTGGAAACCAGGGAGGGCACACTAGGGCCTTGCAAGTGGCAACAGATGCCAACATTTAGACAACTAACCCAGAACCCACACAACAGTTGGTGGGGTTTGTACCAGGAACCACAAAACCACAAGTGACCCCAGTGGAGGGTATGCCCTCACTGATGAGTGCCATCCTGCAGGGTCTGGGACAGGTGGGCAGAGACAGGGACAGAGGTTTCACTGACAACCCACAGCCTGGTGAGGGATTGAACCAGGATTTGTCTGAGAGATCCAGATGAGAGCAGTAGGTGATGCAGCTGAAACATGGGTTCCCTAGGCATGGGAATGAGTCTATGGTGTAACTTATGCCAAGGGCTGAGCTAAAATGGGACTCCTGGGTCCACATGCAGGATTAGCGGACCCAGACAGGGCTGATCAGAGACATTAAAGCCCACAGATGTCCCCAGGAAACTGATGGGGTTTTGCCTTGCCCTCCCAGACCCTGCTGCCCAGTTGAGCGCAAGCATCAAGGGAATACCCAACTCCTGGAAACACAGACACCCATGTTCAGATATTGCAATCTGGAACTGGATCAGTCTCCAGGCACAAGGTTCAGCTGCCAAAACCCATGTGTCTGTTGCAGCTGGAGATGCCACATGGTACTCAAGATAGCAGGTATAATATGGGACTGTGGTCAAAGCCATATGTCTTTTTCTGAAGCAATATCTGGGGGCCAGGTGGGACACTGTGAGGCACATCTGGCACCTATATGTAGGTGATGAATCTCATCTTGGGTATCTTAATTCTTGAGTAAGTTTTAAAAAATCAGTGGCGCAGCTGTTGCAAAAAAAAAGCACTTTAGAAAATGATAATTACCTCACAAACCAAGTCTTAGACAATGTCTTGACACAGCTGTAAGGCAGCCAAGCATGCTTGTGTGAAAGAAGATTTTGACAGGATAAGCCTTTTCAGGAACCATAACAATTACACCCAATGAGCAGCTCTTACTACTAGGTGCACATTTAGTAAAACAGTCCACAGAAGCAGGTTCTGATCACTCAACAACAGTAAGATAAGGTTCTTCTTTTTCACCTAATTCTATAAACTATCAACAACAGCCTTTGACATTTTGGTTTTTTTCTGACAACATGCCATGGGAAGCTGCTTTTGTAGTAGCAATTGTTATATCTCCTGTGTGTACATATAAAGTACATAATATTTATGGGCTTAAGCACTAAAATATTTTTTAACTGTAGTATGTAAAGTAAAAGAAGTCTCATAACTACATGTAGAAAAATAAAGAGAGGCAAATATGCATAAACATGAAATAGAATGTTGCTCTCCTAGAACAATAACGTGTGACTTTTAATGACTGGTGAGTCATTAAAATATACATGGGGATAAAGGTAATTGCTACTGTAAAAAAAAGAACATGTAAGATGCAATTGCTTGAAAAACAGAATACAGATGGAATTTCTGGTAAATCCTTTGCCTTTGATGATAATTTCACAATAGAAATGAGGGACTTAAGCAGAAATTCTCTTCTTTTCCCCCTCATTCTGAACTTCAGAGTCGATTAAGAGGCTGAGCATATTTACAATTAGCTGTGCAGAGATAAATGTTTAAATCTCAAGAAATTTCTTACAATAAAATGAAAATCTGTGTCATACTGTCATATATGAATTTATATGTTCCACAAGCTTTGATTTAGTGGGAATTTTCAGTTTACAGCTTAAGTGGAAGATGAAAACCAGCTGTATTCTTTGTTTAAAATCTAAATGTTTTTCTGTTGTCATCAGCTGCAGGAGCTTAATGATTTTGATAGAGAAAGTCCTGGGACTCTGCAAAGCAACTGTGCTCTGTTCTCTCTGGACATGGGATGACTCAGTTTCTCCACAGTGATTCATCTGGGTAATTCAACTCTGGGTTGTCAAGTCCAGAAGAGGCTCTTACCAACTGTATTCAGAAAGAGATGGGAATGGATGACTTGGGAATCTAAATTACTATTTTCTCCAGATAGATCTGCTGCACTGCATTGGTTTTGCATGGCCTGGTTTTTGGCAGCCAGAGGTAGCTTCAGTGAGAAGCTGCTAGAAGCTTTCACTATGTCCAGCAGAGCCGATCCCTGATGCCTCTGAAGACGGACATGCTGCTGGCCAAGGCTGGGCCAATGAGAGATGTTGGTAATGCCTCTGTGATAACGTATTTAAGGAAAAAATGTTTAGAAAGTGTGCATGCACAGGTTTTTCCTAGCCAGAAAAGAGGAGGTGAGAACATGTGAAGGAAACAACGTGGAGACACCAAAGTCAGTGGAGAAGGAGGGGCAGAAGGTGCTCCAGACGCTGGAGCTGAGATTCCTCTGCAGGCCACGGTGAAGACATGGTGAAGCAGCCGTGCCCCTGCAGCCCATGGGGGTCCATGGGGGGTGCAGAGATCCACCCACAGCCCATGGGGGAGGCGCTCACACTGGAGCAGGTGGATGCCTGGAGGAGGCTGTGATCCAGTGGGAGACACGGTGGAGAGAGGTGGGCCCCTGATTCCAGGCTGGAGCAGCCTGTCCTTGGAGAACTGCCCTCCATGGAAGAGTGGCCAACACCACAGCAGCTTTGGGGGGACTGTCCGCCCATGGGAAGGAGTCTAGTTGCAGTAGTTTTGGAAAGACTGCTGCTCATGAGATTTGGAGCCATGCTGGAGAAGTTCACAGAGAACTGCCTCCCATGAGAAGGGACCCCATGGTGTAGCAGGGGAAGGACTCCTCTCCCTGAGTAGTGGAGGAAAACCTCAGGTGACAAACTGACCAAAACCCTCAGCTCCCTGTCTCCCTGTGCTGTCAGTGGGAAGGAGGGAGGGGCTGGGGGGAAAAGGTGTTTTTAAGGGCTTATTTTACTTCTCATTTTCCTCCTTTGACTCTGATAGTAATAAATTCCCTTTGTACCTTTAAGCTCAGCCTGTTCTGCTCTTGGAGTGTTTTCTCCTGGTCCTTATCTCAACACATGAAGCTTTCATTAAATTTTTCTCTCCTCTGCCCAACTGTTGCAAGGGAGGGTAAGTGAGTGGCTTTTGTGGGCGCCTGGTCTTTAGCCAGTATCAAACCATGACATGCTATCCTTACAAATAGCCTTCTTCTGAGTTTGGTACAAACCCACCATCTAATCTACTATTCAGGCAAAGATTTCAGGTTTTCAATTTTCTGTTTCCTGGATAATGAGCACTATGCTCTTTCCTTTATCCTTTCAGTGGGCTGAACTGGGAGTCCTCATTTATAATCTTTGGAGAGCAGTAATAAAAAGATTATTCCATACTTAAGGCTAGTTGACCTCTCAAGGGTTGCATGCTCAGTAATGCAGGCAAACAAGATAGACCATTTTCACAGTTTTCAGCATACCAGGATCCCCAGGGCACACACAGCACCAGCTGCAACAAAGAACTTGCAAAGAGACATAGAACTGAAGTGATAGTGCTCCTCAGAATGAACTGACGGTGGGTGAGGTGGCCAGGGAACAGACAAATCATTGGTAAGTGAGATTGCAAGAAAAAAAGTAAAGCTTGGACCTCCTCTCAAACTTCCTCTGCCACGGCCTTGTTAGGTCAGTGACCATCACTGGGACAAATCATCCTGGAGGAAACTGAAGAAGATGGCACAGCCTCTAACAGGGTTGCTCTTGCAAGCTTCCTGAATGGCCCACAGCAACAGTTTGGTGAGCTTCAGCACAGAGACACTTCCACCAGATTGCCTTTTTACTTTATATCTAGATACTCTAATATCTAGAATTTGACTTTTCTTTATCTAAAGCCTCTAGAGTTGCAGAATGAACTTGAAAGCAGGACTGAATGTAAACCAAGAAGAGATGGCTGCCTGAGTTTACAGAAGACAGCAGTTCTGCATGGTATTAATCAGTACGAGTGATAATTCAGACACACATTGTAATGCTTCGTATCTTTGCATTGCTATTAAATTGCAGATCAAAGCATGGACAAACTTAGAAAATTTAAGCTATTTCTATGCTTATTATTGGTGAACATCGCAGAAATAGTGCTTTTGCAGCATTTTCCCTGCTGTATTTGAAGAACTGAGCACAACAGAACTTCTTGAAAGCACAGTAAGCATGTGTGACTAGTTCAGTAAATAGAGTCTCTCTCATTTGGTGTGTCACACACCTAGTCTAATCTGCATGCGACTGTCATGACAACTGTAGTAGTTCCCTTTGCAGTCACCCCTCCCTACCCAATTCTCTCTCTGGTCCCAACTCACATTCGTATTTAGGATTTAGCATCATGCAGTTCCTGCAGAGTCCTTTACTGTTTATTACTGCCTCTATGTTCATCAAAGAATGAGGAAATAAAAAGAAAGTAATGCTAATATCCTCCTTAGATCTAAGCAAGATTTTCAGCTTAAAACAATCATTACAGAAAATTCTTGGTAAAGGTCAGAAAAAACCCAATACTTGAGATATCATTTTGCTTAAAAGGATCTTTTTCCTTCTTTCCTCTCTTTTTTGTCTCAGAATTTTGAACTAAAAGAGAAAAGTACCACAAATTCAGTTTCTTCATGGATATGCTCCATTTGCTCCTACACTGAAGAAACCCCTCAGAGATATACTGTATTTCTACAAACACAGTTACTAGCTGTGAAACAGCTGAGATACGGACAACAAGGATAAGCAACAACATTGAATAATCAAAAGGTTAAGTCAAGAAGACTTGGAAAAGTGGAAAGGGAAGAAAAGGGAAAATATAGCATCTCTGTAGGGTTTCAAAACTTCTATTAAATCCCACCATCTTCCCGACCTCAAGAAATTTGAGGAAAGAACTACCCATCTCAGAGATACAGATTCTTTTACTTCCCAGTATTCTTCTCTCGGGTGGAAAGGAAAGCTCAATAGCTTTTGAAACCTTCCTCTCTTCTACACTGAGAGGAAAATAAAGGCGACGTGACAATAAGATACAGAAGAGTTAATAAGCCTTCTAGCAGTCAGGATGCAGCCTTTGTGTTTACATGGAAAGGAGGAAAGTGCATTCGGTAGAATAGGACTGATTCAGAGGAGAAACTGCAAACACTGACATGAGCCAAATTTTAGATTGTGTAAAATGTGTGGGAGTAGTTCTCACTCTCCAGTTCCTTTCTATAGGAGCTCTAAATAACAGCTCACAAAGACGACAGATATGTCAGTTCATACTTATGTAACAAGACTATTTTCTTGGTGGTATTACCACAGTTCATGGGAGATATTAATTTGTGCTAGAAAGGTACTATGTAATAAATTGTAATTCATCACCTCAGAGCCAAAAAGTCTGTCCAATGAAGCAACAAGTAATTGGGGTTAGAATTTAGGATTGCACTGGGAGTGGATCATAAACTCCTTGGAGCACCTGTGGTTTCCTGTGTGGTGTTTATAACACTAAGAGTAATTAAGCATTGCTGCCTAGTTATGATTCATCAGCACTGCCACCACAGACCTCAGCACCCATGGGGAACTTCACACATGCAGTCCAAAATGATTAATCCGCTCAGTCTTAAAAACCAGCATTATTATATAGCACTGATGAAAGTAATCCACAAAATGAAACCATGTAAATACTTCTCTTCCTTTGTAACAAAGCTGCATTTAGTTGAGGTTGGGTTCTGTTCTTAATTACTGGTGAAAATGCACTGTCACTGATCTCAAGCAGTTTAAGCATGATGATGTTACATATGACAACAATCATCCTTTTATTTTCAGACCATATTTCAGCACTTTGCATGGACAAATACAGCTGTTATCTCTGTATGAAAACTGCAAAACAAAATTTTGTACCCACGAAAGAATAGAATCTTACCTGTTCCCTGCAACACCTTCAAAAACAGCAAGTTAAATATATTGCATTCTTAAGACACAAGTGAAGAAAGTGAAAAACTGACCTCTTGCCGTTTGAAATTTTGAACATATTCTTCAAACTGTTCATCTTTAGTTTCATCTGCTTTTCCTAGTTTTTGAAGAACCTATAGTGAAAGGAATAAGGAATAATTTAGTATTTATGACACAAATCAAAACATCTGCTACTTTTAACATTCTGTTCTTGCAGTTAGACATAAATAGCATTTTACTTTTGGGAGTGTTTTGTCCTCTAAAATTTCCAAAATTCACACAAGAAACTATTCTGTCAAAAAAAAAAAAAAAAAGAAAAAAAAGAGAAAAAAAATGAAAGCAGGAGTGTGGTGTGTGTGTGTGTGTGTTTGTGTGTGTGAAAATATACTTCCAAGTATGGAGTCCTTGGGGGAATGGTTCTTGTTTTTTCAAAGCAAGAAAGAATGAGAGGATTCTGCTGGCACTACAAATTGTCCTCCAGTTCAGACAAAGAAAGAAAAAAACCTAATCAGGTTTTTCTTCTCATTACATTGAACAGTATTAGCATTATTCTTATCTGCATGATTTTCAACATGAAGTCATAAAAATTAAAGAACTGCAAGGCTGATGCCTATTTAAAACATAGCATTCATTTTGCTCCCCTCATTAATTCATAAGTAGATCGTCATCCACTAGATAATAAGCATGCTACAATAATTCAGCAATAAAGGCTATTCAATCAGCAATCTCAAAAGTAATTTGACACAGCTACACTTTGCACTGCATTTAACCACAATAAATGCATTCTATTATTAAATTCCATTACTATTCATTCATTATAATACTGAAGACTTAAACAGAGCTGCAAACAGAGCTTCACCCTACTTTTAAAGCAATACCCAAATCTTTACAGAGTACTTGCTTATAGGAGCGAACCATCCCACAAATTGATTGCTCTCCCATTACAAATTGATCAAACAATCTATTTGCACAGTTTATAACAAAACCAAACAAATTAAAGCAAAACCAAAACAAAACCCAGAAGCCCCACAAAACTGAAACAGTAGCAATTAGCAGATGCTATGAATACACATATAAACATTATAACCTATTCTTCTCAAAACAAAGACTGTACAGCTCCAGTACTACCATATTCTTTCTCAGACTACCTTCTTCTCCCAAGTCCAGCCAGCCTCACAGCATAAAATCAGGCTGCACAAAGGGGTGATGAGCATTGCTACTGTGGAAACCAGAGGTCAAGATAATAATGAAGGTGATGCAATGCCACCTGTGGACATGGTTTTGACATAACTACAGCAGAAAGACTGAAATAATGATATCAGAGAAGAAAAAAAGATATAGACTAGCCTTTTGCTGCCAATAGCTATGTTCATTTTCTGGCACATGTGGGCATTTTTAATTGCTTTTAAGACAGTTGACTAGTCCCAAAAGCCTCCTACACTCTTATCATCAACCTCTTCATAAAATATTAAGAAGTCACACAAAGCATTATAAAGAGAAATCATTTAACATTTTAAATCATCATAGGCCTTCACATTGCTCCTTGTCACCACTGAGCCAAACAGGCTGCCTACAACTGCGGCACAGTTCTGATCTGCACCAGGGGGCTTTCTGAAAATCCAATGTTTTTTTCAAAGAGGTGGTGGCCAGGTAAGCCTCCTGACCACGGCAATGCATTCAAACCACATTTGAAGCAAGAAGCATGTTAACTGTAGTATGAGCATTCATAACATAGATAACAAACTACAGCATCAAAAGTTGTCATGATAGACTCTTTTTCATATCAATGGCACACATCCACATTTTCAAATGTGCACTCAGGCCCAATAGTGCAAGGCTCAGAAGGAAACAACCTCCCACAGCACCTACCTCCTATGGTTTGGGGTTTTTTTATCCTGTCTCAAACTTTCCATTTACATACAGATCTTTAGCTGAATCAAGATGCAGTGTTACAATTTAGCCTCTACAAACAGCAACCCTAATCTTAATACAGATAATTTATAACATAGTTTCTCAATTTTCCCAATGCAAATCAGAGCTATATATACGTCATATGGTTGGATCTAAAAGTTCCAAGCCAGAGACTAAAGGAATTTACCCTCATAGAAGTCCTGCAGCTCATGCCAGGTACATAGATAACTGGAGTTCACTTACTCTTTTGCTAAAAGCAATCCTAATCCCATCCCCACAATTCCCTATAGAGACGGTGGAGCAGACTGGGGCTAAAGTAAACTATTCCTCATAGGTTCTTCTAGATCCCACCCATATAACTCCATGGACTAATGAATGTGTAGCTCAGCCTTTTACAGCCAACATATTCACAAGTTTACCATTGGTAGTCTAAAGAGAAAAGTGGCCAGGTTGACACTTGTAGAAACTGATCTACCTTTCAGCTCTTGTTTGTGCATTTCTGTCTCAAAGTGGAAGTCGCTTGTCAATAGAAGTCTATAGTTTATAGTTTATTTTTGCTCATTTAGGTCAGCACCTATAGGGTGTTTTTGGGGTAGGGCTAAAGCTGGATGAAGGCTTGTCTGCCTTACATGTGGGTTACTCTAACTCCACCACCCCCACCTCATGGACAGGCTGAAATAAATTTTAAGCATCTTGTTCATTTTGTTCTGTGGAATATCTGGGTTAAAGTCAGGGTTTGGTCTATGGCTAAGGTTAGGAAACGGCACGTAGCACTAGGTTTAGAAAAACAGAAAATAGACTTGAAACACACAGGTCATTGGAAAGCATCAAATGGTTCTTAATGGTAAAGGCTGCACTCAGAAGCAGCAAGTGCTTAACCTCCTTCTTAAGCCTCATTTTGACCACCCTGCTAGACAAAAGTAACAGGAATAGCTCAGTCCATTTATTGGTGGCCCATGCGGACAGGTGAAGGGTAGATGGATTGTGTTTCACAGAGGACTTGGGGGGCTCTATGCCATGCTAAAGAATGGAAATCTGGACTGATAAGTGGCTAATATTTTACTTTAGGCCCAAATGGTAAGTAATCCATATTATGGATTTGAATTCAGGTTAGTAGGGGAAAAAAAAAAAAAAGCAGAGGAAAAGATCTTGAACATGTGGTGGCCTGAAGGGCTTGAGTGAATCTAGAACTTGGTGAAGGCAAGTGGCTAGCATTTTTTTTTCTAAGTATACCCATACAGAGAAATAAAATTTGAGGTTGAGAACATCTATCAGTGTGTATGAAAGGTCTGTATCATTTACAATAAAATAAATTTTAAAAATTAAAGAAATGGACACAAACTGAATCTCAATAAATGTTCTTTATTCAAGTTTTTTGTAATCTTCTGAAGACTGTATAAAATGGTTGATGAATATGTTCACCCTAATAAAATAAAACGGGATAAAAGCTACCTCATTTCATATCATTAAAATAACTCAGCTATCACTAAGCTTTCTCTTAAAATGACAGAGAAAGATTTTTTTAAAAGTATCTAAAATGAGTGTCAGTGTTCATCCAGCATGTTGCTAAGAATACATAACTAAATAGTTAAGTCCAATTAGCATTGAGAATGAAGTAAAAGCTAAATTTAATACAAATTAAATTTAGATATGGTCAAGTAAAAACATGTAGAGAGGAATTGCCAGGGAATGTGGTACTGACATAAGATATGGGAGATTCTACACTAGGACACAAAATTTGAGTAAGAACAACAATTATGTCTGATGTAATTTATAAATGTCATCAAGAGTACTTCCATTTGGGGTTGCTGAATCTTCAAAAAAACTTTCAGGTGATGTAAGATTAAACAATATGCCTTTAGTTTTTTAAGTGCCTTTATTTACTGTATAATATATTCGGTTTTATGAGGATCTTGAATTCAACTGAGCAATTTTAGAATAATTGTAATGTGAATGTTGTTAAGTGCGTGCAACATACTGAAGAAACTAATATACTGAAATAAACTACAAATTAGCTTGAGAAAGCTTGATTACACTGAAAACTCTTGTCTTGAGGCAAGAATGAGAGTGTTTCACTACTTACTGAGACTACCACTCTGAGAGGCCTAGCCATCAACTCCTAAAAAGTTTTTAAGACTATGGCAATTCAAGGAAAGAAAAAAAAAAGAAGAAAAAACCCCAAAGCTGAAACTGATTCTTTGATGTAAGCTGTGGGCACCCAGGAGCTGCCTCAAGGGCAGCTCAGCTTCTTGCAGGGCAGCAGCAGGGTGGACAGGAACTGACCTCATCAGACGTCCCAGGATACATCACCCCCAGGCATACATCAGCATTCTTAAAGAACAACCAACATGTTTAAAACCACTCAGGGCAGGAAGATTTGACTGCTCATACAGAGCTACCCAGGAGAAGACTTCATCAGAAATTCACAGGATCATTAAAATACTGAAAAAATTAAGCTAAGCTAATTTGCCAAAAGCAGTACAATTTAGGGCATAACAGAATAACCCCAGAAAAGCGAGACAAACTCTTATGGGAGTTCAAAACCATTGTCATAGACTCTCTGTCCAAATTTTTTAAAGAACAGTAAAGTGCTCTGGATCTCAAGAAATGCAGACTCATGCATCTGTAACACTGTTCCACAACAGTTTTACGACACTATTCCACACCACTTTTTTTTAACCTAATACCATACTCTTCTACAACCTGCAAAAGAAATACTAGGGCTGCATGACTAGTATGTGTAATTTTCCAGAGGGGTTTCAAGATGGTACTTCTGGGCAGAAATTGGTTAAAATGAAAACCAAGGAGAAATAATTTTAGAGTTATCCTAGTGCAAAACATCATATGGATATCAGCAAATGCTCAAAAAATTTAAAGAAGTATTTGGCCAATATAAAATAGAAGCTTTGAAAGGAGCTTCTTATGATACACAACAATGCTTATCTGGCATTTTAAAAAAACAGAAACACAATGGGTTAAGTTTGAAGTAAGCATGACTGTATTTTAAATTAACCAACTACGAAGTAGTATACGTCAACTCATAAAGCATGGCCCTGTTATAAATACATGGCCCTGTTATAAATAACTATGTAGTTATTATCTTTTGCTATTATTAGCTTTTGTAAATTATTTTGATATAGTACAGTTAGCAATCTATTTTCAACTGCTTTTGATATTGTATAATTTGTCAGCCTTTTATGGTTAATACACTAATCCCTGTGAAGACTGTATATCTTAGTGTGATAAATATATATTATAGTTTAAACTTTTGCAAAATATTAAAATAGAGGATATGTACTGTGTATTATAACATTAACTTTTTCAGAAGCAATTGTATTTGTGAAGTAATAATGAATGCCTTAATTTTTGTAACTAACTGACAACAGTGAAATAGCTAATGTTGATTGAAAGAACTTGTAAAGATAGCTAGAATGTCTGTATGGTAAGATAACATGGAACAAACTAGGCAAATAACACCCAAAGAGCAAAAAGGAATCAACCACTGACCCTTTAGCTATCAATAACTGTCAAACCTCAGACCAGGGGGCCTTGTGAGGAAATAAAATAAGACTCTCAAAATCACATCTGCATTGTGCCATGTACTCTAAGAAGATAAGGTCAGGGGTCAAACTAAGATACAGAATTCCCGGAACATGTAAACTCAAAGGAACATTTGAATTTGTATAATCTTCATTAATATGCATTTGACCAATGCAATAAGGAAGTACATAGGAAGAGTTGTTATAGTTAATGGTGTGCTTCTGGCAGCTTGCTGAGCACCCCAGTGCTGGATACTGGCCCTTTAATACTTTATTAAACTTTCAAAAATTTTAAAGAGTGAGCCTTGTTTCTCACAGACCCAAGCTTACCCCAGCCTGACAGTAATTCCAGACAGACAAAAAAACTCCACCCCACCAATCATCTTGCCACAAGCCAGCCATCTCCTCTCACCAAAAAACCCTACACAAGCACCACAAACACCTCCATGTTTAAGAAGACAATTATTTTCAATCAGTGGGATGTTATACAAAGTGTCCAATATCACAAAACTATAAAACAGTGTCAAAGTAGGAATGTTAAGCATGGTCCATGATTCCCAGCTGGTATTTAAGAAGTGTAGGAACCAAGTTTAAGAAAACGTCCTTGCTCCAGAAATAAAAGATATCTAGGAAGAGAACATAAAAAGTATTAACCCCAGTACAGAAATAATTTCAAAACTTATTTACCGACCCTCACTCAAGCATGACAGCAGGGTGTAAAACACAAGAAACAGAATACTCAAGAGTCATTGAAGCCACACAAGATTCCGACCTCCTCACAGTCAGCACATGGGATGCTGAAGTGAAAACAGGGAGAATCATTACAAAGATGCTGCTTAGTTGTTCTGCTGCAAAGAGGGGCAGGAAGAGACAGTGCAGTAGATTACAGATATGAAAGTATTAAGCTTATGGACCTGTTTGTTTAGTCCAGCTAATAATAAGCCTCCTCTCCAAAGTGGTAACATTCATATCTAACTACTCAAGATTTAGTTGGGTGGCATTTAGTTACAAAACCAGTCTTTTTCTCTCATGATGCCTCCATTTCACTTCAGCACTGAATCTCAAAATATGGTCAGTTGAAGAAGACCGGCATTAAAATATTTTTCAGTTCTGTTACATTGTAGGATTAAAAATGGGATGGATTTTCATTATTAGAAAAATAGTAAGATTTTTTAAAAACCTGTTCATTTTTTCTCTAGTGCTGAACATGCCCAGTAAGTATAAATTACCATTTTATGACAGAGTTAAGATTCCTGTGTCTGAAATAGCATAGTGTATTGTGCAGTTTCAGTTCTGCTATGAATATTTTGATTTCTGCACAGGTTTAATGCAACAAGCTCAATGGCTTTTCTTCTCTAAGTGGCTGACTGAATTTCATACTCTCCATACTATACAGTCACACTCTTTCCAAAAACACAGCCTTGCCCTTGTATTCCTGCTCCTATTTCACCATTGCATTCCTGCAAAAACAAGAGCTGACAGTGAAATGTTTGCTGAACCCTCTGTTCTCATTAGTATCAGCTGCAAAGTAGTGGAAAAAAATCCCTTTGCCATTGACAGACTCTCAAAAGCCTGAAAACCTGATTAATACAGAACACTGAGCATTTTCCTACGAAACTTTTACCAAAGAAAATGCAGAAAGACACTACAATAAAGCTCTTCACTTATAATCAATTACTTTGTGAGGTGCTGGTTTCTGTTAGTGATCTTATTAAATGACTGAACATAGCTCAGGTTTCCAGATCAGCTTTAGGCCATCTGTGTTTGCCAGTTCTTTTTTCTGTACATGCTGGCACTACTACTGACATGCAGAACAACTGAATATTCATCAAATTACAGAAAATTTTCACTGTCCTGTATTATTACTGTACTGATAATGGTTCCCCAGACCTCTCCTAGACCTTCTCTTACACTGGGCACAATAATGCTAATTTGTCCACCATTAACAGTTGAATTTTATTGCTCAGGTTTGACACAGTGGATCATGTCCTAGAAGAAAGGCCATCACAGTAAACTGCATTTGGGAATGTATCATTTAGTGGCATAATGCAGCTCCACAATTGCTATCCTAATGTATAACATAGGCAATTTCTGCTGTACAAAGTTAAAGAGAAGTCGTATCCTGAACTGCATGAATGCATGAAATATGGCCCAAGTAATGAAAGAGGGAAGCTGCTAGGTACCAGGCACTCTCCAGTATGGAAGAGCATAAGACAACTCTACTGGTCAGACTAATTGTCCATGTAATATGGATCTAACCTCTAACAAACCTCTTTCCAAACCCCCTCAAAAGAAGATGACTAGGGAAGATACATGACAACTGTACAGTGATGCTACTTCAGAACCTTCTCCTAACCTACTCTCTCTCACTAAAACTGAACTTCAATGAATTGATGTTGTCTCTTCACATTTATAGATGGCTATTGTTCAGCATTAAGTGTGACCCTAAGAGGTCCAGCAGTAAAACTTAGCTGGGCAGTAGAAATACAAGGAGACTGAAGGATGAGCTTTTAAGTTTACAAAGGCCTCATTTTGCTCATGAGAAGGGAAGGAATACTAACAGCTATGTCAGTATACTGTTAGGGACTTCTGCTTTTCTCTTGAGAACTTCACAAGACTTAATGCTATGTGGTCCCACGTGATAAGATGGCTCATCAGATACTCTCTGTCTGTATTCTGAACAGGGCTTATCTCCAATGGATGTGAAAACCCATACAGGTTCAAACAATAAAGAAGCAGTTCCCTAGACTGTGTGTGAGGCTAGCCTATATAACAGAGGACAGCATCAAGGTAGAGATGCTGGAAGAATGCATGGCAGGTGATTTTCATAAATTGTAGCTTAAACAGGAAAACAAAATGGAAAGAACAATAAACAACATAGATCAAGAGAGAGAGAGAAAAAAAAAGTGAGAAATCAAACAAGGAATTAAGTGGGAGTGAAACAATTATGAGAGAACAGACACCAAGCTGAAAACAAAGAATCAACTTTGAGAAATCACTGATTTTATTCATTGCCTTCCCACGGTCATCTCAGATCACACAGGATATCTCAAACACCTCTGTGCAGGTGGCAAACATGACATGGGATGGGAGGATGGGAGCTTGAGGTAAGGCAGGATATAACTCAAGCAGCCTATGTGTGGGTTGCTGAAGTGAGCTATTAATAGCATAGCAACACCTATGCTCCTCAAACTTTTGAGTTTTCTGTTTCCTCACAAAATTGCTTAATACAATAATAGTGCATTTTTTGACCACTTTACCATTGGGCAAAAAAAGTACAGAAAAGGCAAGGAACTTCTACACCAAGTTCAGAGAACTATAATCATATGGCAAAATCTGATTATTCTAGACTAGCATTTTAGCCTCTGGGCCATCCTCCTGTGAATAACAGTACAGAAATCTGCTGTGTTTAGAATATCTGCACTAGAACAATACAGAAGAGAAAGAATGAGACAAAAAGGAATCTTAAAAAACTGCAAAGACAATCTCTTTGCCTTTCTCTGCTTATATGAATTGCTCTCATACTTCTTGAAAAGATTGATTACTTCTTAGGATTGAACAAGGTCAAAATTTAACTGTCGGAATAATAAGCAGTGATATCCTCGGCTGCATTTTTATGTCCTTTACTGCATCTCAAATAAAGCAAAACATTACTCTGCTGAATTTAAAAAAAATAAATAAAAAAATACTGTCATCTGTTGTGTCTGCCTGTACTTACTAATGTAGCTGAAAAGTAACTGGATAGCTTTCTAAAAGTGACCAGTGTGTCTCAGCCTTTGGCGTACTAGCTGTGCACTCAGATTCACACTCTCATTACTTCTTATTTCGCTCCCTCTTACCAGTTCCTCCGCTTTCTTACTACCCTTTAGTTTGTCCTCTACCCTTACTGTTGAGCAGACACTTTCCGTAAAACTGCTTCCTCCAAAAAACATCAACAATAGAAGAAATGCTTTATTCACTGCCTTTGATAGCATTTCAGTTTGTTCATGTGAATTTAATATACCTGATCTACTATCTTTTGAGCTGCAAGCTTTTCAAAGCAAGAGACTATCTGAACTTCTGCCCCTTATAGCACTGAAGACAAGGGGACCATCCTCTCAACTTTTTTGAAGATCCTACCAAAACCCATTAATTATAATTTAACTTCTGATGGCTATATTTACCTGGTGACCAGCTATTTCTTTTGCTGTCTATTTACTTGATACTTCTAGTCCTTAGGAATGAGGGAAAAAAAGGCTTAAGCAGCCACTTGATAAACTTTCTTCCACCATATTTCCAAGGAATAAAAAGCACAGAATCAAATACAAAATAATTGCCATTGACAAAACTTTAATTTGAAACTTTTCAAATTAGATTTGGATTGTTATTTAAAAATTCAGTTGCTTATATAGAACTTCTTAAAAATATGCTTCTGAGATCTTGTCAGAGGAACATAAAAATCACGTACAAAAACACTTAGCACAAAAAACTTTTTAAGCTGGAAGCAGCCACAATGCAATAAACAATTCATTCTCCTGTACAGAACGGCCACTAAGGCTCATTCTTGAGCAAGTCAACTAAGACAGTTTATTGTACCAAGGTCATCTGCAGTGATACCTAACAGACAGTGTGGTAATTCTAAATTAAAATTTCTTTTTCTGAGCAAAGAAGAGATAGACAAAAGTTTCTAATTTATCTGTAGCTACCACAGTTACATTTCTTAATCAAACATTCAAATTCGACCTAGAAAAAGACAACTTTGTCCTTTACAGACTGTGTCTCTAGATTTATCACAGAAATGTGTTGTTCTTGGCTGTGGGCAGTTAAAAAAAAATCAAACAAAAAGCTTTTCAGTCACATGGCCAAATAAAAAGATCTCATTCAATAATTCAATATAACAGACCTTCAAGTGCACATGGATCCTCCCACTGCTTAGTTCCACAGGATATATATAGCAGAGTCTCATTTGTTCAGCTCCGATACCATTTCAGAGGATAACAGAATTTAAGGAAACTAGGCTTTCATTTTCAATAGTGATGCTTTTCAGGCTACTTCCCCTTTTCTCAGTTCCAAGATTTGTGAAAATATTTCCTATTGCTCTTGGTTAAACTAAAACAGAACCAATTTTTAATAAAATAGATGGATTTTGGTACTAAGGAGGTAAGAAACATTCCTGGCAAAATATGTCCTTTCAGTAGAATGATATAAAGTTGGTAAGTCTTATTGATAGTGTTATATGTAGCTCTTGATTACTTCTCATCACAGAAGGCAGACAGAGGTAATTTATGAATTACAACAATTTCTTCAATGTAGAAGAAGAACCAGATAAAATTCTTAAGGAAATTTTCAGAACGGCTGGGAAAAATTATAAAATATATATTTTGATTTGATATAATACATTTTTCTAATGATTTCCTGTAAGACTATAATTAAACACAAAATTACATTACATCAGTAACTATGCAGAAATGATGCCAACTAGAGACAAGATTATAGCCATTCATGACATGGGTAAATTAACAGACCTCACTTATTTCTCACCTCACAGTGTCAATGAGCTAACAGGTTAATTTATTTTCCTTCCACTTACATCACTATTTCTACAGGACAGGCTACCAGTGGTTTTTTTTGTCTTCTCAGTTTGGCTTCTGAATTAGTCCATATGCTCAAAGCAGCAATTCAGATGCCTGATCTTGACTGCCTCCTCCAGTCTGATCTGTGACATTTCCACAGATACTTCTTGGAAAGGAATTGGCTGAGGCTAGAAAGAGACACCCACATTTGATCCAGCATGCACTGAAGTGAAGATGCTGCCCACCCAGAGGCTCCTTCATGTTCAGCAAGGATGGAATTTCTCTCTGCAGACTCAGGTCAACCTTCATAACAGAATTGATATAATGGAGTACTAGGGAAACAAAACCAAATGTTTCCAGCATGGTTTGGTAGCTTGCCAACAACATATTTCACCACCTGTTAAGACAATCTCATATTATACCACATATAGCAATGCAGTAAATGAAGGTATCTTTGTCTAGTGCTTTGCGAAACATTTTCCAGGCTGATGCTCATTTGTTGAGGAATTTATTGTTTCTTCACAGATCATGAAAATATTGCACATTAAATATCAGTGATGTACCTGACATGGCAAAAGTTGCTGATGAGGTACTTTTTACCACTGGGATGCTTGAAAACTTCCTCCTCTTTCCTCATCTGAAGGAAAGCAGTGACACTGATGGAACACTTCCAGATAAATACATTCTTCTATAGATGGAGTGATAAATAAGTCTTTTTCAAAATATTTAACTCCCAAAAGCATGAAAATTTAGATAGAACATATATACTTGGTTCAGATAATCTAACAACTTGGGAAACCTTTGAAGCCAGCCAGGTCTTTCTTCCTTTTTTAAAAATAGCTTTGTCAGAAATGCATTGATCCAAAAGAGATTTATTTCAGACTTATTGGAAGAATTTGTGAAGGCATAGTCTCCTAACAATCACAAATTTCCCAAGATCATCTCCATAAAGAAATAACTAAACTGGCATTATGTGCTAGCTAGCCAGGCATTTCTGAAGAAAGTTACCATATTTCCTTCCCATTGCTTTTCAGAATTATTCAGCATTTTTGCATTATTGAAGGTCAAACATTGTAATGTTAAAATATTCTAAGGCTGCTCAGCTAACATAGTATATTTCTACTTTTCTTGTTAAGTTCTATTAAGAATAAGCTTGCCTGTTCTTAGGAGTTTATGTGTATCATTTCTTCATGCTGACCCCAGGTCATGAACTTTTAGTTATCAAAAAGGAAAAAAAGCACTGAAGTGATGCTGAGATCATCAAGGACTACCAGCAGTAGAGGTGCCAGTGCTCCAGCTTTGACATTTGAGACACTGTAGACAAGCAGGACTTCATCCATGGAGCTTGGGGAATGAAACTCCAGAATTAGCCTTCAGAGCTGCTGAACATGGAAGTAGATGCTCAGATCAGCATCATGCACAGTACATATAGGGTCCCCTTTTTAGAGAAGTCTTTTCTTTGCTAAGGCAACATCAGTCCCCTTCTACTCAATGTGCTGCTGTGAAAACAATGCATTTGAGAGCTCTCTAACAGTCACACTTTCCAGGCAAAAAGAGGTCCAGAAAAGGAGCCTATCTGCCAATGATGGAAAATAAATGGTAGGAGGAACACTGTTTTACTGCAAGAGAAGCAATGTTCTTCTGAGGATACTGTTGATCTGGAGCAACATTCTGATACCTTATTAAGACAAACAGCAAGTCAGAGGAATATACCACAGTGAGAGCAAGATTAAAAAGGAGAAAAATTCAGGTTCTGGACAAAAACCATTTTAAATACAAAAAGAGGACTAGGACAGGTAAGAAAAAAATATCACAAATTCAGTTAGGTGTAAGGAAATTTGGAAAACATCACTTCCATAATTGAGAGAAAAGAAAATAACAGTGGGATGCTGTGGCCTTATAGCCTGTTAGTGCAGTCACCAAGGCATGCTGGAGAGACAGCAGCAGCAAAGACAAGCCTTAGCAACCCTTATCAACAAGTCTGGTACTGCAAGTCCTGTTACACTCTTCAAAAGCAAACTCTGTCCACTGACACTGAAGCTATGTGTCAATGAGCAGCTCAATAGAAATCTCTCACCACACATAAGATGGAAGGAAATTGGCACATGCTAGAGACTTGGAAAGTCACTGGGAATGTGGTACATAGTGAATTCAGCTGCAGGGAAGAGAACGCTAAGTGGATAATCATTTGTACATTAAGTGTCATGGAACAGCATGGGAGCATGGCAAAAAATTCCAGTCTTTCTCTTGTTCTCGTGTCCTACATCCCGTGGCAAAAAATTGGAAAAAATGATGGCCATTCTTTTTTAAACAGTGTTGTCATTTCTGCCTTCGGTCAATGCTTTTCTATACTAGCCAAATGCTCTGACTTCAACCTTCCATTGTGGCCAAGTTTATTTATGTTCAACTCTTTTCTTGGCTTTTGTCTAGACTCTTTCCAGCTTCTCTTATAATAATATGCCTAAAACTGCTCGATACATTTTAAAATCAGAGGTAGAAAGAAATGTGTTAAGCACTGAAAATCAGCTTACATGTGAAAATGGATCAGAAAGTGCTGCCTGACCTGAAAAAAAATATTAAACTACAGCAGTTTGATATTCAGGACTAAATCCTATGAAAAAAACCACTGCACATGTCTAATGAAAAAGTTACACATTCCTCAGTGTCTTGTTCATTTGGAGCTCAAATATACAGTCAGTCTAAATACCACTATCCACCATGACCCCCAGAATAAATAACAGCTGTCCAAGCACCTTTAAGAATCACTTCAGGATTGTTTTATAACACCCTAATTTCTGGAGGAGAAAACTGAGGTACAGGAATTGATTAAGCAGCTGTGCCAGCCTTTAATTAATTGTGCCATATACCAAAGGGACAGCTTTAATGTAGATGTTGTGCATCAACACTGTGCTAAACAACTACTGAGCGACACAAAGAACTAAAAAAGCAAATATAACAAATATATTAAAAGGTCCATATCCCATTTATTTCACTCAAGTAATTAAATTTGTGGATCTGAATGTGTGAGAAAGAGAAGCAGGATTAGCTTCTTTACCACTCCCCAAAATAAACCGATACATATGGCAACTACTACCTAATATTATCTATCATACCTACTTTAACTGTCATATTACATGTAGCAAAAAGTTAAAATTTAAAGATACTGGTTCAAAGACAACTTAATCAAAGCTTACTGGAAATTCTCTAAGTGTAAAGTCTGATTTTATTTTTTTCTTTGGCTCTGAAACTTTCAGCTGTGTAAAATAGCTCCTGCAGCAAGTAATTTCAGAACAAAGACATATTTTAAGTGATTTTTATTAAATTCTGTCATAAAAGATGATTTTCACATAATGAACTATAATGACTTTAAAAGGCAAGTAGAACTGTAGGCATTTATAAATATAAATTCAACTTCTGGCAGCTAATAAAAGATTAGAAACGCACCACAGTCATAGCATTCTGTTCATTTATGTAAATATAAATGAGTTTTTCTAGGAATACAGAAGTACCCCACAGGCGCTGAAAACTGTTAGGAGCACTAGGAAACTCATGATATTTTTAGGTGACTTAAAAAACCTACTGGTTTTGTTATTTTGACATATAGATACATTGTTTCTGACTAACAAAGATGACTGACTTCATGCACTGTAAGAGCACAGAAGCAGGTTTAATAAAATAACTGAAGCTGCAGGGATAAATTGTCTGTCTGGAGGTATTTATCTCAGGTAGCTTCTGGACTCTCTTGACCAAGGAGATGAACCATGTAGAGAGAAATGGTGTTTGGGCCTCAACCCATG
This sequence comes from Fringilla coelebs, assembly GCF_963513975.1. Classification (NCBI taxonomy): domain Eukaryota; kingdom Metazoa; phylum Chordata; class Aves; order Passeriformes; family Fringillidae; genus Fringilla; species Fringilla coelebs. The sequence goes on along the minus strand of NC_140028.1, from coordinate 102,350,035 downwards.
TGCAGCAGAATCAAAGTCTGCCAGTCTTGTAGGAGGGACGTCTAGAAAATCAAGTCTTACACCAAAGACTTCATAGTATTCACATTCAGGGTGAATATTCTGATTATCAGATACCTCATGCTGTTGCAAGTTAAGAGGAAAATTAACAACTTTATACAAAAGGAAGGAAACTTCCTTCTAAAACCCACAAAACACAAACTGAAACAAGATAAGAGGCATTGATCACGGGACCATGGGATATTCTTTGCAAATCCTGTCTATGTGAGGAAAAAAGGTCCTCTAGGTATTTGCAGTGATACAGTTGCTCACTCTGGAGGCAGTTTACATTCTTAAGATCATAGATCAGAGATCTCAAAAAGTTGTCAGGCCAGCTCTTTCCTCATGAGGTAAAGGTGCAAAGTGTTGGATTTAATTTTCTCCAATTAACTAATTGCTCATGAAATGAAACTATTGCAGCAGTACTCTGACACCCAGTTTCCTTCAAAATGAGCAGCATTTGGTGCCTTTCTGCAAAGACTGCATCTTCTCAGCAAAACAACAGGTACTTTAGATAGCTAAAAGTTTGCAAACTTTAGAATGGGGTCATTGCACAGATATCAAACAGTGAACTTTCATAGTTTACAGCAAGTCCCTGTTCTAGATCAAGCTGCTGGGATCACCCCTGCTCTGACCTTGCATGTAGGATGGTCTCTGTAATCACAAGGCTATAAATCTGCAAAGACTGGACTGTTGCAAAGGATGTTTATAAGGTCTTCAGAAGGAACAGGTGAGGAAGGAGAGGTGGATGGCTCTGTAGATTAGGAAGAGCTTTGACTGGATAGAGCTCAAGGACAGTAAGGATAATATTGAGTGTCCCTGGGTAAGAATCAGGGAGAAGTCCAGCAAGGAAGACATCCTAAGGGGAGTCTGTTATAGACCACCCAACCAGGATGAAGAGGCAGATGAAGCATTTTATAAACAGCTGGCTGAAATTTCACTATCACTAGCCCTAGTTCTGTTGGGAGGTTGCAGAAAGTTCCTGGATTGTGTGGAAGATAACTTCCTGGTAAGTGAACCTAACAAGGGGTGGTGCTCTGCTAAACCAGAGAAGATGGCTGGTGACAAATGTGGTGGTTGGAGGTGTCTTGGGCACAGTGGCTATGAAATGATGCTTTTTCATTCTCTGTGAAGTAAGGAAGGGGTCAACAAAACCTCTACCTTGGTCTTCCAGAGGGCAGATTTCAAACTGTTCAGGACACTGAGATTCCCTAGTGAAACAGCCTTTAAAACAAAGGGATCCAGGAAGGTTGGACATAAGAAAAACATTGTAGAGGTGCAGGAGCAAGCTGTGTCTATGTGCCAAAAGGCAAACTCTCAGGGAAGACTGGCCTGCCTGGATAGGGAGCTTTTGCTGGAACTCAGGAAAAAAAAAGGCAAAAGGGCAGGCAAGTTAGAAGACTACAAGGATGTCATTAGGTCATGCAGAGAAGAAATTAAAAAGGTAAAAGCTCAGCTAGAACTCATTCTGGCCACTGCTGTGAAAGATTTTTAAAAAATGTTTTTTTAAAATACATTAACAACAAAGTGATGGCCAAGAAAAATCTCCATCCTTTATTGTATGCATAGTGGAATATTGTAATCAAGGATAAAGCTGAGGCACTTAATGCCTCTGTTTGCCTCAGGCTTCAACGGGAAGATGGGTTATCAGCCAGCTCCCTGAGCTGGTAGACAGGGACAGGAGCAGAACAGACCGCCTGTAATCCAGGAGGAATTAGAAAAGTGACCTGCTGTGCCACTTAGATACTCAGAATCTAAAGGGCTGGATGAAATCCACCTGAAGATACTGAAGGAGCTGACAGAAGAGCTTGCCAAGACACTCTCCACCCTTTGTCACAGTCCTGTTTAACCAGGGAGGTTCCAGATGTTTGGAGATTAACCAATGTGATGCCCACCTACAAGAAGGGTCTGAAGGAGGATCCAGGGAACTACAGGCCTGTCAGCCTGACCTTGTGTCTGGGAAGGTTATGGAACAGATCTTGAATGCGATCACACCACACAGGCAGGACAACCGGGGAGCAGGTCCGGTTTAGCCCAGGTGTAGGAAAGGCAGGTCCTGCCTTACCGACCTGATCTCCTTTTATGACAGGTGACCTGCCTGGTGGATCAAGAGAAGGCTGTGGGAGTACCTGGACTACAGCAAGTATTGTAGCAGTCTGTCTCTCACAGCACACTCCTGGAGAAGCTGACAGCCCATGGCTTGGACAGGAGCACTCGGTGCTGAGTTAAGAACTGGCTGGATGGCCGGACCCAGAGAGTGGTGGTGAATGGTGCTGGCTCCAGCTGGGGCCAGTCACCAGCAGTTCCCAAAGACTCAGAATTTAGGCCAATCCTGTTTAATATCTTTGTCAATGATTTGGATGAGGGGATTGACTGCACCATCTGTAAATTTGCAGATGGCACTAAACTGGGCAGCAGTGTTGATCTGCAGAGGGACATGGACAGGCTGGATAGAGAAAGCTAATTCAACAATATGAGCTTCAACAAGGCCAAGTACTGGGTCCTGCACTTGGGTCATAACAACCCCCTGCAGCACTACAGGCTGGGGACAGAGTGGCTGAAAAGCTCCCTGAGGGGAAAGGACTTGGGAGATGCTGCTCGACAGCAATTGAACATGACCCAGCAGAGTGCCCAGGCAGTCAAGAAGACCAACAGCATCCTGACCTGTATCAGCAATAGTGTGGCTAGCAGGACCAGGGTAGTGATTGTCCCCCCGTACCTGGCATGGGTGAGGCTGAGCCTTGAGTACTGTGTCCAGTTCTGGGCCTCTTGCTTCAAGAAAAGACATTGAGATGCTGGAGAGAGTCTGGAGAAAGGCAATGGAGCTGATTAAGGGTTTAGAGAGTAAGTCACATGAGGAGCGGCTGAGAGAGCTGGGGTTGTTTAGCCTGGAGAAGAAAGACTGACACTTCCTTTTACAATGCTAAGAGCTCCATTCGTACTGAAATCGGAACTTTGACATTAAGGAAACGTAACTTCATGAAGTACCACACGAAAACCTCATCTGACTCCATTAATAAATTAAAATGTGGGAAAAGCTTTATTTAATACACATTATAAACTGAAGGAATCAGCTGTTAGTAAATGTAATTTTAGAGATGTAATTCCCTAATTCTTAATAATAATCACAGAGCTAGGAGACAGAGAACTTGACTCACGATCAAATTTGTTGTGATATGAAATAGAAACACACATTAAAATCTGATCCTTCTTTTAGACTTTATGCTGCTGAGTGATAAACCTTTAGGACAAGACTAGACTTTTATATCAGTACTGCTGGTCTATTTATGCCCCCCTCCATGTAATTTCAATGTGACTCACACTAGTGTAGTCCACGCAATGCTCTTGACTGCTATGATTCCTACAGGCCTGCAGGCAGATCCATGAAAATAAGGGCAGGTGGTTATGTGAGATATTCCCAAATTGTGACAGTATTAAGGCAATTAAAGCTGAAAACATGCACCCTAAAGGAAAGGTTGCCTGAATAATGACACTATTCCTCTAAGCATAGTCCTTGCCAAGTTACTCCTATGCTCCTCTTTATAGAAACCCAGGGTTATACATCAAAAGCTGATAGAATGCAAAGTAATAAAATGACAGATTTATTGCTTGTAGCTTTGTGTCTTTTAATAACTTTTATCTTTTTGTTTTCCTTGCGAGAGGAATTTTATGAACAAGATACCTACTAAGGTTGATAACTACAATGGAAATTCTGGATGCTGCAAGAAATCATGTTAGCTGTTTGGTAGATGTTTGGCTATTGCTTTCTCAAATTTAAATTAATCTCAGCATCTCAGCAGATTGTTAGGAGGCAATCAGAGATGTTTCTCTATAAAAGCAGCAAAACTAAATCTTGATAATCTCAGGTTGACAGCACATTTTTTGCAGCAGTGAGAATAAAATGTTTCTGTGAGAATAAAATGGTAGTTGTATTCTACCTTTCTTAACTTTGTCCTTCTCTTCCTGTGCTCATCCACTGTCAGCAGCACTATGGACTGTGATACATTAGCCACATCTTTCAAAAGGAAGTTGCATTTCAGTAGTGCCTGAAATGCATAAAGCACTGCAGCCCTTACAGACAGTAAAACAATATAAATGCAATGCTAGTGATTTATGTAAAACTGTGTAATTAAGTGCTAGTACCTGTGATTAACAGGGCTACAAATACTAGTCCTAATGCTTTCTCTTCCCATAACTAACTAAATTGTTTCTAAATCTGCTCTGAATTTAGGATGAAATGACATTATTTAAGTTTTTCAGATTCAAAGTGGCATGCTGATGGAGAACTTCTCATTCTAACCTTCAGCTACTTATACTTTTGTTTCAGAATAAATATGCATATGTGAATGCCTGAAGATCTCTCTCAGTGTCACAGTGGCAGACTGCTGGGAAAAATCACTGCACATGGATTACAAAGCTGGTCTAAATATAAACATTTCAGGGTCATGTTTGGGTAAGAAAAAAATAGACAGTTTTTCCACAGTGATACTGTGGTAGTATTCCTTATGAATATGGGCAAGGAATATTTTTCCTTACCAGCTATGAAAGCAGCATTTGAAAGTATATGAAATCTATTAAAAATCACAGACCAGAACAAGAATTTCTCAACCCCTTGAAAGAGACGGGGAAGAATACAGCTTGAGTGTTCAGAAATCATATAAATAGACAGACTTGTACTGCTCAAAGCAATAGCCTTCTAAAAACCAACTATCCTTAACAGGAGTCAAGCTTTGTCAATCAAAAAAAATTTTTTTTTTTTTTTAAATCTTAAAAGCAACTTCCTACATCCACCAGGCTTTCCACAGAGAGAAAAAACACTGACAGTTTCACTAAAAGGTTATGTTGCTGCTGCAGGCAACGCTGGGCACCGCTCTGGGCTCTGCATTCACATGACATAAGTCAGAGGCAGCTTTGTGGAGCACAAATCGCTGTGGATTCAGCGCCTTACGTAACAGCATCAAGTGACCTTTCCATTGCTACCTGCTCCCCTCACCCTGCTGAGCAGGAGCCCTCATCACAGCAGCCACAGTCAAGTATTAATAGCACATAGAAAATCCATAGAAAGGATCAGTGGAATGCAGAGAGATCCCAGGAGTTGCTGCTTTCCCCCAGGCCCCTCTCCCCTGTTTTCCCCTTTTTTGCGCTTTTGTGTCTTTTTTCCTTTCTCTTTTCTCTCTTTTTTTCTTTTACTGTTTTTTTTCTTTGCTTCTTTTGGGAAAAGACATGTGTAAATAAGAACAATTTACTGTAGAATTTGGGTTCCAAAATCAAGCACTCTACATCCAGACCACCTAGACTAAATTACCTGTCTCAGATTCAGCCTAAGCACGGTACCCAGATGGGCACTTTCTTGTGAGAAGTGGCTCTTGTGCTGTCCTACATCCTGTAGTATGACTCTTGTGCTGTTCAGGAGCAGTTGGAAAGTGCTGGGCAAATTCCAGAATATGATAACCCCTAGGAAATCTACTAGCCTCTGGTCAGAGAAGATTTTTCCAACAATTCCGCACCTTCCCTTCCTAGTATGCAGTTCATGCTCAACAATATTGTGCTTTGGAGTTCTTTGGAGTTCTTTTTTTCAGAAGGAAAAAAGTAGTTAAGAATATTTTGTTTCATAGTAGTGAGTCTGTTTATTTCAACAAAGAACAAAACCAAACAAACAAAAAACAAAACTCCCAAACCAAGCCAAACGAAACCAACAAACAAACAAAAAAAGAAAAAAAAAACCAAACCAAACCAAACCAAACAAAACAAAACAAAAAAAAAAACAAAAAAGCACCAAACCCAAAAATGCAAAAAGGGAAAAAATCCCTCTGGGGAATACTGTTTAAACTTAAAAGAAAATACAAAACTCCAGCAAATGTATTTTTAGCACAGAGTGGACCCTGCAAAACTTCACCTCTACATCAGGACAACTTGGAACGCCATCATTATTACATTTAAGGGGTATCATAAGAGAATCAATCAATCAATAAATCAAGTGAGCAAAGAGATTAGGAATATGAATGCAACTCTGCCTACATGGTAATTTAGAGAAGAATTTGAAGCAGCGGCAGGGGAATTTACCCTCTTACAGGATAGAAAGTCCAGGAAGGAGTAGAGAGATTAAGTGAAAGAATGAAATATATTTTCCTCAATATGTCATAAAACGTTGAGCTTTAACTTTCCATCACTTTACCTCATCTAATTTCTGCCCAAACAACCATGCAATCACTGCCAGATAATTTCAATGCAATTATTTCTCCTGTGAGCAGATTTTACATTATAAAAAGATGCCAGTAGAGTAAAGACACCAACAGAAAGAGATGAGGACTGAAACATAATCAGACACTTACATAGCCATACTTCTGTGACTTGAAGTTAAGTCGCATTAATAAATATTTAGACATTAAACTGGAAGGTAGCTTAATGTCTAATAATTGACAGAAAAACTTGACCTTCAGATAAACTGGAACCCTTTACCTGTCCAAAAGGTGTAACATGTTCTGCCAGTTTTCTCTGTTGTGAGGTGAATTAATACTCAAAAGGATTTTTCTATCAGTTTCAATCCAGAACATACTTCAGTAAGACTTACTGTGGATAACTAGCTATGAAGAAAGTGAATAGTCTGTGAACAGAGATTTTTCTCAAGGTTTAATCTGAAATAACAGAGCCATCCTAAACATTCACCTTCAAGAAACTTATTATCTGAGGAATTTTATTTCCTTTTCACCATATCATTCCAAACTACAAAACTGGAAACACATACACAGCTTTCAAATAGTTGCAGAACCTTAGAAATAGCTGTGATATGACAGGTAATGAACATTCAGCTCTCAGAGTTCACTTTTTAACTTGCCTAATTTAAAGGAAATAGATATTTCTCAAAAGAGTCACAAGATGTCCACGTCCGGAGAATATCTTGTGCCCTATACACAGCAAGGGATAGGGCAGGAGAAACTCTATCTTGCCCCTTGTTCACCAACAGCACTGTCATTTCTTCCAAGCTTGCAGGACCTAGATCTCCTTTTGCAGTCAAAGTTTCTCCTTTCTCTTTTTGCAAAGTACTGCAGTTCACATAGATCAGATATAAATACGCTGCTACATATCAAGAAATTTACAATCTTAAAAAGACCCCTTAAGCCCAAGGATAGGACAACTTTCATTAAGTGAGAGAGACATGATGGATATGGTACTGTCCTGAAGTACCAACTCACACTGCTTTATTATTGTGTGTTATAATCTTTTTCCATTGGATTCTGAGAGATTGATCTTTGTATGATGCACAGAGGTCATTACAATGACATATACAAATCCTAACTGTAATTTGGGGTGAGAGCTGAGTAATTCAGGAATGACATTCTTTTGAGAACAACAAATCGATTCAGTCAACCAATATAATATAGTTTTGCAATCTACAAAAAACTGAGCAAGAGTCCATAATGAAGAATAATCAGGATTCCCCAATTCAGTGCTGGATATTATTTTCTTTCCTATCTACAAGGCTTACACTTTTGAAGTCCACTTTTATTTAAATCGACCTTTTAGTCAGTAAATGCAGCTTCCATGGGATTAAAACCCATTATAATAAAGGACTTCCTTACTTAGAACAATTTCCAATGCCTTTCAAGAAGCATGTCTAATGTTGGCCTTTAAAATATAATTATTATACCTCATTTTATTAGAATTGCTGTGCCAATAGGGAACTGCATTATATTTTACATTAAAATTCCCCATAGACTTCAAAAGATAAATTCTGATTGAAAAGTCTATTTTATCACCAATGAGTATGACAAGAACTTAATTTCTATAGTTTGGGTTGTGTATATCAATATACTAGTCCTGGAAAGTTTGGTGCTTTTGTTTTCTTGTTTGGTTTTGCCTTTTTTTAAATTTTAAATTGAGACAGGTTACATTGAGAAATATGATGAAAGACTTTGAAAGACTTTCTAGAATTTCTTTCTTGTTCAGATTAGTTCAAATTGATGAGCTTTTCACATGTAGAGGGAGAAAAGAGATACAGGAGAATGTTACTGGAAAACCGAAAACACATCTGGACATACAGTGAGACCTCTATTATGTATTCTCAACATTTACTGGGTAATTTACAGGACTCTTCTTGTAGACCCCAGGTTAGAAGAGTCTTCTGATACATATGTAGTAGTTGAGCTGGTATCATAACAGTGCATCTTAATTTTCTTTATCTTTTCTTTAGATAATCACTTCCCAGATGATACTATAGTCTCTGATAAGAAGATGTAAGTCAAATGTACTCTTGAAAAGGAAATTTTGTTTGATTGAAGCATCTTTTCAGTTGTTTTTCTTTCTTGAAAAATAAGAGGGCTTTTTGTAAATAAACATATTTTCCACAACCATGCTCAGCCAGTGTTTGCTGCTCTGGTTCAGCTCCTCTGCACCAAGCTGTTCTGCTGACTCACCGTGTCCCTGGGCAAGGTGAGTCCCCTCACTGCCAGCTCAGGAAAAGGCTGAGTATGGAAATGGAAATTTACTCACTGTCACTGATTATGGAATCTGTGGGAAGGAGGATGCTGTCAGGAAGAAAATTTATGGGCAGCTGAGCTCAGCTGGAAGCCCTCTCTGAAGGTTACCTGGATCTTAGTTACATTTAGGAAAGCATAGGGGAGCACAAATACATACATATAGTGAGAGCCTCTGTGCACAATGGTATACCAGTGACTCACAGGGTGAAATATTCCCACTGATTTTTGTCAAGAACACAAGAGCATTTTCTTCCTGAAAAAAGGTACTGGCTGTACTGCTAGCAATATGTAGCATTCAATTGATAGTCATCTGTAAACTGAGCCCTTGGTTTTCTTATAAAATAAATCCACTGATTTCTGCCATTGGAAAGACTAGATTGCTGCAGAAAATTACAATAAAATTTATATAATTTTTCTTTAATTGCTTATAAATTGATATTTCAATTGTCCTGCTGTCATTGTGGTTTGACTTAGAGGATTGGAAGCTGTTGCAGCAAAGGAAGGAGGCAGATATAGGGGCTAAATGAATTTCTGGTGACTGATCAAAAAGCGCACATGCAAGGGTGCACAGAGACACCAGACTTGGGTGGGTTTTTGTAACTCTGCTAGAGCCGAAGCTCCATCCTGACTAATGAAATCCTTCTCCAGCTCTGGTGGGCTTGCTTCACGGCTATGCAGCTCTCTGAAACATAGTTTTGGTATCACTGCATTGAGTTTATTTTACTACACAGGCACACGTGGTTACAATTTTGGTTAAATGCTAGCAATAGAAGCACTTATAGAAAGCAGTGGCAAGTGTAAAAAAAAAAAGGCAAATGTAACCAGGTACAAAAAGTCCTTCAGAAATTTTCTGTTAAAACAGGCTTTAAGGAAACTATGATGACTGGGGTTTTAGCAAAGTAACCTTTGCTAACTCAGAAAATTATATTTCAAGGAGCCCTTAACAATACACCACACCAATTGTTTCTGTGAATCACGACTTTATTTGTTAGAAGTCTTATTGACGACAAACAGGTAGTATACAAGGTTACATCAGGATTTTCTGTCCTCTTATAAATACTCCTATGCAAGAGTAAAATACTGCATCAAGCTCCTAAAGATAATGTGAGAAAAAACGGAAACTAGTCAGCATTTCTCAGAGAAAGCAACTGTCACCCTCCCAAATTAAACATGCATACAGATATTAATCAGTGATGGGTAAGGGATGTGTAGTTCTGCTCTCTGCCCCTTTCTCTCCATCTACAGCTCCACTAGCAGTTTCCCTTGAAGCATTCCCTTTAGGTTTTGTTATAGATGAATAATGAGATGGTTGGCTCTTGCAATTAAGAGATAGATATTATGTGTATGTTAAGAGAAGTTTTGTAGATGTATAGTGATGCTATTGTAATATGTACTTCCATAGTCCTCTTTCCCCTCCCCCTTGTAACAGCCTTGGTAGTCAGGGCATTTGGGGAGGGCTGGCTTGTTACCAGGAGGCACAGCATAACAACAGCTGTAAGAAATTAATCTTCACCAATGGACAGCAGAGAAAGAGTTGACTGACAACACTTTGGGAGGGGCTTAGGGTGTAAAAGGCAGAGCATCCATTTTATAAATGAGCACGTGGCTGCTGATAAGGGAGATTCCCAGTGCTGTAATTTTTCCTTATTCAGTCCTTTGTTGTATTTTTGTTAAGGTTTAATAAACTTTTTAAAAAACCTTTGAAATTTTAGAAGTCAGTGTTGTTTCTCACAGGTTTTCACTTTTAATCCTTGTTTTACCCTTTTATTTTGTATCAGCATTCCCAGGATTTCTTGGGACCTTAGTCCAACTCTTCTTCCTTTCTCTCCAAAGAAGTTGTTTTCTCAGCTTCTTTTCCTTTCACCTACTTTGAATTACCTCTTCTTTTAGGATAAGTGCTCTTGACCTCCAACTAAAAATCTACTGCACAATCTACCTTGGTACTACTTCTTAGATCCCTTACTTCAATTAACCAAAAGCTCCTCTCACGATCAGAGACACAACTTTTTAGCTCTTAATTACACATCCAGCTCAATAAACATATCCAGTTTAATTACAGTATATTTTTTCCCACTGGTAATTTATTCTTAATAAGTATTTAAAAGCTGCATGACTAGCTAAACTATTTATTTTTAAAATTTATTTATAAAAAATTATTGTCTGTTTATAGCAAGCGAGGGACCATGGAATAGAACAGAGAGATATTCAATTTGGAGGTTAGCGAACCTGAATGAAAAATAACTGACGATCTTTTTCAAAAGTGCACTAGAGCAATAACTACTTTACAATCAGTTCTAAGACACAAAAGATCAAGAAAATCAGAATAAATTCAGAAATATTCATTATTTCCACATGAATAATTCCTTCAGCTGTAGCTAGACATGTGCTCACGCTTTGATATCATCTCCTGCTACATGGAGACCTCCCTGTGCAATCACAGCGGCCCTAGCCAGCCTCTCATGACTGAGAATCACTCCCATACTGATGCAAGAGTTAAACAGTTTCATATTACTAAGGCCTCTCTTGGGAATAAGTCACAAGAGTCTTTTCAGGAATAGCCTGCTACTGTTTGATCCAGTTAACTGTAAGGAGCAAATCTGGCTTTAGTGCTTTTCTTGCTGTGCATCTCTCACCACACAGTGGAACAACAAAGAAGTTTTTGGGAAGGACAGTGAAGACAACTCTAAAAGAAAAAGCTTCAGCATCAATCTACCCCCAGTATTGATCAACACATTTGATTCTTAATAGAATCAAATAATAACTGCCTGATCTGGGAATTGCATTACAAACTGCGGTGAAAACTTTGTCCAAGAATGGGTTTGCATTATTTTTCATTTCCTGCACCATTCCTTTTTTTTTTCCTCCATCTTTGAAGTAGAGGATATGAATACAAGAATCAAAGCTTCAGGGTCTTTATCTGAACTTAGCAGACCTCAGAATGATCAAGGCACAATGCTTTCAAATTCTTGGTAGCAATATACAGCTTCTATTCTTTATTAACAAGTTATGAAGCACTAATTGCTAATTATTCACATGAAATGTTTATTAGCAGTGTATAAATCAGTCAGGAGGAGTTTAGAAAAAGTAAATAATAATAAATTTTAAAAACCGTTTCATTTAACTTATCTGTTTTCCTGGCTTATCTCAACATTTTACTACCTCACTGCTAAATAACCTAAGTTGCTTCTCAAAAATTCCTTTAAATACAACCTCAAATCCAAGTAAACACAGAGGAATATTTAAATCTATTTAAAAGCGAATTTAAAAATATTGCTGTTTGTTAGTAAGGTGAATAGTTTGTCTATACATTAGCCTTTCACATACTGTATTTTTATAAATATTTTTCATGTAATTACATCTAGGGGGTGTTATAAATAAGAAGCTTGACTAGGCCAATATTCAAGCAACAATCAATTTATTAATTAATTATGGTAAAGTATGAGCAAAACAGCGCTGGGTACAGTGGAGGCAGTTTTCCCTCTGACTGCACACTGATATTTGGGCTTACAGGTATTTATACGGGTACTCAGAAGCTTTCTCAGCAGTTTCTATTTCTACTTGTTTACATCACAATTCTATACACTATTGTGATTTAGTTTTTCTCAGGATGTGTCCCAAAAAAAGAAGTTCCCCAGATGGTGGTGGCAGCCTCCGAGATGTTGGTCCAGTTTCCGCAAGAACAATGACGAATCCCATCTGGTGAAGTCCAGCTCCCCAGATGAGGGTCCCCCTTGTTATCACAAGGACTATCAGTGATGTCCAGCTTCCCTTGAAGTTGTAAATCCTTCAGAGGATGTCCCTCTTCCTTTCTCAAGCTGTTTGTCTCAGTTTTGTTAAGGAGTGAGATAAGCACATTTCCTTTCTATACATTCCAAAGCTATAGTTTCAAGGACACAATCAATATTCCAAAATGATACCTAAAAAGGTTACTGTTACAGCACTCTTTAAGGCCTGACTACAAGCAAAGAGCAACATCCCAAATGCTGTAATTCAAATGCTCCTAAATTAATCCTGCAAACACAGGCTAGGTTCAGAGGCCTTCTTCCATGCTTCACTTTCCTCAGTTATTATTAGAATTTGCAATCGTCCCATGGTTGGTGTCCATACACATTTCCCTTCTGTGCCAGACACAAAACACAGCTCTGTATTTCACAGGGGCAAGTGATCAGTCTTTTCTGAGAAATGCAGGTATGGTTTCCTGGCAACTTTCTACCTTCATGTAAGCTAAAATTTACCAACAAACCCAACAGGAACACAGCATGGTGAGAGGAGTGTCTCACAGGGCAATGCACATATGTTGTAGGTAACCCAAAATGTTATATTCCATATCTATCTGTGCCCAAAAATCATTTTTGTCTCTTTAATACCCTGTTGCTGAAAATTGAAAATGGGGCAGGGGAGGGGTGGTGTTCCACGCTCTCTAAAAGTGGAGGCACCTGGGCAGAATCTCTCGGGTCGCCTCTGGTTTCTTCTTGCCTCTGCTGGCAACAGCAGCACGGCGAGCAGAAGCTGCGTGGCAACCAAACCCCTGTGTCAGAGTGCGCTTGGCTGACAGCGTCTGCCGCACCCCGCGGAGCACACGGCACTGGCCGCGCCGAGTCTGGGGCACCCGGCCGGCTGCTTCTCCTTGGCTGCCGACAGTAAGGCCAACTCCTAGCCAGTCCTAGTCCCCAGCTGAGCTCCAGGCACTAGAGAGTGCCAGTCACATTTGCCGATTGAATTGCCGCTGCTGGTGGTCACTTGCAAAGGTCGCAATCTTGGAAGTATTCATGCTATAAGTAAATATGTGTATGTATAAAACATTACATGAATCCACCGCGTGCCCTTGACCACTCCAGCTGGGAGCATAGTCCCATTCCTATTCAATCAGTTCCCGGAACATGCTAAAGATAATATCAAGTCCTTAGCTTAAGAATGAAGCCTTCCTGGGCCATGAACATCTTCCTTGAGATGATTCAGCCTTTCAGGAGAAACAATGCCGTGAATAGATTACATCAGTCATCCCGAAGCACCGGCACCACCCGAGTACATGTGAAAGAAAGCTATACAGACATCGAGGCTTTCCTTTTGCATATGAAGAAACACAGGGGACATCCTGTTATTCAGGCCTCAGGGAAAATATTGGGGATATAAGCAGACTGTATGAGACGGTCGGGGTGAGCCTCCAGGGAAACGCTGGCCTCTGTCAGTCGGATCCAGGTTCACCCAGCGCCAAATTCTGGAATTGATGCTGTCTTGGCTGTGGCGGATTTTTGACAATTTGTAATTAATATAAAAAAATCTTAGTCAATTTTTTTAAATTTGGCTGCGGATTCAATCATTTATAACAGAAGGTAGAGATACTGCAGCATTTAAAGTTTCTTTTAGTTCCCACAGTGTTTGGGAGATTTAAATTTAGCAGTTTTGTATACAGCAATTATTTACTGTTATTTTTTTGCCTGCTGCTGTTTCTGTTGCTTAAAGTGTTACTCTTTTCACTTATATCTACTGGGATTTTGTTTCCCCTTATTGGTGGAAAGGGATTGGTTTGAAAAATAGGGGGAGAACTCATTGTAGAGTGTTTGTTCCCCTTGGACTTTCTTAAACCAAGACAACATCAGAATCCAAAGTTTTGAGGCGGCATGGAAGAGAGGGTACGGAAGACAGACTTGTGACTCAAATTTATATACTTTCAGATAATAGTTTTGCTTTATAGGAATTTATGGAGGATGTGAGCCAACACTAAAAACGTAAGCCTTTTCTCATCAGTGATGGATTATACTAAGCAGAATATATGGGCAGCTGTGTTACTCCACTCTTATGAACTTTAGCAAACCTAGAGAGGCAGCAGCTGGGGTCTCATCACCATAGCACAGTGGGTTCCCAGACGCTGGTAAAGAGAGCTGGATACCACCATGCACACAGCAGATAACCCCAAAAGCCCTAGTTAACATGCTCTTCCAGTGCAGATGCTACCTCCAAAGAAACCTAGAGACAAAATCACTGCTTTATCATAAAACTCACTGAACAATATTTTAAGAGCCTTAGGAAAAACAATCAAACTGAAATGCAATCCCAAACAGGTATTAGGAACACATTCCTGAAATAGCAGGCTTGGACTCCAGTGTTTGGTAGACACATACCAGCAAAGACCCCTTTGGATATGTGAGGATATCGAAGAAAAGACTGCCATGAAATCATTTGAATACAATTTTACAAATTGTATTTCCAGCCTACTAGAAATGCTTTGACACATACAGAACCCTGGATGGTTTTAAGCTTCTGGAAAAAAATTGATGACAAGGTGCCAGATAATACAACTTCAGGATGCCAGGTGGAAAGAACACGCAAAATGAGGAGACAGATTATAGGAGGTGATACTTTCCTCTTCTGTTTAACTCCACCAGCTTTAGTCTTTGTGTTTTACACCTCTGATTTCAGGCGCAGGAGAACCACAGAGCTCCAGACAAAGCCATACTGCTCACTCAGCGCTGATTCAAGAGTGTGTATCTGTACGTTAAATGCATCCCACCAATGAATTGTTATTCCTGCTTATTTTCCATTGGAGTCTGAATAATCTTGCTTAAAAACATAAAGAAAATCCACATGAATCAAATCAATAAAGACCTGGGCATTTGAAGAGAGGCATACAAAATTCTTCAAACTAGTGGAAAATGAAATAACAAATATCGTTAAAGATAGTTGTTTCAAGATTACAAGATTTTCTTCCTATGAACTCTTTCAATCTGACTCACTTCCCTTTGACATTTACAAGAAGGGGGAGAATGTGGTAAATACTGTAAACTACAGTGAAAATTAACACTATCAATTATATTTCACTTCAGAAAATATATATACAATAACATAAGACTCACAGTGTTTTTATACAAACTACTGCTCAAGGCATAGTTGTTCCAATCTTGTTTACTATTTCCACCTGACTTCTATCATGGCACTTTTATTCAACTCCTTTTCCCATTCAGGAGGAGGTCAACAGGGTTACAGGAATGCTGGGAAAATATAAATAACAAGGAGCTGTGAAATAAACCTCATTTGTAAGGGGCCTGACTTAGCAAGAAATACTGGGGTCAGCAAGCAAGCATACCTAGTCCTTAAGTACTCTGGTACTGGGAAAACGTGCTAGTTTAATGTCTAGCGCATGTTTTCTATTTAAGATCACAGCCATTTAACAGCTTTCAACATGGGGTTGTCAGCTGCATAGGGTGGTCCCCCATAACCACATCACACCAGTGTGCTTTACTGAAGCAGCATAGATATGTCAGAGCAGCATGAGACTCATTACAGGCATGTATTTAGTATTCCATCACAAGCTTTTCCTCAGTTTATTCCATGGTCTTTATTCCATGGTCTTTACAACAAAGACAATATTTATTCAATAAATACCTCACTCCAGTGGCTATGTCTATAGCTTAGGCATTTAGGTTAATCCTGTTACTGATGCCCACACACTTCTCTCTGGGAATTACACATTCACTGAAATTAAAATATGCTCCCTGGATTCAGACATCATAATCAAAGCTTGAGAGCAAAGCTGTGAGCAATCAACACATAAAATCCTTCCAGCCTTGGCAGAAGACAATAGTGCTCAATTCAATAAATAATTCATGCTCAAAATAAATAATTAAGGGCTATATTGTGCTTTGAGACAGAGTCCTATCCTTGGAGTAGTTCACAGATAAACCACCAAGCCTGGCACCTTCTGCAGCCTCCAAGGACTATCAGAGCAGGGCAAGCTGATAACAGGCTCCAAGAAGTCCTTTTCTCCTCATTATTGGTGTGAAAGCTAGAATCTCACCCACAGTCCAGACACTGCAAACAAACAGCCATTAGAAGTGTCACACTGCTCTGTGAAAAAGAAACCAAGTGTATGCCACCTGCAAACTACTGAGGCTGATTGTAACTGAAGACAGCACTTCTAGAAAATGATATCTTAAGGTTGGAAATTTCCATTTGGATCCTACCACTTCCCCCCCTGAATAAACCTTGACAACATTATTATGCCATGTCACAGCAGATCAAGGTGTGTTACATGTCCTCTAGCTTTGTATGTGACAAGTAGTGAGAGATACCATTATTGCCCAACTGAGCAAAATTTAGGGAGAAATAAGTGTTATTTAATAAGTGTTACAGTCTGTCTCTAAATGACAAAAATATCATAAATGACAGAGTTTGTTTTATCCCTCTCCCCTCTATGAGAGCCAGGGAAGATACAGCCTCCTTGTGGATGCTCAAAAATCCAATCTAGCAGGAACGAGCATCACAGCCAAGGAAGAAAGAGTTCAGCAAAAATCAAAGAACTTGAAAACTGTTTAAAAATATTTCCCTTCAGGCATTAGCAATTCCAATGGCTCACATTTTGCCTAAAACTAACAAAAATTTAATTTTGTTCATAAATGAATTCATGCCAGCATTCAGATTCAAGATTGTGCAAGATAAATATTTATAAACTGGCTTTTGCAACTTGCAATATTGTAAAACAGACCTTCATTAGCAAACCATGACAGTGCTTTAGAGAATGAAAAATCTGAAGTTTAAGAAGATAGAGAAATCCACTTTTCATTATTATAGGATTTTCTCTATTTTCTATATTAAATCCATCAAATGCACAAAATGGTTCATGATATGAATGAACTTCAATTTTATTTCAGTCTCAAACTGATGAGATTTAATTCCTTCCCATTTAAAATCACCTCAGTGAATACAATCCTTGAGCCACAACTTATGGACCAAAATTTCAACTTTTTGTGAAGATTAAATTTTATGCATAGAGTTCCCATGGGTTGAATGGATAATGAGCTGTCTTCTGAAAGACCCATTAGCTTGTAAAAAGTGTACAATCAGGATGCCAAACATTGGGGAGGATAGGTCTGTCATTTTTATTCTGGCTTAGAAATTGCTTCTGTAAGAAAACCAGAAGACTTCTGAGAAAACACCATAACCAGAAATACTATTTATTAAATGAAAATAAATGAAACTCACTGTGACAGGAGACACAAATTTTACAGTGCTCCAAAGGGAGTAAAGATCATGTGCAACTGTGCCTCTTAGAAACAGCAAAGAATCAACACTCAACATAGAGAAACTCCCTTACCAATATCCCTATTGCTCCAATAGCACGTTAGGTTGGAGACACACAGGACTCACCTGTAGTCACTGACAAACAGCCTGGTTCATTGTTTCGAACCTCTTTTTAGGGGGTTCTAAATTCCCATGCCTGCACAACTGATTGGTTGGGGTCTCTGCACTGCCCAGCTCTCTGGCCAGTGATGCACCTGCATTCAGGATTGAATGGGATTGGCTGAGTTTCCCTGTTTGAATTCAAATCTATCCTATCATTGCTCACCCAGGGACTTGTTTACTACTGAACTAGGCGAGCCAAATTGGATTTCTGTTTAGTGCCAGATTTATCTGTCCAGAAACAAGCAAGCCAGAACTGCTCTATTTGCTATGACAAATAGAGCAATTCCTTTTTCAGTCAAGGTCTTTTGTACAAGTGGACTCACTGGACTCTTGGGTGGTGCAAATGAAGGTTTTCTTGCAGGCTGAACTTTGGCATAATCCATGACAACACAGACTAATCAACTGGAACAAGAGACACAAGCCCACTGGAAAGGAAGCTTCAGTATTTCTGGTGACTGTGAGACCCCAGAGGTCCAATAACTTCCCCAGAAAATGTTTTCACATGCATTAAAAGCTACAATGCCGCTTTGATCCCACGTACATGAGGATGCATTTCTTCAGGCTTTGCTATTACCACATCACACACTACTAAGCAATAATTAATACACAATTTGATTTTTCTCCCCTGGTATGTAAGTATAAATACACATATGTGTGTATATATGTGTGTATATAAACATCTGAAGTATGTGCAGAACTGGGGAGCCACTGGTGCAAGGCTACCATCTGTGGCATTATGACAGAACCTACTACTGTGCCTGAACTAAATGGGTTTTTTTGTCCTACTGATACCATTTTGCTTTTTTCCCTGCTTGGTCAAAAGCTGTATTTTCAGGCAATTTTCCCTTCCCAGGGAAAACTACTTATATTTTAACGAAATTTTGAGACATTGTATCTGGTAGCACATAGCTCACTTTTGTTTCATGTCATCTAGGAGGCAGGTATGTTGCTTTGAAGAAAATAAAATAGCAGGCTGCCAGAGCACACTGATCTTACCTTGCCTCACAACACCTTTTCCAACAGAGAACAATACTGATATTTCAAGAAAAATAATGAAATAAGTAAAAAAATTATTCTCTTAAACAAAACATACAATCACAGAGAATTCAAAGATTTTGACCCACTTCCCAAATTTTCTCCTGAACTGAGACAGAGTCCAGTAGTATCTGCCATCCCTCATGTATGTCCACTAGCCTGATTTTCTTGCCACTGGCAAATATGAACAATCTGATTTTTGCTACTAATACGCTTTTTATACTTTATATTATGTAGTAGGTTACAGCATTTAGAGAGACTCACTTTGGAAGAGGTTCTGATCTACCTTCCTATATGAGACCTTGATCCATCTTGACAGACTGTAAGAAAGGTTTGGTCTTCTAAATTAAATAGTATAAAGATGTGAAAAGACTTATGTTTAAACTACCTTTACTGCTCTCTGAGTTTTCCCTTCAGTTCAAGATTAATTTGTACCTCAAAATCATATGGAATTATAGACCTAAAGATATAACTTTTTTCCATATGTCTGCACTGAAACAGGAAACAAATATCCATACCAACTCTGACACCCTGGCCAGGCCTATTCTATAAAACACAAGTAAATAAAACACAATCTAAATATTTCATGCCCATTTCAGTGCTTTGTTATCATTAAGGGCAACATTTTTTTTTCTAATAAGCAGGCCAAATCTTTCTTCACAGTAAGCTCTTTACACCTTGTCCTTCAGCCAGATGAAGACAGTTGATCACCACTATCTTTAAAAGCAAGCAAAAGCAAGTAGTTTCACACTTGAGACTTACCACATCTGCACTTGGTATTTTCCATTCTAAGACAACTCAATATCCTCAACCCTTTACTATGTATCATTTTTCTCTCTCAACATTTCTGCACATCTTCTGTGTATTTTCAAAGAATTGTTGCCAAAAGCTATACAAAGGACAACAGCTGAGATGTCAATATCTCTGGCTTGAATAATTTATCTCCTATATTTCCACAAACATTTCTCCACTAGCTTTTGGACATGACAAAGTGAAATTCTTCCTTGGCGTCACCATGTACTGTTGTTGGCTTTGGTTCATTTTTACTGAATTTGACTTTGTTGGCTCTGTTTGCAAGATTACTTTGGATTCTATTCCATCCTCCATTCTGCCTTGGGAAACCTGCAGCAGTGTGAAGTCAGTCAAACAGATTGCTTATTCCATCAAGGACTGAAAGCTGCAGAGCCAAGCTGGCATGATGTTGGAGATATCAGCCAGATGTTAGCCAGAGACAGATCTATCTGCATCTTATCAGAAGTGACAACGTTTGCACCAAGCTTTTCTTTACACACAGATGTCCTCTTTGATCCTGCTCACTCTCCCCTCCTTAAAACAATGTTTTTCTGATATCCCTGAGTTTACCCACCTCCCTGTAATGCAGCTGATGTTCTCTTTACAATTCAGTAACCAACACTCATTCTTTTAGGCCTCCATTTCACAGGTACAGGATGTAAATATTGTTTCTTTCAGTGAGCTTTTGCATTCACAGCAAACACAAATTCTTGGTCAGTTGTTTTGAGATATGTTCAATAGTTCTATACACAGGTGGCTTTCAAAGACACTGAAGTGATATTCAGACTCCATTCTCCTATATTACCCCACCTATCCCTTGTAACTCATAACTGGAGGCAATTTAAAGTCATCTTCTGAGTATTCATGCCAAAAGTGCTCTAGAAGAAGCATGTGTATTTGCCCAAGATACTATATACCATACCAAAGCTATATGCCATCGAGCCCAGCATACATTAAAAGCTTTGTTCAATTCATAATGTTGCAACTCAACATTTGGTTAATCTTTTTTTTTTTTTTTTTCCTGCTTGAAACTCCCTATTCATATCTACACTTTTTTATTAACTTCCCTCAAAGTTGTACCTGGATTCCTCTATAGGGCAGCTGTGATGGGCAAGCCTCCTGCCTGAACACTACTCAGAACCCTTTCCTAATCCAAGCACTCTGAAGTTTCATTGGAAGTGTCAGACAACTGTAAAGACCGAGGAGTGAACCAAGTTGCAAAGGAAACACAGAATTATTTTTCTTTTTAATGTAAGACAAATAATCAATAGGGGCAGAATCGCAGACCCTGTTTTACAAAATTACATAAGACAGCAAAGAAAGGAGAGCTACCTATATTTTGAAGTAGGCCTTTTTTGAGCTTTTACTTCTTACCTAACAATATCTCTTACTTGAAAAGATCAGCAGCCTTTACCTGAAACTTTCTGACTTAAAAGGGAAAAATAACATTTTTGTTAGTTTTGAAAATAGATGTTATTGTGGACTTATATAAATTATGCTGTTGAAGTATTTTGTTTAATGCATAGAAGTTAAATGGAAGATTAACTTCCAGTAGAAATGTTTAATTAAAGTTAGAAAAATTAAATACCTGACTTTATGCTGGAGACTCAGATGTTTTAAATAAGGGTTAGGGTTAGGCTCACAGAATAGTGAGAAGTAAAATTAGTTTGTTGATTTTGCTGTGAATTAATAGTATAATGAATATAATTTCAGGACAGGATGAAATGAATTGAAAAAAATATTCTCAATGCTTTATGCATTAAGGGCATTTTTCATTTGAAAAAACTGTTTGTTCTCAACTTCTAAAATTGTTTCAGTGGGAAAAGGTGTACCACCCATAATAATTTTGTAGTCCTCACAGTATATCCCACTTGTAGAATATTCTATTTACTTTGTCACTGTGCTGTGATTTGAAATTGCAATTAAAAATAAAAAAAAATTTGCACATCTCAAAAGATGACCTGCAGAATGCTAGAAAAATAGGGATTGGAATTGGGGGGGGAAAAAGTGGTAACAAAGATGGAAGTCTTTTTAAAGCTGGTGACATCTAAAGACTTTCTGACATGTCTGCCCTGTAAGGGCAAAATTGCTGACACTAGCTTTTTATCATGTGAGCTGTGTACGGTTAACAATTTTCTGTTACCTCTTTTGTTCTGTCTGCAGAGAAAAACATTGACCCCAATGAAAAATGCATGCAAGCACACAATATCAAAGGCATTTTTTGATTGTCACTGGAATCAACCTGAGCTTTTCATATGAAACTTCACCGAAGGATTGACGGCGCTACTCAAGAGAGGAATAAAAACATTGTTTTTTGAGGTGCCCTAGCCTTATGGGTCTCGTGCCCACTCTTTCCCATCCATGCATTTTGAGGGTGGAGAAAAAACGTAAGATAAAGATGACATGCCCAAGAAAAGCCAGTTGTATGCTATGTACTCTTTTATGCTTTGATCAAAGGGACAAAAACATATTGCATGCTCTCAATATTTCAAAATATTCCAGTAGTTTTAACAAATCTTTGAAACTGTTTCAAAGATAATGTATAGCCATTTCATTTGCTAACATTCTGAAGGTGAAAGGATGCCACTGACTACTTAAATGCAGATCTCCAGACGTCTATGCTGCAGCAGAAGAGAGCTTTGCCAGCAGATTTACAGTTGGTCTCGCTTTTGGCATTCAATATGTTAACTGCATATTAAACACTAAAAAGAACAGAAATTGCAAAGTACATGCTGCTTGCAAAGTCAGTAAAAAAAATTAGGTAAAGAACATATGGCGGTCTGTCTTGCGCTTTAGAGTATCTGTTTGGTCAGGAAAATAAACTAAACCAAAATAAAATAAAAGTAAAATAGAACTGAGAGCAAAATACATTGCAAAATCCTGAATATATTAAAAATTTAGACATGTAAATAGTTAAAAATCTATCAAGGTTTATTAAACATGAAGTCATACTATCTGTCAAAAGGGAAAAGTGAAAGGGGAAGTATAAGCCTTCTAATGCCCTTGGCATGTGTTTGCTCTGGCATCAAGATCCTCTTAAAACCTCAGGTATTGTGAGCCATAAAGTCTTGGTTCAGCCAAACTCTTCAGATTGCACTTAGCTTTAAACTCATCAGACGTGAGCATAAATAGTTTTGGTTTTTTTTAGTATTTTCATTTATTACTTCTAATTTGAAGCAAAGCACATCTTATTAAGGCTATGCTTGGGATCCCTATAAGAAACCAGACTAATATGAATTTTTGCTGCCTCAAATTCATCCTTGATCATGGACTGGAGCCCTTCCTGAGAATGGCCCTTTCTAGAGAAGACTTCTCTATAAGAGACAGCAGCTATATCAATAGCAGCTAGAGTCCCCTGTACGACAATTTTAAGTAGCATTCCCTCCTTAGACAGCTGAAGTTACATGCAATCCACTGCCATATTGTAAAATATAATCAGTCACGTATCAAGTACCATGGCAACTGCACTAAATATTGTAAATTCCTTGTCAACAAAGAAGAGCCAGTGAAGAGATGGTCCAGAGTCCACATGGGTAAGATGAAAATAATGCAAGTAGTGGTAGTCACACATGAAAGATGGATAAAAATGTTTCCAAAATCTTTACTCAGATCTGACTTTGTGAATTACTCTGAAACAATTAATTTTTTTGTTTGGATGCCTACTTTTTGCATTTCTTTTTTTTTTCATCTGATGCTTTTAGAATCAGTGCCTGCCCCAAATAACTGAACATCTTAGTCTATCTCTGAAGGCAGCAAGATTCTTAGAAATTAGGTAGGCAGGTCATATGTATAATGATACATGCTGTATTTACCTCTGTGATGCTTAAATAAATTTTCAACAAGACTCCACATGTCTGTGGGACTCTCCCAGGGCACAGAAGCTGCTGCAGCAAGAACATTACACTTAATGTAGGTAAAGTCACTAGCAGTCAGCCAGGTTTTCACCTGTGTAAGATAACCAGCATAAAGCCAATGAAGCCACCAGGCTGACATGAGCTTTCAGCATCTGAGAATACATCCCTTTATTTCCACTTCAGGTTGCACCATGTTACCTTCAAATTATTAATTTCGATATATAACATACACAGGAAATGTTTCCATAGCAGAAATCTAGCATCACAGCAGGTAAGGGCAAGATCTAAAGAAACAATCTTACTGGGTCCAGAGTTCCCAGGAAGGAAAGTATGTGCTCCTGAATTGAATACATCAATACAGCTTACACTTATCAATCAGCCATACAGTACACACAGAAAAAAAAATCAAGCCTAAAATTACTCCCACTTCAAATAAAAAGTAAAATATCTCTAGCTCTCCATATAAAATATGTCTTTGTGGAAAATAAGTCTGTGTAGGGAGAGCCTTTTTTCCCTGCTGTGGGAAACAATAACATTTCCACCTGGTATATCATATGTGCAAGGATGTTACTTCTTGTGATTGGACTTTTCAGAAACCTCATGAGACCATAGACATTGCAAAGATGATAGGTACTGCAAATACCTTGAAGTAATTCCTAGGTTTTAATGTCCTGGAGTGACTTTGTGATGCTTGTATCATCGTTTTCTCACAAATTTGCCCTAAACCAGGACACTTAGTCAGTGTGCAAAGCAGGGTCCCAGAATTTCCTGACCCACTCCATATGGTCCCTCTACTAATTTGTCCTGCAGGCTGACTACAAAGGGGATCTGGGTCTGAATCCTGACCTTCTCCACAGAGGCATTGCTATTTCCTTGCCTCTCAACAGAACTGTTCATGAAGCCATTAATAAAGAAGGACCAACTCAGGCCCTGATTAAGCAAAAGCTGTTGCTGACATGAATTGACATGTTAAAAAACAAGCAAACAAACAGCCCAACAAAAAACCCAACAGAAAATAAAAGAACAGCAACAAAAAAAATAGACAAACCCACAAAGTGTGACAGCTGAATTAATTTCTGTTATCTCAAAATTATTCCAGAGAACTGGCATACCTGAGCCAAAAGCTGACAAAGGGGCAGCACAGACCCTGAGTTTCATGTAGGCATTTCTGGGATCCTTCTCAGTAAGTCAGCCCAAAAACAATGAATGACAAAGAGGTAGTGAGGTACCCAGTAACTTTTTCCCTCATCCATATTTGTCTCTCCTTACTCTAAGTTCTTCCAATCAAGGAAAACTGCTGCTTCCAATCAATGATCCCACTGCTGAGGATCGTGCCCTGATAATCACGTGCTGCCTTGCAAGGACAAAACTCAGAACTACAGCGTAGATATTGGTCAATGGCAACAGTTCCCCTTCACTGTTTGGAGGTCATGAGCTTGAACTGAGAGTACTGTTGCTTCCACTTCTGGGTTACCCAATGAAAAAAAGGCATGGGAAAACTAGAAGGAAGCCAGCAGAAGACTACTGAAATGCTCAGTAGGCTGGAGCAGAACATTGGGCATGGGAAGGGAGCTGGGCTTCTTCAACCAGGAAAAGACAAAGATAAGGGAAGGAAACCTGCTTTTTATTTTCAAATACCTAGTAGCCATTATAGAGAACAACCCAAGCCCTACTCAGAGGCTCACAAGAGAAGGGGATAGAGCAATAATCATAAGCTGCAACAAAGGAAATTTTGAGCAGATATGAGGGGATAAAACAAATCACCATGAGATAGTGAAATATTGCAGAGACTCCTCAGAGAGGATGGGCAACCTCCAACCTTGGAGATAGTGAAGACACAACTGGACACAGCTGTTAGCAACCTACCGAAGCTTTGAGATTGTCCCTGCTCCGAGTTGGAGGTGGATGATCCACTGATCTTGTCCAACATACTTTATTCTACATACTACTCTGTTTTGAAGTAAAGGATCACTTGATTGTCTTAATTAAAATAAGAGGAAGAGGCAGGAATTGGAAGGGGGACTGTACAGTGATTGAGGAATGCACTGAGAAATGCTCATCAAGGGGAAAGGAGAAGAAACTAATTGCTCTCATTTTTAAAAAGCCCATGTAAGGTCATTTTATTTTGTAATATTAAAAATTCCAACATTACTTTTTTTTCCCCTTCATATATGAAAAAACCAGCATGTACACTGTCCTTTATTGAATCTTGTGACAATGCTGGGAGGTTTTGTGGGTTTTCTATTGCTTTTAATTGAACAAATCAACATAAACAGTTTACATTTATCCTGAAAAAAAGCAAAGGAGGGGAAAAAAGACTTTTACCAGTCTTTTAGGCTGGTACCTGTTTGGGACTAGCCTACATATTGCACACATTCAGCCATGGCTCAAGGGAAGTCGAACAGATAAAATAAGGTGTTGATGTGCACTAGAAGGAAAGGGAGCAGTCAAACTACATGGTAAAAACAGGCAAGGAAAAATTAGCGAGATTAAAACCAGTGACAGACAGCCCCAGACTGATCTATTAAGCCTTCTGTATTTGTGCAAAGGTGGTTGTTGTAAGGGGAGCAAGAAAAAGGCTGGAACAAGTGAACCCCTGCAAAACATTGGCACAAGTTAGTGTCAGGCATCTCCCTGCTAGTGGATGCAGTAGTTTGCAGCTTTACTCAAATTTGCTGAAGGAGTTATAATTAGCTACAAAATCCAAAGTATCAGCAAATTAAAAGTATTGATTTATGCAGGCCATGGGTAGGTGAAACAGAGAAGGTCAACCAAGAAATTTATGATGCCAGAATAAATTTACTGCCAGCATAGCCAGGTAAACTCTCTCAAAGCAACGAGAAACCCCAGCTTATACCTGCTTAAGATGCCACAACGTCTTCTTACATCCTCAAAGTAAAAATTCCTCTTGCCTCAGTATATATGTATACACACTACTACACCTGTAAGTGTGATTTTCACAAGTGTGATTTTCAGAAAGCTATACAATGAGCTACAATTTAAATCCAAGCCCATGCAGAGCCAGTACAGAGCATATATGTAGTATTAAATCTTGTGTTAGCACAGTGAACTGGATTATATTTAACCTGCAGAGCTTCACCCTTCTACAAATAAAACTGGCATGAGTAGAATCAGATCTTTAAAAGCAATAGGTTACTACTATAGCAATTTGATATCAAGTTAATCACAATTTGCAATAGGCATGAATCCTAACATACTATGATGGATGTAATTGACATTTCTTAATACATGGCTCTGATCTGAATTCTTTAAAAATAAAAAAGGTTTTGCATTGAAACAACTTAAAACATTAAAAAAGGCAAATGGAATAAATGGAGCCTTAGTGGAAAGCTGGTCGACACTGTTTTTTGCACATTTCTCCCTGCTATATGTAGATGGTAATAATCCACATAGTTCCATATATTTCCATAAGATCACTGATAGAGTAAAATACCTCTTAGTATAAGTATGAATCACAAGCACACAAATCAATGAAGGATTGTCCCCCAGATTTACCAAATACAAGTCAACCACTGCCTTTTCTTTTGAGGGGTGAGGAAGGAAGAGCTCTATCACTCCCATGTTTGTCAGAGACCAAAATCCCAGTCAGATTTCCAGATGAGAGTACAGGAATTTTCTCATGTCTCTGATAAAATTAGCTACTGAAGACATTATGGACCAAGCAACAATACAAACTCACATATCTAGGTTTAGGGAGAAAAAAGGTTTTGAAATTATTATGCCCTTTAGTATAGCTCAGGTTTACATACCATTACTCTAGAATAGACGTACTCTTCTGAAAAATATGACACACTAATTGTAAATCTTACCAATTTTGTCTTTTTATCTAATACAGCTATAAAATATTTTATGTCAAACACATCAAACAGTGTTGATTTTTATACGTGTTTGAACCACCAGTCCTCTCTTCCTTATTTTTTAGAGCATCGAAAGACACTAAGACACTTTCCCTTTAATTTTAAACAGGTAGCCCCACTAAAAATATATGGGGGCACTGGCCTTTGTTAACCATTCTGTCACTTTAGTTCTGTATCAGCAGTATCTTGTGGGTATCATACACAGGGTCTTCATTATGTAGTAAATTATAAGTGCTTTAAGGCTGAGTTCTTTAATTCTCATAGCATCAAACAGCTATCCAGCCATCTGTTTGGATTCCATTTATATTAAATATGAGTGTGCTTACTCTCCATATTGGCATAAAATTATGTGAAAGACTTTTATTTTATCATAGTACCTAAGTAATATGGAAAATGTCATTGTAGAGGATGTGAAATATTTTACTAAAACTTTAGATAGGAGTTGTATTTTGTTGTGGGATGACCTACAAAGAAAAGTCTATGTATGTCCCATCCAGGACAGAAAGAACCTCAAGCAAATGTGGTAAAAGCAGGGAACTTACCTGATGGTGGCTTTTTATCTTACCATATATTGCTTGTCTAACAGCTTCCCATTGTAACCAACATCCCTTGGCAGAGCAGTGCTCAGTTAGTTTCCCAATGATTCCAGTGACAACTCTCACTTCAGTGGATGCACAGTCTGACCATGTGTCAGTATCAAGTGTTTGACTTTTGGGTGTCCCAGATTTGTAACTGTTAACAATGTAGTTGTTGTGCATCAAACTAGACTGGCCCTTAAGTCTTTGTGCACAAAAGCATCAGGTAAGGGATAAGAAAATTATGCGCTCTCAACAACTTACTTTTCTAATACCATAAGGACTAACTGTGTTCAGGGTGCAGATCTGGGTGAACACAAGTGTAACCCACTGTCCTGCAGTGCACAGAGATATACACCTGCTTAGGCATGGCACTTTCCATCCTTCACAGGACCCTCCACCAAATGAAGGCTTGGAGAACACCTGTTTCACTAGGGGAGGCACTGGATGGAGATAACATGCAGACAACAGAGCATGCTTTCCCTGAGGAACCTAAACCTGTACTCTTTGTGTCTCCCCAGAGTGATGATTTCTAGATAACTGAAGGGTATAATGTGGAAACTCCAAATCACAATTGAGTAGGTGCTAGCAGCACAGAAAGGTGTGCTCATGACTAAGGAACTAACTTACCAACAACTTGAAATTAAATGAGAAAGGCAATGAGAACTGAGCTCTGTTGAAAGTCCTAAAACTTACTGTATTTTTAACACTTCTATTAGTACAGCAAGTAATTTTGGTGTGATTGGAAACATCCTGTTCACTACTGGTATAGCTAAAGCTGGTTTAGATGTAGACATAACCTGTTGGTATGTGATGGTATACATATCTTAGGGTAGAAATGAGTTTTGACACTTTCAGAAAGCATTTCTACCACACTTTGCTATTTTCACTTTTTTCACAAGACTTAACAAAAAAAGACAGAGATTCATCACAAGCCACCAGAGGTGATCTTGATTTTTTTGTTCAACACGTAATGATAACACCCCCTCTGAAGAACTGAAAATATCCTGTGCTTCAGAGTGAGAGAGGAGGAATAGCAAGTGCTTGGCATTTGAGACTGACTTCACACTGCCTTCTCTTTTAATCCATTCAATGTGCAAAAAATTCCAAGATGCATTAATATGTAATAAAATTTGCTTGATTGGTGACTGCTTATATTCAAGTAAGGAATCTTTCTGCATAAAAGAGTGCAAAAAATATCCTTTGAGTCAGAGAAGGGAAAAGTCTGAGTCAGGTTGATATGACTACTTCGAATCCCACTAACACTCCTGATAACAGATGCTACTGAGCAATCCAACACCAGTATTCATGGTAAGCCTTTGGCAGGGTGGGCTTCTGATGGGCATTAGCAAAACAATATTGGTGTGAGTACTTTGAGACAAACTGGAAATGGGATACTAGAGGGAAAAAATTGTTTATTGCTCAAAAAAACAGGGCCTTCAGAGAAGTGACTTAGCAATCTCAATACTGCACAGTGCCTCTTTTAAAATACCATTTTTCATGGGGTATACTTTCTGTATTTCTTTTCCAGATAAACACTGCCTACAGAAAAGAGCCCTCACTATAGAAACCAGCATGATCCAAGTTGAAATGCTGAGAAAAACACACTGTACTCCAGTTTGCATTTGTCCTGCAGTGTGTAAACATGTGATCTTGATCCAAAATATTTTTCAGTCCATATTTGAACCATATGTGATGGAACTTTTTCCTTTCCATCTTCTTTCATAAAGTGCCAAGTCATGACTTTTGGAAGAGTGACTAGTATAGGAGTTAAGATGCCATTCAAATGGCATGTGTGTGTTTGCCACCTAAGGCTTGCCTGAATTTCTTCCTGATTTGCTTCACAGCTTGGCTGTCAAATCAATGTAGATTCTCTCAGCCAGCTGCTGAATTACTGTTTATTTTTACCCTAATATGAAACTTTGTATAAGAGATGGTGGCACTATGCTTACAACAACTATGTTCTTGGACTGATACTACAGGAAAGCATAATGCCAGGGTGGTGTTAAGAATAAAACCCTGTTCAGCTCTGCAAAATATCAGTGAGGTTCATCTTCTCTGAAACAGGCTTTTCAGACCTGGGAAGCACAAATCTCATATGAGGGATTTTTTTTTTCTTTTTTTGTAGTGCAAGAATAGGGAGCAGGAGTAAGTTGAAAATCCCTGGGATACAAACAGCACCTTGACTTCACTGAGTCTGGAGTGACAGCACTGCTGGGCTAAGCCTTAAGGCTACGAGTTGGGTGAAGTTCCTGTGTGAACTCAGTTGGAGGTCCTGATAAAAACAAAGCATATGAATGTAGCCCATTGCAGGCTCCTTCAGCTTGCACATTTGCAGTTCTCAGAGTGCCTAATTACTGTCTTAATTACTCGACAACTTGGCTCTCCATTTCACCTTTTCTGACTTTTACTTTTTCTCCAGATACTCAGCACTGCCTGTGTGAGGTGCTGTCACTTTATTCCCAGCTTTCCCCCCATACAGGGAGGACCTTGGTTAGCCCTGCAGACCCTGAGGGAATAGAGCCCTGTTCCAGCAGCACCATCTGTCCCTCCTCTCATGCACAAAAGGAGACAAATAAAACAAAATGATCACAGTATTCTTTCATAGCCTACAACGTTTGGAGGCTCAGCACTGATTTTTAAACAATCTGAAGTGTCAACTGGGCTCACCTATCAAGTAAGAGAAGTCAAATAATTTTCTAAATGGCTTTGGTGGTTATGCCTGCAACAACTTGTTTGGTGACATGTACAAGAGAAAGGGAAAGAGCAAGCAGTAAGGAAAGGATGACAGAAGAAGAGAAAGAGAGAGATAAGGAAGGAAAAGGGAAGTTTACAAACAAAGATACAACTTTCCTGATACTAACTCTGCCTGCACATTTTGGCTGAGAATTAAATAGAACAATGTTTGGAGAGGTACTATCAATAAAATCACATTTTGGCAGTTTGCAAGACTGTCACATCATAAGGAGTATTTTCATTTCTTTACTAATCAATCCAGAAGCCATTAAAGAATAGAGAAGGAGGTCTCTGCTATTTTTTAAAATCAAAGAAATTTTCTTGCACTGTTAGATTTCCACATTTCTTTAAATCCAAATTCCATGTTTCCAATTCACAACACATCTCCAAAAGCGCTGCTTGTTTTTGGCCTTCAGCTAACCATGGACACTAACCTTATTCTGTTGTGCTTGTTTTCCACTCACTGCTTCACATGGTATGAATCCACTCCTTTACCATCTCCTGAATGCGTCCTGCAGTGACCATGCTGTGGCAGCAGCAGCCAACCATGCCTTGCCTGTCTTCAGTTACTACTGTGCACTTTTCTCCCGATAAGTTTCTCTCCTGAGCAAAATGAACCATGGAAATGCCTGCCCTAAGCCTGCCCCAGACCAATCTGCCTCTAGACTAAGCCATACTCTTGTGCCTCTCTTCTGCCTTTCATCTACAGCCTCTGTCTCCCCTGTGATAAGAATTTTGTTAGTACAGATTTGAAAAACATGAGGCAGTCAATTAAATTATTTCCCTTCTGATGACCCTCATTAACCACTCCTTAGAATTTTTACAGGACTAAAATTTTTCCTATAGTTAAAATTACTGGCAACGTTATTTTGAAAAAAAAAAAAAAATTCATACTCTCCAGATCCATTTCAGCAGCTTCTCTTCTGTACTTAAAAAGTTCATTCAAACTGCAGAGGGTGGCTTTATCAGTGTGGAAAGATAACACCCACAGAAACTAACAAGGATTTAGGTTACAATAGCAAGTTGAAAAACAGGAAGCCTAGTTTAAATATAAGCAACAGCATCCACACACAGATCTGTGCAGGTTTAAAAGGAGTACAATATCTTAATTTATTCCTCTGCATGTCCTACATGCAAATAAGTCTTTAAACCTTTTCCTGGATCTAAAAACTAATACATGCATTTTATGTGAAAAATCAGGGTCATTTTCCAAATCTCAAAGACTGATTATTCTCCACAGGAAATAGACCGCCTATATTTAATCAAGCTTCTTCTCTGTATGCAGTGTTTCATCTCCTTCTACTTCATGCTAAATATGTATTAACCCTTGTACATGTGGGTCCTTTAACTGGGCTTTGGTGAGCTATAAAGCATGAATCATCAGTATAAATAACTTTCTCATGGCATTACAGACCACCACCTACCTCTGCTACAGACTGCTAACCCCAGTACTTCCGTAAAGACACAACTAAATGCTTACCAATGATCACAATCTAGAAAGAAAATTCAGATTATCTGTGTTCTTTAGCAACTTCTATTTTCTCAAACCTCTACTTCATTAAAAATAAAACATCAACCTAACTCCTAGCATGTTTTTCAATTTGTCCTGGGAAAAGCAGAATAGTCAGTGTCTTATAGTCAGTGTCTTTCAAGCATATGCAGGTTCATATGTACATATTCTCCTCTCTCATATCATAGATAAAGAGGATAGACTGCAGTTCACAGATTGTAGCATTGGCCTCTGTATCACAAATCACAGATTTAGCAATATTGTGGGTAAAGAAGTGGGGTTAGAAAGTGAGAAAGCTGAGATTTCAAGGGAGCATCAAAGGAATTAATATGCTACAGAAACAGGGAAAACAAAGCAGAGGATCTTATCTGGGGGAAAGCAGGAGCTGTTTGTCAGAAAAGAAGTGGTAAGAAAAAGAAGGGACAACAATAAGTAGTAGTAGCAGGGCACTAGGAGTTTGAGCCCAGAGCCTAGAAGTGTGGTACAGTCTGACTTTTTTGTCACCCTGCCCACTGAAAGGCCTCTGAGCATTCCCACTACCCTATCAACATTCTGAGAAATTGTCTATGCAGAATTTCACCAACTAAGTGCTTGTCCACACCATTATTCACTTGTAATTGCTTTTGTCCTCAATTCTGCAGAATCTCCCACGTGCTAATGTCCTACAAATAATGAAGAATAATTTTTGAGACAACAGAAAGAAAGGCAGAATCACCAGGAAGAGGAGCAGGGTATTTCCTGCTAAGCTTTCTCATAATACAAGCAGAAATGTGTTCCATGTGTCCTTATGGCAGCCTAAGTTTTATTATGCCCTCTTAAACAGATTAATAAACTCCAATTAGCAGAGACTCAACATGACCAAATATGACACAATTGCTTTCCTGAGCTGGTCATTGGTTTATCATTCTGACAACTGCTGACTAACTAGCTACTCATTCAGTCTGGAATAAATGATTTTGTGGTCAAGAACAGCAAAGATTGAGTGTCCCACAGCACTGATGCTGATACCACAGAACATTTAGGGAAGAGTGACCCAGCACTTGAAACACTCTGAATTGGAGGCTCCTAGCAGCTGAGTGTGCAGCAGAGCCCAATGAACTAAACCAAACTGCTGCTCCTTAGAGAAAATGCCCTCTGTACTGAAACAGCACAGCCACCTTCTACTCCTTCTCCCCACACACTGCAACCCCTGAGGCGAGTGAGAGCACTGGCACAGCAGGCAGTAACTGCTGCCTGATCACGGTCTGGGAGGAGGTGGATCCCCCTGTGTATATTTTAGGCAAGTGAAAAATCCCCCTGGCATCTTCAGGCGAGTTCAGGGAGCTACAATCCTATTCATATAGGCAACAGCAAAAAATGTGTTAAAGGGCGTTTTTCACCCTGTATTTTTGCTTTCTCCCAAGGTCAGTATACTGTCCATCATCCCACACTGGCTTGACAAGCCATTTAGAGACGCTCCCCACAGCCTGGACAGGTGTGTGGCAGGAAAGATGAGCACAGGCACACTGCTCTCCCCTCCATGCTCACCCCCACCTTATACCTAGCCTGCTTTTCTCTGCCATTTATCTCCACTGAAATATCCTGCTATGACAGATGCTGGCCAGTTTTCTCCACTGTTCCTCCTAGCCAGTGCATAAAACTTGGGCCACTGAGGTGAAAAGCAACTTGTATTCTCCTTTCCTGCCCTCATCTACTGCTCTCTCACCCACTGCCATCTACAACAACTGGTTGCACCAGAGCTCAGAGCACATCCTAAAAGGCAGACACTGGTGATCAATCCAGACCAGGAATTCCAGCAATTTCCAGATACACAGGTTATCACCACCTCTGCATTTCTCCTCTATGTGCCCATAAAGCCTCACTCTTAATAGTGTCACAACAGAAAGGCAGCATGCACAGTAGAGTGTCTGCAGATCGCTGACAGCTATCATGGGGCAGTCCTTGTCAGAAACGTTGTCTTAGATGATACAACAATACCAAACAGATGCTCTGCTAGATGGGCAAGATGTAGTGAAGAGGGCAGCCCAGAACCAAATCCAATGATTTAGTAGATTCTAAAAAATTTGGCTCTATTTTTAAGAGAGGATTTAAGTGAAATCTAGAGAGAACAGTAGAGGAAGGGACCCATGCTAAAGAACTAAAAAGGAAATGGGAAAGAATAAGAGAGAAAAGAAAGTGATGAAATTGTCAAGGCAGAACAGATGAGGCCACCTTGATACTAATAATGCTTCAGCCAATGAATACAGAGCTGTGGATCCCCTTAACACTTAAGAATCAGCACTTGCTTGTCTTGTGGAAACTGAGTGACAGTGAGAAAGAGTGTGCTATGCAACAACTTACAGTGGTTAATACTACATATATGGGGAAAACTGGGAAAGGAGAAACAGATTACCCTTACAAAGGTTACAAAGTAGGGAAAATATCATATGAGAGCCCCACAGGAAGGAGCCCTGCAGGTTTTCTTTCCCTTTTCTTCCATGCTACTCACCCAGATAACCAAAATCTACCTCTACCTTTTAACCTGTACATTAGAAACTAAAAGAGATGAAAGCAATCAATATTTAAATAAGAGCTACTGCTTCACCTGATTGAAAGAGTCATGTGATAAGTCCAGTTAGATCAGAGGGAATGCTGACAAAAGATGAAAAACACTTCTAAATTTTGAGGCAAGAAGAAAGAACACATTCCTCTACAACAAGGAAACTTGGACAGCAAAAAAAGACATTTACATTCTATGAGAAGAGAACTTTCTGACTGCAGGTGCCTAAGCGAAGGTACATATCAATTTAGGGAACCTGCAAAATCTCCACCAAACTTAAAAAGGCTGGCAAGCAAACCATTCTTGAGGAATAATTTTAAGTACAGTTGAGCCCACTTTTGTTTAGTAGGATGGGCCAGATGACCACTTGCACTCCATTTTTTCTATAATTTCTATTTTAAAAAAGAGAATTTTTAAAAAAGGAAATTCAAGTTTTCATTATACTTGAACCTGAGGATAGAAAAATGTCATCTGCCTAGTTTAGACCATACTATCCAGATGAGAAATTATTGACTTATTATTGGTTTTGTTTATAAACTCAGAGATTAAGAATTAGCTCTTCAGAGGTGGAATTGCCTCATCATTGTGTGTGCTTGTGCCAGCAGGGCCCTACATTCAAGGACTGTCATAATACTGACATGACCTCAGTACAATACATTTTACCATATCTGTGTGGCCAACATTTTAAATCATTAGACAGTAGTTTCTGTTATGAACCTGAGGCTGCTAGAACCATGTCACCACATTGCAAGCAGGTCAGCACAGCTCTAATAGATGTAGCATGCCTTTCTACCACATACTTGTCTCCTGCCTCAGAGCAGATATTATTAGTTACAGAACAGAACTTGTACAGAACCACAAAATTCCCTTCCAGATGGAAGTTTACTGTTTCCTTCATAGAATCTCCTCCTTTACAACCCTTGTAATGCCACCAAAGTCCCCACAAACTGGAGTATGTACTGGTTTAAGTTTCAGATGAAACCACATATATTACTGACTTAGAAGTTAAACATCAAAAACACATTAGCTTGATTTTCAGAAGCTACACAAGAAATGCCCAGGAACAAACCTTACAGAAACTGAGTTTCAGAAATGTTGTGACAGCACCAGGTGGGTTTATTATGAGATAGTGTCAAACACTGGAAGAGACCTCTTGGAGAGGTGGTCAATGAACCCATGTCTATGAGTGTTGAAAAGGCATTTGGACAGCGCCCTTAAGGCCAAGCTTTCACTTTTGGTCAGCCCTGAAGTGGTCAGGTAGTGGGACTGGATGATTACTGTAGGTCTGTTTAAATTGAACTATTTTATTCTACTCAAATCTATCTTCTCCTACCTGCTCCTTTCTCTCCCAGTACACACTGGGGAAATCTCTGAAGACAATTCTTCCCAGCCCTGCACTTGCAGAAGGCACTGAATACCCATGACCGTCTCCCAGCCTAGGCACTGGCTCTGTCACCTTGTGGGAAGGAGGTGTGTATCTTCTGAGAGGGGTCAGGGCTGTGGATCGTCTCAACACAAAGGGACCATCTGCACAAATTTGCATAAAAGCAAGTGGCATGTGTTTTTTTGAAATTCATGAGTGCTAAGCTGAGATAGGTTTTCACAGGATGGCAAACCACCACATCACTGACACCAGCGAGGCTCAAAGATCAAGCCTTCAGTCTGGTATAGGATGTGCTTCTCATCTAAATGGTTGCAAATGTCTCAAGAGCTGAGCAATACCTGTTGATCTTCTGGTGGATTGTTTTTCCTCACTTTGTATTCATTTTCAGAGTTGTCTGAGCTGTTTCCCTTACAAAAACATGCCAAAACACAAGAGCCTGAGGACAGCAGCACTCCCTCAGAGGGAAGGTCCATCTGGCCCAGTACTCTGTCTCCAAAGTGTCCCACCACCAGTGTCTGAAGAAGAGCACAGGAGCACTGAAGTTTAGTCTTGACAGGGTCCTGGTGGTGCTCACAGGCCTCAGTGGCTGGGACTGGCCTGCCCTGGGACCCCCAGCCCCTCCACCCCCTGCCAAGGGCGCAGGGACGTGTCCCACCTCTGCCTGGGACCTTCAGTCCCTGCCTGAGCCCTGCTGAGGGTGTGCCCATCTCTGCCCCTGTCTGCTGGGTGGGCCGGGGACCTGCACTGCAGAGCTGCTCTCAGACCTGGTCAGACCTGGTCATGCAGAGCTCTGGGCTCAACATGGCCCAACTGCTCTGTCCTGCACTCACCTTGAGTCATATGATGGGGAGACTGTTATTTGTGTGAAGTTCCAGGGAGTTTCTGCTCCAAAAACATATTCAAGGACACATAGCACACAGGTTACAACTGGAAGCAGAATATTATTTCAATTTTTATTTTCTCCATTTGTTTCAGAGCTGATGCTCACAAGCACTAACACAACATGCATGTGTAGCCAGGAGCAAGCTGATGCATTTCTTACTTGAAAATCCATCCTTTGTAGTCTGGAAAAGGCAAATGACAGAGCTACAGAAAGCAGCAGCAGGCAGATAGGTCAGAAGAAAAGATGTGTGGTACCATGAAGTATCTTCCAAAGTATGACACATATCAATGATGGGCACATTGCAATCTTGCCTTCCAAAACTTGCTTCATTGCTGTCCTCCCCAGCCAGGGCAGGGATGCATGAAAAGCGCTCTTGTGCCTGCCCTGTGCTCATGTTGCAGGCAGAAAACCTGAGAAGTGTCAGGTCTGGATGGGGAAGCAAGCTGGAACCTTTCCAAGCACGAGCTGTTTTGAACAAGCAAGAATCCCTTGGAAAACAGAGCCAAGGGAAGAGCAGAGCTCAGCCCCACTCCAAGCTTGCAAGGGGCAAGAGGGCCAGAGAGAGCCGTGGTGCCTTGGAGGTGTGAGGGCAGCAGGCAAGAATGAGTCGCAGAGGAGAAGCCCTGACAGGGGGCTGTGCCCAGTGCTACAGGAGGACAAGAAGCAACCCCCAGGCCACCCTTGGGGCCCACCCTGGGAGTCTGGAAAGCTTCCTGCCCACAGCTGCAGGGCATGACAGGCCATCTTCATGGGGCATGAACAGCAGGCAGCAACCAAGCTGAAGGAGAACTGAACAGTGGTCATGCTCAGTGCTGCAGAGGAAGGCAACCCCACGTCTCCCCCTTCCCCCCATGAGCCAGTGCCAATCTGACCCAAGGGAAAATTCTCTCCTGATGCTATTGCTGGTAATCAGCTATTCCCTAAGCATGTGAGCAAGGCCTCACTCCTCATCCCACAATCTAGTCATGCCTTCCAGGATATGCCTAAACCCTTTTCTCCCTCAACCTGGAGCTTCCAAGAGTGGCCAGATGTCCTCAGCCTGATCAGCCTGAGGGTCAAGAATCCTGGCAGGGCACCAGTGGATGTTAAAAAGCCCTAGGACCCCGGACAATCTCTCTGCATCCCATTTCTTTCAGCAGCTGCCCCTGGCTCCACAAGGGGCTGAGGACAGAGCTGTGCAGAGCTCCTCAAGAAGGTGTTCACTTGAACTTATTAGTGCTATCCAGCTGAATAGGCCAGACAGCTTCAGGCACCTACAGGGCCTGGCGGTTCTTCTCCTCTGAAGAGCGTGCATGCGTTCCCCAAGGGCTGAGTGCCACTGGCAGCTGGCCTTGCCTCCAGTGTTCCACCCCTAGCCTCCTCCAAGTAATTCTACTGCCTCCTCAGGGACTTTCTTTTGGATGTCTGTGGGCTGGCTCCAGGCCAGCTTTGACAGTGGAACGAGGGAGAATGCTCCCTTTTGTCCTGCATTGCTGCACTGCAGGCGATGACACTGTGACATGAGGGTGTCCCCTGTGCACAGCCTTGCCTGTCACAGACCAGCCACCACCCCTCCACCCAGCACTCTTTGCTCAAAGGCCACCCATAAGAGCTTTCTCTGTGATGGAACTAATGTCCATGTTGCCACCTTGGGTTGTCCAATTCTCAGAGGACAATGAGTGCAGGAACACCAACTTTCCATTTATGGACATTGAAATTGAAAGGGACCAATTGTTATCAGCTGAATATTAATAAGTCCATTGGGCTTGATGGGATTCACCCCAGAGTACTGTGGGCAACTGCAGCAGACATTACAACACAACCACTCTCAATCATCTACAAAAGGTCTTAGGAGGCCTCAGCAACTAAAAATTAGCCCAGGTTACACCAGTTTCCAAGAAAGGCAAGAGAGAAGACCAAGGAAACTACAGACACATTAGTCTAACCTCAGTACCTGGAAAAAATCATGGAGAAAATCACACTTGGTTTTATTAAAAGACATTTGAAAAACAAGGCAATCATCAGACACAGACAACATGGGTTCATGAAGGGAAAGTCCTGTTTCATTTAATAACCTTCTACAATGAGGTCATCGGCCTGGATGAAATGAAGACACTGGATTTAAACTCCCCCGTTTTAATGGGGTTTAGAAAGGCTTTTGATGCTGTCCCTCAAAGCCTCCTTCCAGACAAGTTTTCCAACAGTGGGATGACCAGATATGCAGTGCACTGGGTGAAGAATTAGTTGAAGAGCAGGGCTCAAATTATTGCAGCAAACAGGACATCTGCCTGGTGACCAGTTCCCAGTGGTGTTCCTCAGGGCTCAGGCCAAGAGGCAGCTCTGTTCAGACTCTTTATCAGTGATCTGGAGGCTGCAGTTGAAAGTGCAGATACTTAGGGGGATGATACCAAACTGGGAAGTGCTGCTGACTCTCCCATGGGACAAGAGGCTTTGCCTTGCAGAGGGATCTGGATTGATTGGAGTATTGAGCAGTCACCAATGATATGAGGCTGAGCAAGACCAACCAAATGCTGGACTCTGCACCTGCATGGAGTAATTCCAGGCACAAGTCTGAACTGGGGGAGGAGTGGCTGGAGAGCAGCCCTGCAGAAGGGGGTTTGGGGGTGCTGGTTGGCAGGAAGCTCAATGGGATCAGCAGTGTGTGTGCCCTGGCAGCCAAGGGGGCAAACCTCATCCTGGGATGCATCAAACACAGCATCACCAGCCAGCCAAGAGAGCTGATTATGCCGCTGAATTCAGCACTGGTGCAGCCTCACCTCCAGTACTGCGTGCAGGTCTGCGCCCCTCTATTAAAAAAGGATTAAAAAAGGTCCTTGAGCATGTCCTGAGAAGGGCACCAAAGCAGGGCAAAGGGCTGGCAGGAATGTGCTCTGGGGAGCACTGAGGGCACTGGGCTTGTCTGGTTTGGAGAGGAGGAGGCTGAGGGGTGATCTCACTGCTCCCTACAGCTTCCTTGGGAGGGAGGAGGAAAGGGAAATGCTGAGCCCTTCTTTCTCTCCCAGTGTCAGGACACGTGGGGAATGGCTCCAAGTTGTGCCCATCGGGGGAAGTTCAGACTTGACATGAAGAAACATTTCATGACTCCAAGGGTGGCCAAAACATTAAGTAGGCTTCCTAGAGAGGTAGCTGATGCCTCCCCCAGCCATTGAAGAGGCATTTGGACAGTGCCCTTAAAGCCATACTTCAATTTTGGTCAGCCTGGAAATGGTCAGACACTGGGACTAGATGGTCATTGTAGGTCTCTTCCAGCTCTTCTATTCTATTCAATTAGAGTGGCTGGGTTTGTCTTAGGTTGCAATGCAAGTTGTAACCAAAAGTATGTATTCTATTACCATCTGTTAAAACCAGGTGGGACAGTGTTCTTTATCTCTTCCATGACACATCCTCCCTACAGGGGGATATCTTCTCTTAATGGGCCATTGAACCTCGCTGCATGACTGATAAAATTACATCATTGCATTGCGAGATGCTCCACCCAGGGGGAGGAGCATTCCTACCTGGATATAATCTGAGATTTGGAACACCACAGTCAGCCTTCTCCTACTGGATTCCCGGAGGAAGACCAGATCCATCTACACCACCACTGGATCTTCAGAGGGAAACTACACCCTTTGACAGACCGATGTGGGTCTGCTTCAACAGACCCACATTGGTCACTCCAGGAGGACTGCAGCCTCCATTTAATCAGACTACTACCAACACCCTGACCAACCCAGGTCAGGTTGTATACTGACTCTGACAGTGTTTTTGTACTACTGCATTTTCTTTTAATTTTCCTGTTAAATTGTAGTTCTTTGCTTTCAAACCAGCACAGGGTTATAGAAGAGAGGACAAGGAGATAACTAGTGTTAAACACTGGGTTATCAGCTTAAATGGAATTTTCCAAGAGAAACCTAGGGATACAAATTCAGCCTTTTCATTCAAGTAACCTTGTCCTTAGAATTGACTCAACCTTGGTTACCAAAACATCTACTCTGGTTTCATTTTAAACACACTGGCATTTCATTAATTTTTATGGCTGGGATGTAGTCTCCTAAATCAATCTGGTCCTTTTAAAACTTTAATCCAGTTTGTTCAGCTGACTTTTGGCAGATTTTAACAGATGCTGCAAGCTCAGCATGTCCCCACTTCCTGCATTTTGGGGCAAAAGTAATTGAAGAAATGTGATGACCAGAGGATTTTAATGGATGGCACACTCATTGATTCAAAATCAGGGTGCCAGGGCACATATGCTAGCACATAAAGCACCATCACCTGGATGATGTGAAAAATAGAGTGGCCAATTATTATTTCCATATAACTATAATATGTCTATATGTTTCTATACACCTCTAATAAGTCTAATGCAAGACTGAGATCTGCCCAATATGAGATTTTGCAGTTATCTTTTGTCATATAGTGACTAGACACAGACACTACCTACACTGTACAACTAAAATTTCTCCTAGACAGCAAGAAACTGAAGATAATGGTGGCATTATTAGAAAAATAGTTTACATAAATCAGAGAATCGCAGAATAAAGTGAATTCAAAGAGACCCACAAAGATCGAGTCCAATTCTCAGATCTGCACAGGACCATCCCCAAGAGTCACATCACGTGCCCAAGAGCATTGTCCAAACACTTCTTGAACTTTGCCAGGCTTGGTGCTGTGAGTACTTCCCTGGGGAGCCTGCTCCAGTGCCCAACCACCACCCTCTGGGGAAGAACCTTTTTCTAGCATCCAACCTACACCTCCCCTGACACAACTTCAGGTCAGGTCCTGTCACTGGTCACCACGAGTGAAAAGATCAGTGTCTGCCCTTCTCTCTTCTCTGCCCTAGACTACTGTAAGATCTCCCCTCAGTCTCCTCTTCTCCAGGCTGAAGAGACCAAGTGACCTCATCCACTCCTCATACTTGAAGCTTCCCCTCAAGGACCTCCATGACCTTTGTTAACTCTCTTTTAGGGTGTTCTCTAATAGCTTAATATCTTTCTTATATTGTGACACCCAAAACTGCACACAGGACTCGAGGTGAAGCTGCAGCAGTGCAGAGCAAAGGGGACAATCCCCTGCCTTGCCCAGCTGGTGATGTGGTGCCTGATGTACCCAGGACACGCTTGGCTCTCCTGGCTGCCGGGGCACTGCTGACTCACATTGAGCTTCTGGTCGACTAGGACTTCCAGGTCCCCTTCTTCTGGGCTGCTTTCCAGCTTCTTGCTCCCCAGTCTGTCCATACATCCAGGGTTGTCCTATCCCAGGTGCAGAATCTGGCACTTTATGAACTTCTGAACTTCATATGGTCGGGGATTGCCCAGCCTTCCCATTTGTCCAGTTCTCTCTTCAGGGCTCTCTGCCTTCATGGGAGTCAACAGCTCCTCCCAAGTTTTCTAGCACCTGCAAACTTGCTTAGCATCCCTTATAGACCTACGTCCAGGTTATTTTGAAGATGTTGAAGAGCACTGGGCTGAGGATGAAGCCGTGAGGAACCCCACTAGTGACAGCTCACCAGTCTGATGTCACCCCAATGAGTGTACCACTTTGATAGCAACCTGTGGGACAGTTGCTCACCTACTGCACAATGTGTTTATCCAGCTGTGGGCTGGACATTTTATCCAGTAGGATCCTGTGAGAGACAGTATCAAAAGCTTTACTGAAATCCAAAATGAAGGTCTATGTTTTAGAGCCACTCCATATTTTTAATACATATGTTGCATCAATAAGTAATAAAAAGCAATGCAAAAATGCTTTATAAAAGCGATATATAAGAACACATTCAGTAAACTGAAGGTGCACAAATCCAATATAAGCATCAAGATAAAAACAACTCAAGGTATTTAAAATCTCTTTAAGCCAGTGTGATATTACACACCTGTCACAATGCCATCCTATTCACACCATCAAGAATCAGAATCAGACAAATCATACATTTTAAACTCCTAGACAAAATTTACTTGTTGTCATCAAGTACCCAAAACAAATAAACAAAACTCAGTCATTCCCATTTGGGGCCTGTTTTTTTTGGGGGGGGGGGGGTGTTTGTTTGTTTGTTTTTGAGTAAAGTTTCAGCAAAAATAACGAAGGAATTTATGTTGCGTAGACATATATGAACTCAAAGCTAATCAGAAATGTAGACATGAAACAGCACACATGCACAGCTCATGCAATAACAACACATGGGCCAGGAAGGAGGAGGCAAGTATCCAGAGCTACATGGTGACCTACTCTATGTCAGAACACTGGTACTATGACTGTGTAAGGCCACTAATAGCTTGTAAATAACCCTGTAAATAAGCAACTTGTAGGCCACTGACATAAGAAATTACCACCACAGATACTATAAGGAAGCCAAAATTGCCAGATGCCTGACTGATACATGAAAATCAAACCAGACAATTTTCCCCCTTGTTAGCATGGTTGATCACCAAAGTGGAGGTGGAACAGACCATCTGTCAGAGCCAAACAGCATCTCTGATTTGCACCCAAGGCACCCATCAGACTCAAGGCACCTGTCCTGGGGCTGCTGCATGAACAGTCTTTGGAAAGCACAGGGTATCTCAGGTATTCACATTAAAGTGTTCTCTCTAGTATGCCCACACATTTCTGCAAGCAGGACCCCCACATTGCAACAGACACAGCTTGAAGCCGTAAACGTGATTACAACTTGCACCACTGCTTTTCCAGATGGTTAATCATAGCCATACTGACAAAGACACAAGAAAACAAACAGTATTTTTAGGCTTCAACTCCAACTCTGAACTCAAGCCAATTCAACTCACACCATAAAGTCATCAGATCTCTCCAAACTATTAAAGAGGATTTACATGTTCTACCTGAAAACAGTTACAGTCCAAACCTGCAGGAATGGAAACACATAATGACTTTGGTGTTGAAAAGTCTAGTACTTTATCACCTGGTGAGCTAGACAGGAGTATTTGAAAGGGAAAATTAATCACTAGTCTGTGACAGCTTGAACTATTAAATTCTTAAATAATGATGCAATTATGTATAAGACTTATTAATCGCTGCATTTTTTTTCTGCTGCTGGAGCCCCAAAGAATTCAATGTGTGGCCAAAAAGAAAGTGTGGATTTATAGGCAGTAAAGTATAAGAAATATGCTCATAAAATAATCTTTCTTAATTCACAAGAGCCCTATTCCCTAAGCTGCATAACAATACAGGATATATGCTAGAGGGGTATAAATGTTTTATTAACCCTCAAAAGAGAGGACTTGCAACACGTACTGACAACTATGTCTGCAAAACTCATGCTGGCAACATCTTTATTGCAGACTGTACTAACAGCAGACCCAGCGGCTACACATAGTCATACACAAATGCTTTTCTGTTGGGCCTAATATCTGTATCTATGACCCTGTTTTGAGACACCCAACAGCTACACAGGAGCTATTTGTGCGAACCATCTATACCTATCAGCTTTCATTAATGAAGATGAACAAAATAAACGGTGGCCCATAAGGCCCTCGTCTTTGGTCAGGAACTCCTGCAAATTCCCCCCGACTTGGCCCGTTGTTCATTTCCAGGCTACAATAACG
Organism: Fringilla coelebs; assembly: GCF_963513975.1. NCBI lineage: Eukaryota > Metazoa > Chordata > Aves > Passeriformes > Fringillidae > Fringilla > Fringilla coelebs. The sequence goes on along the minus strand of NC_140028.1, from coordinate 102,305,621 downwards.
CTAGAATCGGCACCGACTTTCCTAAGCAGCGCAAGCTATCATCTGCAGAACGTTTCGACCAGCCTCATGACATCCCGAGGAGCTCCCCAAACCCGCAGCAGCCGCTGAAGTAGGCGCGGGCTGCGCCAGTACCCCGGCCCCCGCGGGCTCCTGTCATCACACGCAGCGGTGTCTGTCACGCCGCGGCTGCAGCAAGGCGGATCGCCGCAGCCGGGGATGAGCCGGCGCGGATATTAAAGGAAAGGCAATCCTCTTAGGAGGGCTGGCGGTGAGGCGAGGCGAGGCGAACCGAATCCGCGTTCCCCGCGCGGGCCGGGGCAGGACGCGGCCACGCCGGGCGCGGAGCGGCGCCTCCCCCGCGGGCAGCCCCGCGCCGCCCCAGGGCCAGGGAGCGGCGGCCGCCCGGGGCCTGCGGCAGGTGCCGCCGGCAGCGCCCGCAGCGCCGCAGCCCCGCGCCCGGGGAGCGAGCGGCCGGCGGGGCCGGGGCAGCGCGGTGAAATGAAATGGGTCAGTTACGTAACGGGGCCGGCGGCCCCCGCCCGGAGCCCCGCGGGCACGGAGAGGGGAAGCCGCAGCGGCGGGCGCCGGGGGCGAGCGGAGCCGCATCCTCTCGTGGACCCCGGGCACCACCGCCGCACTCTTCATCCCCATCCGCCCCTCCCCAGCAGTTCCCCCGCCCCGGAGCGCACCTTCTCCTGGGCGCGGTTGAGGCGTTTCTGGACGTTTTTGGCGAAGATGCCGGTCTTCATGTCGGCCATGGCTGTGGCGGGGATTGGGAGGGTGGGGAGAGAAGGCGGGCGAGGCAGACCCCGGCAGCTACGAGCGGCAGCGGCGAGGCAGGAATGGAGGGATGGAGAGGAGGAGGAGGAAGAGGAGGAGGAGGGCTTTAAAGACACAGCAGGGAGAGGCGTGGCCACCGCCGCCGCCTCAGGTGAGCCGCGGGCCCCCCGCCTTCGTCCGTCGCCGGCCCCCGGGGAAGCGGCTGTCGGGACCTTGCAGGGCGGGTAGCGGTAAGATGAGGCAATTCCTCTAGATAATAAAACATATCCCGAGGGGTAATGGGGATCATGATTTCTAGAAGCACAGCTGATAGCTGTGTCCACTACTGGCACAAGCCTCCTGGTACAGCCGGAGAACCTTAGGCACCTACCTACTCCCCTAGAAGTTTCCACCAAGTCAGAGTCACTCCCCGGCCCAAGCTTCTTTAACACTTTTCACTGGTTTGGGGGCTGCACCATCACGTGCAGTAAATGGGTGCTGCGGTTGAGGGACCTGCACCCCCCAGCTCATCCTGGACTGGGCTTCCTGGCACAGGCATCAGCTATTCTGGGGTTACCATCCCCGTGCTGCTGAATGTGGTACACTTGACTTGCCATTCTCCTACTCTCGACATCCTCCTCCCATCCATTCCTCTCTCCTGTCTCAGTGTAGCAACCAACAGCAGTAAACTGGTTCCAGACTGGTTTCGTGGTTTTGGTCTTATTTCTGAAATTACATCTTCAAGTCAAAACTTGCTGGCAGTCATAACAAAAATCTCTGTCCTCCCCTGACACTCAAGCACCCCAAAGTCTTGTAGGGATCATGCAGAACCAGTCACTCAAGGTTGACTAAGTCATCCTTCCTAGATACCAAGCCCCAAATTCACTCCTGGCATTTATTTCTGTTGTTTGCCCAAGTGTGGAGTTCCCTGAGAGGGAGAGTAGAAATCCAGCAGCAAACATAGCAAAGCAAGACAAAGCAAAGCACTGGAACTCAGCTTTCTTACCTTGAGCCTGTATCCTTCTATAGGGAACTGTCCTATTTTCATAATACTTTTCATTGATTTTTCAAAACACAGATCAGAAGATCTTCTACTGCCAAAAAAAAATGTCTCATACATTTAGTAAGTCCAGCTGTGTTTCCTGAGACTATGTATTTCTGACAAGTGCTCAGTCCCACATGTGCCTGGCACATTTTCCTGTACTATTAAGAAGTTGATTTAACATGCCAACTGCAGCAGTAGTAATGTTTAGTAAGAGCAGGTACTTACTTACTTCTCATGTAAATATTATTTAGAAAGAAAAAAGTAATCAAAGAAAACATAACACAGCAACCAAGGAAATTATTTTGTCTAAAAGATTACGATAGTGTCTTACAATGCTGTTGAACTGGTGAAAGATCAAAACAAAATCTCAGTGTGCGTAGGGCTCCCAAATTCTTTGAAGTATTTTTTCCACATCTCCAGAGCATCTCTTTTGGACAGTTTGGCTTCTGATTCCATCACTTTAAGAGTGATTAAAAAAAAAACCAATGAAAAGAGGCGTTCTTAACTGATTACTCATGCCTTTTCTTCACCAAAGAGTGACAAAGGTAGGAAGTATTGGCAGAACAGAGTGCATTTGGTTTCCTTTGGGTTAGGAGAAGGAGGGAGGAAACTCTCTTGTGCCTTTTAGATCCCTGTTGTCTGATAGAGTAGTACAAGCCTCATCACCAAGCCCAAAAATGCTTTTTCATGCCAATGGGTGAGGAAAATGTAGATGTGTACTTAGTCAGACAGCCAGTCTCTTCCTCCTCAGTCAGTTGACCTGCACTGGCTTTGCCCCATTTAATGGCCTCTGACAAGAGCCAGTGCTTTTCCATTGGCTGGTTTATCAATGTGTGTGTTGGTCTCCATCAACTAGATTTTGGAAAGTAATTATCAGCAAATGATCAGGCTGTTCTCTCTATGCTCTCTGTCTGTTGCATATAACATTTATTGTAATTAATACTTCAGAGAAAATTTCTCCATTAAGATGTGTTTCAAAGCAAATTTTTCTCGGTGTATTGCTCATGCTTTAATCTGAAATAGATGATATTTAAAAATGAATAGTCCTTTACTACAATTTACCCCATTTTCTCTCTATTTTCTTGTTATTGTTTATTTGGTGCTATTTTAAAATGAGATTTCACTTTAGTTTCCCTCCTGAATAGCAGTCATTCATAGAAAAATGCTCCTAAGGGAGTGGTGATTTTTCAAAATAAAATCTTTAAAAGAGAAGGGAGAAAGTAAATATAAGTAGAACTGCTATGTCAGCACTTTTTCCAGCTGTTGATTCCTGTTCAACCAAAATGCTAGTCAGAAAAAGAAGAAATCTGGATAATTTCTGACTCATCAACAACATGGTTTCTCATCACACGTTTTGTCACTATAGACCTCACACTGGAGATAGAAATGAGATGGGACACTTGTTTCTTCAAGTGTCGTGTCCCTTCTGCAACCACCTGACCCTTCCTCACAGCACAGCCAGCAGACTCTTACCAGCAGACACTGACTGTCCTCACAACAAACCCTCCTCTCACCTGGCTAACCCACTCTTGTATAACACCCATCCATACTGGATGTAGCTGTGACCCGTTAAGGGCAAGGCTGTTCCTCCTCTTTGGTAATTTGTACATCTGCAACTCCTCAGGGGCAAAGTTGCTTGCAATCCATTCTCCTGCAACATTTCTGCTATTCTGATCACTCTTCATTTGTGTAAAGCAGTAAAATTAAAAGATACTGCTCCATAGGAGTCCATTTTACAATAGTGATGATAGAAAAAATGGGCAGGTATCTTGCAGCTGTCTCCATTGCAATAATAATTAAAATACTTATCAACTGCTGCAAAGTAACAAGAGTCTTGCACCTTTACAAATAACAGCATATGGACACTCACAATTCACACTACAGACATGGCATATAGAAGACATCCCCATTATAAGCACACCACTTTAATATTCAGTGAAGTGGAAAATTGGAGTGGGAAATGAAACTGCAGGGCAGGCTGGGGGTTGAAGTCACGCTGTAGTATGGATTTGGGGAGGCAGAATGTTTGGACAAAAATACAAGGCGAGATGGGACTAATAGAATAACAAACATGGGAAAACAATATGAGAAAATGAAAGGTTTTGGTGTACAGGACTTGAATGTTAAATCTTCTTTTACATGTGACAACTTGGTACTATACTTGCAGTTTAGGTCAGCATGTAATGGGCAGCAAAAGACTGTCTAAATTATCTGGGCAGTTTCTGTAGGACTTGCTGACTTTTGGATGTGAGTCAGAGAGGGCAGAGCTGTCTGTCTCACTGAAAAGGAAAGTAAGGAACACATGCATCAAAAGAAAAATGTTTTCATAAAATAAATGTAGTTCTAAATCCTGTAAAAATCTATGAAAATTTTAATAACCATCCTAAATTAAAACCCATACATGTTCTATATTTTAATATTTAGACCCTTATTTTTAATTAAAACTCTTCTTATTGAAGACAATTTTTTAAAAAAATTATTGAAGACAGATTTTATTTTTTTTTTACATTTTCCTTCATTACCATACCTTCAGATCAATGCCTCTCATCCATTAAAGTGCTAACATATGTTGAACTGGTGCTTACATTCTGGCACAGAACACCAGTTCCATCATGGGAAAGCATTTTATCTGAAAGGTGCCCTTTGCTTTCAGCTTCATTATTTGAATCTGTATCTGGCTTCACAGAGCTACATACAGGTAGGTGGTGTTTGGCAATGGCCTCACTTTGTTACCCTGGAAAGTCTGTCCTGCTGACTTCAATCAGCAAATTTCTGGGTTGACACCCCAGGCTCCGAAATTACATAAAATGAGCTTTACATGGGAAAGTATGACTAAGGAAGGGCTGCAGAGCTCGCTCACAGAACAAGCACCAGTGATGTTTCCATAAGAAATTAATTCCATGATATGGGTGTCCATGCTGGACATCTGGGGGAAGAGGTTATGTTCCTTCCCTACTCCAAGTCCTCTTCCCTGAAATCACAGGAATGAGATAAATTTACTTCAAATAGAAAAAAAAAAAATCTGGAGAGAGAATTCCTGGAATTACTGCTGCCTTCAGGTGAATCTTTTCAGGTATGAGGCAGCGCAAGTAGATAAGACATGACAAGAAATCCAAAATCCTTTAGGATTGGCAGGTGGGGTTGGGAGGAGTGAATAACTAAATATACTTAGTTAATACCAGCCTATTTCACTTTTTACACAGTTGGTGTGACATCAATAAAATACAAACTTAAGGAAAAGACTAGGGTGATAAGAAGGACAAGATTCCTTGAGATCCAAGAGTGAGTTTCAGCATGGACAGAGCTGCAAGGACCCACAGTTCCCTCCCTCCCTCCCTCCCTCCCTCAGTGAGGTTAGCTGGCAATTTGGACCTGTTGCAAAGGGGCCTATGCCAAGAAATTGGCTTTCTGTTCGTCATTTAGATGGCAACAGTGCCTTGATAGGCTGTGTATGCAGTACTGATCCCAGCACTAGCAATGAATGATGATTGAGATACTTGCGCTCTGGTTGTCCTCCTCTTGATGCTCTTTGTGATTAAAAGTATAGTGAGCTGCACAGAAGATGAATTTTGGAGCATTATACTGATAACATGAGCTGTTCCACCTAAATAGGAAAGACACCCACCACACAATAAGTACCAATCACTTTTAGCCAAAATTCAAGCTCCCTTAGTCTGTCTGAGGTCAGCATCAAAAGATCATTGAAAATTGCTTCTGAAAAATTGGAACTTAAATGTGCTTGGCACATTTTATCTTCTCAGTCAGAAGAACACAGGCCAGAACCCAAAATATCTTCCTTTTTAACTGTCAGGTAAAAGGGACAGACTTTGTGTAGAGCATCCTTTGGATCTTTCCTGAAAGAAAAGTCAGTCTTAGTAAAAAGTTTATTTGTCACCGTGCAGTTTTCCATACCCCTCTTTTTATCTTTCCCATCAAGTACATTAACAAAATTCCTAGTATTTACAGTATTATCTAGAAACGCACACCTCTTGGTTTGCATAACAATAAAAATGAATATTGTGACAGTTAGTGTCTCTCTTTTTTCATTTTTCTTTAAAGCCATTCCAGCACAGTCTTGCTTTTTTGGGGGGGAATGCCTCACCAGTGGTGAGTTTCTCTCTCAGGTTAGGTGCTTGTGAAGGGTTTTGGCATGCATGGCATCAATATGATTCCCTAAGCTACTCTTTGCTCATGAATTGGCTGCTAATGGCATCATGCAAACACCATATAGCATAATCTAGCCTCTATGCTTTTATTCCTAGTGCTAATACACATTTACGAAGTGCTATTGCTTCTACCACTTCTATGGGCTAGAAGGAGGGATGTAGCAAAAATATGTGCAGTCCTAATCCTGAAATTTTTAAAATTTGGAGAAAAGTGACTAGCTGTATCTATTCTGTGTGTGTCCCTAATTTAGAAAGGCCATGAAAAGATAATATATACATGCAAAATAATGAATACATTTATGTCATCATGAAGGTCATGCAATTTTTTTTGTTCTTCAAGAAGATAGATGCATGCAAACCACTGTGAGTTGATTGTGCTGGTTTAGTATCTCACATGTCATTTTCTAAGTATCAGGAAATTTTTCTTCCTAGTCAGTTGAAGCTAGACTGTGGAAGTTGGAGGCCTCCCTTCCTGCAGCAGTTCTTCTTGCCTTGACACTCACTGCTTTCAAGGAAGCAATAGCTATTTAGAGCAACCAGGGACCTGCTTGCATGGATACAGAAGATGGCTTGCAAAAGCAGCACTGCCCAACTCTTGCTACTAGTCCTAGATGCATCAGGCATGTCCCAAAAAGCCATGATCTGTAGGGAATAATGTGGCTTCTGGCTACAGGAAAGGTACTTTCATCATGAGTACCACCTAACATAGCAAAGAGTAATCCAAACTTTAGAAAGGCATACCTGGATTGCCTGTCTGGATACTCTGTCAAGTTGTAGGTTCTCTGCTTTAAATCATGTAGTCAAAAGTCAGATTTTAAACCTATGCATTCTCCATAGATGATCCCAGGTGTTGATTATCAAGGATACTTAATCAGCTATCCCCACTCTTCTTTCTCAGTACATTATTTGCTCCTGATTGAGTTAGATTTGTCCTGACTTCTCTTACAATAATCCATAAATTTTTTTGAAGGAATCCCAAACCGAATTTGATGCCTGTCCTCCATCAGGACTTTGGGAATCCCAGCAATTCCCTTATCAAAATTAGGAAGAGCATAAAGAAACATAAAGAAAATCTTTCATTTACAATGGCTCCAGCCATATCATTATTATTCATTCCAGTGGTGTCCTAGACAGATGCTGGAATCCTCGACAGTCCCTGGAATCAGATAAAATAGTAAGTGGCCTGACTTGCTTAAGAGATTCTTATATAGCTTTAGCTAGTATATTCCTCAGCATATATGAAAAGTTGTGTTCCACATCTGTCTTGTTCTGGTGGGGTTTTTTGTGTGGGGGTTTTTTGTTGATTTTTTTTTTAATTCTTTGTTTTGTTTTGTTCTTTTTCCCTAGAAATGTTTCTGCAGCATTTAAAAGAACTACAAACAAACAGCAGGCATTGGAGGTAAAATAGTGTTTGCATCGAGATTACAGCAGAAATTTCTTTGGTCCTCCCCCAGTCTCCATTTCTGATCTGTTTCACCTTATTGTAAATGTATGCGTGACAATAAACACTCCACTCATCCAGCAACTGTCTCTAGAAAGAAAATGGAACTATTTCTGTCATTAGATGAAGAGACACTCTGGATGCTAACAGTTGCTATAACAGTCACTATAGGAACCAAACTCTTCCTAGTCCTTGGCATGCAAGACTGATTTTTCTCACACTGTGGGGAAAAGAAGTCTTTAGCTAATAATTTTATGCCAGTCTTTTTTTAGAGGCATCTTTTTTGCAGCTTCTTGCAGCTTTTATCAGACAGCCTTGGTAAAAATGAAAATTGAATTTCAACACCTTCTCTCTTCCTTTTCCCCTCTTCAAAGCAGTGTTGAGAAATGTTTTCACACATTGCTACTCTGCTCTCTGTTGTATCTCAGAAATGACATGCAGAAGATGACAGAGCTAACTACACAATAATATCTCCAAAGGAAATCCTTCGGTAAATCTTAACTACCAATGAATTAATAACTTTAACATATAAATTATTTTTTTAAACTGCAAATGCCTTTAGATGAATGCATCTTATATAATTATAATGAATTCATTGCTGGGTAGAGAGAGGTCATGGACTTTGTATACTACTCTGTAGTCCCTGAACACCTGTAAAACAGGGAAACTAAAATAAAATCTGTCATGCCAAGGAAAATGAGGATCGAGGTTAGAAAGCAGACTGAAGGTTTAGGCAGCTCTTCTTGGTGCTGTTCTAGAAGAAGGGTTTTCTGTAGATGGGGTAAGGATTTGCAGAAAATACATGAGCAGAACCTGCTGGAATAGTTTTCACTGTGCCCAGCTTTCTCTTCCCCTCAGTGTAGCTTTGTTCAAACCCCATATTTTCAAGTACCATCCTACTTTTCTTCTAAAGCCAAAGATCTAATCATGTCAAGGGAATGTCAAGGGAAGAATTTTTGATCAAGGTTAGTGGAATAGTAGATGAGCAATAAATAAATTTAAGAGTGTTAGTAGATTGTCAGTAGTTACTACATCAGAGCTGACATGCACCTGTTGACATGCACCTTAACAAGGAGAACAAAAGGACTGCTGAGAAATGGTGCAGAGGCATGAGTCAAAGCACTGATACACACAAAGCTAACAGTTGCAATATAGTTTATATTCTATCCATGAAAAAGTCTTTGAAGCCTTCATCTATTCTGTATATCAAGGGAGAAACAAGTTTCTTCTGATTTTTTTCCATGTCTGCGAAAAAAACCCCTTCCTCCTGTTAGCTAGCATCTGCTAAAATAAAATCCAAAAGCAAGCTTAAAAGTTAAGGGTATTTTTGCAAAGGAAAAAGTCTTCTTGGGAAATCTATTTTCTCATTACATCACCTCAGACTGGTGTAAAGTTGACTTTGTGTTACTCCACCTTGCTGGCAGCAGAGAGAACTGAACTGGACTGTCTGGAGTTCCATTTTACAGGTAGAAGTCAAGTGCCTGAACCTGCCATGAGACCCATGTTGAGGTGCTCATGGGAAGAAATCCATAGCATGACCAGGCACTTCTGTCCCTTCAGTTTAAACCCTGGGGCAGAAATAGGATTAAAAACTTGGAGGAAATATTTTAAGAATGTCTTAAGAATTCATGGGAAGGTTAGGGATACCAATTTTCTTCATGAGGACTTGAGCTGTTAACTGTTCATATTGAGTTTCCCCCAAAATGATCTGTCCAACCTTTGTCAAATAGACTTGGAAGGCCAACATACTCAGATTTCTGAGTATGTAAAACTTAAACTGTAAAACTCAAGAAATTCCAGCCTGATTGCATATTTTTGGTCTATTTGTAGGATTTCCCTGGGACCGTGGGGAAGTTAGATCTGCCGAATGCCAGGAGGCTCTGCCATAGTCTTCACCATAGCCCTGTAGAGAGCCATACTGGGACATGGGTTGTTTCAAAGCTGTTTATGAGCTCTGTCAGGGCAGCCTTATGTGCACAGGTACCTGCTGAAAATCCAGGAATGGCTGTTGCCACAGACTGCAGAATATCTGCCCTCCAGACTGCCGCTTACAGCACTCTCATGGGATTTGAGAGACAAGGCTTTAAGCAAGTCCCAGACCTCATACCACCCTTCGCAGGGTAGATGCTCCAAATGCTAGACTATTACTAGACAAGTGGGTGGTAGCAATCTCACCTCCTGCTCTTCCCATCCAGAGAAGAAAAATCATGATTTAAGGCATCAGGTGCTGAGTCCTGGTTTCACAAAGACGCCTACCTACGCCCATGTTCACATGAGAAAAACATCCCGGTCCTCAGAATTTCTTAGCAACTGGCAGAAGCATGTCCACATTCAGAGCTTCTCTGAGGAGCCTGCTTTCCATCCTCATTCCCAGGCTGGGGCCTTGCATGACCTGAAGGCTGAATATGGTGAAGTCCAGCTGCACAATCTGGGCTCAGGCTCTTGAGATGTGAAGAGACATTGTGAGAAAGCACACTGGCTAGAGATATGCAAGAGAAAACATCAAGCAAAGACAACTTCTTTGAGCCTAGGGTAAGCAGCAAATAAGGAAATTTCACTGGAAAAACTGTGACCTGGAAAGATATTAAATGGAAGGGGAAAACAAGGACTCAGAAAAGCAAAGTGAAGGTTCAGCCCCCCACAAGGTGGAATGGAGGCCTGTCCTTGCCTGCTGAGATTAATCCAGGGCTTTATTGGGGTGTGGCTCAGCAACTCCTCAGTGAATTAGACCATAGTGAACTGTTTTGCTATTTGTCCTCTGTGTGGGGGATATTCTGTGTAAACCCTGCTATTAGTTTCCATCTGCTTACGGTAAAAGCTGCCTGAACAAAGTGAGGAAGTCTGAGCTGCATAATTCTTGGGTCATTTCTCCCTTTTCCACACATCAGGGTTCAGGAAATTTCAGAAACTGTCTCAGTCTCTCTGGACCCAACTTTGCAATGCAGTGTTGGATTTGCTGGACTGAGCTGCTGAGGTTTTATTTGCATCTGGGCCTAATGAAAGGTGAGGGCAACATCTGGAGATGCAGGATTTTTCTGGGAGAAATGGAACATGATAAAGATGAGCAGATGTAGACTGAACCAGATTGGTGTAATGTAGATTTGAAAAGATATTTTAAGTCATGCTTTATATTATATCAATATATTGCTCAACATGTAGAATTTACATGACACGTTTCCACATGCTTTGAGATATAACTCAAACCTTGATCCAAAAATGTTACCAATTCCAAGGCTCTAAATTTAGCCTGTGGATGTCAGAAGGGCAGTAAGATGGTATCATTTATCATTTAGCACAAACCAACAAAACCTCTCTGCTGACATAATCTTTTGCAACGTCATTACTTTGGAAAATCTCCCCTACGTAAAGAGTTTGGAGAAGGTTAACAGCACTCAAGCAGAGAGGGGGAAAAGTTGTCTATGCTATTAGTGAAGCATATCACAATGCAATTGAACATGATCTGCTTTCTATATTGACTATAATTTTTCTAAACAGGATACACAGCTTCGGCACAGTATGAATATTGTTTTAGAAAACATTAAAATGAGAGGAAAATAACTTTCCCAGGGAATGAAAATTACGGGATCACATGAATGAGCATTAAGAGTGCACAACCTACTGCATGATTCCCAAAACCAAATCAATGCCCTGTTAATGTTGGTCTCTTTTGTAATCTGAAATGATCAAGAGGCAGCCCTTGGTAGAGGACCAGGTGGAATTGCTTACACTTTTCATGGTTTTTTAATTTCAGTCATAGGGAACTACAAAACTTCTTTGGAGTTCTGGGGCTTGAAGGCCTGTCCCAGTTGCTATCAAAGTAAATTAAAACTTCTGTTTATCTTGAATATGCTTTGGTTTAGGATCTCATTCTCTGAGGCAGAGGATGCATCTATCCATGTGTCACTGCAGGCCCCCAGCGGGGTAATGATTAGCATTGACTCCATGATTGCAGAAGGCTGATCCATTGCTTTATTATACTTTATTATACTATACTTATAATAAACTCATCGCCCTTACAGACAGTCCGATACAGCCGGATCCAACTGGTCAATCAACCAAAACACCACCGGCAGTGCCCAATTAAGAAATCACCTTTTAGCAAACAAACCTCCATAACACATTCCACATGCGGGCAACAACAGGTGCAGCAAGTGGAGATAAGAATTGTTTCTCATTCTTTTCTCTGATCTTCTTACAGCCTCCCCCAGGAAAATGCCTGGGAAAGTCTGTGCCTGCTCTCTGTGGCCAGAGAGCTGCTGCCACATCCATGTGTTTTGGCTCTGTGCAACACAACTCCACTTCATTTTAACATAGGCTTTGGTACTACCCAACAGTAATGCAGTGCCTTTGCAAATACGATGAACAGCTTTGCTTTGAAGTTTCTCTGCAGTTGGTACTTTTAATTTGTCTTTAATGTGAGTTTAAAGACACATCTTAGTGAAACAGTGTCACCTAGTAGAAGTGAAACATGCTCCTTTTGAAATGGAATACGTACAAACCTCATCCCTCTAATGGTATCACATCTAGAGGGAACAAAATTAAAGCACAAGGCCAGGGTTTAAGATTGTTGAGAAAATCAAATTTCTTTTGTAAGCCTTTACACAAATTGTTAAGGGTTGGTCTCATCTCCCCTCCCTGCAGCCCTCTGAATAAAATTCGACTCTATTTAGACAATGGATGGGTGGACACTCCTAAAGCAAATGACAGCAATTGCCTATGGCATATGTGCTGTGAACTTTAAAGCTAACATTATCAAATGGTGAGTGAAAGTCATCGCCAAGAAAAGTCACCAATTCAAAGTAAAAGGCAGGTAGATGCTGCTTAGTGCCCGAGAGACCAGAGGATGAAAGGGAAGAAAGAGGAGAGGTTGGGATGCATATCAGATGAGGCTATGGTATCTAGTTCAGTCAGCACAGTTCAGGTAGATGGCCACAATGAATATTTAAAGAGATGTAGCAGGTGAACTGTAATGGAAGCAGAAGAAACGCTGATGTCGACTTGAAACCATAGAGATTTTGTAGAAGACCAGCAGTTCAGAAGTTTTAAATTTTAATTTTTTAAAATATCTCCAACATAGTTTTGATGCCATGATTTTTACATTGGTGATCCATCACATGTGTTACACCATGCCTTTATAAATTCCAGATACTTTATGCATCCCTTTGTAAGGTAGTCATTGAAGCAGTCCCAATATATTACTGTAATATCTTAATAAATCAGGTCATAACTATATATTAATCAGATTATGACTGTACTGGAACATCAGAAATGAGAGGAACATACTAGGAACAGCTGTGATTAATCCTGAGAGATGCTGTGCATGACTTATCACAGGAAAAGGAAAGGCAGCTGACTGAGAGCTGGTACGACGTCAGAATAGACAAGACAACAAAAGGCAGCAAGCTGATCAGTATTAGTCTTCCTATCCCTACAGAGATCCTTCTAAAGAGCATAATTAACTTCATTAGGAAAATCTTCTTACCAGTCTTTGGTAATTCATCTGCCTATGGAAAAATTGAAAAGTTGAATGATCAGAAAGATTTTATTAGTTATCTAAAATTGAGCGAATTTGATCTGAGGTCTACTGACTGAGGTTTACTGGCAGTGAGACTCTTGGAACTACCTTGTCAATAATCCAGTGATTTTTTTGAGTATTGTGCAAATGAGAAACAAGGCATGTGCTGATAAGAGCTACTGATGTCAATAGTGCATTGTAGCACTGGTCAGCAGATAACAGAGGAGAGGATTCGAATGACGGGATAAACTAGAGAAAACAAGTTCACTTTGGAACATACCCTTTGCTCTGAAAAGAGCACATTATGCATTCATCAATGCTAGTAGCTGAAACTGCAGAAGTCAGAAGTATCATTTGAGGGAGGATCTCCAGATCTGAACATTTGGTTTCAACCTGAATTGTACTGAGCATTGAGAAATATAAGATAAAACTAAAACCCTAGAAACAATGACAGTGCCTGTACAATGCTATTTCCTTGCCCATTTCTGCTTTAATTGAGAAGCTAAAAGGAAACTAAATGAAAAATGGATTTATGTGCAAATAAAAACATATCATATGAAAGATGCATCCCGAGAATATTTTTACACATTTTTATTTTTATTTTCTCGAACGTGCTCTCTAAGATATTCAAGTGAAACTGATTTAATTTGCAAATCAGGGCTAATTTTGCACTCTGGCAGAATACTCACCGGCAGCTTGAGGTGTAAGTGTATTGCAGACACAAGGAGGCAATCTTATAAACAGATTAACATTAAGAGGAGGTGCTATAGCTGGTTATGCACCACCCTTTTGCTTCTTAAAATACATAACTGAGAAAAACAATCAAATATATTTTGAGTAAGACAGTATAGGTTTTTTTTCTGTTGATTTTCACAGCTAAATTAGGCTTAAATATGTATTGAAAATAAGGATGAAAGCTTGAATATGAAAATTACTGCAGTGAATTTAACTATTGCCTTATTGAGGTTCTGCTTTCAAAATTCTTGCTTTACACAGTCCATCCAAATGGAGTCCAGAAAAACAAAAAATTGCAGATGTAAAACTGAATACATCTGAGGGATCACATCTATAAAAACAAAATGAACCTTACCATATAAGGTATGAATCTGCCCTTACCATTTTTTCCTAAAAAAAAGTTACAAATCAGCCAAACCAAGTTTCCACACAGTTCTGGCTGAGTTTTGTTATCTTGTCCTCATAGGTGGAGAATTCAACCACAGATTGTCACTCATCTGTGTTAGTCTTGTGGCTTAGGTTATTCTTCAATCATGCCTATTCACAATGCTTCAGTTCATGCCTCTAGCAGTCACAACATGCAAACTGGATTCCTTTTGTATGTAACTAATCCAGAAAATGTGCTTCCAGAGTTGACTTTTTTTCTCCATTTTGCTCCATGCACAGCCCAAATGACCAAACTAGACTGATTCTAAAGCAAGACAGGTAAGACAGCATCTGTAGGGTAGACACTGAATCGTCAGTTCTACTTGCTTTGCTCCACTCACACTATGCTGCTCTCTGATTCCAGCCTACCTGTTCTCTGTTTTTCAGTAATAAGAAATCTCTCCAAAATATGGATTTCTGCCACCTCGCTCTGGTATGGTTGCTCCAAGGTCAGAGTGCAAGACAGATTTTGCTTTCACCCTAGTAAGGGTCTGTGTTACGTATTTTTCCTGCATTTTTCCAAAATTTAAAAAAATTATTTTTAATTGATTCCTGATTTTAGATTTACAGTTGAGTCGCATGATAGAAAGAAACTGAACATATAAACAAGGTTGCAAAGAGTTATATTAACTTTGAAAAAAAGCACATGAAGAGGACCAAAGGCCTATGTACTGGCTGGACCCTCTACACTTTTCATGCATTTATTTTAATCCAAAGAGCAAGCCATCATTTATGAGGTCATCTTGGCCTTATGTGTGTATCAAGCTGATGCCAAATTGTTTTTTGCCTTTTTTGCTTTTATATATTCTCTATATGCTTTACACATACATTTGTAGCTCTGTAGGCTATTATTGTAGTCATACCTAGCCCCAGTACTTTTCCCTATCCTGATAGGCAGAAAGACAAAATACGCTTTAGAGGGTCCAAGCTGGGAGTTCCAAGGCCCCTATCCTATCTTGGTTCTTACTGGGAGCCAAGGTTGAAAACAGCTCTTTGAGACACATTTTTATAAACTAAGTTTAGTTCCTATCCAATGGGGGAGGATTTAGAAAAGGGTTGAACCGTATGGGAATTGCCTCACCACTTATGTCTCTAATTGGGGATTTTTGCTAATTATGCAAATTTGATAAGCTTTTAAAACTATGTTCATCCCACACAGGTGTGGACATTTTCTGTATTTTCCCCTGGAAGCCTCCAATTATAAAAGTCTTTATATTACCTCCTACATTAATATTATCTCAAAAGTGTGTTGTTTCATTTCTAGGTCTCTAAGGCATCAAAACTGGTTTTGGTGTCCAGGGTTCTCAGAATTAGCATCAGCTAATTTTCCTTTCACCATCCTTCTGAAAACTAACCATCTATCATTTAATGAGTTTTATTGGCCATTTGAAATGAAGCAGAAGTTGAACAGCTGACTTCTCAGGATTGCAGCTATATTAGGTACGGGCTCCTGTTGTACCACCCAGTAGTCTGAGGAGGTGAAAGTGTTGCAGTGACATTCTCAATGAGAGATTTTGGCTGAATGAAATTATTAATTCTGTTTGCTCCCAATTCAATGACATTTCTCATGCCAATGAAAGATTAAAAACAGTGGAGCAATGATGGCTCTCAGAAGGACTGCAGTGCTCTCTTCTAGTGCATCATCCCCACCCTCCATGCCTAAAACCAAGTAGCAGCCAGCCAGATGCCTGCTACAGTGAGATGCAGTGGGAGGGTAGAAAAGAAACAAACACAGGGACAAATCTTGGCATGAGAGAAATAAGGATCCTAATTTTCTACACTGAGTAAATGAAACAAGGATTTTGCCACTTCTCCTTCATGCTTAGAGTAACAATGCTAAATTGCTTTTACTGGCTCCTTCATTGGTGAGAGTTTAGCATCCTGGCACAGCTGGTACCAAATGAAGCAGATCAAACAGCTCAAGGTAAGGGACCTTGTGCACAGGCAAGGCTGGCATGTGTCCCTTAAGCAAGCTGTCATTGCAGTAAATGGGGCAGAATCTGACATCATGGGGAGGGAAGGGGAGCCTGCTGCCATGAGCTCATGTAGAGCATATCAGAGACACACACAAATGCTGGTTTTCTGCTGACACACCAGCCTGCACCAGTCACTACCACAGAGTTCCTGTGAACTTTCATGCCTTAACACAGGACACTCACCCCCATGTAGAAATCACTGAGGTTCCACTGAGGAGTTATTTCAGATCACCTTGCTGCTTCTTCAAAGCATTTTAACTGGCATCAAATCAACATCAAAATAGATCTGCTACCTTAGAACAAATTTGAATGAAAAATGTTTCCTCTGATAAATTAACCCCAAACACTCTTTCATTACAGGGACTATGGAAAAAATGACTGTACCTGATGAGCACTTATCAAAAGAAAAGAGTCATAAATGCAACTTTGAATGGAGCCTATATAATCCCAGTCTAATTTCTCTTTTGGTTATGAAATTTGTCTTCAAGTTAGCTGCACATTATTTGTGTGAAGTAGTAGTGGAGATAAACACTAGCAAAAAAAAGGGCTTCCGTTTGAGGAACTAAATACTGTAGCTGTCTTGTGCCCACAGCAATTTCAGCTGCACAGCTCAGCCTTTTCTGGAACAAACCTGTATCATATATATGAGACAAAAGAGATGAAAGACATTCACATGCTCAGAGTAAGTTTTAAGGTGTGATCTATTGGACTTTATATGTAGAGCTTCAAGGAACCTGTAAAATGCAGCTTGGAAATATCTAAAAGAAGATTCTGGACTTCTAGTCAACATGGTAGCCCATATTATGCTATTTCAAGTGATTTTGGAGCTGAAAACCTCCGTCACCTATAACAGTCTCATCATTATTCAACTCGTGATAAGCACAGGGAAGAGAATAGAATAGAATAGAATAGAATAGAATAGAATAGAATAGAATAGAATAGAATAGAATAGAATAGTTCAGATATAATGACCATCAAGTCTGACTGCCTGTTATTTCAGGGCTGACCAAAGTTAAAGCGTGGCTTTAAAGGCTCTGTCCAAATGCCTCTTCAACACTGACAGGCATGGCTGGGGGAGACCTTGACCACCTCTCCAGGAAGCCTATTCCATGTTTTGCCCACCCTCTGGGTAAAAAAGTGTTTCCTCATGTTAAGGCCAAATCTCCCATGACAGACACAGTTTGAGTTACTCCTGCATGTTCTGGTGCTGTGTGCCAGGGAGAAGAGCTCAGTACCTCCCTCTCTACTTCTCCTCCCAAGGAAGCTGTAGGGAGCAGTGAGGTCACCCCTCAGCCTCCTCCTCTCCAAACCAGACAAGCCCAGTGTCCTCAGTGCTCCCCAGAGCACATTCCTGCTAGCCCTTTGCCCTGCTTTGGTGCCCTTCTCAGGACATGCTCAAGGACCTTTTTTAATCCTTTTTTAATAGAGGGGCCCAGACCTGCACGCAGTACTGGAGGTGAGGCTGCACCAGCGCTGAATTCAGCGGCATAATCAGCTCTCTTGGCTGGCTGGTGATGCTGTGTTTGATGCATCCCAGGATGAGGTTTGCCCCCTTGGCTGCCAGGGCACACACACTGCTGATCCCGTTGAGCTTCCTGCCAACCAGCACCCCCAAACCCCCTTCTGCAGGGCTGCTCTCCAGCCACTCCTCCCCCAGTTCAGACTTACTCCATGCAGGTGCAGAGTCCAGCATTTGGTTGGTCTTGCTCAGCCTCATATCACTGGTGACTGCTCAATACTCCAATCAATCCAGATCCCTCTGCAAGGCAAAGCCTCTTGTCCCATGGGAAAGTCAGCAGCACTTCCCAGTTTGGGACCATCACCCAACTTATTTACAATGCATCACGTCCTGCCTCCAGGTCCTTGATTTTTTAAAATCTTGTTGAAGAATTTTAGCATGAGCTTCTAGATTTTTTTCAAGTGTAGTGTAAAAAAAATATATCATCTGAACTAGTCACTGACAGATTCATCAATTCCGAGAAACTTCGATTAATGGGAGGCATAACTTCCTTCTCCATTATCCACGTTCACTTTTCTCCAATGTAAGATATAAAATAGATGTATCTTTGTGTTCTTTTGTAAAAGTAGAACTTCTATGTATTCATCTAGAAATGCTGGTGGGCACAAGAGGGATTCAGCTCCGGTATCCTGACCCTTTGAAGGCACCTGCATCTCCTGACTGCCCTGCAATTCTGGTTCCAGCTGCACTGCTGGAAGAGGAAGAAAAATTTTGGCACAGACAGATATGGAATACTATTATATTTTGGGTTAGCCAGGACAATTCTACAAGGACTTTGAATTTGATCACATAAAAGACTGTCTTACTAAATGCCCTTCAGTTGTAGCATTCAGGTTCTGCGCAGATCCCTGGGCAGAAGTCAAGGACTCCTCCTCCTCCTTTTGTGTTCCTTGATGAGGTGCTTTGAGGGAGTGTTTTGTAGCACTGCAAATGGGGTTTTCTTATGATGCTCCACTGTGATTTACACAACCATGGCTGAAGGCTGACAGTGTTACTGCATTTTCTGTCCCTGACTCCTTGCACTCTGTGCTACCATATGGGTCAAGTTTCTCAAATCAAAATCCCTACTATTATCATGCTTCATACTCAGGTATAATCTCCTTTGATTCTAATTTTCCCTAAACAGCACCTGCCTTTTGCTCACAAGGTTTTCTCTGATATTTCTACATAATTTTAATGTTGGTACCATGGTGTCCTAGTGATACCTCCTTCTCAGCAAAGCCTCAAGCCTGAACTAGATGACATTCAGAAATCCCTTCCATACAGCACTTCTATGAACACACTACATTTTACTCTGTATCTTATGTTGCCAAATTACAGATTTTACGTTTTGTTTGTTTGTTTTTTAATATTCCCTGTGTAAAATTTACCAAAAATTGTGTTTTTGCTTTACAGAGATTTTGCAGCTTCACCCTTTGAGTCTTCTGGGTAAAGATTAACAAAATTCCTTGCTAGTTTTTGGTTTAAAACACCTTTAACTTACTTCAGTGCTAGAAACTTAATTCCATTCCAGCTTAGGTGGGACCTAAGGTGGAACACTGCCTCATAATCACAGAATCCCTTTTTGCCACACTGTTTTCTCAAGAATCTTTTGAGACTTTGCCTTTCTAATTTTTATGCTGCATCTACTGGGAATATTCAGAAGTGTTAGACCTAAGTGTTCAATATTTCAAACTCCATTTAGGTTATTTATCACATGATCATGTTCTGGCAAGTTACTGAGACTACTCTTGAGACAACAATGCCACCATCACAATAGATAAATAGGGAAATAGAAATTGTTTTTAAGTTTGCTTTTCTTCCCACCCCCCCACCCCCCCAAAGATATAGAGAATTTTGCTGTACACCAGAATCAAATTATAAGAATATCACCCCAGAAATTAGTGACCAGTTTTGGATTTCATTTGCTGGGATTCATCCCTGTTGGGGGTTGACGCTGGCCAAACATCAGTGCTGTAGTTGAGCAGAGGAGGGGGAAAGAACAATTAAAAAGTTCATGGGGTGAGATAAGGATTAGGAGAAAAACATCTTAGGGGCAAAACAAGCTCAAAAATTTAAAAGGCATACAGAAAAATTTATAAACAGAATTAAAGAGGATGAGAACTAAAAATTTTTGTTTTCATTTCCTTCCCATGCCCCTAGGCCTTCTTTCTTTCCACCAACACCACAGGGAGACAGAAACATGGGGTTTTTAGTCAGTTTGTAATTTCTAAAAATTCTTCTTTAGTTCACTTTTGCTATGCCATGGGGTCCTTCCCATGGGAGACAGTTCTCTGTGAACTTTTCCTACGTGGTTCTAATTTTCACAAGTAGCAGTCCTGCCCAAATCTGCTGCAACGTGAAGTCCCTCCCATGGGCAAAGCAGTCTTCCCACAACTGCTTTTTTTTTTTGTGGGCCATTTAGTTAATGGTGTTGTAAATAACAAATATAGTTATTGGCTTTTGCATTAATGTATTAACTTTTATTTTGCAAGTGATTATTGATCACAAAAGTTCTGATGTAGTACAATTTGTAATTACTGCTTTTGATATAGTATAATCTGTCAGTTTATGTATGCACCATATAGCTTTTATAAATAGCAGTGTAATATATAGTATTTTAGACCATAGCATAATGGTCTTTGTGAAATGCTGAAATGCTTTTTTGTGTAACTAACTCAGAAAATAGTATAAAATAATTAGGTGATTTCCCACATTCGGGGACTATCATATCTGAAAGACAAGATAACAGAAACAGAAACCAGAGCACCAAAAACAAACAAACAAACAAAAAAAAACAAAAAAAGAGAGAGAAAAAAATTTATTAACCCTTGTTATAAGGGAGTGAAAATACAATGGGTTTTTTTAAATAAGGATGAGCTGTTCTAGTATAAAAGCAAGGGTCTTCCTCTATCTCTAGAAGCAAGGGTTCTCTCTCTGTTCAAGCCTCCCACCTGATCACAGCTTTTCCTTTTTCTCATGGGCTGTGGGTGAATGCTGCATCCCCTCATGCACTTCTTGAATTACAGGGAAACAGTTCGTTGTATTATATCCTTACTATGGCTTGCAGAATGTGAGAAATGGCTACTCACTTTTCATAATTTTAGAACAGTTTATTAAACCTTATCAAAAATACAACAGAAGACTGAACAGAGAAACTGTTATGGCACCAGGAGCAAAGGATTTTTCCCACCATGTGCTCACCCACACAATGGAGGTTTCACCTTTTAACCCTTTAACTCCTCCCAAAGTTCTGTCCATCGACCCCTTCTTCACTGTCCAGTGGGGGAGATCACTTCCTCAAATCCTGATTGGAGGTCAGATGTCGCCATAGTGACAAGCCAACACTCCCAGATGTCTGAACTCCAGCTGTCTCTTGGTAACAACATGAGGGAGTAAAACATAACTATAAACCTATAAAACTTAACCTACATACATGATATTTGTCCATTATGTGAGAGTCAATCATCACATTACTAATCTATCACAATCCCCCCTTTTCCTTTTCTACAGATAATTTGGCTCGAACAATTTAACTCAATGAGTCATACTAGCATCTGTTGATGTGGGCAAGGACAGAGAACCAAAAGAAAAAGAAACAGAAACTTCCTTAGACCCCCTTATCCAGAATGAACAAAAGGACATTACTGAAGTCTGGTGTGGCTTTCACCCCCATCTACCTTGTCTATGAGGTTGCTACCCATAGGAGGTGTACCTTAGTGGTGAGTACAGAGGCCAACTTGGTCTTGCCCTCCAGTCCCTTTTGTATTAAAAGACAATTGAGGAATTATAGAGGTCCAGTATGGCCTTTTTGTCCCTACCTTACCATGAATATGGGGTTGCTACCCGCAGCAGAGCTATGGGATCTTCTTCGTAGTGAACAAAGGGGCCAACCTGGTCTTGCCCCCCATTCCTTGTCTTACTTTACTTGTGGCTCTTAAGGATGCTGTCCCACTACCTCTTAGAGTCCCTTGTGTACTTCCCCTCAACAGATGCTGGTAATTCTCATACATTAAAACAGGGAAACAGTTCTTGGGCTGGCTGGTGGAAGCTTGACTCTACTTTTTGGGTGTCTTGTTATTTTTCTGGTTTTCTCTCATTCTCTGCTTGAGAGTCAATCTCGTTTCACCCAGCCTGGATGTTATAGTCCATTCTTTGGGCTCTTTCCCTGGGCCTTTAACTCTGTTGGCATGAGTCCATCCCTGCTCTGCAGTTCACACTGCTGATTCGGTAGTGAGCAGTCCCTGAAAGGGACCTTCCCACTGAGGAGTTAGAGGCTGATCTCTCCATGACTTAATCATCACCCAATCCCCAGGTTAATATTAGGGATTCTGAAATCCAGGGTGGTCGTTTGAGGAATTGTCCCTTTATGTCTTAGCCCTTCTAAGGTTCGTGCTATAGACATAATATATTTCTTGGCATTGGCTTCCCCCTACTCATAGGTGGCAACCTTCTGGGGTGAGGTCAAGAACCCAAACAACATCTCATAGGGTGCCACCCTCAAATCTGACCAGGGTTGGGTTCTAATTCTTAATAAGGCCAAAGGGAGACATTTTATCCAGGGCATTTGAGTTGTAATCATTAGCTTAACTAGAACTCTTTTAAGAGTTTGATTCATCCTCTCAACCCAACCAGAACTCTGTGGATGCTATGGAGTGTGTAATTCCCATTAAACTCCCAGGGCTTCAACAACTTTCTGCAATATCTTCGATGTGAAATTAGTTCCCTAGACTGAATCAATCCTGTTTACCATCCCATATTGGGGAATGATTGATTCTAGGAGTGTTTAACTCACAACATTGGCATAGGCTTTCCCAGTGGGTACTGCCTCTGTCCAGTGAGTCAAGTGATCTTCCATCACTAGCAAAAGCTCCCACTGTTGTATCTGGGGAAGCTCAGTAAAATCTACTTGGATGTTTTGAAAGGGCCTTAAGGCTAGTTCTTGCCCTCCCCTGGGTGTTTTCCTCATTATTTTCTTATTCACTTGTTGACATATCACACACTGTTCAGTCATCTGCTTAGCTATCCCAAAAGTTTCTATGCATCCCCACTCCCTTAGAAATGGATCACTTATCACTTGTGTACCCCAATGTGCTGTCCCATGTATGCCTTCCAGCATTTTCCTGGTAAGTGGCTTATTCAACATTTGCCTCCTATCTGCTAATCTCCATTTCCCTTCGTTATCTTTTTTGGTTCCTATTTTAAAGAAGCTCCTCTGCCCCACTAGACACTGGGAATTCTTGTATTTTTCCCACAGGGGTTAACACCATCAGTAGTTTTTCTGTTCCTGATTTTACTGCATTTTTAGCTTCCAAATCCACTAAATTGTTGCCTTGTGCCTCTTGAGTCACCCCTTTTTGATGCCCTTTAACATATACCACTGCTACTTCCTCTGGTAATTATAAGGTTTCTAACACTTCTAAAACAAGTTTTACATCAATCAGTCCCTTTCCCTTTGAATTTAATAGCCCCCTCTCTTCCCAAATTTTTCCAAAGGTATGCACTAAAAGCATATTTTGAGTCTGTATATATTGTTCCCCTTTCCTGTGCTAATATTTCCAGAACTCATTTTAGGCATATAACTCACATGCTTGGGCTGACCAGCTGGAAGGTAACTTTCCCTTTTCTATGGCTACCAACCCACCATCCACTATAGCGTACCCCGATACCTGGTGCCCCTGGATTACCTGTGAAGATCCATTGATATACAAGTGTTTTCCACCTTGGAGTGGTTGATCTGTTGGGTCCTCTCTTACTTTAGTTTGATAGGCAATTATGTACTAATTCCTCACCTCGTTCTCCATACAAAAACTGGGCAGGGTTGAGTTGGTTACTCACGATCAGCTCTAAATCAGTATTTATTAAGATGGCTTCATATTTTAGCACTTGGGAATCAGTGAGTCACTTCTCAGCATTAGGATACTTCTAACTGAGTGAGAAGTATATACTTTCAATTTTTTGGTTTCCTCTATGAGTACGGCAGTTGCTGCCATCTCCTGAATGCAGGTTGGCCACCCCCAGCTGACAGGCTCTAGTAGTTTCGATAAATAGGCCACTGGTTTCCTGGATCCTCCCCAGTCCTGGGCTAGTACTCCATGAGCTACTCCTCTTTGTACATCTACAAACGGGTAGAAGGGTTTATCTAAGGCAGGAAGACTCAGTGCTGGTGCACTGACTAATTTTTGCTTTAAAGCTTCAAACTTTTGTTCATCATCTTCTTCCCACCTAATCTCTTCTTCTAGAAGAACTTGACGGCCTGCATGTATCCTTCAATCCATAGCCTACAATATCCCAACAAGCCTAGAAACCTTCTAACTTCCCTCTAAGTTTCTGGCCGTGGGAGAGACGCTATCCCTGCGATTCTCTCAGGGTTCAGCCACCGGCTCCCTTAACATCACATGTCCTAGGTATTTTATGTCCCTCTCTACAAATTGGAGTTACCCTTTTGATACTCAAAGTCCTTGGTTCCCCAGAAAATGTAACAATGCTATGGTGCAATGCTATGGTACCCCTCTCAAAGTTCTGTCCATGGACCCCCTCTTCACTGTCCAGTAGTGGAGAACTCTTCCTCAAATCCTGATTGGAGGTCAGATGTCACCACAGTGACAAGCTGACACTCCCAGATGTCCCAGCCCTGGCTGTCTCTTGGTAACAATGTGAGGGGGTAAAACATAACTATAAATCTATAAAACTTTTCTTAACCTATATACATGATATTTGTCTGTTAATTGTGAGAGTCAATCATCACATTACTCATCTATCAGAATAAGAATCTCAGCTCCGACACTCAGAGCACTTCCTCCTCCCCCTCCCTCCTTTTGCACTGGCCTTAGTGTTGCCATATAGTTCTTCTCATGTGTCTTCACTTTTTCTCTGACTAGGGAGGCAAGTGGTGTACATGGGTTCATTTGTTCTCAAGTTCTATTAATTGAAAAGATGTTACAGAGTTCTGCAACACTGAAAGATCGATCCTGAAATAGCTGCAGCCATGTGTTGCTGCCCCAGCCTCCCCGATCTCGGCCGCGTGGTCTTGGCCATGTGGCCACTCTTGGACCAAGATGGCAGTGGTCGCTGCATTTTTACCACTGCTAAGGAACTCAGTGCTGCTTCTTTGAATAACACTTCTACCCAAGACAAGCATTTAGGAGTATCTCCTCTTTGGCTGGGGAACATGATTTAGCCCAACTGTAGTTTATACCAGCTTCATTTCCGGACTGACTGCAACACTATAACATACCCAGGCACAAAGCCTACAGCATGAAAAAGATGTTTTTGATTATCTTTGAAAGACCACGTCAATCAGAAGAGGTTTCTGAAGACTGGAAAAAAGTAAATCTTACTCTTCAAAGTTCTAGTTCTCATTTTAACCATATAATAAACTTTAGAGAGCAAGAAGTAGGATCAGGAAAACCGCGGGCTTATTAGATTCAATCAGTCCCTGGGATGGTGATGGAGCAACCAGTGCTGGAGCAGGGGAACTGGATGAGATGATCTGAAAGGTCCCTTCCTATCTCCACTGAAAATGTTGTCCCAGAAAGTCTGCCTCTGAAGGAAAATGTTTTCCTTAGCTTGACACCAGATAATGAACTCCCCTAGGAACAAAGGATGAACAAAGACCTGAGTAGCTTCCACAGAATATACAAAGTACGTACTTTAACACACAGCACAGCATGTTTGCAGATAATGACTGAAAATCACTACACAATTCAAAAATAGGCACCCACTCCAATGCATATATTCAGACAGGAGTCGTGAGTGGTGAAGGGGAGAAAGAGAAAAGAGAGAAAGAATGATTATGAAATAATGTAAATGGAACATACTTCTCTTAGCACATCACTGGAAAGTCTTTTGATACTGCAGAGAGAATGAAAGTCTGCAGAGCACAGAACTAAGTTCTGCCAGAAATATATTCTTGGCTGAAATGTTCAAGGAAACACAGGGAAAATGCTTCCCAGCTTTGGCTTTGCTTAACTAAAGATCTTCATGATTTTGAAAAAATTCCAGATGAAGTCTCAATAGAGACACTAGAGTTGGACACACTGAAAAGTGCTTCGGTGTTTCTTGTGCCAGCACATGCAAAAATAGCTGCTACTGAATGGGTCCTACACAATAAAAACACTGTTGTCATCTGCAGCTTTCCATGCTACTACTTTATTGCAAGCACAACATGATTAAATGTGAGACAATTACTCAAATTACTGATTTTAAAAAAATTCACAACTTATTTATTGTGGCTCACATCCATCATTCTCACCAGAAACAGATAAGTCTCTATCCTATGTGAACACTATTCGGAATATGTCATCCAGTGAACATCTTGCTAAATGTGATTTTATGGCTATCAGACACCAAGAGATCATTACCTTGTCAATCTAACTGGATTTAAATTCTACTGGGATCTGACTAAAAGCAAGGGCAGAAAAACTCTACCAACAATTCAAGTGCCCTCTGCAGCTCCTGCCACTTCCTAGCCCTTAATTATACTACTACACCTCCATCTCTGACAGCTCCTTCAGGCTGGAGGGGTATCAGCCTCCACTCAGCACATTTCTGACTCCTGCACCATGACTGGTCCTAAGCACAGTCCAGGAGCAGACGCCACTGGCAGCCTTGTCCATTCACATTACAGACTCCTGGGTGAATGTTGCAGTCAGAACTTATCAGACTCCTCTACTGCAAAAACATATTATGATCCCCATTTATGGAAGGCTTTAAAGGCTAAATTTAGGTCATTCCCACTATGAGTCATTAACTTCTCTTAGAAGTTCTCACACACTCTATTCTCTTCTACATTTTATGCCTCAGACACTTCAAATGCCCCGTTTTCTGCATAATTTAATATCTGATTACAGTAAAAGAAAGCACACATTGTCTTAAAGAACGGAAAAAACATAATCTATGGATATTTCTAATTCCAAAAGTAAATTAATCTTTCATGGCACAGGAGAATAAGTAGACAGTCCCAAAAGTAAATAATGAAAGAGTCATTCTCTACATGAGGTACTTATTTTCTTACTAGTCTTGTTTAAGTTATTTTGAAAGTACAGCAAGTATTTAGCAAAGATGCACTTGAGAGGGAAGCTTTCCAGAGAGGAAGAGACCCTGATATTATGTCTAGCATTTACAAACAGGGGTAAAAGTTATACTGCCTGAATAGGAGGCCAGAACTGTACAACAGGAGACAGCTTCTCAGGGAGATTTTTTCTTATTCAGATAATCACTCTTGCTCAGCATTAGGTAAGAATTTTTCTGCAAGTGGTTTTCCAAACTGCTGTTAAATAGCATAAGCAAGGACCAGCGCAACCAACCTGCGGAGATGGCACTGTATGTCCAAGGTGACTGGAGACATACAGTACTTGAATGTTAAATTCCATCATTTTAG
This sequence comes from Fringilla coelebs, assembly GCF_963513975.1. NCBI lineage: Eukaryota > Metazoa > Chordata > Aves > Passeriformes > Fringillidae > Fringilla > Fringilla coelebs. The sequence goes on along the minus strand of NC_140028.1, from coordinate 102,278,678 downwards.
AAGCAGGAAATCCATTGTGATGTTTTTATTCAAGAGATTATTTGCACTTCCAGCTTCCTTGAATTACAGTCAGGAACTCTACTCAGCAAGCAGAAAACCATGGTGGTAGTCCACTCAATAGCAAAAAAACCAGAACAGTGCTTGCTTAAAAGACTCCAGCTGAATAAACATTAAGCCTAAGATGGAAAGTGATTAAATTTCCTACTATGAAAATTTGCTAGACCAACCTGTGCATTCTACACAGAATACAACCTCCACCCAATTATCAGCCAAAACGTATGGAATATGATACCATATGGAATATGATATGCATCCAAAAATGAGAAAGCAACTCCATTTTGTCTTTGCTCTTTCTCTGTAACACAAGATCAGTGTCAGAAACTGAACTTACCTTCCAACACACAATACCCAATGTGTTCAAGGCTTCCTGTAGTGCAGCTTTAGAAAACATACCTTTGTCTATAGAACAACTTCTTGGAGTATTAACTGACCCACTGAATCATGTCATGGTGGACAGCAGGCTCTTGCCCAGCTGCCACACACAGCTGATTCAATACATTACTGATCCAGAAGAGCAATTAACTCCTTTTGCAGAAGTCAGCCTTTATCATGATGCTATCCACTTTAACTGAGCTCTCAGCAGGACTAAATAAATAGCCTCAGGTTTAGCAGGCACCTCCAGCTCCCCACTCTCTTGGGCTCCCCAAAATCTTCAGTGTAGCCCAACATTTTCACCAAGCCTATCCCACAGCATTGGGGATTTAAAATAATAAAACAAGGACAGATGAGAAAAATTATCTGAAGAATCACTTTAGCCTGTCACAGGACAAGTGGGAGCTTTAAACAAGCCCAGCCTTAGGCAAAGACTTTGACAACTGTTTATATTTAAGAAATCACTTTGGCATGTTCTAAGGATCGCAGATCAAGGTCTATTTATAAAAATTAATTATTTATTAAACAGAAAAGAGATAACACATAAAAATTTTAATCAGAATTACTTACTACAAAGTATAAAAGTAAAGAACTACTAGTAGATTAGAGCATAACATATAACGCTGCCCTATATCAAGCTACTAAAAGAAATAGTATCGATTAGGAATCAAATGTAACTTACAGCCAAAATGACAGTAATGTACACAGATTCCTTCACTTAACCCCTGGAAAATAACTGCAAAGCAGACATCCCTACTCATGGGGAAAGCTCCCTACATTTCCAGGAAAACGTATAGAAGATTTCTGTTCTGCGAAAGTTTAGCATGGCTTTTATAGCTAGTAAAGTGAGTGTCTGTCAGTCAGAAATCCAACCTGCCTTGGTTGGATTTCTTCAACAGCAAGATGGTTTTTGGTAGTTGGGACATCAGTATCAACCCCAAAGCATGAAAATAACTGTACAAGACAGCTTGTCCTTTTAAAGTCTGATAACTGGTTAATAACATAAGTTCTTGTGACGGGGGGGGGGGGGGGGGGGGGGGGGGTGAGATGCCTTGCTTACAAGTCAAAATAGTTTTCTCTCTTTTGATATGACAAACCAATTTATTACTTGATCCATCACAAATCCTTTCAGTTAATCCTTTATCGGTCAAGAACTCACACAGAACTGGATGTATCAGAGAAAAAATTAGCTTTTAAGTTTATTTTAGGTTTACCTTAGAAGAACAAGAACTTTGGCATCTGAAACAAGTGCAGTTGAAACTGATTAAGTGCTACTCTATACTTTTCTGATAGGCTCTGCAACTTTACAGTTAATTCTTACACAAAATTCTTCTTCAGAAGAAAAGCTCTTGGGTAGCTGAATATTTTAGACTCTAATAGAAGATGTTTTCTATGATGTAAAGGCTTCTTAGGAAGAAGAGCGTATCAAAGTCAAGTCTGCACATTTCCTGCTGAATCTTAATGAGCAAATTTAGACTTCAGTAACATGAAAAGGGTAGTCCCTGAAGCCCAGATGAAAGAAGCTTTGGATTTAGAGAAGATTTTGATTAGATTTTCATACAGTGATTTAAAATTACTTGCATAATGCAAAGAATATGCCAGGCTATAATGCAGTATGACTGCTGATGATGGCAGACTAGCAAACTGAGTCACAGAATGCTCAAATGCTCTAGGGAATTTAAGGCCAAGCTGAAGTAAAAAAAAATTCCTTCTTGAAATTATACAACTTTAATCTACAGGACACTTTTCCATATACAGCTATAGAAGTAGTTTGACTTTTTCCTCCTGTAAGGTGACAGCTTATTGCATTCTTAGGAATACAATTGTTATAGAATATAGAATGCATATAGAATAGAACAATTAGAATAGAACAACAGAACACATAGAATAGAGCAATTCTTATAGAACATAGAAAAGCTGTTTAAAGCTACTGAAGAAAAGGGGTTTAAAAAAGTTTTAAAACTTTTACATGGCATGCAATAACTCAAACATCATGGTGAAACAACCCTTGAGGTCACTGGAACATTTAATTGACTAGGAATCAGAGCAGCTTTCCTGATCAGCATAGTGAAGAATGGATAAAGGAACAATATACCTGAGAATATGTACTAGCCACTGAAAATGAACAGCTGCAAAGCCAGGCACAAATTCTTATGGGTGAAGCTTAATGTATGCAGACTATTCTCTGCACTACAAACTTCCTACCCTTCTGTTATTCCACCTTATTTACATTCATTAATAATTTGTACAATTTTTTATTTTTTTCCTCAACTGTCTATGTTAACACAAAAGATTAGTATGCTTTTGAAAAGATCTATTCTTTTAATGATTGTTTTGCCTATGTAATCATGCAGAGTAAATTCTAGCATTTCTAAACACATACATTTTTATTCCAGTATTATACAGATCTGCACAGTGGACAACACAAAATCATTCTTCAGATTGCTAGACTAATTGCCCAGAGGATTTTAAATGTATATTATGAATATACATAAACTAGAAATCCAAGTTTCCACAGTAGAAATTATTTAAAGGTGCACCTACAGGGGAATAAGGTATAGAAGAAGGTGTTATATTAGAGGTACTGTATTTTTCAGTTTTACAGATAGACTGCAGTATATACCATTGGTTTAGAACTTAGTATATTACTATGTTAGCTTGTTCAAACAGTACAATTTGATGGCAAAACAATATATTTTTACTTTCAAAGTCAAGTCATTAAAAAGCAGAAAAATAACTTGGGAGATCTGATAACTTTTCTTACGGAAAAGATGCTTATATTGAATTTAGTCAGCATATATTATAAACAGATTACATTACTGTGAAGATATTCTCAAAGATCATTTCCTTTTGATCAACAAAACAGCATGCAGTTCAAATGAAAAATATAGTTTTGTTAACATCAAATTGACTTATTTAACTTAGCTGTTAAATTGCTAAGGCCAGAAGAAACTTCTAGAGATCTTACCTTTGAAAAGTCAGATACATTTTTTCCCTTGCACTTAAATGAAAGCATGCACTTCAACCACAACATAAAATAAGCATAAAGACCTACTGCTGACTTTAAAAATAAAGTTTCTGGAAGAGTTGAACATGAGAAAAGCTCACTTTAAACTACTGCATTGTGAAGATTAATTGAGAAATTAACCGGTTTCTAATGAACTATGTGTAACCAAGGCAAATTGCCCATGTAAGGAATTCACAGTTAACAAATTTTTTAACTGAAGATACGAGTTGGCACACAACTTCAAGTTCTAAAGCAATTCCACTGAAAGGAGTCAAACTTATGTGGGTCTCAAGTTAAACAGGTTGCTAATGGACTAAATCAGGACTGAAGTAGTCTGGTGAGCTGAATTCATAGCATTACATTTTTCTTTACAATATCCAACCATAAACCTGATGTGGTTCCAGACTGTAAAGCACATTAACTGATAGCAAACACAAATCTCTAAATCACATGGGTTTTTTCTTCCTGTTTTATTTTTTTTTTCTGTTCCAGAATGAAGTAACAAGCTGAGCAAAGGAACCATGACATATGAATTGCATAACATAGACTTACCAGACAAAGATTTTCAGATTTTCTCATTACCCAAAATATTCAATAAACAGGATAAACTACAGGAACCACTTTAACATCACAATCAAAATTATATACAGAAATGGAAAATTACAGTGGCTCTGCATGGTCCTAACAGATTTGGTGTCACTGACTGACACGGAGAACTAGCCACTGCTATTTCTTCATCTCCAGGACTGCACTTCCCGGCCCCCTGTGTTTGGCACTGCATATATTGCAGAACTGGACAGAAGATACCTAAATCAAAAAAGAAAACAGGTATCTCTCAGAGAAATGTAGTCACATCAGAATGTGTGAAGATGAATGAAAAGTGCTAATGCCCTTTTCAACATTACTGCTCACAGTCAGACTGTTCCCAATCAACATAGTCATGGATAGGTGAGGGAAGACAATATAAAAAATATAGTAAGGCTGTTCTGGAGTCAGAGGGCAGCACAACTCACCTCTCACTCCAAGGGTATTACCAACACCTGCCAGAAGAGTAATGTCAAACTTCCTCCCCACCAAAAATGAAAAGTACACAGTGAAAAGCATCACTGATTATCTTCATATATAAAGATGAGAGTAAAGTCACTTGGTGAGCTCCAATAATCACTGGATGCCTTAGTCACAACTCTCTCTTTGGGTAGTGCTCCACAGATTTCCAACATTTGAGATCAGGGCCCAAATACTGTCATTTGACATCAAAGATGTGTTTATTGTTACTCAGTGTTTAGCTCTGTGTGCATTTTGTGCATGCACTATTTACATTTCAGTGTGTCACTGATAATAAAAATGTCAGTAGCATGATGGATCACTTAAGGCCACATAATACAGGGTAACAGGAGAAATTTGGCTCTGTTACATGCATACACGCCTGTATTTCTACATACTGACTATGAATATATATCATATAATACCTTTGTAATATTTAAAAATCCCACCTAATCAGTCACCTGCCCCAGAAAACTAAGAATGCTAGACAAATTTTAGATTATTTCTCACAGTAAAATTTGTTGTAAATATTGAAGAAATATTTACTAGTTGTTGGACTTTCTTGTACAAATGATCCAATACATTCAGCTTTTCCTAACATATTTAAGTATCCATGCTGTACCGTATGGCTGCAAGCACTTTGTTTACTTACAGATGAAGTGATTCACTCAAGCTATTTTTTCACTACATGTTAATGTTCAGAGATAGATACAGAATCTTAAAGACTTACATTTAACTTTCTATGTAATTTTGTTACCATTCGAATGCTTTCATTCCTAAATTTAAAACCTGTTATATCTAGAAGTTATTTTTTGCTTTGTGTTAATTGAACAAACAAACCAACCCCCCAAACAACTTACAAAGAAAAAAATGTTTTGACCATAAGGATGATTACAAAGATATTTAAATATTAATTCTGAAATGACTGATTTTTGTCTTCCAGGTCAGAATCATTTAATATGGTTCACTTGAGAAAATACCTTTATTCTTGTCTTTTGAGTATGTTTAGTTAAAGTAAAAGTTGGAATGGAAAATAACTTAAAAATTAGAGAGACTGTATTCTCTGTACGTCTCAGAGTTGCACTGCATATTCTGATAGCAGAAAGATAAAATACTGTTCAAACAGTAGTGATTTCTTTCTACATTGGATGAGCTTTAGTTGCGGTATCTTTAAACACCCTTTTCTTGGTCACATACTACTATGGGGTATCATCACAAGTTACTACTATAAACATATAATTCCTCATTAACCCATGCCCTCCTCCACAGCTGACAAAATAAAAGGTGCCACTTTATCTTTGGCAAAGGTGTCAGACATATTAAGCAAATTCCTTACTGTGTTAGATACAGGTAGGCACTCTCTGTGGAACATGTGTCTGCAGTGGAACACTACCACACTGAAGGACTTGGATGCATCTGGGAAACAGAAAAATAAATTCACTTCAACAGGGCAATGAAACAAATTATTTAGTGGCTACAGCAATATATGCCCACATTCTGTCATACACACTGTATACCTTCCTATCGGGAATTTTTCATCCCAATATATGCTACATGCTAAATTTTGGCAGGGAGAAGAGCAAACTACCACCAAATAATGCAGCTGCTTTGAAGAAAAATTAGCAGAAAAATTCTTGCACTAGTGTGAAGAGAACCAGAACACTGAGCAGTTCTAGAGCCTGCACTGCACACCATGATCCTGAATTTCAGCAACAAGCTGCCTAGGTGCATGATGTGAGTTCTCATTCCCACATGAATATTTAGCCAAATTAGAACCCTAAATACAACATCCACATATCTAAAGAATAACCATCTCACTCACAAGCATCATTCTATTTTGGCTCTTTTTTCCTCAACACACATACTTCAAAGCACTAGCACATTCAATTCTGCCAGATTCGCCTTGTCTGTATATTGCTGCACATGATCCCAGTATAGTTGTTTTTATTTATTTAAGTGAAAAATGGTAGAAACCAGATAAACTGTCAGTCAATGAGGCTTTTAACACCTAGAAAAGAAACAAATATTTGGACATATGCTTCATCTTATATATTCTTGCTTTAACAGGCCACGACAGATATTCTCTTAGTAATTCTACTTCTTTTTAAGACACCCAACAACTACATTGATATTTCTGGACTATAGTTGCCTTGAAGAATGTACATCTCTGAAATAACATCCTGAATTTCTATTTTCACAACTAACTTTAGAAGGTCTTCTAAAGCTAGTCGGTTTTAAGATGTTGCAAACATGGCACCCATGACAGAAGCCAAGAACTCACCACCATTCAAAAAATTGATAAGAAATACATTCAAATGACAATAAATGCATTCAAAAAAATGTTACAATCTACAAGTTTAGTGTGAATAATCCAACGGATGTGGACAAGATTTGTTGGCTTAGGTTCTAATAATCTTTGAGAATAAGTATGTTGATAGAATTAAAAGTTATTAAAAACTTATTATATAAAGTTAAGAATTCCATGTATTCAAAACAGAAAATAAGGAAGTCAAAGTTGAATAAGAAACACGATCTGGGTTTACTGCAACAAAAAATGTTTAATTAGACTCCACTCCCAAGTCAGAATTCAAAAGCAAGCTTTGCATAGGAGATCAAAATTTATACAGTGATCACCAAAGGAGATTACACATTTTTATTAGTAATTTCTCTTAAAATACTACTAAAAAAAGGTACAAAAAAAAAATTTACAACCTCTTTTTTTTTTCTTCCTAGAAAAGCATCCTACCTGAAGGAAGTATTGGAGACAGACATGATTCACAGATATTCTCCTCTGAAAAACAAAGCAAAAGAAAATCAAGTTTTGTTAATAAACTCCATGTTTACTTTTTTATAAAGCAGGCATGAACATACTGCTATTACAGAAATGGAGCTGGGTTCTAAAGCATTTACTTAAGATGCTTAACAGAATCTATTAAAAATTGAAGAGCAATACTTAAGAAGCATTTCTAATAACAGCACAATAAATATTTAGATCTGATGATGGTAAAACAGCAGGATTGAGGCTGTTTAGGATCAGCGCTGCAGAGACAAAAGGCAAACTGAAACAAGGAGCATGGGATGAATGGCTGTTAACTCTCCAACATTTTGGAGCAGAAGCTCTGGTACTCTGTCCGGTCAGCTTTTGTATCTTGCTAATAACACTCAGCTGGTGTGAATTACAGAGCTATTCACATGCATCATTAGCACCCTGCAAAATATTTTCAACCGTTTCTGACCATCTTCTTGTATCTTTTGCTTTGGTTGCAGATTATTACCATCTGACTGTCCATGTTGGTACTAAACATTTTCACCTTTCCAGAGAAACTGCAGGACACAATACATTACTGGCTATGCAGAGATTGATCAAGAGAAACAGCTGCATGCTGGGTCTTACAGTTTTTGAGATACAAGTAATTCCTTTGCAAAGGGGAAAAGCATCTAGTATCCTACTATACTCTACAGATAAAGTAAGAAATCCAGGCTTTTGGGCATCTTCCAAAGCACACAGTCAGGAGGTATATCAACAGTCTATATAAAATAGTCTCTAAAATACTGGAAGTCATCATGTTTCCTCTGTACCCACCATCCACTAGAACACCCTTCATCTGTGTTCGATGCATTTTCTTCAATAAAGAAAGAGAATCAGCAACAAGAATCTTTTTGCAGCCTTCCCGCAGCAAGATCTGTTGGTGCAAAGAACATAAAAGACAGCGGTTATTGGACAAATGGGCATATCAACTATCTTGACAAGCCACCACTCTGGTTTGCTGCCAAAGTGAGTGCAAGGAATGTTTAAAACTTCAAGGTATTATAAAGGAGGCAAAGGAGGAACCTTTTGTGGCTATCACCTGTACCTAAATGAAAAGCCCATAAAAAAACACCAAAACCCCACGAAACAAAAACAATCAAGAAATAGAACTCTTTACAAAGATACTGTTCCCATAATTATGAGCATCTTTCTATGAGATAGTGTTAACAAAATAACAACCGAGAGGAATTTTTACAGTTCCCCTCAGAATTAATTTCCAAACCATTTCAAAATTCTTCTTCCTCTATCTTTCCTGTCTTCTTCAGAAATATTTGATAATCATAAGACCTTCATAAACACTGCACTTCAAAATACATTTTGTCCAAACATATATCCTGCTGAGGAGTCATTCAATAAGCAGTATTAAATGTCCATACAACTAACCAGAGGTCCCTAGTTCATTCCTCTTCAGCAAAAGTCTCAGCTCCCTTTTGACTAATTTGGTATTTTTCATTAGACTGACATGTCATTGCCTGAAATGGTTTTGAAACACAAAAGAAGCAAGGCCATAACAATTATACAGAACCTAATTTCACAATACTTAATGGAGCAACTATGGAAAGACAACAAACCCGCGTAAGTATTTTGGAATTTTTTCTTCCTCCTCCCAAACTGATGTTTGGAAATTTGTTTTTCAAGACAACAATTCCTTTGGAAACTGCTTCCCAAGATATTGACAGTCAATTATAATTGACCAACCCTACTAAAAGAGAGGTATAAAGAAGCAATGTTCATTCCTTTCTTCTGATCATGTGCATTACAGAGGCACTGAGCATTCTAAGACAGTGCAAAATACAGCTAATGCAAATACCTAAGAAGAAATACAATAATAGATTTTACAGCCCGGTGGACACTGTCCAAAACTCTACCTTTTCACATACACATTCTGAAGTAATAAGGACACACTGCTAAGAATGATATGCAGATAAGACTGCAAATCCAAAGTACATTAAAAAAAATTAACACTGAGTAACATTGTGAGCATTTCAAATTGGGCATATCAATGGGTGAATGACAATTCTTCCAGTATTGGAGACATTGAGCTATAAAACACTTCAGAGCACCAGCAACTAAATGCAGATCTACAAGGCAAACACTTAGAAAATGAATAATTTTTATCTGTTAATAATCTCAGGAACGATCTGGCTATGTCTTTCCCTTGCCAACTTTATCCAAAGGCAACAAAGAATGTAAAATTTTATTCTAAATAAAGAAAAATGTTGCTAGGTTTGAAAAAAATACAAGACACTTTTAGCAAGGATGACTGAACGAGACTGTATCAAGTCCAACTCCTGGCCCTGCAGAGGACAGCAGTAAGAATCACACCAAGTGCCTCTGAACATTGTCCAAATGTTTCTTGAACTCTGACAACCTTGGTGCTGTGACCATGTTCAATGAAAGAAGCAGAACAAAGATACAATGGGAAGATGGAAGTGTGTCCTAGCATTTCTTAAATAAAATACAGTGTGCTAATAGAAAAAAATCATTGAAAAGAAAGAACAAGGAAGAGGGAAACAACAGACATCACCAGCTCACTGGAAAACCTCAATACTGTTTGATGCCTTAAAACCCAAGAGTAACAGAAATATCTGATAAAACATATATTTTAAGAAATACGTACTTTTTCCTGCTATTTAAACAGTGCTAAGATATTTCCATACCCCATTTATTGACTGACAGACCTTATTTTGCTAGAAATGGAATACAGTAGGGAGCCATTATTATATAAAAGGAAAAATTGCAGTGCAGAATGTAAAATATCTATTCTCAAGGTAACAAATTCTCAACACTTCTGTAGAAATTTATTTGAAGACCTCAAAAATGGGCAATTTAAGAGTTACAGAAAGCAAAGGAAAGGGAATTTGAGTCCAGAGAGAGAGAGCTTCATTAAAGGGGAGAGAAATAGGTAACCATAGGTGCACCCTATGGTTAAGTTGAACTAGTTAAAACTGATGTTGGGCACAAATCTGTGATGAAACCACTTTCCAAGAAGAAATAGACCTGAGGATGAAACTGAATTTTATTTATCCTTTAAAAGCATGTAATTGTGAGCACAAGCATGACAGTATCATGCACCTACAGAAAGAAGTTTTAGGCAGAAATAATGCTTTTCATTAAATTAATAAAAACTGTTATTGTGAAAAAAGTTTGTTTTCTGGCTATATTAGGGAAGATATTAGGCATAAACCATTCTATTTGATTAGAACAGTCTTGATCTACATTTGTAAATCAAACCTAACATTATCTTTAAAGAAAAACACTGCAATATGGAGTTATTTTGAAAGGGTATACTCAAAACTATGGGAATTAATTCAGGCCTTAACTCACAAACAAGTCCAAGTTTCTCAAGGCCAGTTAACCAAATTCTTTCAAATAGCATCACTGCCACAATTAAAACCACATTATTTTTAGTCTTTACAGCCAAAAGGCACATGTCCCCCTGTGCAAGCTGTCACCTATCCTCTAGAGCCTCCAAGGTGTCTGAACAGCATTTTTAGTTATGTTCAGGAACATAACCTAACAATTTTTCCAGGTGCTGTTTCAAGCAGCAGTCATTGTATTATCATTGTGTTCTGCTAGTTTATAAACTCTATTATGAATGGATAGATGGGAATTCTGTGAATGGATCAATGTCTGTTACCCATCGGAGTTCCTGCAGGTTCAATCAAAGTGCAAACTAGTAAGTCAATGTTTGAGTAAAATGGCTAATCCACAAATTTCAAAGAACTACATCTAAAGAAATTGCTTATGCATTTTAAAGCTAGGGGAAAAGGAGTCTTAGAAAACCAACATCTTTCAAATATTTGTTTTAACAAATGACATAGAAAGGGTGAAAAATGAAGCATGTCTTTCTAAAACAAGGGAGGTATTTAAGCCTCTTCCAATACCACAAGCAGTTCCTACATTCCATTCAGACACAAACCAAGGATGAAAAGACACCTATTTTATACATTTGGAAAGCATATCAGGATTATAATTAACTCAGCAGTCTACAAACAAGGAGATTTTACCATCAGCCTTCTTTGGGAGATGTGTGATAAGATGCTTTAGAAACCTGGAGAATGGTGATTCATTTGCACTTAAAAAGCGCACTAGGAATGTGTAATTTCTAATAAGTCAGGAGGTTTCTCTTTAAGACAACCTGTCTAATTTATCTATAAATTTATAATAGCAACAAAGTAGATTTCAGAAGCAGTAAAAAAGCTTCAGACTGCACTTTATTTTTATTTTTTTAATTTAAATTTTTATTTATTTATCATATTTGATAAATGCTCCTGTTAAAATTCAAAGAACTATAACTTTGCCCTTGTCTCCGTAACTCTGTTGTTTGTGAATGTTACTGTATATAAACACTAAAATCAGCATTATTTCAGCAGTAAATAAACTTTCATCATTACAATCAGCATCATTTGATTGTGTACTATGGTTTTAATACAATAACTCAAACAATGTCAAAGACAAAACACCAAAATAAATTATCTTCATGGATTAAAAAAACAACAACAAAAAAATCACTTCAAGGTTTAATCCCAATTCAAAAAAACACTTCAACATTTCTTTGCTTAGGGGAATAATTAGGAGTGTGATCAGTTTTAAGCTCATGGCAGAATTGCAGAAAAAAGTCATACATGATCTGTGTTTTATTTTTGCCCAAAACAATATCTAATTCTGCTTTAGTGGTATGCTTGGTGGGTTGGTTGTGATCAGATTTTAAAGGTTAACCACAAAGCTAGGTGAGCTTAGAGTAGCATATAGAGCAGTGGCAGCATTTCATCTAGTGGGTGGCAATTTTTTAAAGTGAAGCCACGAGTCTGCTATCTGCCAATATTATTAAAAATTATTCAAGGAAGAGTCCATATTAAAAAAAAATTGCAATAGAATTTGCATGAGTAGACTTCCTTGTTGGATTCTCTAATGCATACGATGAGTCACATATACTTTAGTAGCCACTCAGTTTGATTTACTTGGTTTTGCTGAGATAGAAAGGACTGTTCTCAAAAAGACAAAGTCTGTCAAAGGCACTGCTTTTAACTCCTACCCATATTTCACATCACACCTAAGTTTACTGGTATGGAAACTCAAGAGCATAATACGAAATTTGCATTTGCATGCTAACATAGGCATAAAACAATCTTATCAAGGCTTGCAAAAGGAGCCCACAATTAAACAACATAATGGCACAGTGGTAACATCTTCTGGGAAGCCTTTATTATGAAAAGACCAGCACAGTTTTGTGTTAGGCAGTGACTTGCAAGTCAAGCAGCAGGCTCTCTTTCCACCTGCGCTCCTCCTTTGCGGATCCTAGCACAAGATTCTTTCTGCCTTTGAAAATGAGAACAATAAAACACATGAGTATAGAGCTCAAGATCCAAAAAGATGAAGATGAGAAAATCCTAGCCAATCAAATTTGTATTTCTGAGTTCAAAATGTCTGGTATATGCTCCGTGCTACACATCAAGAGGTTTCTACCAAAACCCAGAGTTGTGCCAGGCCAGAATAAAGGCCAGGGACTTCTCAGCATGAACCTACACAACATGTGCAGAGGTATGACCTAGCATCACACAAACACACTGAAGACTAGCTGTAAAACAGCTAATGAGGCAACAATAACAAAAATAGTCCCTCTATAAAATTGGCTACTTTGGTGAGTGTGCAAGACCAGCAGTAAGATCTCTAAATTTCAATGTAGATATGCCATCTGCTCATGAACAGTGCCCTTCATGTTGCCAGTAACACTTAAGGAACTTAAACTATAACTTACATTTCTCTAATGAATTATTACCTTTTTTTGGGCTATACTATTTTCTATCATATAAGAAAGCCAAGCACAAATTACATTAAGCTTCCCTAATTTCTATTATCCCCATGAAATGTAAATTTTAGTCCTCGAGCTATTCAACTCTACTTCAAAATTTGAAATCCATGAATCATTTCAATGCTAACAGTAAATTATCATTCTCAAGATTAAATACATGCTTTTAATCCAAAAGGAATTCTGTTAAAAGGTATTGTATTTCCATCTCTAAAATATGACCATATTGATGTCATCAACTTTGTCTGAAGCCATGCAATGTACTCTGTATATGTGTAAAGTTGAAGCAATGCTTGCAGCACTTTCTCAGTCTGCCTGCAAACACAACAAATACTACTTTTTGATTTCATGAGAATCCAGGAACAGGAGGATCAATGGTGATACTGACAGCAGCAAGATTCACATGCAACTGTTGAAATGCAGCATGGTATTTAGCTATCCTCCATTTTGGAAGGATACTAGCTTTGGATTTCACCCGATGATGTCAAAACTAAAGTAATGTTAAAACATGCATTATATGCAAACATGTATCTATTTACAAGTGTTGGGAGATGAAGAAATGTAAAATGCTTCTTTGAAATAGCCAAAGTCATAAGCTGAAGTTCACATAAAAATAAAATAATGAAAAAGCCTTAGAAAGGCTTAAACCCTACCCTGAAGGGAGATACGGGTTTTTGTTGGCCTAGCAAGATACCAGCCATGACCTTAATGTAACCATTGAGTCCATCTATTTGCTCAAAATGTTGAAAGACTAATAGCAGATGGGGAACAAATGTTTGAGGCTCAGAAAATCGGAATTTCAGTTGCCTACTGAGCAATGTTTTCTTGGACTCTGCATAGTCACACCAGAGGCATCTGTATTTTTCAGTAGAACGATGCAGAACAGCATAGCAGAGAATTCAAGTTTGTGACTCCTTTTGTAGCAGGGAGATTTAAAATATGCAATGCAACACAATCTGCTGGCTACTTACAGGGAACACTGAAAGGTATGCTTCTTATAAGTTCCTACAAACATGTCTCAGAACCAACCACGCAGGGGACTGCACATATCTGTCTAATTATGCTGGGGTAAGAACTTCCATAATCCAGTGAACAGTCCATTTTTTAAAAAATGCATTAACAGCAACACAGGCACAGAATATTCTGAGTTGGAAGCAGCATTGAGTTCAACTCTAAAGTGAATGGTACATAATACAGGAATTGAACCTACAACCTTGGCATTATTAGAATCATGCATCATTGACATGAATTTGATTTTATAAGTTCATCCTGCTTCAGTTAGCATGACAACATATGACTCTAACACCTGATCAATGTTTCAGTGAGGGCATGTTGCATTCTGCCTCCATTCTGCTTCTGATTCGTGTGAAACAGAATGAGAAGTACTGGTCATGAAACTTTCCAATACTGGACAGTTAGGCTGCATAAAACAGGCTGAATCACTCAAGATGCTTCCAGTTCTACTTACCTACCAGACTTATGACAGTATGGAAGTCATTTAGAAGGGCTAGAAGCCATCAAGAAATCTTAGCACATTTCCACTATTTCTGTCATAGTTTTGTGTGGGCCCACAGTGTCCATGACCAACGACTGAACAAATCACGATAGCAATTTCTTGTGCTGTTCAGTGACAAAGATGGTTTGCTGTCTCTCTGAAAATTAGTATCCCATGAAGAATGCAACATCTACCTGCAAGTTGTAGTCCTGAAGAATTTTCACTAGTGAGTCTCTCAAATTAGGAATCTCCATGCCTTCCTTAATGCGGTGGATCAAAAGAATAGGATCAACATGGGTTCCAATATTGTTCAACAAACCAGTAATAAAAGCTGTGAAAACCAAGAGGCAAAGAAATTAAGAAAAACAATCCAGCAAAATACCTGATTAAAGGATACTTTGATGACAAGCTCCTTGACAGTTCTCTACTAAGTGAAAACACTAAGTCTCCTTTACAGTCTTTGTATGTTTCTTGCAGCTGTATTTACTTGAATACAAGCCTTCGGGAAAGTGAGGAAGATACAGTGTGGCAACTTACAGAACTTCCAGCATATTCAGCTAAGTGGTAAATGAGTCTCCAGCACAAACTCACAAGTAAATAATTCATTTTGATTAAATAAAAAGAGCACTCAAACAAATAGTGTTTAACTACTAACTAATAACTACTTTATGTGGTAATTCCATTCCCAGTTCCAGGGTTTAAAAACAAACTTTCAAGCACCTAACCTGATTTCAATGTGTTTCTAAACATTGGTGAGAGTGACATGATAGAAGTCTTTTGCTCTTTGAAGAAGCATCTGGCGAAAAAACCCATTAGAATGATGACTCAAGGCTGTGTTTTTCCTTCAACCCCCACAACTGAGGAATATCAGTAAAGCTGCTCTGCATATAGGCAGAAACTGTTACACAGAGTTACTGAGAGAATTCTATATGCTTTGAATCCCTTTTGCTCTAAAGGTGTTACTGACTGTAGCATCACTTTTAGTGATGCATTCAAGTATGGGTAATTTGAGAATGCCATTCTTTTTGAGGTTTAACAGATTCTGGTTACTTCTTCCTTTCAAAATTAGCAACCAAGGGATGAAAAGATGCATATTCTTACACTAATTCTACAAGACTCTCAATTCCCCAGAAAAGAGGTTCCAAGAGAGACTTTACAGTCTTGATTTAAAGCCCCAGAAGAGGTTGCAAAAAACAGTGAAGTAGATAATTAAGAAAATTCTCTGTTTTCTTAAGTCATTTCAACTTCTTTGAATCTGCGTCCTTGACAACACTGATGGTTATGTTTCTGAGTCCACCTAACCTTTTAACTTGGAGTAGCTATTCATATAATGAATGAAAGACAAAATGCACTCATTTTTACCAGTCTTACCTTTGTAACACAGAAAAAAAATAAATTAGTTGTTTTACTGAGGAAAGAAAGGTGTAGGCTTTTCATTTTCAGAATCTCGAAGGGAAGCAGTTGTAATAACATAGTATGCAAAATCCTCATCAAACCTGCAGAATGGGTTTTGAAGCTGTCTAAAAATGAAGTCTCATTCTGCTAAACTAACAGCACTACTGTCCCCTTGATTTGTCATTAAGGACATAACTATGCAGAGCTGATTCAATGTTAAGCCTCCAAGTATTCATTGTGTAGCATACCCTCCACACTGCCTTACTGCAAGTTTTTATGCACAGTTTGTGTTGTCCTTCACAAACTAGAACACCTCCCTGACCATACAAAAACATCTTCTCTAACATACATGTGAATAATTCAATCCTCTATTTGCAAAAGCATTCCACATATGCAAGCTTCCCAGAAACCATCCCACTTACGTGGTTTGTCAATAGAATATAAAATGAGATCTTCCCAAAGTTCTCCATCATCTTGTTCCTTGGCAAATTCAATAGCTTTATCTACATCTTGCAATTCTTCCATTATCATCTTCAAGGCACTGCGGCTGTTACCCATTCTGCCTGGAAGGAAAAATAAGAGATTATAATTACTAATTGCTCATCAGTGTTCAGTGCTCTTTCAGTAAGAATTTTCTAAGTGTGAAGCTGACTCAGACTAATTCAACTAAGACCCAATCTAGTCTATTAGGATGCAGGAATTCAAATCAGTATAATATGAATAAGTTCTTGGAGCAGTTTGCTGGACTGGGAACTGGAGGCTTTCTCAAGGATGTGTTGGGTCATATTTGGGGTTCTGAACTGCAGCAATATCTAAGAGAAAGGGGAGTGTGTGTATGTGTACAGATGTAAACTATAACATGAAATACCAGCTTCAAGGGCCCACATGAGCCCTCTTAATTTGCAGTAAGTATAGTGCAGCTAACACCGATGAAAAATAAGAGGAAACAGGAAGAAGTAGCAGAAATTAAGAACTATTTTTTAAATGAATTCATTAGTAAATCCTACTCTCCACTGGACTGAAATGGTCCACAACCATCTTCTTACTGAACCAGAGATTGTTTAAAAAAATATTTACTATTCTGTTCATGACTAATACATAAACATACATATAAGTCTTCCAATGACTCTCATTCAGAGGTAGATTTCTTGGCCAGCTGAAGGAGTTAATTTACAACTAATTTTATGGAAAAAAAAGATAGAAATCAATATAAACAAATCTTTCATCTCAGCAAAAAATAATACCAAGCTTCTAAGATGTATTCAGAATAAAACATTTGTTTAATTTATCCTCTCTTTTCAAAACCAACAGTATTACTCTTCTCTTGGAGATTGTATCAGAAATACCTCCCCACCCAACTTGCTCCCCATAGCCTCTGCAACACTTTCAGAACCCGAAAAGAAAACCAAGTAAAAAACATAACAACACAATATATATGAAGTTAAGACACCATGTCCATCCAATGCTTTGTTTTATTTTCTAAATCAAGTTATTTGATTTAGATATTAGATGATATATCTTCACACCATAAACTTTATTACAAGTTTAAAAGTGTTGTAATTGATCACAGTTATTTATTCTGAGTTACTTACTCAGAAGATAGACGGTCTCTTCTACAAAGTTCCTCTGCTGGCAGATCTCAAGAGCCTTGAATGTAAGGGAAGAGAAGAGAGAAGAGAATATGTGGAAACCATGCAACATGAAATTTTATTGATCACAAATGCTACAAGAAGCTTGATTTTTCCATGAAGTTACATTATTCATTTTGACAGGAATGCAGCTCCCTTAATAAGCACTGCAAGTACTCTGGCCTTAACTACGAAGAGAAATTCTGTGACTTCCATGACTGTCATTAAAATTCTTCTCTGAGACTGAATAAATCTGGGGACAGAACAGGTATTTCAGTCTTGAACTATGTCAATCTGTGCCTTTAATTCTACTGGCAACTTCTTTATTCTGCCTCCAAAAATTGGTTAATACAAAACATTAAGGTTACCCGCTATCAAGACTTGCTTCCTGTGGGTGGACTTACATAGTCTCACTAGTGATGGAAGTCTGCTTGACATTCATTAATAACACAAGGCTGAAAATCTCCGTAGGGTAACCAGAATGGTTTCAGGAGAGAGAGTGCCCTCCAAATTTTGTACCAAGACAACACAAAATAACAAATATGAAAGAATATGGAGGAAGCATTTCTTGTAAATTTGGTTTAAAGATCTGAGGGCTAAGTATCTTCAGCAGCTACAGAATCTTTGAGAAGTTGGAAACCAGCATAATTATAAAAACTACCAAACTGATTACCAACGAGTTTGTAGTAACAGGAAATCAGCAGGGCTGGTATGCCATAAACAAAGTCATGTCTGTTTCCAATTTGGAAACAGAAAGCAAACTCAAGATTCATAGCATTCCTGTAAAGACAACTGTTCACCAACCTTCACACCTGGAAATCAAAATTTTAAATACATAAAGTATAGGTATAATCAAAGATGAGGTAGGAATTTACTTTTCCTTCCAATTCTCATTATTTCAGAATGGTTATTATGAAGATTAGAGGTATGGACAACAAATTTTGGGCTAGGGGTAAGTGAATTACCAACTAGATACTTCAGGTGAATGAAGGTATGAATAATAGTAATAAGTTATATACACAGCTGACACCCCTCTTTTTCCTCTCCACTTAAAAGGTAAATTACAAAGCACCAGGTATTCAGTAGTTCTAGATACATCCATTTCCTGACTGTCATGCTCCCTCTAGAGGAAAACAGGGAACATTCCTACTTCTCTTCCAGCTCATTTTTAAAATGTTTGCTAAACTGCACTTGACTAGAAGTGACTTACTTCTAGAGACCACACATTTTTTCTTCTTGATGAGTTTATAATTTATTAGAGCAATAATAAGAGTGGATTTTTTTCAAACAGAAATTGCTTTTTGGAATTTATACACTATGTTGGAACTTGCTTAACAGGAACTGAAAACAGCGGTAATTGGGAAATTCTTAGTCCCCTTTTCAATTTCTTAGAACAAAGATCTGTATGTCACAAGAAGTGTTATTATACAGCATGCACGGTAAGAAGTATAATTACAGAATTAATAGTATCTTTTTGTCTCTTCCTTAGCTTCTTACTGAAATATGTTAACATTTTAAGATTAAGGTTAAAATTACACATTTTTTCTGACATTCTTCTCTCTTGACTTTGGTGATTACTGTACCACACCTTCCAGAAGCTGATGGGTCTCTGACCTATTCTTGCTCATAGCCTGTATCTTCAGCAAAGCAATGCCAGCAATGAGCATCAGTTTCATATAGCACTTTTCTGCACCACCTGCCACTACAGATAGGAAGCTGGATGTGCAATAATGAAAACTGATTTCCTCAAAATTAAAGAAAAATGCAGGTAAGGTTTTATACATAAAACCATGATCATATGAATAACACATAAGGCAGAATCTAAGAATCATGAAGTTAAAAACAAGTAAGCCAATATTGTAGACCAAAGTCTCTGGCTGGAAACCTTTCAGGCTCACTGCCTAAGCTAGTCAATCTAGTTTCAGGTAATGGTTTCAACAAATCCCAATTCTCCAATAAGAACGTATAATAATATAAGAATGTATTTTCCAGTAGACAAAAGCATGCAAAACAGGAGAGGTACCAGGAACAGTACTAGTTTTCTCTGGAATGTTAACCATGTAAAATATAACATTCAACATTATGCTTGAAAACTACTCCACTGTGTCATCATTATAGCTGCATGTGGATAGGCATCCTTTCACAAGGTCTGCTCTGCTCAGCCATTAACAGCAACAAATACAAATAATAAAATACTGACCCATCTAAACTGGAAAACGAAGAATTTCCATTTGTTTCACATTAATTCATGCAGGGGAAACAACTCAAGATTGGCCTTACCTTTATGCATTTTGGAATTTGACAAGAAAGAGCAAGGAATGAAAATGGGAAAAAAATATTAGAAGATGGAAACCTGGTACTCTATAAAACCCCAAGTGTATTAGCCAAATTACAAAGACAAAATACGTTTCGGCCTGTTAGTTCAGTGATGTATATTGTGTATATTATTCAACAGAAACTTATGGCCTTACAATAAAAAGATAGAATAACTACAGTTACAACTACTGGTTTTTCAAGATCTAACACAGACCGCTCCTAGATTTGGCAAAATGACTGTCAATTTCTTGAACCCATAACCT
The DNA here is from genome assembly GCF_963513975.1 of Fringilla coelebs. Classification (NCBI taxonomy): domain Eukaryota; kingdom Metazoa; phylum Chordata; class Aves; order Passeriformes; family Fringillidae; genus Fringilla; species Fringilla coelebs. Next base: position 102,258,477 of record NC_140028.1, on the reverse strand, counting down.
ACTGTTCAGTCAGGCTAGGCACTGATGAGTAGATATGTTGTAGCTAGAACTGTAGTCAGAACTGGAGTCTGCATTAAAAATACCCATCAATTCCTGCCCTGTGAGCTGAGAGAGGAAAGTCTCAGGTGTCATCAGCTCTGCAAACCAAACTGAAGGTGATGGTCACAAACTTAAAGGATCCCTCATATTGGCAGTAGAGGGCAGTACTAGACACGGCTTGAAATTCACAAGACTACAAGCTACAGACCAGGACCTTAATAAAAATTAAGGACCTATGCTTAGATTTTTGGGGCTTACCTTCTCCAGTGGGCAGTGTGTGCTGTCTCTGAGAAATGGAAGTAAGTTTGGTCGATCATATTCAGCATAAAGACTGATCTGTTTCTCATGATATCGTTGGCCTTTATGATGGTCTCTCTTGAAAAGCTTGTGTAAATACTAGGAATCAAAAAAGAATCAGAATTCAAACTCACTTATTCAATATTATTAATGGAATAACAGAAACTCCTGAGTTGGAAGGGAACCACATAGATAATCAAATTCCAACTCCTGGTCCTGCACAGGACAGCCCCAGGAACCACACCACGTTCCTGAGAGCATTGTCCAAATGCGTCTTGAACTCAGATAGGCTTCATGCTGTGACCACTTCCCCAAAGTGGAAGCCTGTTCCAGTTCCCAGCCACTATAGCAGGCAAAGCTTTTCCTAATATCTAACCTAAACCTCCCCTGACACAGCTTCATGCTGCTCCCTTGGGTCCTGTCACAGGTCAACAGAGTGCCTACTGATGCTTTCCTGGTGAAGAAGGTGTAAATAGCTACAAGGATTCCCCTCAGTCTCCTCCAGGCTGAACAACTTCAGCTGCTCTTTGTGCGGCTTCTCCTCTAGACCATTCACCATCTTGGTTGCCTTCCTCTGGATGCATCCCTTCTGTAAAACTGACAGTCTGTCAGCTGCCTTTGCAAAGCTCTTGGGCTGTGGACTGCACTTTTCATAGATCTGCTTCCCATAATCAGATCTCTAACCCATGAATCACCTCTTCACCAGATGAACACCTGAGCCCTATCTGTAACCAGCAGCAAGTTAAACTTCCCTCTCCAATACAGCCCAAACCCACAGTCACATATTATGTACTTCACTGACACGAGGTTCAAACCAAAGAGGAGCTTTTGGAACAGCAGTGTGGAGCCACAGCCTTACAGTGATACTGTAATTCTGTACAAACAAGAACAATTTGACAGTGTATGGAAGCTACAGCTCCAGAAAGACAAGCAATTCACTTTCTTTATGGATCAGCAAAACATATTTTAGAGCTCCACCCACCAATCAATCCCATTTTTGGGTACGGAAAAAGGAGGAATAAAACCAAGAAGTAATTGACCAGAAAAGACAAGTGCCTACAAAGCTATAAGGAGATGTTAAAATAAGACTGCATTATGTTATCAAATTCTCACAGGTACACATTTTAAGATCATTTAACTACTGTGAAGATGCTATGGCCATGCTAAAGAGGAAATTGGCAGAAGTAGCCACTTTGATGATTTATGACATTTCAGTGTCAGGTGCACTTTGACAAGATAAACACACCTGTAAAAGGTATGTCCAGCCAAGAGTTTACTCGCTCAATTTCAAATCAACAGAATACAGGAATACTTACCACATGCTGTAACTCAGGCCTGTTTTCTAATTCTTCAACAACTCTGTCAATCTGAAACAAAACAAACCTGTGATAAACATCACATTTTACAAGACTGGAAAAAGGACAGGTAATAAAAGCTAGCATTGGACTGCCATGCCATGAACTTGTTATACTCACGGAAATTTTATCTTCATTATCCAAAAGCATGTCTACCGCTTTCTACAACAGAGAAACAGAACTCAAGTAGGCAAAAGGCACACATATTTTCTTACACTCTGTATTGTACTATGCTTATTCACTGATGGGTGTAAGATGGACAGACCTACTCTTTTCAGCAACAGAAATTCAGAGAGCAATTTACATAACACCAGCATATCCTGACAGCACAGCATTGCAGCATTCTTCCAGAATACTTCTCCTAAGTTCCCTCATTAATAGCAGTAAATGCTGTGCAGGTGAAGTATACCCACTGAATCCCCATCAGTTGCAAAAAGCTACTGCCAAACAATGTAGAAATACCATTTGTACCATCTAAAAAGGGAACTGCAGGGTGATGACTATGTAAGAAACACACAATTCAACCTGCCTCACAACGGGATTCCTCCAAACTACCTGGAGACCAATACCATTAATCAAGCAGACAAGACCATGGAAGCCAACTGGACACCAGGATTCAGGTTCTGCTTCCTCTTTCATGAGCAAACTTTTGCTTCACTTTCAAAAAATACCAAACCACAGATTCTCAATAAAACTTATTCTATTGAATTAAAAAAAATCTATACTTTTTTTTTCTCCATGAATGGAGAAAAATGGGCATCCTAAAGATGATCATCAACAGTAGAGATCCATATTTTAGCTACAGTGCTTGAACAACTATTACACTGAAAAAAGAGATCTACTTGGTTATCTTCCCAGTGATCACACCAAAATTCATTTGCTCAGGTTTTACAGCCAGCTGGAAAGAAAGAAGATAGAATTCAGCATGGAATAAACACTTTCTGATTTTTGGAATTTAGGTTAATAATCTTGTAAACTTTCAGAAGCAGATTAATTTTCTGTGGTGAAAGGAACATTTAATATGTGCTTAAACAAATTCACTATCTCCTTTCTTTGGCTTATTAATACCATTATTTAATTGAAAATACAGAAAGAATAACATGGTGAAATGATACTCTGTGTGAAATGATATTCAATGTTGTGACTTGAGAATCACAACAATGTTCTCAAATAACGTGGACACTCATTTTTCTCACTGAGAGTGACAAATGGAAATGGAAAGGAAACACCAACGGAAATATGAAAGAAAAAAATAATCAATCCTTGGGTCAATTATTTTGCAATCTAAGCAAACAATCTTTCTTATCTCAGAAAGTATCCAGATGTAGCAAATACACTCTCTGCCTCAATATCATGTATAGATAATTTATTTTTAATCTGTTAAATTGTATTTAGAGGAAAGTGAATATAAAATCATTAGGATCACTATACCTCTGAATCAAAATCCATGAGCAGAACAATTTTGTCTCTGATAGAACTGAAGAGATTGTGCTTGTGGATCAACTGGAAGACGTCTTTGTGCCTCAGAGTTAGGTAGATTTCTAGGGCTCTGCCATAGCGCTGATCGTAAGTGTACCTGATAAAAACAGGATTATAATACATGTAATGTTACATGCTTAAGTGCAGGAAAATCACTTATGAGAGAAAGTATAAACATACTCTAGTATGTAAAATGTTAGGATACTACTTGATTTTATAAATATCTAAAGAGACCTGTGATTCATTTTTGTAAGGGGAAATAAACCTCAGGCAACATTAATTTCACCTCTGTTTATATTGGTCTTCATTTGTGTTTGGACCTGCAGTTTTCCGCAGTTTCATTCTCCATTTTCATCTCACAGGGAAAGACACACAAAATGCTAGCCTTTCAGTTCTTGGAAAACAACTGGAACATTCTTCAGAGCTAAAAAAACATTGTTCTCTTAAAACTTTTGGACAGATTGTGCCATAGCAATAGACAGTAACTCTTCTTACTGTCTTACATAGCAGTGAGAAAATAACACAGTGATCAGGCTGAGAAAATCAAAGGGCTTTATCCTTGTAAGAAGTGACCAAGAACCAGATCAGTTTTGGCACATTTTCCAGTCACATATTTCCATCCATGCAGTAAACCTAAATACACTACTTCTTAAATAGTAGGCAAAATCTCCCACCATTTTATTCTTACATGGGTAATTCTGAAATGCACACTTCAGAAAAGAGGTTTCCTCTGACAGTATGAAGAGAAATGTTAGTTATTTACTTTGGAAAGAAGAGTTGGAAATCCAATCTCATGCTTAGCAATTTGCTTTCATACTTGATGTGAACATTACAAGGAAGGGTAAAGAATTGCTAAGCTGTGCAATCAGCAGAGTGGAGAGGAGAAAAAGCCAACGCTCTGTAGACGCAGCAAAGATTTCTGTTAAGAGAGCTAAACAAATACGAATAAACTGCAGTACACTATTTTAAGTGTACTTTTTGTAACAGAAATTTAAAACTGTACTCACAATTCTGCAAGTGTTCGTAGCAAAGTCCTGTTCTGTGGATCTTTCTTCAGGTGATCCACTACAGCTTGAACTATGATTGTGTTGTTGTAAAGATCTCCAGGCCACTCTTTTATTAGGGTTGCAAACCCCTAAAAGTATAAGAGATTGTAACAGAAATAGAAAGAATGGCCTAAGGAGCATTTCAAAACATCAAAGCTTCAGCTAAGCCTCTGAGATGATACCTGCTGTCCTTAACCTTTAAGGAACTTTCATGTGCCCACAGACATGTACAGTGCAGAACACATATTTTTCCTTCTTAGGACAATGTTATTATGATTCATGAGGCTGAGTCTCTTTCAGATGCTGTAGGCTTTGTTCACCACCTCAACTACTTATGCTACATTAAAAAAATCTAAAAATATCAGTCTAATAAATAATCAGTCCTACAGTATTTGCATGCTTTGAAGAACATTCTATTTATTCTCTTAAAATTAAAATCCAACTTTTAAATATTGTCATTATTGTGGAACTGTCCACTGATAATCTGTTTGAATACATCAGAGATTTTGATGTCAGAATTCTTCACTGCTAAGGGTATTTGGGTGGCAATAACTATGGGACACATTGATGTGGAATGTATCAGGCTGCAGTACCTCATAGTCACTTTCCAAAAATTCATGCAGGACCATTTCATAGATCAGAGGTTTCAAAATTGGATCTCGTCTTGGCAAGTAAGGACTAATTGCCTATGGGAACAAAGAGAACAAAGTGTTAGATGGTGTAACATCCTGGTACACTGATAGGAAAAAAAAATGTTGCAAAACAAAAGAACAAGGCTATATGCAAAACATGGCCCCTGGTAATCACTGGAAACCTTATAAACTCATACTTGTAAGCAGCACCCAGAAGTTATTTACTTTAGGATTATACACACTAGAATTTTATAACTCGCTTGAAAGAACTATCATTTGAGAGACAGGTGGCAAGATACTAATTAGAATAGGAGAATCAGCCATTGTCCTTAAGAGATCGGTAGTCATTTTGAAAACAAAACCCATAAAAGACCCCTAAAACAAAAATGTGAAAATCCATTTTGTTAAGTCTTGGCCTTGTAAAAAGGTATAAGGATTCATTAGCTGAAAAACGTGTTGTAGTGGATTGACCTGACTGGACACCAAGTACCCAACAAAGCCACTTTCTCACTTCCCTCCACAACTGGAAGAGGAGAAAAAATATAATGAAGGTTTCGTGGGTTAAGATAAGACCCAGGGATCACTCACCAAATACTATCATAGCAAAACAGACTCACATTTGGGATAGTAATTGAATTTTTTAATAACCAAACCAGAGCAGGAAAATGAGAAGTGAAATAATCTCATAAACACGTCCCCCATCCATTCCTCCTTCCTGGGCTCTACCTCCTTCACCCCAGAAACACAGGGAGATAGGGAATGGGGATTGATTGACAGGGAATGATTGTCAGCTCATCACACGTTTCTTCTCTTGCTGCTCAGGTAGAGGAGTCCTTCTCCTCCTCCAGTGTGGGGTTCCTTCCACAGGAGACAGCTCTCTACAAACTTCTTTAACATGAATCCATCCCATGGGCAACAGTTCCCCATGAATTGCTGCAATGTGGGTCACTCTTCCATTGGATGCAGTCCTTCAGGTGCAGTCCACTCCAGCATGGGCTCCTGCATGGGCTGCAGGTGGATCTCTGCATCCCCTTTGCCCTCCCTCCTGCAGGGACACAGCTGCTTCTGGTCTTCACCATGGCCTGCAGAGGAATCTCAGCTCTGGTGCCTGGATCTCCTCCTCCTCCTCCTTCTCCACTGACCTTGGTGTCTGCAGAGTTGTTTCCTCTCTCATATTATCACTCAGTTCTTCTCTGGTCACAGTTACAACTGTGCAATAACTTTTTTCCGTTGTTTTTAAATCTGCTATCGCAGAGGTGATTCCTATCATTCCTGACTGGCTTGATCTTGGCCAGCAGTAGGTCCATCCTGGAGCTGGCTGGCATTGACTTTGATGGACATGGGGAAAGCTTCTGCCAGCTTCTCACAGAAGCCACTACTGCAGCACTCCCCTGATCATGCAAGCACAATATACGTGTAATTTTGAATTATGACTTACTTTGGGGTCATCACATTCTATGAAGGGCTATTTTTACATACCAAATTGAAAATTAATTTGAAAATATACCTCTTCATGAAAAGGATGAAGGCATGTGATCTGTTACTGTATAGAAGGTGTTAAGGAATTGCATTCCAGCAAGAAAGAGATGAGAAGCAACTAGAGGCCAAGATTATTTCCACCTGCCAAAATAAATCCCACTGCTACCAGCTGTATGGGGATTGCAGGGTTTGTAGCTGAGGGACCAACACCAGTGAAATTCCTCCAAACACTCACTCCTCCAAAATGCACACAGTACAATAGCATTTTGTTACTGAAGTTGCTTGAACAACGCAGGAGAAAAAAAATCTTAATACATTTTAGACCTCTCCTCTCTCTTTGCTGTTTGGACTTGGCCAGTTTTTGAAATGTAGTGCTGCCGATATCAGCTCCCACCAGGTGTAACAGGATTTATCAGTTAACTCAGGGTAAAGTCTTGATGGCTGCTCTGGGGTATATTCCTGACCCCTTCATAAAAAGTCTCTTTTGACCACAGAGAAAGCAAGTTAGACATTAACTGGAGACTCAAAGGCAGAAGACAATCTCCAATGGCTGTTTTCACTCCCACTCTCTACCTTCCTGCTACCTCCTAAATAAACAACCTCCCCCAACAGATTGTTGCAACTCTTGGCTGCAGTTTGGCCATACAGCAAGCTCTGGAGAGGTGTAGTTTCCTTGTGTGTGAGCCAGGCTGCTTCATGAAGGAAATGTCTCCTGCCCCATGTCCCACTGCTTTGAAGAAAAAACACAGACACCTCCTGCAGTTTGACCACCATGCTCAGGAAAGCATACAAGAAGCACGTAAGAAGCATACAAGGTATTTTTAAGCCTTGGCCCAAAGGTGACCCATGGAGGTTACAAACTCTTCCTATTCTATTTTTAAGCTACAGTTAGGGAGCAAGGTCAGACAAAAAAGCTTCTGAATCAGACTGCCTTTGTACCAATTCTTGAACTATGTGGTAAAGTAACTTTAAACAAAAAAGGGATACTACACAGAGAAATATTTTCTTCCATTGTTTCTTTCAAGATCTGCTTTCAGACTTTTCATCAATAAATGTAAGGATGAGGTATATACAAGAAAACCCATATAAAAGTTGACATGAGATAGCCTAAACCATCTCACCAATAAGGCACAACAACAATTAATTATTCCTCAAAGACTAGCTAAGCGATGCAAGAGCCTGTTAGGATAGTGCTTCTCTCTGCTATGCCCACTACAGTCCAGTGAAGTCTTTCAAATGTCTTCCAACAAGTGTTTTGGTTAAAGCACTGCTGCTGCTAGCTGATCATCCTGCACCACTGCTCAAAGTCACTGCTGCCACAGCAAACAGAGTGGAGGGTATCCCTCAGGCCACAATAGCCACCAGTCACTCACCAAGACTGAAACCTTCCTTTGAATCCATCTGCCTCCCTCAGCTGCTTGAGCTGAGCCATTAGATTTTACACTGAAGTGACCTGAGCACAAGTGATGCCATTTGGGTTTTGCCGTTTCAAATTTTATATGTTGTCTGTATTCTTCACATGTATATTTGTAACTCTGTCACCTATTGTATTAGTGACTAGTTTTGGCGTACTTTTCCACGGCATTTCCTTAAGCAAAAAGACAAAACAAATTCCAGAGCTCCAAGCCCCAGGAGGTACAAGGCCCTCTTGGTTCTTCCTGGGAGCCAAGGCCGAGAACAACTCTCCAAGATACATTTCACAGACAGAGCACAGCGCAGTGCTGAAGGGGGGGCTACACAGAAGAGGCTTGACCTGGGGGGGGAATTGCATCACCACTTTTCCTCCTAATTGGTGCTCTTTATCAATTATGCTAATTTCCTAAAACCTATAAATGTGTACTCATCCCTGTAGGGGTGGATACCTTTCCATAACTGCTCCTGAAGGCCTTCAAATAAAAATTCTCTTTCATATTACCTCCTTACTAAAATTATGTTGAGCTTCATTTCCAGGTTGGGCATGAGGCAACACAAGCACATAAGTCACTCAAGCCACCACTGCTGGAGCAGGAGAGGAACAGATCACTTCAAGGCTCTAGAATCTTGAAACTGACACAACTAGGTTTCATAGAGGACATTAATTGAAGACAAGAGACATCAAGATATCAAAATGCAACCTTTGGTAGCCAAACAGGACCGCTTTTGAGAACACTCAAAAAGCCCCTAAAATCACACACAGTAGTCTCCTCATCAGGGCTGAAAGCCATTACAGGCCAGTTACAATATGGTGTTTAATATCTGCTAGTCACTGTTTACCTACTGTTTAGTAGGTAAAAATTCCACACAAGTAATCCCAAGCATTACAAGGACCCTTTCTTTCAGATCTGGCTTAATTTAGTTCATCCTTTATGATACTCAGACATCTTTAGGAATCTAGGAAAAGTTATATGCAACTGAAATAGTGAAATAAGGCAGGCATTTTATAGAACTGCAACTTGAAGTTGAATAACGTAATGGACTGCATCTCATGTATTTCTGAGAGTTCCTGGGCCTGGGCTCTAAGAAGAAAAGAGATATTCTAAAGGCTGCAAACAGCCAACTTAGAGAGGTGGTAATTGAGGCGAGATGTTTTTGCAACAAACCTGCAAATATTCTTGTATTTTACAGTCTGCTGGATGATGTAAGTGGAGACAAGACAAACATCCCTTCTAGACATTCGCAGCTAAAAAACAAGATGAACCCAAAAGAAGCAGCAGTGTATCAAAAATTCACCTGTACCTGCATTTGAGTTCTTTACTGGACTGAAATAAAAGAACAGAAACACAGGATTTCATCTTCCAAAGCAGTAAAGAGCGCACCAAACCACAAAGAAGTCATACTAAAGGCAAGGCTGTTTTTGCACTGGAGTGGCCCTGAAACTGAAGTCAGACATTTCTGAAATTTGTAATGCTGAAACACTTTTGGTCTTTGAACAGAATTAAATAGCTCAAAACCAGCAAGGGACTGCATGCTGTGAGATCTTAATAGTATGTCCTTTTTGGCTCATTGAGTTTGAATAGGAAGACATAAAATTCAGAAGTAAATGTACACATGTTACCAAAGGGAGTGTGCATAAAGTTTTCAATTGGTTTAGCAGTGACAGTACTAGGTTTTATGTCCTGTGCAATTTATTAACTGAGATTCTCACATTAAATGTGTACTGTTGTAGTAGCTGGCTTGTGACTAGGGAAAACACCAGGCAGCGCAGACTGCTCCTCTTTCTCACCACCATTTCTAGCACACAGCATAAGTCTTCACTGCTGCTTTGGCAATTCTTTAACACTTAAAGCTGTGTAACTGTTGCAATGGACCTGGATTTGCCAGAACAACTGGCATCCACATAGTCTATTTTCTTTAATATCTGGGGTAGTATTTTTAGGACATACTGGAAATGAATGAAAAGTAAATGGGAAAGATGTATTTAACTGTGAGCACCTTAGCAAGTAAAAGCTTTGGGAGTGGGTCTTTCACATTGGAGACTGCCAACAAGGAAAATATGTAGCGCTATGCCTCCAATCTTGTTTTAAGTAATTTACACATCAATTGGAAAGACAGCTGTCTAGAAACAGAGATCTGGGGCATCAATACCAGAACAGGGCCATTTAATGTGATGCTTTAGATACTTGGTCAATACAATCAGTAAGTACAACATCCAAATTACTTGAGTACAGACACAGAAATTGACTTACTTTAAGCTGACCTATTTCTTTAAACTTGTAAACTTCAAATTCCCAGAGTTCTGTGTTTTTGCCAAGGATTTTCTGGCACTTTCTGCAAGGAAAATGAAAGAGATGTGAACAAAAGTAGGTACAGAAAGTAATAAAAATGTGACAGCATTACTGCAAGGATTCCTTCCTTCTTCTCCCAATCATGATGCTTGTCAAAGTGACTTATTTTGGCAACCACCACTTTAAGTAGAGTATGCCAGGTTCTCCCCCTTTCAAACCTTAAAATTTTGTTGCATCCAAGAGGACTAACTGCTTATTATGCATTCACCCTTAGTGATTAGGGCCCTATTAGCTTTCATAGAATCATGGCATGGCTTGGATTGGAAGTGATCTTAAACATCATCTAGTTGAAATACACACACCACAGGCAGAGATGCCACCATCTTGGTCAGCTTTATGAGTGAAGTCTTTAAATCTCAGCTGAGAAAAACTGAACACCTAAAAAGATATGCTTACACTTACATGTACATGAAAACAAAAACCTTGGGTAACTTCTGATCCTTACTTTAGATTCTCATATTTGACATTTTCATTTATACCTATGCAAAATCAAATTATTTTCTGATGTTCTTATGTGCAACGACACACTAATAAACTGAATTTATCGAAGTCCAAAGAAAACCTTAGTTTTGACTATCTAGTGTGACTTTGAAAAATCAAGGCTTACTTTCAAAAAATACGTGCCCCAATTCCAGTTAAAATTTACAGCAACTTTTAGGTCACTACAGGCAAAAACATATATGGCACTGCAATACACCTCTATGTTTTGAAACTTCAGAAATTCCAGAACACACAGAAAATCAACATCCACAAATACTACAAATCAATAATTTGTTCTTGCTTTTTCCCTACACAGACACACTTCAGCCAGCAAAAAAGATCTTTAATACTAGGTTACCGAGCAGCCAGGTCATACTCTCCTTTCTCCATCAGGTGATTTATATAGGCTAAGCCAATGTCCTAGAGGGAATAAAACCAGAGAATTAGTTATAAAAGTTTGGAAGTGAACTACCTGACAACTGTACAGAACTACTGTAACAGTAGTGCACACAGCTGGAAATTCAAGGCTCTAAGTGCATCCCCTGATTCTCCTTTACAAGTAGGGCCCACAGAAGAGTCAATACAAAATACTTGCACAGACTGCTCACACGTTCAACTAAAGTTGCTCTTTTAAATAATTTTCATAACCTCACTGATGCTGAGAAGACTACCACCTCTAATTATTAAGGATTGTTTGAAACACATAGCTGATCTTGCTGTGCTTGAATTAGTTCAAAAAGAAAACCACCAGTCATTGTGTAAGACGTGCTCATTGTGAACACAGTTTGCAGAGGAGGGCAAAAAGTTGGTTGAGAATATAAATCCTAATACTGCTCAATAAAGTGCAGGAATTACTGAGATTTTAATAAGATTATTAGTTATTACATATCAAATTTTCTTTCTCAAAGTTCATCACACAGGTCAGTTGTAAAATGTTTCTGATATGCATTTAATATACATTAAAATTTTGGCATGAGCCTCCTAATGTAATCTCAACACTCATATCCATTTTGACATAAGCCAGTGTACTCATTGCATAACTTAAGAATCACATCACTAAAAAAAAATATTGTTTCTAGAAAGAAAAAAAAAAGGAGAAAAGAAAAAACCAAAGCTGTACAATGAAAAAGAAGTCCTTGTTTCTTAAAAAAAAATTAAACAACTGCATCTTCTGAGGCACAATATTTCTTTGATCAGCATCAAGGACAGTATCATTGACCATAGCAGAATATGAATAGGGGTATACAACAACTTCAACTGGTCAATCTAGTACGAAGTTAGAAAAAAAAATGCACATACACAAGATTTTAGGATTTCATTATGCTATAGGAACCACCTTCGTATTTTCAACTTCACCATTCTCAAGAAAGAGGCTAACAGAAAACTTCATTTTCCTGTGGACCAGCTTCCTAGTGAGCAGAGAAGATGTATAAGGAAAAGAGATGCAGATCTGGTTGTTTTAGGATCTCTGTGCTCTGCTCAAGAGGTACAGAGGAGCAGTGATAATTACTTCCATCTAAAAAATCCCCAAGGCTACCAGACTTGTCAGGTATCCTGAGTGTGATGTCACTAGGCAGTGAAAGCATGAATTGTTTCAAATCAGTGTAACACTAATCCTTCACTTAGGGCTTGATGTCAACATTTTGTTTCAATACATTCTGCTGGCTTTTGCTTTGGAGACCAAACTCAAAAACTGCTTGTATTTCACTGAATTTAATAATTTATTGCAGAGCAAATTTCTGCAAAGCAAAAGAAAAGCTGTGGGATTTCTTTATTTAGTTTGGTGTTTGTTTGGCATTCTTTTTTTCCTCCTAATGCATTGCCAGGACCTTCTTTAACAATTCTTTACATCTTTTGCAAGGGTCATAGAGTAGTTTTGTTAAATGCAAACTCTGTGATAGGTAATGGCATGCGATTTAAATCTTGATTCAACTTCTGGACTACACAAGAATAAAACTTTTTAAGACATACTGATATACAGCGTGCTTCTAACACCAGTAAACTGCCCAAAAAATTAAACACATCTTGAACACTTTGTACAGATCTCAACTTAAAGCAGCATCAGTATTAGTGAATTTAAACAAAAACAAACAAACAAAAGATAAAATTCATGACACTTTTGTGTCTATTACACCATTTCCCCTTTTGTTTTAAACATTGATACCCTTTGTTGCTCTGTGAAAGGGACTAAAAACATAGGAAATAACTATATGTGAGAAAAGAAGCATCCCTTAAACTTTTTACAAAATCCTGTCATATTTATGAGGTATAAGTTAAGGAGAAATTTGTCACTCCTGCCTGGAATCTCTAATACTGAAATAACGTGTGTTACTTCAAACAACAATAATTTTAATACAAAAGTAAAAGCAAATAAAAATCCCCATCAGCAGTCAGAGAAATGGAATTCTCTTCCTTTCAATGCCAATGGCACCTTCATAAAATGCAGATCCTTTCATGTTTCATGGACTAACACTCCTGCTCTGCAGCTGAAACCAAGAAATCAGTTGGAGTATGCCTAACAGTTATTTCCTGGTGTTATAAAAAACAGGGAATATATTTGTGGCATCTTATGGCATTCTAAAAGAAAGAAGATATTATATTTTGAATAGAAGTTTTGAAACTTACCAAAATCTTGTGTTTTTTTATGGTTTTCTGACTGATCTCAGCTGCCATCAAAGCTTCCTATATTCAAAAAGGAGAAAACAGAGATACCAGTCAAATACACAAACTTTCAATACAGAAAGCTCTAGAACTGTATAAATCAACTCTTTTTCAGAGTAGGGTGTTAGAAGCACTAGAATTTTTAATGCCATGGTTGGATGAACAGCTTTGAATTCATACTCAAACAAAAGCAGTCAAGCAAAGAGCAAACTACTTTTGTTTCCATCTGGGTTCACTCCATATTATTATATTAAGATCAAATCACAACAAAACACACAATGCAATCACATTTGATCATTTTCAAAAGAAGCCACTTCACTACCAAAGCCTGTGAAAAAATCAACAGGAAAGGGGTGAATATGGGGGAAAGCTACCTTCCAGTTTCCCAGCCCAAATTACTTCTTCAGTCAGAATGATTTACATTTAAGTGCCATTTGCTGTTCTCCTACTTCTTCTATTTTTTTCAAACGTATAGAAAAAAAGCTGGCACTTTTACAAATAAAAATGAAACCTTTAAGATACATCATAACAGGCCTGTCTACTAACTTGAATTGCTTTCATAAAGGCACACACACACTTGCAAATTACTGGAGTCTTCAGGGACCAAATGCTGTGATTTACATATACTGCAAAACTACACTCATCATACAAGTTTGTTATTCCAATGCAAAAGCATCCACAAGGATTTAAACAAATCTGCATGAGAAATATCATGATTATATTAGCAAAAGCAATACATGCTGAATGGTTTTTCCACATTTTTTTTCTTATAATGGGCACACAACAAACATAAATTAGAGTTTGCAAGTTAACTTTGTGCATCATAACAAATAGTCTAAGTCAATAAATGCAGGATATTAGAATTCAGACCACTGTGTGCGTGTTCATATGGTATGAAAGAACTCATTATTATTGTTTTAGGTGTTTAGATATACATACTCAAACATGAGTATTTATGCAACCAAATGGTGAGCTGTTTTTTTTCCAAGAGCGCTGTATACCCTTGTCTTTTAATATTGGATGAGCTTTATTGTGAGCAACACTACTTTCAGCAAGTGCAGGTACAGTTTAAGACCATAGTATTTTACTTTTAAAAGCACAGCTCATTAGTTAACTCTTCTGCTATTCTAAAGCCAAAACCCAGCTTTAATAATTTTCAGTGTCAGCTAATACATTTCATAACTGATGATGACAGCAGTATTTTCAGCATCTAATTCAGCTACCTCACTTAGGTGAAATTCCGATTAGTTGTTTCAGTAGTGAGACTAAGTCTTAAGAGATGGAGTAATGTATAGTTAACTCCCATCCTTTACAAGCATTTACTCAATGACTATAGGAACAGAAATGTTCCAATCCAAATGACCTAGCAAAGTCCATCATCCTACTCCAATTTTCAAACAAGGAAAGTCTAAAGGAAAGAATGATGTAAAAATTACTTCATATTTCTTCTTTTCAAGAAGCCAGTCAATGTGATCATCTTGATCCCGCTCTTTGGCCACAACCACATCTCTTGGGCTGATGATATAAAAAAGTGATTCACCTTCCGAATACTCTGCAAATGCATACACAGTTTCAATATTATTATTATTATATTTTATTATTTATATTATTATTATTATACAGAAATATTATTATATTTTCTTTCTGGTTTTTAGCATACCCTTGAGAGGAATTTACAAAGAGGAAGACAGCAAGGCTACTCCTGCAGGACACACTAGTTTGGATGCTGTATTCTCCAATAAATTAAAACTGGTTTAAATGGCTAAATATATTTTAAAAAAACACTACAACTTATTGCAAATTCTGATTCACCCACTATGTGTAAACTTTATGATGTTTAAGAACCCATTATTGTACTTTTAGAGGACTATTACACTACACAGCCTGCAATAAACCTATCCTTCCCATCAAGGTCAAGGCCATCAAAAGCATAAATGATAGATGCCATAACCCCTGGGGACACAGTACATCATTACAGCAATGCATTTACAATGCTGAAGTTAAGGCTATATGTATAATGCATTTTCTTACACCACAAGCCCTTATTTTTGAGTAAGCTGAAAAAAAAAATACTAAAAGGTCAAATCAAATGCAGAAGATGACTGCTCTGAATAGTTCTCATTTGACAGAACCATGAAGAAACATGAATACTTTGTAGGTACAGAATAGAAAACCACTCACTGTCCAGATCAGTTTCTATAAACACATACAAATACACTCCTGAAGCAGTAAGCAATTCACAAACTAATGCTTGTCTTAAAACCATACATAACTTTTAGATTTTTCAGGTAAACTAGAATATTCATAAAGCATAAAAGTACAGCTGTGGACATCAGTGTTCTGCTTTGGAAGATGTATAAAGAAACCCCAATTCTACTGATAGCAACATTGATGTTTTTGAGGTCACGAGGAGATATACTATATTTCTAGTGGCTTAAGGGCACAGATGTACACAAAGAGGTTTGCCAAGCCTATGATTTGAAGCATGCTGCCAGAGGAGATACTTAAAATTCAGATTAATGGATTTTAAAAGCCAGAAGAAATGCTTCTGTATAAGACAGGCTACATAATCTTCACCAAGGAATTCTGCATCAGCTTTGCCATGCATTTTTCTGAGCTACAACATAAAGATCAGAAAACTATCCCATCTTTAAAAGACAGCATATATTGTGCCAGGGCTTAATGTCCCTTCCTGTTACACAATTAAACCTATCTTCTAGGTGGAGCTTGCCAAAACCCAGCTCCTATTAATTCCATTTTACCATTTGAGGTCTGTAATACAACTGGCAGCTTTGTCAGTACAGAGAAGCTAAATATCAGTGGGCCCCTTTTAAGTTGACCCATGTACATCTTATGGTTGAAATTATAATTATTCAATCTTTCCCTCTAAAGCAGCTTTTCCAGACATTGTGACATTCACTTCATTATTCCTGAGGCCCTTTGTGTAAAAAGAGCCCCTATGGATCACATGTTGAATAAATCTCCTTCAAAGATATTGCCTTTGACAATACTGGACGTTACATGAGGTATATACTTCTGCCTTCTCCAGTATGTCTGACCTAATAGATGGCATTAAAAATCATGATGTTTAAATACATTTGTTTTCTTTCATACGACTGGTTCTTGTGGATTTCCCCTCTACACTTCAGTGTCATAAGCAGTTACAGCTATTCAAGGAGATGACAAAAAAATGACATAAAAATGAAAAAGGAGGCTAAGTACACCCAAATATTTTTTCAAGAAAGGTATGAAAACAAAACAAAACAATATTGAGAACACCTACCTAAATGATAATCACGACATTCATTTTCCTGAAATCCTCGTACTGTTAGTGCATCAGAAGAGATCTCTTCACAGGACTCGGGCAGGGGTTGTACAATATCAAGTCTAGGCCTTGCACAACACTCCACTTCCTAGAAAAACAACAGCTTAGTCACTTCCTACATGATTTACCTTAGCAATACCAACTGGTGGTCATCTACAAGCAAGGCTGAAATTCAACACCTGCAAACATTCCCAGAGGTGCAGTACTTGGCACTACCTACTCAGCTGCAAATCATACAAGTTGCAAAGCTGTGCTCCACAGAGTAATTGCATCTGGAACTCATAGGAAAGTTACTCCAAGTAACCCAAGTTATTCTTTGATTGCTTTCCTTGAAAGAGATCAGTCTGAGGAGGAGGTATAGATAAGACATAGGCCCAATCCTACCCCTGAATTTGCTCACTGCTTTTCTGCTCTTGGTTACAGAAGTTTTCTGGGCTATTAGAGATGACTATTAACTGCTTCATTCAACAAGCAACAGAACAATTTAGAACCCATACCCAGCTGGGCTCATGCCCTGAAGGACAGAGCTCTATGAGCCTGGTACGCTGGTATTAAAATATTTTTTTTTTTTAAGCTGGTGTTTGATTTTAGGCAGCCAGCAGCAGCCAGGAAAAATTAATCTGAGAATAATACAAAAACTTTGCTGTTCTGATGAACTTAGAGTAAAATGAACTTTCAAGTGCAATGTAGGTGGTTACGGTAAGATGACATAATGGATTTTCACCTTCTGTCCAAGTGAAACTGCTGTCTTCAACTAGCTGCATTTTTAATTAAGTCAAGGTCCAAGACAATGCTATATTTTCTACTTCAGGCTGTGAATTATAGCAAAATATAGAATAAAAGAGCAAGAACATATAGAAAGTGGATTTAAACAGCTCTAACCCAGTCATTTGGAAGTAGCACCAATTGGATCTTTTCTCAATTTAACTGTTCCAGGAAAAAAAATACCCAAACCAAAAAAACTTTCAAAGCAAGTTCAATTGTAATCTAATTTGTAGTAAGTAAGAAGCCGTAATTTGCAAGCTGTGAAATCAAGTGTAGGAAGACAAGTGCTCCTTGCAACTAAAGGACATTTTTGTAGTAAGCAGCAATTCTGCTGCAAGCTCGGGCAGTCTGGGCTCCACACTAACAAGACAAATGAACCAAGACACTAACAAAGAAGTTCCCATCACAACAGGACACAGATGCATCATCAGGGACAACTGTTCTTCTGTTCCTTCTACAGCTACCCAGAGAACTGAGAAGTTAGTGAAGTCCAGCATTTGAAGTTTGTTTAAAAGGCTAATTAAAAGCAAATACATGAGAAAAACTTTTTCCATGTTCAATTACCATTATATCACCTGAAATTCCCTTTTCATCTTTCTTTCCTGAAGCAATTAAAATGACTTTAACCTTTACCTTGTTTGCACTAGCTCCTTTCCAGTACTACTTTTTCATTAACAGTAGTGTCCCAATTTCCTTGCTCCCTAGCATTTCAACCACCTCTTCCTCCCCCTTCCTTATCCCATCTGTCTGCTTTCTTGTCTTTCACCAACTCTCCTACACTGTGCTGTCTCTTTTGGGAAACATTGCTGTGACATTATTTTTCTCCTTAATAAATATAAAGAAATAATAATCTGACATCCTGAAGTAGAACTAGAAGCTAACCCCACTGATTTCAGAAGGCTTGTGCATCTGTTTGAACCTACAGCATTTCATTGCCTAGCAACTTGTGCACCCAGTTTCTTAAGGTTACTATGGTGATGGCTGTCTAACGCAGACATGCTTATCAAAGAGATGATCAAGAGCATCTGCCATTCTCACACTGCAGCTTCAAGGAATTCCTCCACTGCCTTGCCTTTTATTTGGCAATATGAAATCAATGTCGAAGACAGACATGGCACTTGTCCATGCACAGTAAAAATGGCAGACAAGAATTCTAATTTCTACCTCTCCACACATGGATCTGGGTGTACGCAACTAAAGATATTAGAAGAACGGGAGACAATGATGCCCCTCACTCACAATCATTCATTCCACCTCACAGTCACTCTTTTGCTCGAGTTGATCAACTTCACTACTCTCATTTCTTTTGAGATGCAGTGTCAGCAAGCTCCTCTTATGGCCAAACAAGATTCTTTATCTCTTCTGATGCAGAAACATCAGGAAAAAAGAGAGAAAAGGAGAGAAAAGGGGCAGGAGGGAAGAAAGGAAGGAAAAAAGAGCAAGAAGGACTAGCTAGAGACCTTCTCTGCATTCTGCAAGAAAAAAATGAACCCAAACATGATTTCTGAAAAGTAAGCACATTAGTCTTCAACATCACCTCCACTAACCTTGTTTTATGGATCAGAGATGTTTCAAGCAGTGTTCACTACCAGAAGACTACAATTTTTTTCCCAGATAATCACATTTGTATGACTAATTTAAGGCCCAACTCACAGGCCAAATTAATGTTGTGAGGAAACTCAGAGATAAAAAATACTACCGTTTTTTCAGAGATCTCCTTTACATATGAAAGTATAACAAGCTGGTCACAGAGAGGTGCAAGTCCGCTGACGTAGAATTCGGTGTCAAATTGGAAAACTGAAATACAGGAAAGAAAAACTGGTTCAAAAACATGAATGTGTATGAACTACTACCTAAGAAAAACTCACTGATTTCAGAGACAATCAACAGCATACAGCACCACTTCAGAGAACTGAAGACTCAACACATATAACAAACCCAGAGATTTCCCAGTTGGATCAGACAAAGATCTACAATTAACAGATTAAATTACATTAAAGCTTGCAAAAGGAAATGTTTGTGCTCCAGGATATATTAGAGATGAAACACTTGAAATGAAGGTGCAGTCTGATTTTCAGTAATGACATTGAAAAAGGAAGCAAAACAAAAATCAAACTCAATAAAACAAGCAATAAGATTCATTGGTTTGCACATTCACAGGATGTTCATGCGGCCATAAGAAAAACACACCTGCTACATCTATTGGTATACAGGAGAACACGAAGATCATTATTTATCTATCATCACTTTAAACATCACAGAATAATTTACAGATACACTCATTACAAAGAAAACACAGTTCATAGTATGTTTTCTTGTTCATAAAACTGAAAACATAATTTTCTGAAATTGGTCTTAAAATTGAGATAGTTACATGAGATTATTTCAAGAAAGAGAAAGAAAAACAGAGTGCTGAACTGTATTTACAAAAAGACTTAATAAATGAGACCTCTGCCACAAACAGCTCTTTGTTTTTATTCTGCTGGATTTACAATGCACCACTTTTTGTGAACTCCTCTCTCATGGGGACAAAAACAAGAATCATCCAAGTGCTTAGATTAGCAAGCCTTGTAACTATAAGCTTTTAAAAAAGCATCAGATACTTCATTATTTTCTCCCAAAACATGGTTTTAGAAGAATCTAAGAATAAGTAAGAAACAAAAAGATTCCTTCCTTACTGTTTAACACATTACACAACTACTATATATATATTTACTCAAATTTTCTAGCAAGACAAACAGAAAATACAGCATAATGACATTAAAATAAAGCTAATTTTCTTTAGCTAAGATAATAAGAAGAAACAGGAGAAATAATTGTCCTCCCACAAAAGGAGAAAAAATACAATGAAACTGAGTATATATTTGATACCTGTCTCTCTATGAATAACCAAGCACTGTTTTTCTTTTAATGACTGCTGACACTTTGGCATCACTGAAGGACCACACTACAGCACAAGGGGAGAGCACTCAATCCATTCACAGAGAAGAGGTTCACACGTGTAACCATGTTCATAATTATCTTGTTCTAGCCTACAAGGCTGATGTGATTCCTTTGACTGTGTCACATGTTGCTCTCAGTGATGATTTTAAACTAATCAGTTCAAAACCAACTACATACCCTATTCTCAGTTTAAAATTTAGTATTTAGCATTTTAAAATAATATGGAAGGCAGGAGAAAAAACATGGAAAACAAAAAACAAAGTGAAATCCAAAATACTATCAAAGAAAGTTTAAATTCATCTTTATAGAAGGGCTAGGACAATGCTCTCAAAGGCAGGTAAAATACTGTGGTTTGTATTTGAAGAGGAAAAAGCAAGATGAATTATCATTTATAATTATTATAGAAACAGCTTTAAAATCCATGTGTGTTTCTTTGTCTTATACTAGAACTTAAGTCCCTTTTGCCAGTGAAAACGCTTGTAATACCCAATGTAATGGTATATTTAAAATCAAGTAGAAGCACTGATCTTTGAAACATAAACAAACAAACAAAAATCACCACTTCAAGTTTTGTTTTTGAACAGAATATCGTTTCCTTGGTTTCACTACCAGCTTTCTCTTAGCTCATCTTTCTCAAGAGGCATTGTTGAAACACAATGCTCTACCTCTGCAGCTACAGCCTTGAACAAAGAATAACTGGCATAGACAGTGCTTCTTGACCTGATAAAAACCTTTGATGCTGCTAATCAAAAAAGTCTTACTGAAAAAAGAAGATGGAAGTAACAGCTGCACAGAACAATAATAGGTTAAATTGACTTACTCTCTGGACACTGTGTTGTGATCAAGGAGGAAAAGAAATCCAACATAAAGACAGTGCAGAAATGCTGTTAATTTGAAAAGGATCCAAAATGATTAAAACAAATGTAGTATTGAAGTAAATGGAAATGACTGAGGTATGGCCATGTGTCATACATGTTTATGCCTGTCATAAGAGAAGATAGAAGATAGGCTGACAGTGGATCTACTCCATGTTCAGCATCTATGTACAGATGTCAAATGAATTACCTGGAAGCAAAATGAAGAAACCTGTAAATCTTTTTTGCTGCTCATTATATGAAATGTATGAAATACACCAAAATACAGAAATGAAACTATATATGCTACAATATTTACCTAAACTACATAAAGCTACTTTCTCTGGGATTTAAAGATCCACGTGTATGTAACACTGAAACAAACCTCTAAAAGCAGCCCCTGCTGTACCACAGCAGATTTTGAAGAGTAAGACTTTGGTTACAGTCAGAGTGTTTTACCTCTGATTCCACTTAAAAGCACTGGTGGTGGAAATACAATCTTGAGAACTCTTAAGGGTACGGTGCACTGCGACCTATAACTATGAATACGAATTTTGCAGATGTTTTTAGTGAGCTAGGTAATTTATGCAAACCAAAACAGAATAGAAAATGGAGTGATTTGATTAGCTATTATCTTGTGCATGGAGTTGCACTTGATGTAAAATACAACTTTTTTTTTTCCCCAACAGTATGTGAATTCAGTTCCAACTAGAGGACAAGAAAAGGCCCCACATAAGTATCACTTAAGCTACAAAGCCGATTTTCTGAAAAACTCTTTTTTTCCATTGAATCAAGAACATTTTGTTAACCAACAGGAAAAACATTATCTTGAAGAATTTTGGGGCTTAGAAATTCTGAGGTTTGATGAATAAGAAGTCAAAATCTTGAAGAATTTTTACTCATTTTATGAAGCAATTTATAAATTATAGGTTTGGCTTGTGGCAAAACAAATGAACAAAAGTCTAAGTAGAATCAACTATATGACTAGGTTTGGGTTTTTTCTTCTTTTTTTTGGCTTCTCAGAGTATAGGAGACTTGCTTCAATGAAATGCTTGTATAAATCACCTTATGAAGTAAACTTCCTGATCATCACATTCATCAATTAAGCCTTACATGCCGTCTACATAAAGAGAAATATGTTGGTACATTAGATCTGATTAATCTCACTTTACAAACAAGAAAATAAATATTCCCATGTATTCAGATTGAAATGTGCAATTTCAATGCATGATGCTAACTTGCCATGCAGGTGTGAAGCTACTCACTTGTAAAACATACAGATGTGTTGTTACAAGCATAGCCTTGAAACAGAAAACTGCTTTGTGGGAAATTTGGTAGAATGCAAAGGGACACAAGTATTCAAGAGACATTGCTGCCTGGCTGGTACGTGGAATTAATATCTGAGATTCCTCAGATAAAATCTGGACAAAAGTAAATTGAATAGAAATTCCCTAATCAACTTGAAGTCTTTTACATACTTCTGGTGTTAATCACTATTTTCTGCTATCATTAACAACCTGAGTAACTGAGGCAGAGATAAAAGTACTTCTCCATAAAAGTATATAAAATCCTGACAAGGCCAAGTAAGACTAGATTACCTATTTTCCTTTGAAAAGGCACTATATTAAGTGGAAAGTCTAATTAGCTATTTAGCAACGAGCCTTCTCATGGGTTCCAGTTGAGGAAGGGTTCCCTGTTCAGACCAGAAGCTGTGCAGCATTACAGCTTTTGTACATGCTTCAGGAGTGAGCACAGAGGTCAAGCACTCTTTAAGAAGGATCACAATGGCATTTAGTCTACATTAAGCCTGTAATTCAATACCAATACTTTCTAATCAATACACTACTTCACAGCAGTTGCTGACAGAGCTAAACTGATAGGATCTGCTCAGCTAACATATGTTTAAACCTATATAGAAACACCCACTTGGAGTTTATCTCTGACACCGAATGAAGACTCACAGAGGTAATGAACTGTAGCAAAAACAATAGCAAGGTTACTGAAGAAAAGCACCACTAATATACTGAAAGATGTAAATTGAATTAGCAATGCCACATGGATCTCAGCGCATGAGACCTGTATAATTCATCTATTTTCTCTTACAGATAATCACAGCATTATCTTCTTTAAGATAAAACAGCTAGAACAGTTCAGTAGTGCAACTTTCACACATTGTGGGGTTTAGCATCACAGCCGATATTGAAATTATTTCCCACCTCAGAGTAAGTATAGCTAATTCTTGAGACAGAAACAGAAGATGAGGAGGTACTTTGTTAAACAGGATCCTATGCACCTAAATTGCAATGCAGGAAATACTGTTTCCTGTTTCACTGGGCTGCAAGGTACTGAAAAAAACATTTATTATCTACTAATGCCATCACAGCTTTCTATGATACGCCCATGAAACTCAGAGGCCCTCAGAATGGCTTTAAAACAGCATAAACCTGAAACAGTTGACACGTAACAGGAAACTGTTTTATCATAGACTCCATATGTATTACCCTGATGACCAAAGAAGCAACTATGAAGTTTTCTGTTCCACTTCTGGTTTTCTTTCCAGGTGAAAAATTTTAAAAGAAGGGAGAAAAAAAATTTTAAAACCCCACACCACTAAACATGACAAAAGTAATACTGTGTTAAGGGTTTCGCTTCTCGTAAGTCTGTCGACAAGATCATATGAGTCAAAATATCTGAGGATACTCAATTGTCCTTGCATTGAAAGATTATATTCTTGCCTTGTAAAAATTCTTTACTTTATGCAGATATATCAATTTATACATTCACTTTGGATATTAGTTGTCTTGCAAAAAACCTTTACTATTTGCAGGTCTGATGTAAGATCAGATTTTCTGGCTATACCTTTGAAAAGTAATGATGAAATAAAATCAAAATAGATATTATGGCATGACATACTGCAGTCAAGAAGACTTTCAATGTGACTATATGAAAGACTATTAATTTATACTGAGACTTGAACAAACAATGTCTCTCTCTTTTCTGTCACAATCCTCCCAGGTCCTAGAGTGCCGTGGATGGCATTTAGCAAAGCAATTTCAGTGCTTTGACTTGAAACCAGAAAATAAAATCTCAAGCACATCATTAACAGGTTGAGTGAGATAAAATACCAGTCCTCTAGATTACAGAGAAAACCACAGGCCAGAAATTTTCAGATGAAAAAGTTACTACCACACAAATCTTTATTCTTCATGTCTGCACCTAAACAGCCAAATGACAACTTTTTATGTTTTTTAATCAAGTTCCAATAGACAGTCATCTAAAACTAGCACCATCCATATAAGCACATTACAGCTGAAATAGAAGTTACCTCTGTTCACTTGTCAGTATGTGACCAAACCCATTTAATTATTTTCTAAAATCTACTTACAGGTACAGAAAATATAATAAACAAGATCTGAGGCTAAAACTCATGACCAAACTTTTCCTTGATAAAATTATTGTGAATATCCTAGAATTATGCAGTTAAATAGTCTGTTTGCACTCTGTAATCCTGAACATCAAATAGCTTTCAGGTCTTAGTTACTCCTCAGGCACACCACGAATCTCTCAGTATTCAGACTCCCTGCAGAGCTCAACAAGTCTCCTAGCTGATTTTCAGAAGCCATTTTAGAGCAGTCCTTTCCTGAAATCAGAAAATAAAGCATACACACACATATGCCATACACCATTCCAAACTGACATGATTCAGGATCTTGCTTGAACACCCTATTTACAATCTCATGTTACTACAGTCAAGGGAGCATCAAAGCCTACAAACTGTTGCCCACTCTGGTCTGCAGAGTCAGAGGGCTTGCTTATCTTCCCAGCACTTTATGTTCCTAGATACGTCTTTTCCCCAGCAGACACTTCTGGGGCCAGTTGTGACTTTTTGTTTACATCCCCACTTCCCTTCCAAATTTTCTTTGAATTCCACTTTACTTTGTTAAGAAAGTTTCCCAATAATCAGTAATAATAAAAATTTATTATCAGATTAGCTAGAAAAATAAGAAAGCAAATGAAAATATGAAATTCAGAAGCCAAGAAAGGAAACAAAAATAAATGAAAATCAATTTCCTAGCACTACACCAGAGATTTTTAGGGGGGAAAGAAAAAAGAGAAAATGTTATGAGTAGTGTAGTCAAACAACATATAATCAAATAAAGTAGTATCTATTTTCTCTTTACTGCTACACTGACCATCAATCATTTAGCCAAGACGTAAACTCAACTTCTCAAAAGGAATCTGTATGAATGGAAAGTTAAGGTATCCACTGTTCACACAAGTATCTCTGATATTACATGATCACAGAACTTTAGGTTCTCTAGAAAAAAACCCTCACACCTAGGCAAGAGGGCATTATGACAACCTCAGGAACTAAAAATGAGGAGACATTTATGTTACAACTGCATGTTGCCTCCAAAGTGTAACAGTTTTGTTCTGGCTAGAATGTAGAAGACTTTTAAAGCTTTTTGAAAAGGAGTGAATTCATACAACCATACCTATTTCCACATAGCGGTTTGGTAGGTCACGCATTTCACTGGCATGCCGTTCTTTTACTGAGCAAATCTAGGAAACAAGAGATTTGAATTGTTACAATAAGGAAGCTGTAATTCCTAAAATGACACTAACTTTGCCTCAATAAGAAAAGCAATTTCTGGGAATTCTCTGACATGGATTTCTTTATTTTGAAAAACACAAGTTGTGAAACAGTAATGATGCATCAGTAAAGAAAACCACACAGAAAAGTGGTGGCTGTAGTTCACAGCCTTATAAATATGCTGGGAGAGAAGAGAACCACATAAAAGAAATGTGACAATACACGCCCACTGTGGTTTCTTCACAGAAGCATTTATTTATGAGTTTGGTTTTGGTGTCTTCTCACACTTTGTGTCTCATTACCTTTCAATGTACCTGATTCCTATTCAGTAACTTTGCTATTGCTCCTCCCAGTTACAAGAGGGGTGTATGTATATACAAAGAAATGCAAATAACCAAATGTTGTGAAGCACAGGCAAATAGAAAGGGGAAGACAGATGCTAAACTTAGGACAAACCTCCTCATTTGTAAAACTCTAAGCTAAACACTCCAAAAGCTTTTTACATGTCACCTACCTCACTCCACCCTCCATTTCCATCTATTCCTATCAGGCACCTTTAATTTCTCACTGTGCAGTGATGCAGCAATCTATTATTATAAAACAGCTAACAGGCTTGTAACAAACTCATGTCATATACTGGTCTGAGCAAATGATAATCAGTCTGCACCACACAAGTCTGAAATGCCAGTTTCCTGCTGAAAGACAACAAAACCCTAAGCAGCCTGTCTTTCCACCCACCCTTTTTTTTTCCCCATGGTTGACCAAAATCATGTGGCTGTTTTAGCAGCTGCAATCTCCTCAGCCCCCATACCAATCCCCTCCAAAAATACCTCATGGTAAGTTGTTCTTCCTTAATGCTAGTCCAAAGAAATGAATTCAACAGCATACTAAAAGCTTTTCCAAGGGGAAATCTCTCCAAGGAGTGAAATGTCCCTGAGGATTACATTCACTGCATGCTCTCACACAGAGATCTGTCTGACCGCTGGGTGCCTATCACTCCTCCCTCTCATGAGGGTCAGTCCAATGACATTTCTAAGGCAAGAGCTCTGAACACTGGTCAAACCAAATTCTATTTTTTTCGATTGTCTTTACTTTTCAGAAAAAATCCTCTGTTTGTCTGTTATAACAGCAAGCATTTATTACAAAGACAGGTAATTGTACCTTTACTGAATTTCCCCAGCCAATAATCAGCGTTAAATTATCCTTCCAGCAAAGGCTGCAGGGATACATATCTGGGCGAAGGCTTATGTCATCTCGAGGCACATTGGTAATTCTTTGCTTGGAGATCATATCAAGTATCTTCACGCCCTGAAAGTTTAAAACCAAGAGAACTTTATTCAGTATGACAAACTCCTACTCCCCATTTTGTACGCTAAGGCAGTCAGAGCAGTTTATGGCATAAATTTCAGAGCAGGGCTGAGAAAAAACTGTTGATACAAAAACCCATCTAACCCAGGAGGTGACAAAAGGAGTGATCAGAGTCATTTAGATGTTTTAAATTCACATGCCAAATAAAAAGACATAACGAGTGAATGAGTGACAGACTAGCAATTCCAGTCATGAACCAGTTTGGCTTATTAGGCTAGTGCTACTCCTGGAGAAATAAAAAGAATCTCAGCTTTTTCACAGCAGTCCCTGTAGAGAAACAGAAATTTCCACCCTGGAAAAAGAAAAGTAACAGCTCATTAAGATAAACTAATTCAGTCTCAAGATAGGCATTTCAACTCTTATATTAAAACAGAAAAGTGAGCATATTTTAAAAATGCTTGGTTTTTGTATGCTGTCATTTTTTTTACTCCCTCCTCAGGAAATCTCTTAAACTAATAGAACAAGAAGTTAAAAACCAGGAAGATTAAAGTAATTCAGGAGACAGAGGAAAAAAAGAACCGATAATTAGATTTTTCTGTATCATTTAGACAAGGTAAGCTATAGCCTTTCCAATAGCAAAATGGATGTTACTTTCATATTAAGTAATGACTTTTTCTTAGTAATTTAAAACATAAGTCTCTAAAATAAAATATTTTAATAGGGACTTCTTTTCTGCTCCTACATCTTAGAGAGTGAGTCTTCAAATCACAGAAAAGGGGGATGAAAAGACCTTAAAAGGTCAGCAACCAGGATGCCATGCCATGTTAAGATCTTCCTAGTGGCAAAACTGATTTAAAAGATTCCCCTGCCTATTGCTGTTCCCCATATTGTGAGTTTCTATGTCCTCAGCTGTACAAATACACAGATACAACTGTTTAAAAGTCATGGGGGGTCATGGCCTAAGCCAGGTTTTGCCTTTTATTTCAACCACAAGGTAAGAGACATGATGGTGTGTAGGGATTTTTTTTCAGTGATCTTTGTCACTAAAGATTGTGAGCATGGAACACACTTCCACTAGCATCTCATCAGCAAGCAGACATTAAGGTTTCAAAACCAACCAACCAAACAAATAAACAACAATTTACCAAAACATCTGCCATGTACAGAGCCCAGATCTCTAGGTAACATAAACAATCTTATCCTTTGTGTTTTCTAAGCTCATCTGGTAAAACTTTTAATCTTGCTTGAATTGCATTTTAATAAAGTTGCTTTTAATAAATCTTACTACTTTGTCTCTAAGAATGATTTTCAGCGACCTATACCATACCTTCTGTTTTTCTACATGGCAGCAAATCTTATATGGGATAGACCAGCTCCTGTTCAAGCAACTTTCAGACTAACAGTGTAGGATCTTCTTTGGTTTTAAGTGTTGAGAGACAGCTGTTTAATATCATAAGTTTTACATAAGAGTAAGTTATTTAGAGTTATAATATTGTGTGATATAATATGTTGCTTGCTTAGGTTTACTTGCTTAGCATAAGTAGCTGGATTCTTTTGAAGTCTTGGGTGGTAAGCTCTGAACTTACACCTAGATATGCTTTTGGCTGCTAATTAATTATTAATTAATTTTTTTTTTAGTAGCTGGTACAGTGCTGAGTTACGGATTTACTGTAAGAATAATGTTGATGACTCACTGATGTTTTAGTTGTTCCTATGTAATTTCCCATGCTCTGCCTATGAGCCCGTGTGCAAGAAGTGAGCAAGGAATCAAAAGGGCCCCTGTTGGCTCTTTGGAACTGCCCACTGAAAAAGGACTCCAGTCCTTGAAGTTAAAGTGTGGGGTAGTGTGTATGTGACTCCTTGAATAGTGTGAGAAAGCTTGAGCAGTGGCTTCTCCTCTAAAAGGTATGCCATTTGCATCATGAACTGAGAGGCCTTCCACAGTCAACTTCCCATCATGAATGAGCTAAAACCTGTCCAAACGGGAGTCCAGCAGACATATGTCTCTAAGGATTTGTCCCTCAGTGTCTCAGTTTGTAAAACGTGCACTATTAGCCATGGAGGAAAGAGAAGAGGGAAGGAGAAGCAGAAAACATGAGTTACCTATGCATTGGAAAAGCAGAATTAGACCTTGCCTAAATATGACAACGAGGTAGCCATACACACAGAGTAAGAAGCAAGGCTATAAACATTTTCTCTGAATTTGGAAAAAAGAAGTGTAACACAAAACCTTGCTAGAGAATGGAGTTAAAAAAATTAAAGGGGAAGGGAAAGGGCAATAACCAAATATATTAATCTTTTGGAGGGCAAGTGTCATTTCATTTTTCTTTGAAAGACAGGCCCTGATCATGGCTTTTTGTCTCTGACAGATGGCTCTCAATGTTTTATTAGTACTTTTGTGCTCTGTTGTGGCACATCATCTCTAGGGATAGCTCTTGTCCTATCCATTCCAGCAGATACCTAGAATATGTATTTTAATTGTATGGATCTGAAAAGAACAAAATCTTCAAATAACCTTATGTTATGTCAGTCAAGTCCTCAGTGAAGCTTCCATTCTAACAGAGTTATTAAAGGGAAGCAAATAAACAAAGGTCCACCTTTAATAATTTCATAGCAAACTGGCTTTGAAATATAAAAAAGAACAATGGCTTTAAAATATTTTAATAAATGCCTCCCTTTAGGATGGGAAAGCAAAGAAAAAAAAAGCTAATGTTTCAGAAGTACTTTTAACACATTTTTAAAAATACTTTGGAATTTAGACATGATGCACATTAAAAACATATCCCTCACTGCTGAGCTGCAAAACATAGAGCTTGACCCATCAATTAGATATACAGTGATAGGTGAAATGTAACACTCAGAATGAATGCAATAGTTTCCTTTAAAATTACACTTAAAACAAAAGGGGCCTATTTTCTTCTAAGTCTAACTTTCTTCTAGTGGCCTAACAAAATGAGAAATTATTACTGTATTTTTTTTATAATCTGCAACACTGAAAATGCATATGACAATGTCATTTCAGTACAAATTACAAAATCCAGACAGTTAATTTTTTTCAGGGGGTGGAAGGGAGTGGAGATGTTCTATTATTTATATAGAGAAGAATTACATAGGCATTCCTTCCCCAGTTTGCTTCAATAAATTGCACTAATCAAAATTCTAATTAATAATAGTGTACATTAATGACCACCACAGTGGTATGTAGGGCTACTCTCCTAATTTCTTCAGAAGTGGCAATCATATTGGAGAACCCTGACTAACCAGCAGAAAACAACACATGAAATTTCCAGAAAGAAATGACATATAAACCACTATCCTTCAATACCTTTTATACTCAATTCTACAAATTCACAGTTTTTCAAATGAATATTCTGGAAATTAGCATTGAAAAATGTCAATAATCAATGTAATGCAGAGATTTTTTTGTACATGTAATGGAGGTGAAAAATACTTACCATATTATTAGCCCAAGCAATTAAGTGCCCTCTCCATTTTATATTTCTTATATTTCCTTCCCCTTCATGTAAAACTGAAGGCTTCCATCTATTCATCCAACCTCTTTCATATAACAGCAACTATGAAGAAATGCAACAATAAATATTTCTTTGACACAGTACTGTATGCAGACATTGAAGTTACTTTTTTCTTCATTATCCCTTACTCTGTTTGGATTTAAGAGCAATGAAAAATACACACCTATCACAAAACAAAAACTATCAAACATTTTGCTATAATATATTTACATCAAACATCTTGTATATTACAGAATTCCTGTTAAATTTTAAAAATATTAATAAGAAGGCCTTTCATCAAATTTCTCCAAAGAACAGTAAGTATAAATACTTACCTTTTAAAGAGAAAGAAATTAGGGTATTTCCGAACCTAAGTCTACAGCACTAGTGACAACACTTCAGAAAATTGTTAAAGAAACCAGGTCACCTCACTGATCTCGATATTCACCGATCTCGTTATAGGCTCCTTCCCTCCAAAAAAACCAAGCAGTGAAAGAAAATGAAAAGATCCCCAAGCCTGTGACCTTTTGCTAGGCTCCATGTGGAACTACACAGCCTTCCACAGGGGTCTAGAGATGCCATGGTTTAGTCCCACATGCGCAAACTGCACTATACCACAAGTGCTGCTGACTGTAAAACTTGTGTGACTGGTAAACGTTCTGCAACGAAGGAAGGTATTTTAGAATATAAGAGATGTTATGGAATGCTTTACAGTGGCAAAGAAAAACCCAACTACATGAAGAAAGTCTGCACAGAAGGACAGCCTATATCTGTTAGCTGAAGCATTGTGCTAACAATGCCAAGGTTACAGGTTCAAGTAGGTATGGGACATTCACTCAAGAGCTGGATTCGATGATCCTTGGATGTCTCATTAAGTTATTTAATGGGATTACAGGGAATTGCTCTGAGAGAAGCAAACTGCAGCACTTGGATGGATACCTAGGTAAGAAGCTGAAGCATCGACTGAGATCACACTCTAAGGTATCACTCCTGCTAACTTTTGCATGAGTATACCCACATACGAACACATGCACAATCTGCTCCCGAGCTCACACCTCACACTGGAAGGTGTGAAATAGCTGTCTGCAAGGACTTCTACCATGCTAAAACCCAAATGGACTACTCTTCTTGCTAATATTTACTATCTAAGATCCAGCTGTATGCACTTTTTTACATATGGTTTCCTGCCACTTTTATTTGGATAAATACATCAAGTGTTAAGACACTAATTGTTTAAAATAAGATCTTTAAACAAAATACGAGGTTTTAACAGTAATTATCAGACTGTCTGTCTCCTAAAGCCACCAGATGGCACCAGAAGACAAGTATTTTCTCCAAGAGTTTAAAGCAAGCACTAGGTAGGGTAGTCTATTGAGAAATTTTTGCATGAATTGCATTGCAGACATCAAACTTTTAATCCAAGCAAAGATATTTTGTGTCCTTCACACAGGTCACAGGAAGGCCCAACTTTTAGACAGTATAGTTTTTTTCCCACATATGAATAGGCTACTGAGTAACTCTCACAGAACAAGTTATTTTACAGCTACCAGGGCAAGCCACTGAAAGCAGCGTAACATCTACACCCACAGCTCAGTGCAATATGAAGGGGTTTCCATTAGAAGACTGGTAGGTAGATGCTGAGCACAGGAGCAGCCCTCAGCCCAAATGAATGATCTCCACTCAGATGCTAAAGATGCCATAAAAACGAAGTGCTGTTCTGATCCAGACTTGAAAATTACTGTTTTCCTAAGGAGAAGTTGGACAGAAGAACTGCTGCTTGGATGCTTCTTTCAGTACCATCCAATAAAGACAACAGCAAAATACATGGTATTTGCATTGAGACTTACTGGACAAAGCTCCAAAATCTGATGTGGATGATGTGAAAAGTTAAACCTAGCTGATGTCAATTATATTAATTGTACTTGGAATTTTTTCTGCTTGTGACTGAAATGTGATTTAAATTCATTTATTATACTCAAAATCCAGAGCAAACTTGGTATGACACTTTGCATCTTTTTTGTTATTCATGGTTTGTGAACATCATGCTTTTTCATGACTCTGAGTAACAAACTGCAAGGAAAAGTAAGTGGTCTGAGAAAGAACTGGTGAAGAGAGAAGATAATTTGAAAAATCCTGCTTCTGTCTATGCTCAACCCTAAGAACACAACCTTTCAGAGCAAGGCAGTAGAAGACAACAGGATAGTATCAGCTATAATAAGGATGGAAATTGAATCACTGAAACACCCTATCATTCCCCTCTTCAGATCAGCAACTGAAATAGGTCAAAAACTGAGGCCAAAGGGCACTTCACAATGTGGCTTAAAAAAAGATCAAAATCAAAACATGCTTAACTAAATTATTTCCAGTGCAATTATCTGCATGCTGTTGATATACAAACTGTGATTTATTTATTATTTCTTAGAGCAATGACACCTGGAAATTGAATTTGTGAACCCAGAATTTTCCTATGTGTTTTGGAACTGCTGTCTACTGAAAGCATCTCTCTCAAAATAAACAGCCTAATTTCTTTCTTAGTCTTCCTTTCTGTCTCCACATTGAAATGCTGATTATACCAGAAGGTAATTTAAAACTTCAAAAGACTTGTAAGAAGAAATCCATGGTTTCTGGAGGGGCTCTTCCTACCACCTCCCTCTCTTTTTGGTAGGAGAGAAATATTTTAAGACTTTATTTGCCATAAATCCTAAATTATGGTAGTCAGCATCCACAGTACTTGTATTTCAACAGCAGCCAAAATCCCACTTTCTTGGCTTCTCTGCAATAGAGTTTGCTCTCCCTGTTTTTCATTTGCTCTCATAAAACTTTCTAATCCTTTGTTACATACAATACAGTTGTGCTTAGAACACTCTTCCAGTGTATCTTGCATGCACCACAATTTGATAATACAGCTAAAATAAAATAACCTTCAGCATCAAGGTCCCCACCCACACCATTTCACAGCACATTGCAATTTTCTGTTAGCTCACTAATTATTTTGCGAGTCAAGAACTGCTTATGATTGTCCACCAGATCATTAAGAAAAATGACAAAATGAAATGTATGAGACAAGAGGATGGAGCAGGACACTTTTTGGTTTAAAAAAAAAGTTGGATTAATGAATACATGAATACACATTTTGGATTAGTAAATACATCTCTCCATATCTTTTATTAACAGGAGATTAATCTACACCAAAAAGAGCTCAACACTCTATTTTAGAGTGCATTCAAGAAAGGGAATAGATGAGTGCTTGGACTTAATGGAGCCTGTCATGCAATTAGCATTAACACTAACTACATGTAATCCTGGTCTTAAACTATGTACAGGAATTCCCAATCCTCTGAACAAAGAGGTGAATGATTGCAACTTTGGAAGTATCAACTTGGTGAAATAATTCAATTTAATTTATTCTCACTACCAATTACTAGCTTCAATATACTGAAATAAAAGATGTCTGTTCTCACAGAAATTTCAAAGGAAACACGCTTTTAATGATGCCTAGCATCACTACTTTGTTTCAACACAATGACTTCTGTGTAAAGATTTGAAGAAGTTTAAGTGAAGAAAAAAAGGCTTAAGTCTTCAATTTGTAACTGAAGAGCCACTTTTTCATTCCCTACTGCAGAACTGTTGGATCAGTTTTTATCTCACAAAATGAAAATTAGGGAAAAAGTCTCTGTAATTTCCTTGCCCTGTTCTTTGTGTAAGTGTGAAGGTGAGCCTACCTTCGGAATTTGTCCTGTGTTTTGGTGCCTCTGTCACCACTTTCACCTCAGCCAGACAAGACCACAAAAATCTAAAATGCTATTTCCATGGTCGCAGGTGATCACTACAGCTATTTATTGTTTTCAGCATAAAACAAATATTTACAGGCACAGTCAAGATTAACAGATACCAGAGAGTAACACAGAACATCATGCCTCATGAAGACTTACTGTTTCATAGTTCATCCCTAGGAAAACATACAGCAACAATAAAAAATTATACTTTGTATTTGAAACAGATGGTGGGACTGGAATGAGCTCAAACAAGGCAGAGAATAATGTAAGCCTCAAGCTTTTGGCTGAAGATGAGCTTTCAAGATTTCATCATAAAATGTTGTGTAGGGAGCTGGGGTGTGAACAGAGAGGAGGGCAGCAAGTGCAGTCAAGGGAAATCAAGCAAGGAGGCAGAGGCACACAGCAGCATCGGGAGGTATGTGATGGCAACAGCGAGAGATGAAACAGGAGCTACTGCTGTACTTCATGGACAGAGGAGCTAGAAATTTTGAGATGTTTAATACAAACAAATGCCACAGGACTTTTATTAGGCTTTACTTTTAATAACTCAACTGCCACATTCCAGCTGTTGCCTATTCACAAAAAGCTACAGAATTAACACCTTGAAAAGCAAATCCTGCCGTCTTGCAGGCAGAGACACATTTCATACACTTAGATCCTCTTCGCTTGCCACCTCAGGCAATGAAAATAAGGGTTCTACACAGACATGTATAAAACACACAACTATAGATTACATGCACATAGGACTATGATCCATTTGCCGTACACAAACCAAATTTATTACAGCACAAGGAGAATTTTTGTTTTGGTGGTAAAGAAGAAACGCTTATCCAATTATCCATAAAGAAAAATGTATGCAAAAAAAATGCTTATTAAGCAAACAGGACATACTACATATCAAAGTCTCATCTGATTAATAATATGGGATACATCTGGGCATTATGCATTGCAGCAAGGAAATAACAGACCAGTAGTATTGTGGTTTGCTTGCTGCTACTGTTTGCTTCCTTTTTATGGTAAATTATCCAATGCATGGTCAGAAATCGCCACAGTATTTACTCCTTCACTTAAATAAGACATTTGAGTATTTACTGAGTGACATTTTATAGCTTACAAAGCAATCTGCCTTTCTTGTCTGGTACTCTTCTACCCAACATAATGCCAAACAGCTGACTATCTGCTTTCTAAAAATGGACTGTGCTGCAAACAGCATCCTGACAATTTAATAATTTGTCAAAGTACTTCAGTTATTATGAAGTACATATCATAGGGTTCAGAGGTAAGGTCATCTACTTACTCACCACACAAAGTGCATCTGCTGACACTAAAAAGCAAAAATTAAAAAAAAAAATCTGAAACACTCCTTGGCAGACTTGACTTTTAACACAGAAATTCCACTACCATTAACAGCAGTCACAGATCCCCAACAATGCTTTTCTCTTTCCATTTGTACTCTGTTTGCAATCACCATGCTTTCTCTGTCTATGTTGTTGCTCCACCTGGAATGGAAAGGAATTTAGATTGCCTTGTGTTGCATTTCAGGCAAGAGTTACCATGGGTCCAGAATTCTGACACTGAAATAGTTTTTTTGTTTGGTTGTTTTTTTGTTTG
The DNA here is from genome assembly GCF_963513975.1 of Fringilla coelebs. Taxonomy (NCBI): domain Eukaryota; kingdom Metazoa; phylum Chordata; class Aves; order Passeriformes; family Fringillidae; genus Fringilla; species Fringilla coelebs. Next base: position 102,222,557 of record NC_140028.1, on the reverse strand, counting down.
CTTTTTCTTTAATAAGAAATTTCCCCCAGGTAACACTAAGTTATCTCTGCTTTTATAAAAGAAAAAAGAACCTAATGTTTAAACACAAGCATTGATATGTTTAAATGTTAATTCTGGGAGGATAAATGGGACAAACATGATCAGATACATCTGTATTTGAAAACCAGTTCTTGTAGTATATCTTCTGCAATAAAAGAAACACAAATGTTATTAAAAAGGTTTTAATATATATTTCCAACAAATATATACATAAAACCCAATAATACATTGTGTAGATATATACACAGATAGATATAGAGAGATGATACTGTTGGCAGTCACAGGGTAAATCAGTTTTATTTTGGTTCTCTAACCCTTAAAATGTTTCAGACTGGATATGCAAATCAATACTTCTTATACAAAATGTATGTCCTAGGCAAATGAGGAGACCCAGTCCTTTATGATATAGAATATTCTACTCCTATACTTCAGAATACATTTGCTTAATTTATGCTGGGTCCCCACTACCAGGCTAAGTTGAGAAGACTCAAAAAACGCCTTCATTAGCACACATTCAGTGGAGTGCTTCAATCACTTCTGAGGACTCATTCTCCTAAGAGTTTCACTACAAAAAACCTTTGTATCTAGTTATTGATATTAATAGAGATGATGTCTCTGCCAAGAGAGGAATCTTAACTTGCCCTGCTCTCCTTACGTCATCTTTACATAAGTCACAGTAGCTGATACCTTGACTTCGCATCTGAAATAATCTTCAGGCTTCTTTCTTTGTTAGTTCTGTTTGTTTAACCCTCATGACGTAACAGATAATCACAAAAACATTTATTTAGTTGGTGTATTGGGAAAGACCAGCACTTTAGGAGTTAAATCAAGAAGACCTTTTTTTCAGCTTTACCACCCTCATTTAGTTGGCTTTTACCCTGTTATTTTTTGAGATTAGAGCCTTTTTTTAAAAGGTAGAAGGTTATGGCCTTCAATAGCACAGTATTTGTCTTTTCCCTTGCTTTGAAGCTCTGTTGTCTGCTCTGGACAGAAATGCTCTATTATTTACAATATACAGTATTATTATTTCAGGGTTACCATCATCTGCCAAATCAGCACAACAGTGCTGTGGTTAATTGCAGAGATGAGGAGGGGAATAGGGAAGCACCTCCTTTTAGTATGGCACCTATTGCTTCTCACTGCAGTAGTGTCAATTTCCACAGTACCTGTCTTATTTCTAGGCACAGATAATATTAATTCACTTAGGAAAATGGGTGAAATAAGCTTTACCAACCCAAATATTATCTCAAGTCTAACAGAAGCTCTTTTCTTTTAAAAACTAATGCTTTAATAAGCAAGTAATTTAATTAGTTCATAATATGTTTTAGAGAAAAGCTTCTCTATATGCCTACTTAAGCAAAGTTTATCAACCATATAAACATACACACAGTAGAGTTAAGCTTACAACAACTCACAATGATTACCCCAGTTACCCCAGGGAGCACTGCTCTTAAGTCAGCTTTAGGTCAGGCTGAGCTTCTAAGACACAGCAAATCCCAGCATTACACAGCAATTCGCCCAAGTTCCAGACATCCACCTGTGTAGGGAATTGAGGACCTGCACTGTGCATCCCTGAAGCTAGGGTCTTTTTCCCCCTTCCGTCTCTTGAACATTTTCAGGATGCCCTGAGTGGATCTTTGAATTGAAAAATGTATTTTTTACACATTTTATATTGTTATGAAGAATATTTTTCTAAAAAAAATAAAGGCAAAGTAAAGAAAAATTCCACCCCACTTTAAAAATGCTTATATACATTATGTCACCATTCCCAGAAAGCAAAAACAAAAATGGACAAATGGAGCCAGCAAGCCATTGGATTAAGAGTTCACATAATACATACTATGTTTTTTAATGCAGCTCAGGCAAGGAGCACAGCATTAGAGCTTTAAGCAAAGCTCTTCTCTTATGTTCACTCCAAAATGAAGATACTGTTACTCTTACCTTGGTGTGGATAAGGACAACAAGCAACATGATTCCCACCACTGCCAGCTATCAGGGATGAAGTCACATTATACATGCAAAGGCTAAAAGTGCACAGAGCCACAGGAGGACCTGTCCCCCTCCCTGAAGGAGCTCACCTTGATTGCTTAACTTTGCTTAAGCAGGCACAATCCCCCAGACACAAGGGAGAGAGTGGTGAGGTCCACAGCCTGAGGCTGTAAGCTTCAGCCTGCTTCTCCTCACTCCTGTGTTCAGCTCCTGTTGCCTGCTGCCTCCATACTACACTTTGGCTTTAGAGTTAAGGAGAGGTGTAAATGTTCAGAAAAAGCAAGAAAGTACCTCTCTTAGTAGGTGGAATTTAGCTTCCTGAATTTTCAAAAAGCATTTTGTGGTTGCTTTTATAGAAGTAGGTATGTACCTTCTGGAGGAAAGGAGAGAAGGGGAAAGGCTTCTACTGCAAGGGTAAAGGCTTTATTTGTTGGTTTTCTGTACCAATAAAATCAAATTACAGGTGTCAAGTGACATTTGCTTCAATGCTAAATATCTTATGTTAAGATGTCAATTAAAGTTTTTCTGAGGAGGAAAGTTCCTCAGCAAAGCATGAATGTATTAAGAATGAGTATACCATTCCCCAGAGGACAGAATATAAAACAACCTGTCAAGTAATCAAAGATAACCAAAGAGAATGTGTTAACTCCCTGATGTTTTTTTCTGTTCGGCATCAGGTGAATGCAAGATCTTTTACCACCTGACGGAGCCCTGTTCTATTAATTCTTTGCTTTTCTCCTTCCATGCCCCTTTTATCAGCGCTAAAAAGCTTCACAAACTGGTGGCTGACACAGACACACACTGACTGAGCATTATTTTAAGGACAACACCAACTTCTACCAGCTAGAAAAATCTGTCAAGCACACACATCACTTAAATAAATAAAGCACAGCTATGCTTTGAAACATATTACTGAACTGTTAATGAAAATTAAGATGTATTCAGCACTGGAAGCCTGTAGTTTTTACATGCTGGTAAGAGAGACCAATGGCATTTGGTTTGACACATCCGCGAGGATTTTTCATCCTTAATTCTTAACAGAAGGCAACAGAAAATTCCATGAATTCAAGAAACTGTTCCAAATAAAGCTTTTCATATTTTGACTGAAAATATGCAATGTGATATAAGATCACATTGTAGGACCTGGAAACACCTGCAATCTGGAAGTCAGAATTGTATCCTAAACTAATAAGACACTTAATGTACACCAACTGAATCCAAATAGACTACTACCTGGAGATGTAAGTGCTTGGAATGGGGTGAGCTCTACTATACCAAGAACTCTCCTTAGTTCATTCTAAAAAAAACAACAAAATCCCTCACCATGGACAAGAGCTGATGAAGATACTTGGGTTTATTTCCTTAAAATAAAACCCCAAACAAACAAACAAAAGCCCATCCCAAAAAATCACCCACAGGTAACCCATGATCAACATGCTTTGTAAAAGATCAGTTTTACGGTCTAACTTCTGCTCCCACTTCAACAAATTAAAATGGAGAAAATCTGGCCTAGGACACATAAATTACTTTTTTCCCAGGCTATCTAGACAGAACAGTATTTCTACTCTGAATCTCAACTTGTTGCAACACATTTTTAACATAAAAATTGCACTTTCTCTCCCCCTGAAATCACTTTTAATTAACAATGCTTTAGAATACAATGCATAAAGAGAAGGGAAAAGCAGAAGTCTTTGTTTTAGGTGTTAAAAGTCACATGCATAGCCTTCTGAGCTCTATTAAAGGGCTATTTAGAGGTAGTCAAAGTTCATTATGAATGCTTACCTTTTTTCCTCCTGTTACAAATTGCTTGAAGTGGGATCTTACAAATTGAGGATGAACAGCAACAATCTGAGGATGATGGAGGAAGAGGGAAAGAGGATTGTGGCTTAAATAAGACTTTACATGAAGCACCACATCACTTCTTAAATTAGATAACCCTTTGTCAATTATCAAGTATTACAGCTGCGTTCTTTCTCTGAAGTAAAGCCTAGTTGTTTCAGACACTTGGTTGTTTTTCTTAGAAGATAATTCTTCATATTATATGATGTATGACAAGCGTGACACTGAGCGCCATGTTGCACTGAACAGTTACTTTTCTTTATAGCAGGCTGCAGAATTAGGGCCAATCAGAACAGGACTGCTGTGAGCAAGAGTTACCCCAATTAAATCTGGTCTGGGGCCTGCCTGAAGGGCACGCATACCTCAGCCCTGTCAGAGGACAACACTGTGTAGCATCTTACACAGTCTCTTTGCCTTATGTGTTACAATGCCAAGTGTGGAGATCCAGCTGTATGAGCAGTAAAGGCCCTAGGAGGCGAGTGAGTCACATCTGGCATGAGTGAAAACTTAATGATCTCATTCCTTTCCCCTGTCACACCCTGAAGAGCAACAGCACCATGGAAGACCCCAAGCAGAAAAATGCAAACATTTGCCCACACCGCCTTTCCTCTTGCAAGAAATGTTTCTTGTTAAAAAGTACTGGATTTTCCCATATGCCTAGTAGATGTCCTTTTTTCAACAGCCAGGCAGACACACTTCTTTAAAGCAGAGTTATACTCAAGTCTTCCCTTCTGATTGGGCACATCAGTATCACTGCCCATTGCCTTATTTTGAGGCAGGTTTATTGAATATGAACTGGGTTGACCTCCCATTTAGTAGAATCCTCAGAATTTGTATCACAAATCTACAACGAAATATGTTGAGATGGGTAACACCTGAAACAGGACAATTTCTCTTCCACTTTCTTTTTGTATTTGAAAAACTCAGTAATACTTTTTACAAAACCAAGATTGGCTTTCTTCCTACCTAACCAGATCAAAAGCTTTTATATTGAGATAGAAAACTATTTCCTAGTTACTTCAATAACATTGTAAGGAAGTGCTATTCTTCTCTTTCATTTATATTGAATGTGACCTTTCTGTTATTAAAGACAACACCATCACAATTACTAAAGATTAAAACAAGCACTTACTTTAATAGGACAGTCAAATGTTTCATGAAATTCTTCTGCTGAATATAATCCAAACACTTGTACCTGAAAAGGTATATTGAAAATCCAAAATTATTTACCTGATTTACACTGAACAATTAACACTGAAAGTAAAAACCTAACAACTAGAAGATCAATTTGAATGCTAACAGTGACATCTTTTTTCGTAAAGGAAGACACAATTAACAATTCAGAGCTAATTGATACAGCTTGGTCTTCTACAGTGACATATCTCTAATATTTGCAGCAGTACGGAAGTACTTTTATGAATATTTTTCCTCTTTTTTTTTTTTTTTTTGTTACAGTCACAGTAAAAACAGTAAGTTCCTTTTGCTTTAGGCTGATCAAATCTGTTTAACAGATAGCAACCTAAATATGGTAAGAGCAACAGAATAACATTCAGGAGAAAATAAATTAAAAATTCTTCCTTTCTGAGAAAGAATGGTAGGATTTTTTCCCTCCAAGCAATACAGGGTTTACATAAGAAAAGAAACTTGTGACAATAAAGCAAAACCCGCCTGAAATCCAGGTTCCATATATTTCTAGGCATCCTTTCCTCCTCCCAAGTGCATACAGTGCAATTTTGTTTTATTCCATGATCACTGGAAACTTCTTTCTCTGAAGATTCCTCCCTTCTCATTTATGTTGAGGTATCAGTACATTTAAGAGTCAGCAAAGGAGTTGCAACCATAGACAATCATATCTATCAGAATCAATCCATCTGAAGAAGGGTCAATATTGAATTAAAAAAAAAGTTTTACTGTCAAGAGAATTAACAGATTTTTAAAATGTTTCCTCGCCTTTAATTCAGAACAAGTACAGAGATATCAAGTGTTAATGAAATATTATTAGATGATATGACTTCAGAATAAGGTACCTTCAGATTGTTTTAAGTACAGCCCTCTTTTGGACTCATGTCTCCTCATTCAATAAACAATATTCCCTCTCCTTACTGTCAGATGAGACAGTTGACTGCCTAGTTCCTGCAGAATTTAGGAATAAAATGGGGCAGAAGACTTATGGCCAGGAATTAGTAACTGATTTACTAACTATGCTTTCCAGAAAGAATAATAAATGGTTTGCTTTTTCATTGTTTTTAAGAGGCTTTCACCCACTGTCAGAAGGTGTTGAAACAAACTCATCCAAGGAGAGATGAACAGCACTGGGGGAAGGGAGAAAAAAAGAGCATCCCATGGAATGATCAGTGAGGAAATGTATCTGACAGCAAATCTACTTAAGAATGCTCTCAGATAGGCTCTCATTATTTTCTGGAAAATTTTCTGGAAAAGGTAATCCCTTCAGTAACTGTTCTGCATGTTCAGCATTGGACTCAAAAGTTCTAAAACATCTTTTAACCTTATTTCTTTCTTCCCATCGTGACTCCTTCAGACGGGAAAAAAAAATAATAGTAATGAGAAAACATAAATCCCTTTAGAGAAAGACCTGAAGAATAAAGTCAGTAAATATCAGTAATGGTCCACAAAATGTGAGGTTTAATTGCTCTAAAAAGATCAATTCAGAGCCCTAGAACAACCAAAATTCCTGCAGATGGTCAAGAAGACAAAGTAAAAACACTAAACTTCAGGGAAACTACAAGAGGAACTAAGCCATCTGCAAGGAACTAGGACATCCTTGGAGTGGCTCAAAGTTCAGCAGTCTCAGCGAAGTAAAAAACATCTCCAACCACCTCACTTTCCTTTCAAGCTTGTCTCCTGGATACATCTCCTAAGCATTATCAGCTCAGTCCTTTACTCATTAGCAAATATACTCCCTCTAACAACACACTTTAAAAATACTTCTGCATGCACTGTGTAGGGCTGAGCTACTGCTCCAATGGATTAGAAAAATCAATATTTGGAGACTGTGAGATGTATCACAAAGCTGTGATTATGTAAGCCAGCCAAAGGGTTGTATTTGAATTGGACCTGGCTGTAAGCCTAGAAAACCTTTGGGCTGATGTTTAGAGGATTTTGCTTTCTGGGTTTTTGTTTTTATCAGCTGGCACATCATATTCAGTACAACAGCCTACACAAAGTAAGAAACAGAGGAGAGAGAAAATTAGACAGAAAAAAAAAGGAGAAGAAAAAAGAACATACACTGTTAAAACATAACACTGCAAATTCTGTGAAAGCAGAATCCTCAAAAATTACAAAACAGCCCTCTCAAATTACAAATAATTAATCAAAATTGGCAACAGTGCCTTCAACATTTTCCTAATATATCACTGAATACGGCAATATGATATTTCTTTTGGAGTATTACAGCAACATGGAGTGAGGTAAGAGGAAAAAACAATTCTGCAAAAAATACATGCTATCATGTTTACTCTAGAGACATCATCTAACAGTTTATTACTTCTTAATGTCTCATATTCTTCAGAAAGAAAGTGATCCTTTTGCTATTACAAGCCTATATTGGATTTATCTATTTCTACTTTCCATGCTCACTCTGTTCACGATGCTCTTAGGCAGCTGGAAAAAGGATTTTATGATTCCCCTACGTTTTGCGAGTCCTGTCTGATTTTAAATATCTAGAACCCACCACCCCAGTGCATCCAGACTTAGCTGCCTCTTTGCTTCCACATGTGGAATATCTAAGCAACCTTGAGTGACCAAAAGGCAGGAAAACAAGTCACGTTTCTTGAAAAATTATCCATGTAATATCAATGTAAGTCACAGATATTCTTAACATCAATGTTGTTACAGGCATTAGAGATGACACTAAAACACACAAGCACATGGGTTTTCAATATAATTTATATTTCTTCATATAAAAAAAGTTACAAGCCAGAATAAGAGTGCCAATTACACTCTTATATAATGACATGGAAGCTTTAGCAAAATTGGGAGTCATATCCAGGTTTTTCAAGACAGTATACAATTAACTACATACAAAACTAACACAAAAAACCAATCTAAAAATCTCCACAATTCTGAGGATGCCAGCCTGCTTCCTGTTCTATGTATCTGAGCACCAAAATTCTCTTATACCCTAACATTTCAATACCCACCATCCAGAGTAGAGGGCTGGTGTTGGTTATGATTTCTGCTCCTTTCCATGACAGTGGTGATGTGCTGCAGCTGACTTCATTAGAAAGGAAGATTTTCAAAGAACCAAATGTGTAGTACAGGAAAGCTGCAAGTGGCTCCCAGAGCATTTACTGGACATGTATGACATACATGCAAAAGGTTTTGACATTGGGTCTGGATGCTGATTGTCAAGAAGAGGGTTAGAAAATTGTACTGTGCTTCTGTGCTCTCCCCCCAGTGTATACAGCTAGATCAAATCTAGTTTGAGAGTCAGAAAAAAAAGTAGTAAAATAAAATATATCAGCAGAACAGATATGAGGAGGAGGTTCTCATCATAAGGCCTTCCTGCAAGAAAATAAATTGTTTCCATCTCTATCATATTGGATCCACTTCGATATGTGAAAATACACTCTGCTTATAGCAAAAGAGAATGTATCTTCATTAACTGGTAGAATATACTTGGAGCTGACTCAAAATTCCCAGGCCTCATCTTTACACCTGCTTTTTTGTTTAAAACTGATTTAAGAAAATGAAACTGTTTTACTGTACTGCTTTACTGTTATTTTCCCCCTTGTTTTTTTTAAAGGATTTCAACATTTTTACATATTTAATCAAGTTCATAAAGACTTTGTAACTACTTGTACAAGTATTTTAACTGTTCACAATATCAATGCTCCCACTGTAGTAAGGTAAGAGCTATAAGGAACAAAAGTTACACTTTTGTTATGACCAGAATCTATAAATGCTATATTATCTGGCTGGGAATCTGCAATCTGCCATTTTCTTATACAGTAGCACAACATAAAACTATTTATTTTAATCAATTTCAGGGGTGGATCATTTCACAGACAGGAGCCTTTCTGGATCATGTGGAAAATCTAACTTCTCAAATACCTACATCTTTCAAATCTCCAGATGAGTTTTTCACAAGTGTTGAATATGGTGAAGCATCAATGTCCCTGGACTCTATGAATGCAAATATGCTGAATATTGTCCCTGTGATACTACATCCCTGTGGCTGTGGGACTGTATTTCAGACTGCCTTGTATAGTATGTAATGCCATACACTGGATCTACAACTGCTATTTCACTAAATGAAGACGGAGTCACCATTTAAAGTATTGAAGCCTTTTCAAATAGAACTACACCAGAGTAGAGATTATGGGTTTTTCAGTATTTCTGAAATGAAATAAGTATATTTAATATTAGCTTAGTATACAAAAAAATGTGTATGGCTTGCAGTCTCACCACAGCACAGTGGATTACTGACAGTCATCCACAGTCACATCTGAGGAGCCCTTACAGTAAATGCTTGCTCCCCAACACTATAGGAAAGCCCAAACCAACAATGCTAGCTCAACATTTTTATTAGCTTGCACAGTTACTGACCCTTGCCTTATCTTGCTTAGACAAATAGGATACTCTTGTGGTGTTTCACACAGGATGTAAAATTCTATAACCACTTTGATAGCCACTAGTATCCTAATTACTGGGCCAAGATACTGATATCAAGATATCTCTCAGAAATAAAAGGCTGGATACACAAACTGGCTGCCTACCTGTTGAGGGACTAAAACCTCTATTTGGAATGAAAAAATGCAAATGCACACAGCCTAAAGGGGTTGTTTCCCCATTTTTCCCATTGCAAATCCCAGCTATATTTTAATTTAAAGAAGTTCAACTGAATGCAACATTAGGATTACCAACACTCCTCCTCCCCCAAGTCTACTGTGTAAGTTGGATATTGAGAAATTATTTAAATTACTTTTAATGCACTGCATTTGTATATGGGCACTATATTAAAAAATAAGCTTAAATACACACTGTGCATTAGAATTTTATCATTGCAAACCAACTTTAGAAAATACTGTCATCCACTGAAAAAACAAAAATACATTCTTATAACTGGAAAATCAATCACCAAAACCACTAAATGTCACAGCTCAACATTCCAGAGAAGCACTGATAATTGCTACTTATACACTACACAAATGATATATGTCCTCAGTCAAGGAAGCAGGTTTTTTAGGAAACTGTACATACATTGATTTTACATTTATTTAATGTGGCTGTTGTAAGACACTTTGTTCTTCTGATAAACTATGATTGTTTATCAAAAGATTCTGTAATTCAAGACAAACATTCATAAAGTGTGTGAGAATGAAAACCACCAGCCCACAGAAATCATGTCCACAAAATCCAATTTTGTGGATTTATAGCAGAAAGGCATTAAACTACTGTCTTGCAGGAACAGCAGAGTAGTCACTGAAGTATAACTGGCACAGTAGTAATGATTAAGTTGACATGTCCTCCTGTCACAGCTGTTAATCAGCTTAATAGCAGTTACATTATTGACATTCTTGTAATTACTTTTCCTACAGCATATTTGTGCAAAATATATTTGACTTTAATTTTGAGTATTCAAAGATGAGTTCAGTTCTCAAAATGTATGGTCAAAGTAGTGGTGCTCAATGCAGGAATCAACTCCAGAGGTTATCACAATTATCCTAGTATAATACTAGGACTACCTGCTACCTCAACAAAGTATAAAAAGATTTGTTGTACCTTCCCATCTTCTGAGCAAACACCCATGTGTTCTCCACTTTCATCCAGGCTGATCTGATTTATCTTCACTGGGCTCTAGAGAAAGAAAACAAGGAAAAAATACTTTTAAACTTATATCACCAATGACATGCTTTAACATTCCTTGCACTTTGAAAGATTTACGACTGAGTAATGTTTAGTTGCATGAATCAAAAGATCCTCACAGAAAAGGTATTTCTAAGACAAAGCCAAAAGACAGTCTTCTTTCCAGCCTTCTGCCCAACTCCAAAATTTTGACTTTCCTTTTGCAGTTACCTGCCTCAGGGCCCTGGAACTCCCATGAAGTGCCAGGCTCCCAGACCTTAAGCATCAGTGCCTCAGCACCAGGGCTATTAGTTCCTGCTATCAAAACTTTGGATTAAATTTGATGACTGCACAGGCATCAGGACAACAGCAAACTTTTCTATTTTGGTCTGATGGCTAGGCTTGTAATTATTTGTTTTTCAAATTCCTTCTCTTACTTTCATTTTTGGCTCTAATACTGTTCTCAGAAGTGAGTATTATAAGGTACTGAAGTGCAACATAGGTTTACTTGTTCTTAGACAAATACAGAGAAAAGCCTGAAACCATTCCAATTTAATAAATCTTCCCTTCCCTACCCAAATATACTTTTGGTTCTAACCTACAGGGTTAGACAGCATATGCTACTGTTCACTTAGCTTAAACAGCTCTTCATACCTGAGGTATGGAGGGCTAGCTCATAACATCATTTGGATAAACTGATGCACATCCTCTTGCATACAAAAACCAATTCAATTATATTCAGGTACCAAGAAACGTCTTATGTACCATGATCCTGATTTCACCCTCTGTGACAAATAGCTCATCATTTCAAGAATCACTGAAGGATCTTCCCACAGGCAAGTCCCTCACACTTTTAAGAACCACTTTTCTTATTTTCATAAAACATTGAATGGATTGAACCACAACTTCGACCACTCCTGTGGTTCTGAGCATGATAAAAGAAATCCATCATACATTTGTGTAAAAACAAAGTGTCACTGGAAGAACACTGGAGTTGTGGGATCACATTAGATGCTACACAACTGTGTCTGAAGTATCACAGGTCCTTATATATGCTATGGCAGTTGGAATTGCATTAAAAGTTTATAATAAATATATAAAAACACACTCTCCACATGGGCTATTCTACAGCAGATAAATTGAGGTGTTTTCACACCCTCTGGAAAGTTTTTCCCCCCATAATCTTTCACACACACAACAAATTCCAACTCAGAGAAAGGGAAGCTTTCCTCTCATCCACTTTGAAAACAGTATATGCCCAAATCATATTTTCTAGAAGCTTTTTTATAATCAAGGTTGATTGAACAACTGAACACTGCACTGCCATTGTTGCCTGATGAGTTGAATATTACACTGGCCTTTTGCCTTCCCAATTCCTTGTGTGCAGAATATATAATTCTTGGTGTCACCACAAAATGGCACCTGGAAATATTGCAATTAATGCTTATCACAAAGTGGTCTTTCCACAGTGTGTTCTTTGCAAAGGAGTTCACTGGGAATTTAAACAAATTTTCCTTATACTTATGTGCTCCAGAAGTATTTTTGTTTGCCACAGACTGGTTATGCTGAGTTGCTACATTTCAAGGTCAGACACCAGTGCATGACTAGCAGTGCAGGCAGCTGGTGCACATTCCACAGCTGTGTTCCTCCGGTCCCATTTAGGGGGTATAAGCCGAAGAGCACAGCTCAAGCCCATCAACCTAATAGTGTGGCCAACATCCTTGGAAAAGCTCTATTGTCAGATATTACACACAGAATTGGCTAATTCCAAGACTGGAGGATGCTAAGTAAGGCAGGATGTATCAGTTGTCAGTCCGACTTTCTAGAATCTTCATAAACAGCATGTACTTTTATTCCTGCCTTGCCTTGAAAAATGCCTTTCTAAATTTCTGTTTTGCTCATCAAGGTGCAAGAGAAGACTTTGCCTCTGTCTAGGGGCGGGCATAGGGAAAAAGTCTGCATTTCTGTACCATTCCCTCTACTACCAGGAGCCCCTCTGGCCTTCTGAAAGGACATGCATAGAAAGTTTTACTGAGTTTATCACAGAAGTGTCAGGGGATTTTTGTTCTGGGCTGCATCTAAGTTGCCATTACAACTTTCCCACTAAGTTTCTTCTCTTCATTTTGCAATTGCTAAGACAAAACGTCTGTCTTCAGTAGTACTGTCTAGGCACAGGGTGATACACTAAGGTACGCTGTTCAACCGGTCATGTTCTTCTCATTACTCCTGCACCTACATCCACCATCAGGCTGACATCCCAGCAACAGCAGATCTGGCAGCGCTCCAGTGTGATGGGCCTCGTTGGAGGCACTACTGCAACAAAACCTAAGACAAAATTACACAAACCAGGACACACCAGAGGAGCTGACAGCTCCATCCTACAGTCCACACTACTCCTATTTTCCTGTCATATGGCTTTGATAAAGCTTGATTCTGAAAAAATGAAGTGTAGAAAATAGGCAAAGCGGACTACAGAAGATATCTTCACATAAACACTGAAGCCGAGGATCAGGATGATGGAATTTATCTGTTGTAATGTGAAAGCCATATGGCAATGCTTTGGAGATTAAATGTGTGATTGTACTCAGGTAATTAACAGTGCTCAGTAAGGCAAAACCTCTCCTGCAGGATACTAAGGATACCAGGAAGGGCTTCTACAGGTATGCGGCAAGCAAAAGACAGACTAGGGACAGAAAAGATGTGGGAAGAAAATAGAAGACTTGGCTACCCTGGATGAGGAGGAGGCTGGGGCTCTCAAGGACTTCTGTGCCTCTGTCTTCACTGGCAAGTGCTCCAGCCATGCCACCCAAGTCAAGAAAGGCAGATGCAGGGACTGTGAGGATAAAGATCCTGAGCCCCCTGTACGAGAGGATCAGGTTAAAGATCATCTAAGGAACCTGAATGTGCACAAGTCCATGGGACCCAATGAGGTTCATATGTGGGTCCTGAGGGAGCTGGAGAAGAAGTTGCTGAGCCACTATCCATCATTTTTGAAAAATTGTGTCAGGTGAAGTCCTTGATAACCGGAAAAAGGGAAATAAAATCCTCATTTTTAAAAAGGGAAAAGTGGAAGATATGGGGAACTACTGACCAGTCAGTTTCAGCTCTGTGCCAGGCAAGGTCACACAGCAGATTCTACGGGAAACTATGCTAAGGTACCAACAAAGAGATGACTAGTAACAGCTAAAACGGTTTTACAAGGAGAAAATCATGCCTAAAAAATCTGGTGACCTTCTATGACAGGGCTACAGTGTTAGTGAACAGGGGCAGAGCAACTGACATTGTCTACCTGGACTACATTGTCTACCTGGACTAAATGCAAAGTACTTCACACTCCTGCATGACATCCTTGTCTCCAGATTGGAGAGACAGGGATTTGATGGATGAACCACTCAGTGGATACAGAACTGGCTGGATGGCCACACACACAGAGTTTGGGTTAATGGCACATTGTCCACATGGACACCAGTGACTGGTGTCCCTCAGGGGTCCATACTGGGCCTGATACTGTTCAACATCTTTGTTGGTGACATGGATAGCGGGACCAAGCGCACCCTCAGCAAGTTCACTGATGACACCAGTCTGTGTGGTGTAGTTGACACGATGAAGGGAAGGGATAATGGCATCCAGAGGGGCCTTGACAGATGTGGGCTGAAGCAAATCTCATGAAGTTCAACAAAGCAAAGCACAAGTTCCTACACTATTGGGGCACACAAGACAGGTGATGGACTTTGGACCTGGTTAGCATAAGAGATTTGATAACAGGATGCCTTGGCAATAGCAAACAGAACTTTGAGGATTAAATCAAGATTGCAAGAAGATTAAATCAGACGGACTTACTGGAAAAAGAAAATTACATCAAACTCTTCAAGCACGAGATGCTAAATGCAAGAGATGTTGTAAAATGCATGTTTGTTTATGTGATAATTAACCCAATCCTGGTAGTAAAACATTAGTTACCTTCCTAGAATAAGTATATAAGCAGTTGTACTTCACAATAAATTTGGATTCTTTGACCATTTAATGGAGTCCCCATCTCTCTTCATTGCCGACACTACACCTGGGTCACTGCAATCCTGGATACACCAATGGTTTGGGCAGAGAAGTGACTGAGAGCAGCCCTGCTAAGAAAGACTTGCGGCAGATAGGCGATGAAAAACTCCACATGAGCCTGCTGTGTGTGCTCATAGCTCAGAAAGCCAATCAAGTCCTGGGCTGCATCACAAGGAATGTGGCCAGGAGGTCAAAGGAGGCGATAGTGCCCCTCTACTCTACTCATGTGAGATCCTAATTGGAGTGCTGCATTCAGTTCTGGCGTCTCCAATATCAGGAGGAAACAGTTGGAGGAAGTCCAGAGGAGTCATGACGTTTGTAAGAAGACTGAAGTACCTCCTTTATGGAGACAGGCTGAGAAAGCTGAGGGTGTTTAGCCTGGAGAAAAGAAGGTTGCATGGAGACCTCATGGCCAACTTCCAGTACCTGAAAGGGACCTACAAGAAAGTTAGGAGAGGGACTCTTCATCAGGAACTGTAATGATAAGACAAGGAGTAATGAGTACAAATGAGAAAGAGGAAATTTAAGTTCGATATTAGGAAGAAATTATATACTGTGAGTGTGGTGAGACACTGAAGAAGTTACCCAGAGAGGTTGTAGATATCCCAAACCTGATACTGTTCAAAGCTAGGCTGAATAAGGCCTTGAGCAACTTTGTCTAGGGGAAGGCGTCCCTGCCCATGGCAGGGGAGATTAGAACTATGTAATCTTTACATTCTAATCACTTAACATTCTGTGATTCTAAGATTCTAGAATGTTGTCAGTGGAAAAAAAGGGTGATTCCAGAGCATTTGCATTTTTCCCACATTCAAAATAGCACACAATACTTCCATACTTGTTCTATTTCTAAACAGAAATTCCATGATACAGTGCTTCATAACAGTATATATATTATAAGTAGCAATTCGGTACAAGCCTTCTGCATGCCCAACACCTCCATCAGTTGCTATTAACTTTTTCTTTCTCCTATTATTTTTTCCTTTTTGCCTGCACCATACACAGATGACAATCAGGGAAAACAACTAAATTCAGCTAAAAGAGATCTGCTCATTTACACAAACCTCTAGCTAAGTTTTGACAGGAAATGACACACACAAGGCAAAGCAAACACAGAGTAAAGTTTTTTCTGTACTCAAGTCAAACTAGTACATTGACTATTAGCCTACTCACTGACATTACAAGTCAGAACTTTCTGTGGAGCTCAGAAAGTGACGGTAGTCTAGGCGGAATATCACATGCATTTTAAAATAAAGCTTCAGGAAGAACTCTTATACCAGACTCTTCTTGTTCGGAGTTAAAAAAGTCAAGCCTATGATTTCCAGAACTATGTTCCACTGGAAAGCTGTTTGAGAATCAAGATATCAACCCATCCAGGAAATCAGAAAGAAAAGACCACAGATAAAATTGGTACATATATTATCTAAACCAAAGTGTTTCTTCCAGAATCAGTTCCAATTCTTCTTTTCATAACCATCATTTGTTTAAATATACTTCTGTGCCAGCCAGAAAAGCTACTTACTATTTCAAATTTAATTGCATTAAATTAATTAAATTAAATAGCATTAAAATTAATTGCATTCAATTGCATCCAATACCCTGTGAATAATTTTGATATTTTAGAAAGGAGGAACACAAATAATATTGTGGGTCACCCCCTCCCACCTTGCTTTTATTTTTCATTTTTTAATTAAAAGTTATAAACTCCTAAGTTTATAACATAAAGTTACAACCGCCTTTCCCTTGAGGTTTTTTTTAAAGCTTTGTCCAGCTAACCCACTGATGAGTTTATTTGTCTGATAAAAGAAAACAGGCTTTGGATTTTACAGTAAAGGAATAAATGCCCCCCCTGCACAATCTACCTTTACATGTCTACAAAAGATGAAGAATCACTCAAGGTTAGAGAAGACAAAAGTAGTCACTAACTCATCATAATCTGAAGGACTGATTAATTTAATACAATTGGAACCATGATATGCACTGGGGTTTGGTCACTTGACTGTTGTAAAGGTATTTTAAATGTGTGTTGGAAAAAAACTGTAAGATGTAAAAGAACCTAAAATTTAAAACACATGATAGAGATGATCTAATCTTAAACCTCATGTCATAAAACCAGAGGCATCTGTATATAAAATGTTGAAAAAATGATTATTTATTATTTTATTAGCACTACATTGGATAACCTTTTTTGTACTTAATCAGGACCCCTACCATTAGGCAATCAAGTAAAAATACACAACAACTTTGTGATCAGAATGATACTTCCAGTATTTTATAAGTGATAATAATACACATTGAATTTCTTAAGCAACATAATTCAAATTTGGCAATAAGTTTGATCCTGTTAGTTAGGAATGGAAATACACTTAAATTATTTACCTGGAAATAGCTTCAGAATTTCATACACTTTTGAAGTACCAGCAAAGAAGGAAGAAATACCTTCAGCTGAATTTCCATTAGCTGCAGTTTTCTTCCTGATGGAGACATGTTTGGAATTCTGGACAACATAAGTAAGTTTGACTGTTCAAAATCAATAATGTCAAGCTGACACTATAGAACAAAAAAAAATGTTACCTTAATGGACGAAAGAGAAGTTTAGGTAGCAGGAGAGAAAGCTAGCAGACACCTTGCACATAAAGATCTAAATGCAGACTTTTGCAAAATCCTAAATTTAAAGGAAAGGAAAATCAAATATCTAGCAGCAAATGTACCTCATGTGATAATCAATTACCTAATGTAAAATGCTTGAAATAAATGCTCTTACTATGGATTAAGTCAGCTCTTCAATTAGGAGTAAATTCATGGCCACTCAGAAAGCTTCTTTTAATTGTCTTCTTTGTGGCAACTCCTTCTCCCCTGACACTCATCATCAACCCACCTTATACAATCAGTCCCCCAATGGTGAACCTGAGAAATCAATCCGCTAATGTATAATTTGTAAAGCTCCCCCGACTAACAAATGGATAATTGATTCTTTCACAAATGCTGCATCCCAATGGATTTGAAGTGGATGAACATGAAACATAAGACTGGATTTCACTCCAATTCTGTGAGAAATGCAATATTTACAAGCTAGGAATCTAAACATTTTAATAGTTGTCTGTGACTTCATGCCTTTTAGCCATGGTTTGCAGGCAAACCACATGCACATTAGGAGTGTGAAAAGCAAAGCACTGTTCAATCATACTTACAGCAAAGTAAGTATTGCAAAGTAACCTCATTTTACTTCATGAGGTTCCAATCACTTCTACAACCCCCTTAATCAGTGCTTTCATCCACTCTTTTAAAAGAATTTTCATAAACTTTTCCTAAATTAATTTAAACATAATTATTTATCTGTGTGTGAGGAACCAATTTAGCTTTGATTTATCTAAACGCTGATTGTCAGGGGCACATGGGGGAGGGGTTGCACATCTGCCACATGCAGGAGGCAACTTGAAGAAGCCTTGTCTCTGGAAGGACTTCACCTTAGCAACATGGGACTTCACCTCCTCCCATGGGACAGCCAGTAGGAGACACTGAACTCCCAGCAGGCAGACTTTGGGAAGAGCCAGAGAGCATAAAAAGTAACCGCACCACTAGCAGTGGGGGGCTTTGGAGACTATGCTTTTTGCATTGGGGGCTTTTGGGTTTTAGGCTTTTAGTGTCTTTCTGGGGACTTGTCTTTTGGCCGGGGGCTTTTGAGACTTGCTTTTTACCTCTGTCTTCAGCCGGCTGAGGGGCCCGACGCTGCTCGCTGCTGTGCCCTTGCGGGCTTGCTCGCTCCCTCCTCTGCCCTGATCCCAGCCTGCCTTTTGGCTCTTCTGCCTTCGCTGGCTCTTGCTCGCCCTCGTGCCTGTCCTGCCTCCCTGGGTCCCTGACCATCGCCCTGCCGCTTCACCCGCGCATCCTTGCCTGAGCTACTTGCGTTCAACCCGGCTGCTCCGATCGAGCCCCGCACTGCGACGCTCGCCCCGACCCTGTCCAGGGTCCTGAAGCTCCGGTCGGAGCGCCTACTCCGCCCGTCTGGTGCCGTCGCTGCGGGAGCCGCGCCTGCGAAGCCGCGCCTCTTCGCGAGCCGCGCCGGCTCCTTAGGAGCCAGCCCGTGCACAGGCAGGCAGCGTGCGCACCGCCCGCCGCCCGGACACCGGCGGCACTTCCCCCTGCCTCGCAGGTGGCAACGCCCTCTTTTCCTCTCCCCTCTCTCCCTCCTCTTTTCCCCACTCCTTTTCCATTTTCGATCCTTCTTTTCCAGCCCTCTTTCGTTTGGGCAACTCCTTTTTCTTTTTGCTTTTTTCATTACCAATAAACAGTTCTCAGATACAACGTCTGCCTTATTTGGCTAAATTTAGTTCCTGACCATCCATTTCTAAAAGAACTCCTTGCAGTTTCCCTCAGGGGGATGCGACACCGTGCATACACATACACATATATACTGAAAGAAGAAAAATACCCAAGGGTCTTTTCTGCTATGTGAATATGTCTGGACCTGCATAATGATTATGTAGCTATTCTCCATACTAAGGCAAATTGTATGTACACAGTTGCATTGTAATAAAAAAAACCTGTCTCTTAAATGAGCCTACTTTTCATTTATTCATGTTTCATCTGTATGCCATTCACATAAACAAGCATGTAAAGCTCCAATGTACAGCAACATGATCAATCAACCCATGGTTGTATATGTTAGCCTACTGGAGTATGGACTACCATCATTATGTTTGTATTATTTCCACCATGGCGGAGGTATCCAAGTGTAAAATACTGATTTGCAAACAGAAACCACCTCAGTTATTGTCATAACTAAGCTAATGTTTGTATTTTGTCATAACAAAATACAAACCTTGCTCCATGCAGGACAAGTACCTTGCTTTGAAAAGCACCCCAAATCCTCAGCAACAGCTAAGCACAACTGTATTATATGTTGTGTGTCCCATCACATATCCAGAGATCTCCTGTAGTGAGGAACTGTCTTTAAAAAGAAACTAAATCCATGCACTTCTCTTGCCCCAAATGCTGCAGTGTCGCACTGACATATATTTCTTGTATTAGTAGAATTTCATTGATACAATACAGGCAAAAGCAACTTGAAACCCAAATTCTGATGCTGTACCATGATTTACCCATAAAAAGGTAGAAGTACACACATACCTTACATATTTACACATAGCTGAGAAACAGAGCACAATAACACAAAAGTCTAAATTGAAAGTGCAGCTGTAGGAATTAAAGAAAAAGATGTTCACCACTGCCTGCAATGAAGTAGCATACTCTATATTTACAACATCTAAAGTTACATTTGCTGAAAATTTACTAATATCGACACCACCATTTACTAATATCCACACCAAGGTTCAGTTCAACAATATTAGCAGTGAAATTCTGGTAAGTGAGAACCCTTGCTCCATTGCATTTCCTATAACACTCTTGAATCTGTCATTCTCCAAATGAAAAATGGGCGATTATGTTGGTTAGAAGAAAACGGAGGGGGGAAGGCTCAGGGGAGTGACAAGGTCTGGGACACAGAATAACAACAACATTAACTTTTATCTTGTCTGCAGGAAGGCAGACCTTAGCTACAAAAACCAAAGACCTCAAAAGCTTGTCTAAAACGAAGGGAATATGAGGACAAGAAGTCTCTCATATATATAGTCTAAGACAGTGAGAAAGAACAAAAAGCCTACAGTGATTTCAATATTTTCCACATCAGTGAATCCCTTAACCTTGTTTATCAACTGCAGGGACTAAGAAAAAAAATCCAAGGGGAAAAGAAAATATTAACAAGCAATCTCCCTAAATCTCTACTAGTTACTAGATAATCAGAATGCTTGTTTAGGATTGATGGAACTATTACCAAAACCAAATCTATACTGAAAGCTTAGACTACTTCCTAGCAGAATCGAACTGTTAGCTAATTCCTGACGGATCCAAAGAAAAATCTCTTTTCTATTAAAACACTGCTGTGTAAGGAGATATCCTCCTGGGAACTCTGTGCCAAAGTAAGCAAACTACTCCCATTTCCTTCTCCCCCCAGGTGCCCTTTGCCATCCTCTGTGTAACTGTAGGGCTCTTCAACAATGTTATGTCCTAAGCCTTCCCCTACTTCTTTGTTGCTATCTGTGTATTAAAGCCATCTGAGAATATGAAGCAATATTCCCAATCACACAGCCATGGAGAAGGCTGAAATACGGGGGGAGGGCTGAGGAAAGTTGGCTGGTGATAGATATATCTTCCTTGGAAAACCCAACACCCCCTGGGGAGAAAGACTATTCCAGGCAATGTAGAGGTTCACCTCACCAGTTTCTGTAACTGCTTTCTTCTCAGAATAATTTGCCAAACACAATGAACTTGTGAGAATTCATCTTTAAATATAAACTTGCAAGAGAGGCTACTGAATTATTAAAATGAGCTTTGAAGAACAGTCCCCAAAACATATCTAAAACTCTGAGGATGTAACTAAGGGGCACTTTCACTGCTTGTTTCTAATGGAATACCACCAGCACTGTCATTAATGTATTTAAGAGAATTCTGTAGAATTCCATCCTTGAAGTGGAAAGTATGAGATTTTACTCCATTTCTTGATAAGCCACATTTCAGAAACGTGGCTAATGAAAAAGGCCAAGCAGGTCATACAGTGAAAATTCTTGTCAGGAGAGGTTTTATTTTTAGACATTATTTTATTGGTACATCCGCCAAACAACTTTTGAAGAAGCAAAGGGGCTGTTGACTATTCTGCTCAGGATGTACTTTTCCCAATTATTTTAGCTTGTCAACCACTCTGCTACAGAAAATGATCCAAACCCAGTGGCTACTGAAATCAGTGAAAAGATCTCCATTGATGGAATCAGAGAGATGCAGAAATATTATAAGGAAATTAATTCCCTTTCCTGGCTGAAAACAACATAAGTAGTCATATTCCTGGCATAGTTAAATATTACACTGGGTTATCAATGCTCAGGCTCAGCCAACACCTACACCAGTGTCATTTTCCATGTAAATTTTCAGTTATCAACACTAATACAGATTGGCATAAGTCAGAGCTACATACAATAATAAACACATTTTCTGATTACTGAAAGCATTGTATTCTCTTTGGACACCAACTCTGCAACTTCCTTTATTTGCAATTATAAACATCTGGCAAAATCTCACAAGTCCACCAGAGATACTCAGTCAATACTGGATGTCTTGTCAGGATCCCAAAAACAGATGCAAACCAACAAGATGGAGGGAGATAGAGAGTACTCACACAAGTAGAAACGGTGTATTATGAAGTGCACTGTAATTTACTGTTAGCAGTATATCACATCCCATATCCTCATTGGGACAGTATGATAGGGAAGGCTAAATATGAAGATTAATTGATCCTGTGCAAGTTCCTCAATGCATTTACATACAAAGAGGCTCTATTTTAATACCAGTGAAGTGTACATTTGATTGCATATCATAAACTTTATTTAAAGTACATAAAAAAAGCAAACAGATTCATTCCCTCCATCTTTACATTGCTCACATTTCAAAGCTATCACTATCCATAAAACTGCCAAGACCTTCAACAACTAGACCTCAATTAGCAGCCAGTTTAGGATTGCAGTGGTGAACCTTCCAACACCAAAATACCAATTTCTGACATTTCTTATACCTTTATTTCTCTGTGTCAGAGGACACTGAATAAAACTAACTTCTTCAACAATGAAGACCACCACAGTGGAGATCTACTTGACGGTAGATACTTTTATCAGCAGCCATTCTGAGAGTATTAACACCATACACTGGTCAAATCTGGACTGTACATGTTTAATATTCCATCACAAGTGCAATAAAGTACTATACACACTGGCATGTCTTTTAAAACAAGTAAGTCTCATCCTTCAGAAAGGAATCTTTATTAGAATTTTTAAGTTCATTATCAATGTCTTCCCCATAGAAAAAACTACTTGGTTTTGCCTTCATGTTTTGCTCATCATATTATGCCCCTGTTATGTCATTATCTATTTTTAACAGTGCTGTATTTTTATTGTTAATGGAAAGAAAGGGCTGTAGTTCTATCATTAATGTCAACTTGTGTAAAAAACATTGCCCTCCAGAATTCAGTCTTTCTAACCAGGAAAACATTTTCTAATGTAAATAATATTTTATTAATGCCTGAACTCTTAATAATTCTGACAGGCAAACTACTACTATTTTATATATGCACATAAGTGCCTGCATTCCCTGTGGACAAAAATACCATCTAGGTTTAATACCCCATTTGAAAGGAAAACAGCCCTAGGAACCAGCAATACACTATCTTTTTACAATCAAACCTCTCCAAATCCTCCCTATGCTTTTAAGTGTAATAAGGTTCTAGAAAATGCACATCTGAGTTACCAGTCTTCTATGAAAACACTTAATTAGTGCTACCCAAAACTAGCTGTTTCACTGGTGCCAATAAAGCTCTAGAGCAATTTGGCACAGTGGTCAACTTTCTACATAGTCTTGAGATGTGATACACATTCAAACAGCAAATATTACTACACCTAGATGGTGAAAGAGTTAAAAGGAAAAAAACTGTTTTGATGATTTTGATGTATCTTAATAATATCACAAATAATTTTGCTCAAAACTGTTTGAAAATGACATATGTAAATTCACTTAGAAAAATTACAGTAAGGTCCTCTGTTTCATCCTCCATGAAATAAGAGGGAACAAGGTCTGGTGAAAAAGAAAACAAATCGGAAACTTTGCCCTTTCATTGATCAACAATGCTGTATTAAATACTACAGTAGTAATGTCCTTAATGTCCTTTATGGTTTGCATTCTCCCCTTTTAAAATGTCTTCACCCTAGATTATTCAATGCTTCAGGTTTTTTTTTTGAAAAAACATGCTGAATACGACAGCATCCTACCAACTCAAGTGAACTATTTCCTATGTCTAGATGCTTGTGACAGAACAGTATGCAATCACTGTCCTTTACCTCATTAAAAGGTGACATAACAGATTTCTACTGAAGTGAGTGACACTAAAGAGGGCTGCTAAGGTACCTGAAATGTGATACATTTAGAGCTGGTCATGAAACACAACTGAAAAACAACAGGATACCCAGTCTGAGGTAAAGTGATTGATACTGGAGAACAAAAAAGGAGACTTCTTCCAATGTTTCTATGTTAAAAAAAAAGAGAAAAACAATATGCATTTGAATGGTAATTAAGTTGTAGAAGGGCCATCTGGTCTAAAGATGGGGCTGTAATCCTTCTCAAAAAAGGGACATGGGCAACATATTTGTTAGTCAAGAGTTCAAAAGAGAAGGCAGAAACAATTGGTATTCCAGAATCAGCTGATAAAGTACATGGGCTTTATACTTGAACTGAAATTAATTAGATGGACAGCATACATGTTACTGTTTGCTGCAGTAAAAGCACACATCTGACTTGTATGAGTTAACAACATTCAAGAAATAAATGACTGTATCATACAAGACTTTCTGTAGCAGAACTCATACCTCCAGCTAAACTTTTTACATTATTTTGCACTAAGCTATGGTTATTGAAACTACAATCTTGAAAGAATTATTGAATGAAACAGTGACACTTGCCTCAGTTTTGAGCTATAAAAATTAATTATAAGTGATTCTAAAATTGTTTAGAACTCCCACTTTTCATCCATATTCCAAGCAACACTTCTATTAATAACAAATACCTTCTATACCCCTTTGATAATTTGGTTAACTAAAAATTTAAGCAATACTCCTTTCAAAGGAAAGTCAGATACAATGGTACAAAAATGATGGGCAAAACATGTACAATAGGTTGTTTTTTTCTTATTTCAGTTTTGTCAAACAAGAAGCTTTTCTAGATCTATGGAATAATGGTTCTAACACATTCTGCCACAATTCAACCACAATTTCTGCCAATCTGTGCAAGATATCAGAGGTACACCATGATTCCTGCCAAAGATGGTTCTGAATCATCAATAGCTCCACAGTTCCCATTGGAAATAGTTTATGTCACAAGCAACCTAATAAGCACAGTACCAGAATAAACATATAAAACATACTTTTTCAAGCCTTTATACCAAAAAGCCAGACTCAAAAGCCATCTGAATTATTCCCACAACTACTGTAAAAACCTTTGGATTTCCAAATCCTTTGCAGTTAAAATAAAAAGACAGATAGAGAGAAGCAGAAGTGATATTAAATTGGGTGTAGACACTCAAGACTTAAGACAAAAATCCCAAAAGATGACATTTGTATCAATTTTTTTCCATTTGAAAGAGTTAGCGGTTGGCATAAAGCATTTAAGACATAAAAATGCAACCCCCATTTGGTTGGGAGGTCCCAGGGTTGAGAAGGAAACTTGTTCCATTGCATAGACACTTGTTTCTATCAAAACCATAATTTTTATTTTAATTTTTGGAACAATAACTTAAAATAGACCACTTGGTTTTGTAAACAAAACAGGATTTCAGCTTCAAATTTAACAGGCACAGTAACACCATGCAAATCCTAACACAGAGCTACCCAAATCTTTAAATTTTGCTGCTTCACTTCCTAAGTTTTCCTACATAGTCTGACACTAACAACTAAAATGATGTAGTTAAAGGTAATAAACAGGGACTTTTAAGTAGCTTGTCAAAGTAAGTCTCAAACTCTCATGCAAAGTTCCATCCAAAGCAACTTCATTATACAATGAAAAGCTAAGTTACCTTCCCACTGTAAGACGTTGCTTCATCTCCTACTGCAGTTAGTAGGTTTTGCATCATTGCTAGCAGCAGCACTTAGAGTTTAAGAACAGCTGTTTCTTTGTTAGAAATATCTTTCTGTTGTTAACAATTAAACTCTTGCCAAGACACAACAAGTCAACTGAAACCTCTGGTTTTCTTTGCAACCTGCTGAGTTATCAGCAAAACCAATAGGCCATGCACTGACCTTCAAGCAAGGTCTTGCTCCAGAGATTGGTGAGTGCTGTAACTTCAATACACCCAAGGGCAATAATACCACCACAGAAGGGACTCCTTTTCAAGCCTTCATGGTAGCAGAGATGACGCAGTGGTTTTGGACTACTATCACTCCAATAAAAAAATGCTAAGTAAATAGTTCATGCTACACAATGCGAGACAATCACAAAAATAACCACAAAGCAAGGAAAGAAATACATTGTAAAAAGATATGCTGTGAGGAGGTTTCTTTCTGAAACTCTAGCAGTCTTGAATAACTCACAATAGCTGTTGAATGCTAAAAGACTTCAATTTCTTTGTATTAAGAGAAGTTTTAAAACACTATTTACATCATTTTCTAGACTCATGCATCACTACTGAAACACCTTCAATGCATTAAACATTTAAATCCTCATTACTTATAAAATAGGCAACCTCCCCTCTTCTAAAGGACTATCACTGGCACCATCCAAGATTTCTCACCACTTTTGCTTTAAGCTTCATGTTTATGAGAAGACCAGAATGGGGACAGGTTTTCTTGCCCTTTGAAAGCTTTTTGATTTGTTATGTAACTAAACACATTTGTACAGCTTTCCTCATATCTACAAATCCTTAATCCACAGGATGTCAGTTCAGGCAATAATTATATGAATAAATTGTAGACAGTCTAAGAAGGAAAGAAAGATGGAGAGACATTTGGAATTAACGTGCTGTGAATCAGTCCTGCATCATCCTTTGTCAGTGGAATTAGCAGGCTTTTCTTCCCTCTTCTTGTTGCCTTTTAGTAATAATTTTCAGTGTATTTGACACATTTCATCTCACTCAATGCACTGAACCCTAATACAAGAGAATACCAGTTTGTCAAACATACATTATTGAGGATGCATACCAGTTAATCTTAGGCAACTGACATTGTCAAAGACAAGCCACCCTGGCAAGAGCTACAGAAATGCTAGGCAAAGAGGAGAGAGGTATAACAAGTGCACAAACACAACTGCTGAGATACCAAGCAACACAAAAGGCCAAAGCCTCCCAATTCCTGTCTTAATTCCCTCCAAACCACAAATATCTTACAACAGTTTCAAAGCACACATTTCCACTGCTGTTGACAAGAGGAGCTGCAAGCCTGAAAAGACTAGTCATCCACTTGGCATAGGATTCAGCATCAGATACTTGAAGAGCTGGATGAGAGCAAGACTTTATTCTGAAAATAATTTTTAGTTTTTTACATGAGTTTCACAGAAGCCTCTCTGAATATTTATGGGTCAAAGTAGAGTAGACACTACAGTATTTGTAATTCAGGATAACCATATTGATTTGCTACTATGAACATCAAGAAGTGCAGTCGTAATAGGTTTTTTAAACAATAAACAAAAAAGTGTGCTGCAATAGCAGAACTTCTAGGCATGCCAAGCTTTATATTTTAGTATTTCTTACAGCTGTTTTTAGTTCAAATTAAAATGATAAATGCATTTGGTCTTGAAAAGGAGTGCTGCCATTCAAAATTTGGCCATTCTGGAGATAATGCAACACACTGGTGAATTTTCTCTCTCATTTTGCTGCAAATCCTCTGAGTACCTTTTAATTTTTTACAACTTGGCTCAAATGCAGATGCAAGTCATTATGGAAAATGAAGGACTTATTATAAAAGCGAAATTCTTATTTCTTCAATTTCCAAGCCCATTTATATTTTTTTAACATGGCTTCCTGAAATTAAGAAAGAAAAAACCAGAAATCAAGAGGACTATGAGAGCAGTAATGGTATTCTCTAAGCATATTTATTATGAACTTGACATTAAAATAAATTTTTTAAAAATCCTTTAAAAAAGCCCTCTTGCATAATTTTGCTTTATTTTACATACTAACAGTGTTTGGATCTAGTAGCTTTTAAAGTTTCCAATGTATGATTTCGTTTTGCTAATTACACATTTAACAGATGTATAGAAAAATAATTAATTTTTTCATGTCCCAGCTTTTCTTTAAAAAAAAACCCCAAAACCAAAACAAATCCCTGAAAAACAGAGATAAGGACTCAAATGAAGTACAGTTCCTTGAATCATGTAGCTGTTTTCTTTCACACAAAGGGCATTGCATTGCTATGCCTACTATTAATTTTTGCAATGTCACAAGACAGAAAACATCTGCTAAAAAGATTGTTTCAAAAAGAAAAATACATAAAAGACTCCCCAGGTACACTGTCTACTGCAAACAATTAAAATATTTCAGTGGTAACACTGCTATTTTACTGAGAAAAAATTCTATAAAATATTAATTTCCAATAATCAGTAACAACAGGTACTTCCCCTATTAACAACTTCAAGATAGAGCTGTATTTGCCATTTCACCAATGAAAAAGGTACTGAGAAGGAATTGTTCTTTTTGGATCAGAGAACAAGAATCAGAAAAAACACCACTAGTGAGAACAGTCTTCGCCAGCACATTTACAAGAAATGCTTTGTCCCTCTGTGACTTCAGGAAGTAATTCCCTTTTTTTTTCCTGAAAGGGTTAGGTTTTATTTGGGATTTATAACACGGCAATACTTTAACACAAATTCCCCAGGAGAGACAATAAAGAGGAATTAGTAGGAGAGAACTGAATGAAGACTCCCACTGAATGTTTGGTAGTGACGTCTCTAGTATGAAATTCAACATCTTGAAAAGTTCAGGTTAGAAGGAAAATATTTTGGCATACAGCAGCCAGTTCAGAATAAACTGTCTATGGGTTCAGAAGCTGACATTAATAATTCAGAAAACTTCTCAGCTTAAGCAGCCATGTACATTTTAGAGCTGCTTTCTTCTCACATAGGCAGCCTGTTCTGTTCTACAACAGTTAGCAGTTCATCAAGAAACTTTTCTTTTAAAGATAAATGGTGCTAGAGAAAAATAATTCTTCTTCAAACTAGAAAAAAGAGGAAAAAAACAAAAAAGAAGCACAATTTCCAACTAATCCATGATATAATCTATTGCCCTGGAGACCTGTACATTACAAAAAGAGATATAAATATTAAGAATAGAATCCAAGAAACATTTTTTTTTTTCTTATTCTCCAGCTCAAAATGCAGTTTGTACTCCAACAACAGTTAAAAAAAAAATCATTGCCATCTTTACAAGAGACATAGCATAAAAAGCATCCTGAAGCAGGCTAAGTTGAAAAGTAACATCTTTGAGCAGAAAATAACTTTGTAGTCCAACACTAACTTCATAAGAAACCACCCTCCCAGCAGGCACTGGTAGGATTTTTAGTAAAGAAAAACAAAGAAAATAACAGCAAATTTGAGAAGGTGTGTATAAGAGAATGCAGGGATTTTGTTTAATAGACTTCAGCAGGTAACAGATCCCCTTGCTCCCTGCTCTACAACAAGGCAGTTCCCTAAATCTTCACAGAAGGATGATTTCATCTCTTGGAACCAGTGTGAGAGAACAAGGCATTGGTGGTGGACAGAAGAAGACTGTTTGTTCTACAACTAAAAATTTCCAAGCACCTTATACTGAATGGAACAAATACAAGTTTAGGACAATTACTGCCACAGTCAATACAAAATCTTCACTTCATTTAAGTGAGTCTCTGACTCTCTCTCCTACTGCTGCAATGGAAGAGAACAATTCAGGTACATTTAATCTGACCTGCCCCAAATAAAAAAGTTTCTCCTACTTCCCAGAGAAACTCTATCAAGAAGCATGCATTTAAAGTAATCAGAACTGCAAGGGAGACACCAAAAGTTTTTCCTCTTCTGAAATGCAGTCACCATTTTCAGCTGCAGGACTGATGAACACACAAAATTAAAAGAAATAGAAGCTCATAATTAGTTTGACTTTGAATCTCCTGTAAGGTCATTGTCAATCTGACTAAAATGAAATCTAAAAGTTCCTTCAAGAGCTGTGCCTTAAGTTTATACTTAAGTTGATGCTCTACTCCCTTGCACAATTCATAATTAGAGTTTTCAAAAATATAAACAAATGCTTGACCCCTTCCATGCAGCTGTGTCAGCTTTAGAATGTATATTCTCTTTGCAAACATGTCCATATCTTGTGATGGTTTCTATGGCTAGTGCTTACACTGCTATGAAAAAACAGTGCTTGGCTACCAGAATTTTTGAAGACCTGAGGAGAAAAAAAATTCTAATTCTTTTCCTTCCACTCCC
Organism: Fringilla coelebs; assembly: GCF_963513975.1. Classification (NCBI taxonomy): domain Eukaryota; kingdom Metazoa; phylum Chordata; class Aves; order Passeriformes; family Fringillidae; genus Fringilla; species Fringilla coelebs. The sequence continues at coordinate 102,192,797 of NC_140028.1, read as the reverse complement.
CAAGAAAGACAGGGAATTTTAAACTAATTAACTAATATCCACAATAAAAAGGAACATTTAATACTCTAGAACAGAGCTTTGAATTTAGCATTTTATTCATCTCATACCACAAAGGACAATAAGGAAAAAGGCTGCTTCTTTTCCTTCAATCAATACAATCCCTTAATAATTCAAATGTCAAAACATTTACATAAAATATTAGCATTATATATTTGTAATTGATAAACTGAGCCAGCAAGGTCATCACTTTTCAATTACTTGTAGCAACTAGATAAGGTGATAGTGCACAAACTAATAACTGACAGTAGTCAGCTAATGAACAGGTTCATGCCTTATAGAAGTAATGAGCTTCTGGGTTCCATTTTTAATAGCCACTTGCAATCATAAATATGTATTTGCTCTTCCGTTACATGACGAAGTTTGCTATATATAAACTGAGATGTGCTCACCACAAAGACATCCAGCATAACTTCTTTTTGCAAGGACCATACACTGTTTTTTATGTTATGGAATGCGTTGGTGTAGTTGCAAGTGTAACTGACTTATCGAAGCAAGAGTGTTACTAGTGTGTAACTGGTACATCATAGCAGTTTTACATGCCTGTAAATAGGTTCTGGGTAATATCATACTTACAACATCAAACTTCTGGGTGATGTTCCCCTGGACATCAAGTAAATAAACTTTGCCATAATGTGTTCCCAGTGCCAAAAACTGTGAAAGAAAGAGATTGATTACATAAACACAAAGACACCACAAGAAATACTACAATGCTAAATGAACTCCAGGATTAGCAACATTGGGGAAAAGAAAAAAGCCCACCACTTTCTATAGAGAAAGGTTATTTTATCTGTACCCAAAGAATAAAACAGGGCTTCAAGCCCATATTACTGTGATAGTGCAAGTTAGCTGTCAGAAAGAGCCATGAGGACCCTCATCCACTGACAGCTAATGGTGGGTGTGCAGTCTGTATACACCAGCTGATGGACTGTGGCAGCAAATTAAAAATGCAGCGTGAGAGCAAGAACCAACAGAGATCTGAAATAGCTCCTAGATCCTTTCTGCAGTTTTGTTTCAATCCTCATGTTTCCTTTGAGCTTTATTTTTAATACTCCTTCGTTATTAAAACAAAAACAGAGTGTCCAAACACAGCAAAATGCCAACTGTAAGCCACTGGTAAAATACAGTTGAATTATGGAAGGCCTATAACAGTGCACTGGGTTTGCTTTCCTTCTCACAGTAACATTCCTAAATAGAATACTCCCAAGACAAATACACTTCCTTGGAAATCTCAGGAGTTTCATTCTAAAAAATAGCAGCCAAATAAAGAAATCTTGCCATAAAACCATACTATCACAAACTTATTTTGATACAAACAAGAAGGAAATTGATTCTGAGAGATCTGCTGTTAATTGAATCATGTGAACTACACCTAAACAGAAAAGATAGAATTTCAGTACTACTTGATTTATGACAGAGGTTTCTTTTATTTGCCCCCTCCCCCACCCTCCCACTTTCAGCATTACTGAAATAGTCTAGGCTACTCAATTCTCTGTATTTCACTGCATGTGAGCATGCTTCATTGCAACCTATAATGAAATGCTCAAATTTACAGGCACTGCTAAGCGTGTCAGTCAGGCAGCACAATCTTTAAAAAATAACCTTACAGAAAGTCAAGGTTTAAAAGGATTTATCAAAATGGAATTGCTTAAAATGAAATTTCTGTTCAGGCACTTAAAATATGAAGCTACATTAAAAGGAGGCAAGAAAGGGAAAGAAGGGGTTCATTAGAAATTCATTCCCTGCAATGCCTTTCACTCTTGCAAGGTTGCCTTTTTTCAGGAAGAAAAAAGTCCCCCGGGTAAAAAAATCAATACTGGTTAATAAAACATCAGGTGTGCAGACATAACTAGGTATGACTATTCCACTGCACAGGCCTGCTTGAATGCACCAGGTGCCATGACGATTAGTCATCCAGTGCAGACAGCAAGCCTGGTGAAAATATGATGCTTTAGCAGCAAAAATGAAAAAAAAAAATAAATTCTGGGGGGAAATTAGTCGGAATGCAGAAGCCAGATCTCAGGATTCCCAGCAAAGTTAAACTGCTTTAATCCAAGTCATATTTTACATATTACTGTATGTATGATAATGTAATGCTAATGATAGCATTTAGCAGGGCTTTTCATGTTCGTTCAGGAAAAAAAATCCCAAAAAAAACCAACCAGAATGAAACAGAAATATCCTTGCAAAACCTATAACCCAGCTTCATTTTTAAGCTCTCTGTTGCAAGAGACCTATCCCTAAAAGACTGCAGTACCTGACTTCTAACATTATTGATCCTTCTCATAAGCAGTGTATCTAGTTTGCTGGAAAACTGAAAGTGCTGGGATACTTCAACAGTTTTCCTGTATTGTCACGCTTTGTGACACTATAGCAAAAGCTGTATCTGTGCACATCCTGACAGAAAAATCCTGTTAAACTTTTGGCTTTCAAAATTTACCTGAGATGCAGGAATAAAAGGTAACAGAAACAGGCCGCAGACAAAGAGGAAATGCTTGCCAATTTTCCAAATATCTGTGTAATTCTAAGTTGTCAAAAACATTTTAAAAAGACTTATTGTTTTCATTCACACAGTTAAAATACAAGCTTCATCTTAAGAGCCTCTTGAGCCATAGCAACAGTCCTCTGAGGAAAAGAAACACAGCACAAGTCAATCTAAAAATATAGCCAAATAATAAAGATAGATCCCTCAACAATAACTGTTAAGGAGATACTACTGGCTATGAAAAATTATATATTCAGAAGATAGCTACTATGTTTTACATACAAATCGTTAACTCACACTTTCAGCTGCATTTCAGTATGCCTCAATATTCTAAAATGCTTTTCAGTACGTATAAAAGAGAAGAAAACTCAGAAACCGCAAAAGCAATTGTTTAAGTCACTAAAGAAGCATATGAAGTTTATTTCTTTTAAAAACAAAATATTAATTACTTTTAAAATTTCTTTCCTTTGCATTCTCCATTACTTTATCCTTATCATCCCTCTGGTACATCAAAATCTCTAGCATGTGCAGTTCCTCTCTTTTTAACACACTGAATCAGTGAAGGGGGACAGGGAAGTGTTAGTGTGACACCCCCCAAAAGTAAAGCCTAAGCAAACAAAAAAATACAATAATTATTTTCTTCTACACTGTATTAACAGTCTTCCACAGCCAAATACATGAAATGTTCCTGGCAAGATCAAGTGGGTCTTCATTGACACGGCTGTACAAATAAGCACAGTATATACCAACTTCCTTTCTGAATAAAGAAAAGTTAGGACTGTATTCTGATTGCAGTTCTTAATACTGTTTATAATTAAATCTGAGTGAGCATTTTTCTAGTAGCTTATGTAAACATCTCATCTAACAAATCACTGCATCTAAAATTCTCACTTCATTTCCACATTGAGAAAATGTGTTTCCCACTGAAAAAATGCTTGATACAAACAAGAAGGGAATTGATTCTAAGAGGTCTGCTGTTAATTGAACCATGTGAACTACTTGTTTTATCACTGAGAAAATGTGGATTTCCCAACACAGGTTAATGGTGAATTTTGTTTATGTTACTGTTGCCTTGCAGTGCAACTCTAGATTTGGCATCACTTCTACACATAAATATACTGATGCATTATGAGCACAGATAAATATATAAAACCAGCAGAAGTGCTATCTCAGTCATAAAGTCACATAATACCTTTTCATGCACTGTCATACAGCTGGCTGCATCCTTCTGGAGAATTTCAGTCACTCCATTAGAAAGCCGTTCATACTTGAGCTTAGGTTCTTCTTCACTCTCATCTTCCTAAATTTTAGGAGTGTAAGGAAAAGGGAGCAAGAGAGAAAAAACAACAAAAATACTTAGAAGTTTATTTTAGATAAAAACAAAAGATACCCCAAAACTATCACACAGCAACAGGCGAAGATGAATCACTGCGATCTCTTCACAACAGCCATTACAATCAAAAGCCAAACTTTCACAGTTTAATCATCTGAAGTGGTTTGGGCTGTGCTTTTTTGTTACTGGTTTTTCTTTTTACTCCAAAGTTCCGAGTGCAAAGTCTGTATAGCAGCATGTCAATTTAGCTGTAGGAGGCACTTACTTGATATCTAAAAAGCAGGAAAAAATGTGCATGTGTACTTTGTTACATAAAGTTAGTAATTTGCAATTTAGAAGTAAAATACAAAAAGGATGGATATGATAATGAATGATAATAAAATAAAGTGTGCCACTGTAGCCACAATGAACTGAAAGCTGAAGCATGCACTTTACAAGAAACTTCATGACCTTTACAAGATGCTGCACCTCTGTAGGAAGGATAGAGGCAAAATGCTGTGAACAAAAATAAGAAGAATCCGCTAGGAATAAGTTAATTGTATAAAATCCACCAATGGGCTTATGTCAAAAAAAACCCTAAAATATGTTTTCTGGGAAGAGGATCTGGACACATTATATTCCTATGAATCACCTTTATCTTCTGCATGTTGGGATCTTTTTCTGGTAAATACTGACATGTTCTTCTCTTTTCAAGCATGTTAGGTATTATCACCCAATCATTACTTAAATGCGAGGAAGGATCATGGGGGAAAGAGTGAAGAGAAAGGAATCCAAGTTAAAAAAAAAAAAACCCAAACAACCAAAAAAAAAACCCAAGCAGCAAATTTATTGCTCAAAGAAGACCCAACATACTTATCTTTTAGGAAAAGAAAATCCTAGTTGCAAAATAGCTCTTTGGTCATAGGCATCTATCTGTAACAGACAGTCTACAGAAGTACAATGCCAGAGAGATTCCACAGGCTTTAGTAAGTCTCAGTTAATCTTATACATGCACAGACATACACAAACCCTTATATATCCCTTGGTCCTCACTGGGAAACAGTATACCTGCAATAATATTCTCCTACACTTGCTATTGACTGTAATGAATATATCAAAACTGAGTATGTTTCCTACATAAAACATCTTTCATTCTTAAGCAACCAGAATATACCAGCGCAGTGCTCTAGCTAAAGGAGTGCTTTGACTTCCCACAAACCATTGCCTTCCAATTCCTAAAAATGCATAGTGTCAGCCTACAGCAGAACTGTATTTGTGCAACACCTTCTTGTAGACACAATCCAAAAAACAAATTTGGAAGAGAGACATGTTAACAGGTTAATAATATGGATTTTGTTTAAATTGCTTTTGCAGTACTAAAGCCATTCTTTTTCCAAGTTAAACAGTATGGCCATGTGTGCTACCATCATATATGGTAACATGTACATAACCTCATACAAAACACAAGAAAGCCATATACACCTATGGAAACATCCAACATTTAGTCCCATGCTTATAAAAATATGCTGCAAAGAGAGTCTGTTTTAAAATGTGTGAGTTTTATGACAGAATACATATGAGATTAATACAGGGATATCAGCAGTGCATGACGTAGGAGTATGAAGTGGGATGTCAAAATGTCCGCTGAGAAACAATTTTATTCAGTAAATCTAACACTGAACAAAGTTGTTACTAGACAGAATGACAATGTCAAATTACAGGTCTGTATATAAATCAGTCAAATTCCTCATGCCTACATATCGTTAATAAATGGCTACAAGGTAGAGGGAGGAGGTAAAGTCAAAGTAAAAAGCATACATTTGATGGAAGGAGAGTGTAAGGAAGTATGTGTCCATTTTATAACAATTAACATATTACTGCATTTAATACATTGCTTACAAAGATTACACTTGAAATGCATGGGCAATCATTGAATAAATTCATAAAAGTAAAAATTGAACTCCAGTCATCTACTTTTTATAAGATCACACATGTTGCTGGAGCCAGGACATCCAATGTGCAACCAACATGAAAAGTTAATTCTAGTCTCTGGAGTAGTTTGCATAAAATCATTCATCCATGGACCATTAAATAAAGTTACTGTAAATAAGTTTTACCTGTCTTATTTATGAGTGAAAACTAAGTAATTTTTTCTGCACATGCATATACAAAAAATATATACTTTCAGAAGTCAGTGCACCAGAGCGTTCTGCCAGGCTTCAAAGTAAGTAAATAAAATGAAAACTCCCAAATATTAGACATGATGATGTACCTATTTCACGCTTTCTTGACAGGTATCTTCTATGTTAAATAAAAGTCAAGCTAAAAGGTGAATTGAAATGAGGCTGGAGCACTTTACTGTAAACAAAATGAAATAAAAAGGTGATTTTCAAAAATTCAAGATTACTGCTTCAGACTCTGATATAGTAAATGCATTTGATGATCTCTTATTTAGAGTATCAGAGTTTAATAATTTTAAAGGTATTTTTCTACCAGGAAAAGCTTTTATGCAGTTTGAACTTCTAAAGTAAACACAAGCCAGTGTTAATAAAAGCAAATCAATAATTTTTGTTAAATTTTAATAATCCTGAAAACCCACAAATTAAACCATGAGCAGCCTGAGTTGAGATGTCAGTTAGCTGTGTTTCTATGACAACCTAAAGGAATAGTACAAGTCCTGACTTGCAGCAAAGCTAAGATATAAAGAGAGTGAAATTCACCCCATACAAGAGAACTCACAGCTTTCCTTTTTTAAGGGAAAAAATAATTAAAAAATCAATTGCTGAACTTACACATATTTTTACTAACTGTATGACACTTTTAATTAAGCCCTCCTAGAGGATTCTAAAAATTTGAAAATAAATTTTGTAACACTGCTTTTTGTACCACCACTTAATACTACTTCAATATTTAATGCCTAAAATTATCTGAAATAACAATACTAAATTTTGAGATTCTTGACAAATGTTTTAAGAGAAAAAGAAATATTTACTGCACAAAATGTGTAAAGCACATTTTGTAAAGCACACATGGCAGCCTTAAATTCTGAAAGGCAAGGAGACCCTCAGAGCTGTCAGGAGGAAGGCACCTTTGTGATGTAATAAAATAAATAATGACCATTTTTCAACAACTGGAATGCTAACTTGAAACTCATACTCCATTTGATTTTCCACTTGCCTTTAAAAGGTAAATCTAGCAGTCATATCGCTAAAATATGCTGTAAAGAACAGGCATCCATAAACATTTCCCACTGAAAGCACACTTCCAACTGAATGAAATACTCTGATTAGCTCCTAAGACTAATACAAACTCCTTCCTACTGAGAGATCTTCCAGTTGTCATTGCTGAACATTCCTGAACTGAAAACAAATTCCTTCTAATTCACCCAGCACCTATGGAATACCAACTCTTCTTCTGGAATGGATTTACAAAACTAACAAGAGCTACACATGTGCAACAAGCTCTCAACAGGCCAGTACCACTGCAAGGGATTCTCACCAGCCTTTCTGAACTCAGATTCACAACCTTCTTCAGATATTCTGCCCCATCTTTCCTAGCTTTGCCTCCGGGAACTGCTGTGCTGGAACCATGGGTAGGGAAAAAAAAATCTGAAATCAGTCCTTTTGAAGAAAATTTCCAGAACGAACCTGTGGGCAGTTCCCAGAGTTATTCCATTAGCCCACATTTGCTCCTGCAGCAGATGATCTGCCCACAGGACAGCCTGCCACATGAACATTGCTCTATTGATTACAGATACTCTAATTATGTTACAGGTACTGATAGCAAAAGTGTCATCCTTACCACACAATTTGCCCTCAAAGTTTTTCAAAGCCTTTATGGAAATAAACATTGCATACATTATAAGGCAAGCGTCCTTCTCCTTTGCTGTACATCTTCTGTCTGGTCCCAGATAAAATTGCAATTACTCTAAATGTCCATTCCAACCTTGTTTATGCCTGCAAGTTTTGATCCTGCAAAGCATTTAAACTCCAATACAAAGATAGCTGAAGTCCATCACTGAAGCAATTTAAAAAGCACACACTTACACCCTACTCCAACAAGGCCCTAGTGTCACAGGCCTTCTTAAAAGGCTATGTCTGAAAAAGAAAAAAAGACAAAATAAACAAAACCTCTACAGTTAATTTTCTTTTTTTACATGCTGTCTATCAAGTTTACATAGATTTCAGAGATTATGGTGAAGAAAAATGGTGAATTACTTCATTTCCTCCTGGCCAGGACAGGGTTAATTTTTTTGCAGTAGCCAGGGGAGGCATGGCTAGGACAGAGAGGCTATCCTACACACCAGCTCATGCTGTTGCCAGGTGTGGGGATGACCCGCACTGAGGAGGAGGAACCCCTTCTCTGAGGAGAAGAGATACTCGGTTGGAAGGGGTTCCTTCTGGTTGATCAGAGGACACGTTGGGTAATGCTGGTTCCCACCCAGAGTAGCAGGTGTGTATGGGTGAGTATTTTTGCATGTGAATCACCCTCTCTCTTTTGTACACTTTAGTTATTAGTACTGTCACTGTTACTGTTAATTTTCTTATCTCATTGTCGTTTCCAGTAAATTGTTCTTATCTCAACCCATCATCTTTCCTTTTTGTGCCTCCTACTCTCCTCTCCAGCCCACCACAGGGGAAGGGGAGGAGGGGAGCAAGCAAGAAGCATGTGGTTTGTAAAGTCTCAGATGGGAGCACTGAAGTGAGGAGTACCATTCCTAAACTGCAACACCCCCTAGCTCACTGGGCCATTCAAATGCTATGTCTCTGTGTCTGAATACTTAATGTTTAGGACATTATAATATCTTATTAAAAAAACCAAAAACCAAACCAAAAAGCCTCATTCTGCTGCAAAGTGCAACCCCAGTACTGCAAAAAGGTGAGAAGAGACTACTACTGGGCAATTTGTGGGAGTAACTTTTCTTGACATTTACTACAGGTCAGACCTTGAGAAACCATATCAGCACTTTTATTTGTTTAAATAGTCATCACTATCACACAGAAGAAAAAAATATTAAACCAACTAGTTAGAGCTCCAGAATTACTAGTTTACACACTATATGAAAATCTCCAGTAGAACCAAAGAAACCAACTCAAATTTATTTTTGAATTAATATAAAATTTCATAGAACATTTTAAGTCATGCAAAAATGAATAAACACATCCTTAGTGCTCCACTGGGGGCATCTCCACTTCTTACAGAAATTCAATGACAAATATAAAAACAAAAAGAAACCAACATAAAAAGACCTCAAAAAAGAAAGCCCCAAAATGAAGTGTCCAGGGATAGTTCCTTATTTCTCTTGTATATGTGCAGAAGCTCAAAGTGCAGCAAAATACCCAGCAGAACACAGTTGCCAACATCATTCATTACTTTCCTTGGTTTCGACATTTTGACTTGATCCAAGGTATAACCATCTCCAACTCCTAATTTTTTAAATAGAAATAATGTCTTAATCAGGGCATTGACTGATTGTCCCAGCTTTCATTTTGAGGCCTGTGAGGTTGGCTGGAAATGATCTTTCATCTATAAATCCTCTATTTGATATGGAAGCAATGAGTACTTAGCCAAGTGCCTGGTGTGTGGCTGAGAAGCAGAATGGATGACTTCTAGCCAGACCGCTATGAAAGGAACATCATCAGTGGGGTTTTACACCAACATCTGACCCCCTGGATCTCTACAAACCCTTTTCATCACAAGAATAGCTTGGAAGGGCAGGATTGCACCCAGGATGGCTGTGCAAACCTTACTTTGGACACGGCAGCCCAACAAGAACCTTACAAACGTAAGGTTAACTACAACAAGACAAGTGCTACCCAACGAAAGGGTAGGATAAGATTCTTATTTAAACCTTCACAGCATTTCTATATTTGGGAGCTGCACCAAATGGGTCATAATGCTTCCTTTGGCCCAATAAAGACATGATGACTATTTTCAGCCTCAGACCTTTGTTAGGACCCAACTAATCTCCATTCATTCAAGGTAAAGAGATACAGATTTTCAGCTGAACCTGATTTTACACTTGATGAACCCCATTCCCCAAAATCTTCAGGGAAAATACCTAACAACAAGTCCCTCAAACAAGCAGGTTCACTTACGTGTCATCTCTAGTTTTCTCTACCCACATTATATTCAAGCTAAATGTGGCTCAGACAATCTGGTAATCCAGATAATCAGACAGAAGCCTCTATATTCTCAGTATCACCCTGTGAATATCCATGTGCATCATTTCTCACTTCCTTCTTTACTGTATTTTACAGTAAAACATTTTCTAATAGCTGTATGCTAAAAAACTGAGACTTACCATACTTTTCTTGTATCTAATGGCAGTAATTAAGCTTGACAAACCATACAGTTTCTTTACCCTGGAAATAATGCTTCCGTTTTAGACACCCTCAGTCAGCTAGGATAATGAGCAAATTCTTCAACTTTGCTGATTTGGACAACAAGGCCAGATGCATGCAGAGCAACTCTCCGCTACAGCTCTGTAGGACTAGCTCTGCTGACAGGGTTACTCTCAGTTTTGGGACGCAAATGGAAAAGGAAAACAGTGACTCTGCCCCACCACAATATTATGAAGGCTAAAGGATTGCCCTCACAGTCAAACTAACCCACCTATAATCCAATTATCCAAAACACATAAAGGGCCTGGCTCCCACTCTAACACAAACCTCCACTTTCAAGACTGCAGTCTTGAAGGCTCACAAGTCTTCCCCAAGCCTCCCTCTTACAAACCTCCCCTGCTCCATCCCCTTGTAATCCTCAGATGGACCTTTGCTGATACCCTAACTTCCCTCAAACGCTTAATCAAGCCCTCTCAACCTAGACTACAAGTCCAATTTCAACACTTTTCAGTGTGCCTGCCAGGAACTTCATCTTCTTCCTCTCCAAAACAACCATGTCCTCAGTCAGAAGCTCACTTCCAGCCAGTCAACCATCATGGCACAGCTTCCCAACACAGGTTTTTTAATGACAGCTTATAGCCTGACATGAATCAGCTGCTCACAGGACACCAGAATTCAGCATGAACAGCTCACCAAATATAGTATAGGTGGTTCTTGGAAAAGGCAGGCCACAGCTCCCATCTCAGCAGCACACCCACAGAGCTCAGAGACATTCAGAGGACAGAGAGCAAGACTGACCACTCAGTAAATGGATTTGGCAATGTAGACAATTACCATCCCGTATTTCTATGACCTCTTTCCATATCTTAAAAGCACAGATGTTCTTATAATACATGGAAGGAAAAAGGAATTTTATTTACTAATTCAAGGTTGACATATGCAAATGAACACACTGCTCATTTGCAATACAAGAGAATATGGCAAATGAATAAAAATATCTAGCAAAAAAACCTACTGCAAGTGAAAATATCACATGGTAGCAACACATGACTTAACACATGCAGGAGGGTTAATAAAAGTTGAAAATATTAAGCAGCAAGCTGTAACAAACTGCTAACATCTGTTGATGAATTTAAGGAAATAACATCATCATGTCACAATACAGTTGGGAGATCCCTTTGACTTCCACCCCTGACCATGTCAAAGTCCCTGTACTATCTGGCAAAACCAATGACTATTGGTTGTTATTTTGTTTGTTTTTTGAAAACATGAAGATGAAGAAAAACTCCTAATCTTTACCTACTAAATGCTTACCCTGCTCTGAATACACATGTTAAAGACTAAAAAATCCCAGGAAGTTCTCTTTTGCTCCTGGCCCTGAGCAGGTAGCAAGGCTGGCCCAGACCGGCTGGGCTCCACCCAGCCCATCCCCGCCCAGCCACAAGCTACCAAGCCTGGCTAGGGTCACCATCTGCAGGCCCCAGGCAAAATATCAGCTCTTTTCAGAGCACAGCTAAGACTTGCAGACCTTCAATCCTCCCTCAAGCAAGAAAAAAGGACAGAGTGAGAACACACAGAAGAACAACATGAAGACACCAAGGTCGGTGAAGAAAGAGTCAAGTCCCAGATGGGAGGGATGAAAAAATGCCATGATCTTGAGGCTGAAATCGTCTTGCAAAGCTACAGAGCAGAATGTATTGACACATCAGACTTTTTCCCTGTAAGTCATTGAAAGTATGGGAAGATTAAGTGTTCAAATTGTAGATATGAACAAAGGCCTCTATGCTAAAGTAAGCAAATGTTGAAGTAGCTGTGATCCCACAAGAAGTTTGAACAGAGAGAAAGAAAAAAGTGATGAAGACTCTGCCCCAGGGAAAGAAGACGACCTCTGTTCTCAGAGATGAAGATGATCTCAAAGATAGATAAAGAGAACATTTGCTCTTAAACAGCTCATCCTTAAAATAGTACCTCATAAGTTGACATGGCCCATAAATGCAGCTGTGGGGAAAGCTGTGAAAAATGGGAGGGACTTCATGATGGCAGATTTAGAGGCGGCTGCTATTTGTGGAAATTAAAAGCCACGAGAGAACTGTTTTCTTGCAGAAAAGTCTACATAAATCAACAAGAGGGACGTCTCTCCCTAAGTGAACTGAAGAAAGACTATTCTAGAAGTGATAAACTGATTAAATTGTTTCTGTATGTTGTTAGTGAGAAAGAAAAGGTTGTGGGGGGAGGAGAAGTGTTCTAAAAATTTTATTCTGATTCTTATTATTCTTTCTTTTCATTACTGTTAGTAAAGTTTTCTTTATACCCTTTTCAAGCTTTGAGCCTACTTTGCCTTCCTCCTAATCCTATCTCAGAACAAGAAATAAGTAAGTATATTCTAGTGAGTGCAATGGTATTTAACCAGCGATAAAACCCACCACACCTACAAATATTAATTCTTTCCTGAGTCAGAGAAAAAGTAAAGACACATGAGAACAGTATGAGAACGCTAAGGTAGGTGAAAAAGAGAGAGGGACAGGAGGAGGTGCTCCAAGCGTTGGAACTAAGATTCTTCTGCAGGCTGTGGTGAGGACTACAGTTTCCCTCTAATTCATGAAGTGCATGGGAGGAAAGGTGTTCTAAAAGTTTATTTTAGTCCTCATTATCCTCTTTTAATTCTGTTAATGAATTTTTCTTCCTTTATACCTTTTAGAATTTTGAGGTTTTTAAAGTGTTTTCTCCTAATCCTTATCTCACCCCATGAGTTTTCTTTTCCCCTCCTCTGCTTAACTACAGCAGAAGAAAATGAATAAATGATTTTCATAGGTGCACTGGTGTTTGGCCAGCGTCAACCCAACCCACACCTCAAACTCATTTGCTAAAGCTCCTCAAGTAGATGTCCCCATATTTGTTTTTTAAAAAGAAAAAACAAATGTTCTCTGCTCTAAAGTGATGCAAACACAGCTTCCCTGATTGGCCATTTCTAGGTCTTACCTGGCCTTCCTTCAGAAGAAAAAAAATCCAGAACCAAGCAGAAGAAAGCACTCCATCCCCCACTATTTTGGATGACATATCCACTTCTGCTGAAGAATCAAGAGCCACAGAGCAAACAAGGAGAATTATTGTTACAGGCTGTGCAACTATTATGAAGTGCAGCTTCATCATTACCGTGTCTCCATCCCTAGGATACAGTTTCCAGACTTCTGCTCCTAGCCCCTATATAAAGGGACTATCTATGCTATTTTCAGAATTAGGATCCTAACTCAATTTCTCTCAATGAAATGAAATCTCTAACATTAATGGAATACCAAGAAAAACTCAGACTAAGGCCTTTAACCAGGCTGCTTGATAGTACCAAAAGCGGAATACAGTTTTATTGCATGTTGTTGTTTTATTTACTGTGCTGAATTTAAATCCTGAGCACTTTACCAGACCCTTTGGAAGCTCACTGAGAGAACACAAGCCTCTTTTCCTCCATAATTTTCATTAAAAAAAGTTGTTCCTACAGGAAAATTTTAACAAAGCAGAAAAAAAACCAAACTTGTTTAAGAATGAGAATAGCAAAGAGCATTTCATCATGAAGTCACTGGTTCAAAAGCAGGTAGTAGTGAATAAAAGCTAGAAACCCATTAAAGTTTTCAACTTCTACAAGAATTAATTTTAGTTCTGCAACTATTGGTACACAAGAAAACAAAAGGCACGAAGACTGAAATTTCTAAACTATGACAGCATGTTTGTGACTTATGCTGCTAAAAATATTTTCCCTAATTCTATGGTGAAAATACAGTAATGTTAGTTCTGTGAAAAACATTAATAACCTCTGATCTCATTCCTTTACAACTGTTCATAAGGCACATCACCAACACTTTTCCAGTACCTAGCTGTAAAATTGGTAAATATGGATTAGGATGGTAAAATTTCACACAGCAGCTTTCTGTTCTCCCCATGCATTTGCCACAGGGATTTATTTAATACCCTGGGAAAATGCAGATATACGCCGGGGCATGGAATTAAGATGATATGGCTGCCTGTGAATATGTCTCAAAATGGGCTGCATTTACAGTATGAAATGACACAGATGAAAGACAAAACAGAGCATTTTAAGTCTTCACAAAACTATTGTAACATATAGAATAATAGACTATTTTTGCACAACACCAACTGAAGATTTACTCCTAAAGGTTTAAAGGAGCTGGGCACCAGCCAAGTTTTGAAGCATAAGTAACACAAACATGACATACTTGCACGTGGCCAATCCTCATAAATGGCATGTTAAAAAAAAATAGTAGTAGAAAGTTCATATAATACAATTTGGTTTCATTTCAACTACCTCAGTTTATTTTGCTGATAGTTTTGTGCATGACAAAGAACACCTGAAACTTCCAAATCCACTTGAGTGTTCAAAAACATAAGTCTATCCACACCAAGTGCACAATACAGAGGCAACACAGGATAGGCTGTTTTATCTTCCATGTCGAAATCCAATTCCAGCACAGAAAAATCCAAACTCAGTTCAAATATCAATGAAGCTACACATTTCTACTTTTATTGTCCTTTTGCTGAGTAAGGAACTTGGGCAAACATTTGTTTCCCCTGTGAACACTACTCAAGCAACCCAGTTGCCACCTTGTGATCTACTGTATATGAAAAGCTGACAGTGCAGTTTTGAGAATAGCAGATTTTGAGGCTCACCTACCCACCACTGGGAAAGAGCTAAATTTCACCATGACTTTCTTTTTGCAGCCAGGAGTGTTATTCCGTACAGAGAAATACATTTAATATTTTGGGAAAGCCAGGTCTACATACTCTGCTAACACAGTAGCTTTGCAATTGCATTTAATTTATGTAGGAAGCACTGCAGCACTTTTACTTTTTATGTATTCCAAAACACACAAATAGAACAGGCACTTCTGGTTAATATTTATAGCTCATTAAATTAAGTATTTAATTTTCACTCAAAACCAGAACATCTTAAAAGAATATTGCAATAATCCATTTCTTTCCTGAAAGTCAATCCTCTAATAATGTTTATTATAATGTTAAGTTACTACTCACTGCAAACTTGTTTTTTAAATTGATGTAGGAAAAGATTCCATTTAAACTTCAATAAATATTTTACTATGCTCATCCTACTGACTCAAATTGATAAATTATTTGCATGATACATTTCCTCATCAATAAGGAGAACTTAGTACTTGGAATTTATGTAACTTTTCCTTCCATTCTCCCCAAAAGGCCAATTTAATTTAAAACCATACAGAGAGAAGCAATCTCTCTTCAGATGTCTGATATGTGAAACAGAATATATTTTTTGAGCATTTTTCTCCCATTTTACATTTTTTAAAATGATCTAGTGTACAACTATTCAGTAATAAGAAAAAACGTGGCATGATTAAAATAATTCCTTTGGAAAAGGTCAGATAGTAGACAAAAAAAGGCAACTCAGACTAAGGTACAGTAGCCACATCCATTTTTCTTGCAACAGTGATGCCCCTTCAAATGCTGCTGTCCACAGAACAGCTTACCTCTTCCAGCCCAGTGCTCCACACCCCATGTTAAGAGAACATTTTGATGGAAACACAATATGACAAGGAGTCTTTTTCACCAGATGCTATATTTACTTGAAATTATTTAATTGCTTTGACCTAATCCAGACCCAACCTACAAGACTAAAACTTAGAGTGCAGTGAAAACAGAAAGAAAATATTGAGGTTTTTCAGTTGCCTTTTTTTAAGGATTACATTTTTTTCCTAGCTGTGTTCCTGTTCTAATCAGTTTTCAAAACCCTAAAGAACAAAACCACTACTAGTTTCAGTGGTAAAAGTGTATCAGAGAGGGATATTTCTAAAACACCAGAAATAGTCTGAGCACTGGATTAACCAGGAATTTCAACAATACCTATCTCTCTACAAACTCTCATGAAATTTATTAATATAGCATTTAAATAACTTATGAAGAAACTAAATGAACAAACATGTCCCTTTTTACAGGGTAACCGTGAACAAACAGCAAAAAATTATAAGAAGGGGACATATAAAAATAGAAGTGCTAAAATGAAAATAGATGCAATACTGATGACTGACATATTCATGTATCTAAAAAAAACAAGAATACAGGTATCAGTGTACCTTCTTTAAAAAATACTATTCTAATACCTCTTTGCAGAACATGAACATCTGCATCCGCATGGCTTTTTTTTTTGTAATTTAATAAGCAAACAATTGCAAAACAAAAAACTTCTGCTGTACTGCAGTGTCAAAAAAAGAAACAAAACCGCAGTGACTTATGCCTTACATAATCAAGGATCTTTTCTTGGGACATAGCACTCATTTATAATTCCAGGGACATTTGTTCTTGAAAGTGTGCTTCCTGTAAAAAAGTCACATGCTGGATCAGCACAATCTGCTCATAACCCCTGTAATAAATTCGAAGGGAGAAGAAAATTTTCAGCCTTTTATTCTTTGCTAATTAGCTGGCAAAACATAACTATCTGTCTGACAGAAAACAGCTCAACTGAGAAAAGTAAGATTTTACAGCAACAGATGCATTGCAAGGAAGAAAAATAATTTGAAAATAAATTCAGATCCAGGCTGTACATAATTTATGGAGATTTTTTTTTTCCTCCACAGTTTCCAAATAGCCAAAAGTCTGATTACTTTGCTATCTACTTTTTAGATCTCATCAAATGTGACAGTCCAAATATTTAGCTTCAGGTGCTATAAAATAAAATTAAATAACCCAAAGAAACCACATTGAAACTAGGACTTTTCAGTCAAACAAACCTGCTCAGAAGATCCACCCTCAAATCTGGCTGCATATTTGATGATTAGACAAGGTTGGGATAAGTAATGCAGATATACTTCAAAAAAAGAATTTAAAACCCAAAAAACCAAAAACCCATCAAGAAACACCAAAACCAAATGTCTAAAGCCAGACATACAAAAAGAGAATACTTGTGTTTCAAGACCGAGTAAAATTACTTCACAAAATAAGGAGGTTTTTCCCTAAGAATTAAAGGGCTATTAGATATACAGCTTCCCCATCATAGCCTGGCATATAATATACTGCAGTCTGACTACCGGAAAAGAAAAAGCGTGTAATACCTCAAATCAAATATAAGAACATGATAGGAAAGTACCAACTGTACTGTAGTTACCAGGAAAGATCTAGAAGTGTGTGCCAACTGTACTGTAGTTACCAGGAAAGAAATGTAATGACTCTTCTACAAGTGCTACAAGTTCTACAAATTTTACTAGTAACTACAGCTATTTCTATATTGAAAGAAAGGCCTACTTAACATCTGAACAAATGCACCATCTTTGCTCATTGATACCTTTGCACTTGACACACTCTCACTTAAATAGCTGAGAAGTATTTTACACCAGGGCAGCCTTAGGAACTCAATTTCCTGTGGAGCCATTGCTGGAACCAAAATTACACTGATGAGCTTCAGATGACATACATCGAAGACAGTCAATTTTTGCAGATTCCCACATTTGAGGCCTACTATTGAGTTCTACCACCAAGTCTGTGCAAATAAGCATCCAGGCAATTGTAAAGAGCCTGTCCTTCAAAACAAACCAAGCGGGTAGCAAAACAGCACTAGAATCTTATTTGCTAGAAGATGCTAAAGGAATGATAGTAAGAGACTTGCTGCATGAGACAAAATTAATGTACATTTGACTCTTTGCTAAAATAATGGCACAGAAGGGTAAAAATATCAGAAAAAAAAATCCATACTTTGTTTACACATCCAATTCAGACAGGGGCATAATTTACTCAAAATCAGAAAATTTAATATTGCATTCCTCCATAACAGAAAACACATCTATAATGTAAGTTGGATATGTGTCATGTGCCCTCTGGAATAATTAGTAACAATATTCAATCTTATATGAAAAATTAAAATTAAATTAATTGCAAGAGTAACTATATATGTAAAAATTTTTAGTACTACGGTAAGACGTCTATGAAGTCCATGTCAAAAATATATTTTTAATGGCTAAAACTAAACACAGTCTGCAAGAATCAGTCTCTGATTCTAGAACCACCACCATAAAATACATCCCTGATTATTCAAACTATAGGCCATTCAAAAGAAATAATTACAATTTTATGATCACAAGAGCTAGGAGTGAAGACATCAGTTTGATCTAAGCTCTGACCATACTTCAAGTAATATAAGCAAGCACTGAGAACATTTTTACTCTTTGTGCTTTTACCATTTTGGTTTTATCTGAACAATCTTTAGAAATAGTCTAATCAGTTTCATTCCATTAACTATTTTCTGATTATTATAGATGAGCAATGTGATGGCTGGCTCTCACAATAAAGGGATGACTATTATGTGTATGATAAGAGAAGTTTTATTGATGGATATTTTTGTTATTGTGATTTGTTTAGACGTCCTCTGTTCTCCCCATAGTCCCCTTTTTCTCCCGGTACTGTTGCCAAAGGACGGCATTGAGAGTCGGGACATGGGGAAGGAAGGCGTTTACCTGTGCCCCTTGCATGGGGCATTTGGGAGGAGGGAAGGCTTGTTACTAGGAGGCACGGCATGACAACACCTGATCTCCAATCAAGTTGCAAGAAAGTGATCTCCACCAATACATGGCAAAGAAGAGTTGACTGACAGACCTTAAGAGGGGACAGGTTGCCTAATGCCACCCCAGGGGTGTAAAATGCAAAGCAGCCATTTTGTAGGCCAGCTTGTGGCTGCTGGGTCTCCTACTCCCAGCGTGCTGTCCTTCTTCCTTATTCACTCATTTGTTGTATTTTGTTAAGGTTTTAATAAATCTTTGAAATTCTTAAAAGTGAGGAGTCATTTCTCATACTGATGATCAAGATACTTAAGACTGGACTTAATACTCAAAGATGGCTAATGCAAAGCGTTTTCACAGACATTAGAATGACAATTGTTCTTTAGATCCAATATCTACATTCTCAATACATAAATTTCCTTATAACTTCTCTCTGCATGTGAAATTAACATTAAGAATAGATATCAACTTTGTTATGAGTAAAAAAAGAGTTACCCATTTTTTCAAAAAGGGTTGCAGCTGGGAGCTGATTGCTGGCAGAGGAGAATTCTTTGTTAGCTTCATGTTGTAATCATCTGTTAAGAGTCGGTCCTTAACTCTCTATTGTTGAGAATTCCCCTTTTTTGTCAGTACCACCTTGCCTGCAGCCAGGTGGGTGGATGGCCCTTCTTGGACGGGTAAAGTAGAGGACATCGGAGGACACAGGACACGCAAAATAACCTCAGACCCAGAATGCAACGAGAGAGGACCCCCACCAAACCCAAGAAAAGACCCCTAGAGCAACGAGCCAGCCCAGAGTTGGGAGATCGTGGTGATGTCTGGACATCAGGGAACAAAGTCCAGAGCCTGCAGAGATGCTGAGAACCTTTGTTGCCCCTCGCCCTGGCCACAGAGGACCTTGGCTGGAGCCAGGGACTCTGAAGGGCAAACCAAAAAAGTGAACAAGGGGTATACCCCCATTGCTCTCATGAGGATGGGACCCCCAGCTCTGCCTCCTCATGGACAGAGCTGCACTTTCCTCCTCCCAAGTCACTCCTGGGAGCAGTGGCGGGGTGACTGCGGACCTGTCCGGCCTTCCCACCTGAGCTGATCACTTTCAATAAAGGCATTAAAAAGGAGAAAGGTCTCCTGCCCTATTTATTTCAAACTTTAGCACAGGTCTAGTTCAAATTTAGGACTTTAAATTTTGTTAAAGGTGCATGATGCCTATTTTTCTTAAGGGAAAAAACAGTAAACACCCACCAACCTAGCAACCCATTTATGATTAATTCTTCTGTAAATACTGATTTGCTAAAGCTGAAATCTTGAAAAGCCAGTAAAAGTGCCATTTTTTCATTGCAACAAAATTAAGAAAAAAAAATTAAGAAAAAAAAAAAAAGCGCCTCAGGAGGTGAGTGTCTGTGTTCACTATCCTGTGAATGGGAATGTCAAGCCTTGAGAGGATTACTATTGTACTAAACACTGAGTCATTGTCCAGTGATTGTTTATCTCCACATCACAAAGCAGTATTCAGAATTAAGGTATTTCAAACTGGAGAAAAAAAGTCTGGCCCGGGCAGCTGTTCCACAGAGCAATGTTAAAGGGCCAAAAACCCCTGCTTCTCACCAGTATTGCCATTCAGTGCCACTGAAGATCAAGTAACTCAATGGCCAGAAGAAAAAAATATCTCACAAGAAACAAAGCCACCTTCCACTGCAAAAAGATTTTTTTAGAATCCACCAGTGCAGTCTCTGCACTATTCACTGTCAGAGAAATTAGGATTTCTGTCTGCTTAGTGCTTAAACCCAGCATGGAGATTTGTCCCTTGGTAAAAAACAAAATCTTTCTAAAAGCTTTATTTATAACACTACTGTTCAGACACAAACTCTTGAACTCTCTCTAGCTTCCTTCTTCTCTTCACCCCCAGCCCCCTTTTCCCACCACCTACAGCAGTGTAGGCAGACCTCTCCAGAAAATGAGACAATTGTTGACAAAACATCATCTCAAGAATAGAGAGTCTACAGGACATGATTAATTTGAGAGTGTGAAGCTATTAAAACAACAAAGTAACTACCTGAATGTAGTATTACTGCATATATAATTATACTTACAAATTTTCATTTTATCAAAACAGAAGCAAATGTACTTCAATCAATCTCTCAACAAAATTCATTTTACAATAATGGGGTGATTATGTTGTTTTTTTTTTTATTATAAAGAAGCTTCTAATAGCAATTCACAGCTTCTTTTTAATAATTTAAATAAGACCAGATTAACAATCCTTGGTACATAATACTGGCCAAACTTCTAAAAACAACCTGTGAAATAGTATTTTTCACTCCATATTGACAAAAAAACTAGCACGGACCACAGTGACTTAAATTTAAATTTCAGTGTAAAACATTTTAAGAAGGGTTACCTCAGATTCATCTGTTGATTCCTCATAAGACCTGGTTTCCTGAAAAGGACACAAAAAAACAGAGGTAAATACCTAAGTATATACATAACCAGGCAGTATTTCCCTTTAAGAAGTACTTTTAAACCCTTACTAAGAAATGAAAGACAAAGCAGAAGCAACTCAATGTTCAGAATTTCCATCCTTGTCCTTCATACTTGATTTGTGCTTGCACTTGCATTTGAGTGTCACAGTGAGACTCAGGTGCAGCAGGGACTCTGTTGTTAGTTACCCTAAAAGGGAGAGTGATTGGGTGATCTGAGAATCTGTCCCTGTGATTATCTTCCCCTCTTCCAGAAGCAGTAGCAAATTTTGCAAAGAAACTGCCCATATCTTGACTTCCATGGCAGAACAGCATCAAGTTGTTCTCAAGTTATCCACAAGCCAGCTTTGTTATTCAACTGTTTAGCTGTTAATAAGCCTATTTTAAACCTAAATAATTTCAAATCATTCTCCATAGAAATCCAGCATTCAATGACTTTCTCTTTCCTATCTGATGTTAATGTAAGACATGGCTTTCTCCTGCCTTTGAAACAACTGTACCTTTAAAACATCTCTCTGGCAAGATGATTCTTTCTACCCTAGAAAAAAAAATTTTTAAGTCAACTCCTACTCATCTCTCGTCTGCCCACTGAGAAAATCTGCTGATGCAATGCCTCCTCAAAGAAGTCAGCAAAACGAAGATTTACTTAACGTATTTATCTTTATCAATAGCAATAAAGGATTACAACTAATACACCGGCTGTGAATGTAAGCATTTTAACAATAAAATATGATATAAAGAAAGAACAAGTAAGAAAGAAAGCAGCATTTCAAATCTCATGAAAGGAGTCTTTGAAGAGTAAGATGAATAGGTACAGAATTCCACCAGACAAGACAAAAAAAAAAAAAATTACACCCTTACCAACAGCTTAGAGAAAAATGGAAAAGGGAGAAAATTTAATGCACTGACAAGAAGTGTAATTTTTTGTTTCTTACATTTATTTCTTTTCTGTATTTATATAATGATTGTGACCTGTACACCAAAAGCAAAGGCTTCCTTTTCATTAGTGGAGGCTCACATTGATGCCCATAATGACCATCACAGCAGATGGGACAGAAGCAAAGCAGCACTTCTACCTGCTACTGGAAGCTTCATGCAAGATGTTACCACAGTTAATGACACCCATTTCCTCCATTTTACTCACTACAGATAGACCCACCTCTAAAATACACATCCCATAGAAGGGTTATCAGCCTAGTCTACACTTACGTCACGAACTGGGAAATTGCAAGTAAAAAGTACATGGGAATCAAGGGAAGATGGAGTAAAATCCTGGCATCCTTTGAAGTTTAGGTTCAACTTTGCAAGCCCAACTGTTTGTCTGTCAGTCTCACCATCTCTAATCACAAGCTGCTGTAACTTTTCAGGAAATTACAATTTTGTTACTTACAATCTCTGTGCATCTTAACAATAACCAAGTGAGAACTGAACTAAAACAGTGTGGTGTAATATGGCCAGCTGATTGGATGAGCCAGAACAACACACAAAGTTCAACACAAAGTATCCTCAGATTCCTAATAAAAAAACCACAATTTTCACTTCTGAATACCAAGAGCTACCTACTCAAATCCTTAATAAATCAAAATTAATAGCACTACCATTGTGGTATTTTTGTATAATTCACATAGTGTGGGGGAAAAAAAAAACAAGCTCTCCCAAACAAAGGAATTACAGCAAGTGACATTTTTGCTAGTGCAGTTACACCAACTATATCTGCCCCTTATGGTTCCAATTGTTTTGGTTCAACACACGTGCAGGATGGAGTTAAGAGCTCACTTACTGAGACAGCAGCTGGTCCTCACACCCACCTGAGCCGCTTAACTGAGCCACAAGTTATGTGCAAAGGCATGCCTAGAGTATATTGACATATAAAATTAGGGCATGCCAGAAGTTGATTCCATTAATCAGTCCATGTGAACTAAGAAAATACCAATCTATTCTTACTTAGGACATCTACCCTGGTATCCCTACTGTATTCACAAGGCACTAAAGTCTCAGATACTGCATTTCATAAATGGCATACAAATAAAGGTAAATGCTTCATGGCCTTTATGTTTTAATGCAGAAAATAGCATAGCAGAAAATCAGAGGGAGCCTTGGCTTAGGAAAACAACGCAAAAATTGTATTTGTTCTCTGACAAGAACTTAGCTGAAGGTGCTTAGAATTGATACTTACCTACAAACTCACTTTGGTAGCAACTTACTATGAAAAGCTTTTTCCCTGGGTTTTCCCACTTGCTGAGGCAAACTTGAACAGTAAACTGTAGTTATGATTGCCCTGGGGCTTTGTTTTGTTCCTTTGCCTTCCCTCCAAATGCATGAACTGAAAGGATTATCCTCCACTTCCACTTTTTAGTAGCCTTGTAACTGCAGAAAGGAAATCCCTAAAAAGGGATTTGTAGACAACCAGAATACAAAATCATGTAGGAATAGCAGTCTTTAGCAATCTCAGACTCTAGGGGAAAATCAGCAGTACACTTCAGCCAATTGACAAACACTGTTGCTTAAGTAGCCTAAGAATGCAGTAAGGGAACACAGATCTGGAAACCACAGAAATGTGAAGTAATCTCTCACCATTATAATCTTTCACTTAACAGATCCAACATAAGTTCTCAAAATATTTTAAAGTGGGCTTTCCAGTATGATGGTTATAGGGTTTTCCCTTCCCCTGGTTTTACAAACATCATATGTAATCCACTATGTGTTTAGGTCCATAACGTAAACCTGACAGAGGGTGAAAGACACAAAACTTGAGTTTTACAGAAAAACATGCACAACACACACACAGCCCTTTCAGTAGAGATGTGCTTGCTACCCACAAGAAATAAACTGAAATGAATAAAGTAACTCTCCTATCATAGTCCAAAGAGAACAAAACACAGGCTAGTTTAATCTGTTGTATTGTAAGAGAAGACTTGTCCAAGTTTGTTTCATCCTTACAAAGGCTGCCACAGTTAAAAACTCATCAATCCTGGGGCAAAAAAAGTCTCCCCCAAGGAAGCCAAGCCCTCCCAACAAAACTCTGTCAGCAGGGAAGGTTGAAACCAGATGCCAGTCTCTAACTTTGGCCGGTTACCTTGAGGTAATTCTAAGACTCTCTCACTTTTAGGAATCCATGACTGACAAATATTGCACAGCTCAGCTGTCTATTCAAGTAGTGGCTCAGCAAAGAAGCATTTAGAAAGTACATGAAAGGGCCAGGAACTGCACTTTTTCCTTTTTTTTTATTTTTTTCCTTGGGAAAGAGCAACCTAGGGACGGGGAGCTTTAGGAGAACATCCGATGAAGGGAACAGCACCAAAATCCTCAGGTTTTGTCTCAGGAAAAAATTCCGTTGTTGAAATGAACTTGGTCATGTCTCCCATGTCCCTCGGTAGACAGACAGCTCTTGGCTCCACAGCGGCGTCAGACGCACTTCCAAACCCACCCTCCCGGCCAGACCCAGGTTCCGCCGCCTCCATCTTCCCTGCTCCGCCCCGGTGCAGCGAGGCTGCACCCGAGAGCCCCGCACCCCGCAGGGCTGGCTGCCGGCCTCTGCCCCGGCACAGGCACTGTCCCACTGTCCCACTGTCCCACTGTCCCTCCGCCCCTCCACTCCCACGTCCCCCGCCCCGGCCCCGCGCTTCCGCCATCCCGCTCTAAGCCCCTCTGCTCGGCGCTGCCGCCACAGTGCGCTGACAGTCTCTACCTTCTCCCCGGCTTCCGCCATGGCGCAGCCAGGCAGCTGTCATGTGAGGGAAAGGAAGCCAGGCGGAGGCACTCTGGGAAATGCAGTTTCTTTCCTTCCCTCCCCCCCGCTTTTTCGCCTCCTCAGCCCAGCTGAGGTGCGGTGGCGATGCCGTACAAAACGGAGGCCGCACCCCGGCCAAGTTTCCTCTCCACCCTCCTTAGCCGCGAGACGCTTTCTTAAGCTGAATCCATCGATTCTCTGAGGGAGACCAGCATGGTCTCCCAGCTCCATGGTACACCCTGCTGTGATGAGAGTGAAGGGAGCCGCCGCCGTGCTTGCTGAGCCGGCGCCTGATGAGCGAGGGTTCGGCTGTAGCTGAAGCCAGGAGCCATTGACCGCCCGCCTGCTGCCAGTGCTCCCGGACCCGGCCCTTTTCTTGTCATCCGTCTCAGCAGCACCTGGCCGAGCACCGCTCCGGTTGCCATTATATCCTCCGGTTTCCATTAGATCCTACATGTAGCAGCTTTGGTCCTCTTGGTACTTTTTTAAAACTTAATCATCAGTATTGAAATGGCCCATACTAGTGTCAGGAGAAGGATTTCAGAAAGCATAAATGTCTTCTACAATTCTAGAAGCTGCTGCATCTTGATTTTTAAAAGCATAAAATAAGTCTTGAATGTCTTGGTTGCACACAAGCAGCTTTTTTTTATGTGTTAAAAACATAATTAAAGCTAAAAAGCAATAGGCAGAACTTTTTACAGTTTGGGTTTTGCCTTTGGAGGTATTTAAAACCTAAGGTGGAGCTACAGTGTTATGCGTCCTTGGGTTCAAAGCCATGAATTTAAAAATGTGCAGTGCAGTTTACCTTTGGCAATAAAAGAGAAATCTTACAATACCACACTGCAAAACCTTAAGGCCAAAGAGTTAATTTGAAGAGACTATCACCTTGGCTATGAAAATAATGTATATCATTGCTCTACCTTTAGAAACTAATGGCTAGAATTTTGGCTGAGAAGAGCGAGAACTGTTCTTTAAAATCACACTGAGAGTGGTACACAGGGTTGAGAGAGAGTTATTAAAGTTACAGTTTCAGTGCAAGAACATATGAAAATAGCTATCCTGAATAAATTTATTTGAAAATGATAAAAGAAAGTATCTTTTTTCTGGTTTGTTATGGACTGTCAAGGTGCCAATGCAAAGAAGTGTATAAATGTCATCCAGGCCATATGAACCATGGGATATCTACAAAGAGATGTTTGCTTGGCATTGTACAAAATATTGTTGAGACCACACCTGGATATAATTGTAAATTTGGAGTCACCTTTGTTACAAAAAAAAATTGATTGAAACTGGAAGGGACCAAAGGACCATCTTTAGGGTCTGATCTGTTGGAGAAGACTGATAAAAAGGAAGGGCTTAGCAACTTCAGTCTAGCAATAAAAGAGATCTGAAGAGGAAGAGCAACTAAAGTAAAAGGTATGAGATCAAATCAGCTATTTTCAGCGCATTTAGGCTGGAAATGAGAAATAGATTCCCATGTGTCAGACATGCATGGTCCTCAGAAGAATCTTGGTGGCAAGAAATTTAACTGATTTCAAGATGAAACTTAATAAACTTAAATAAGAGACTGTAAGAGGTGTTTGCTGACAGCTGTGTGGCTTACCCAGAATGCTGCCCATTATAGGCCCATTCAGTCCTTCTTGAATCTTAGTTCTGTATAGATCAAGTGAAAGAATATATTATTGCTGTCAATGGAGCCAGGATTTGTCCTTTAATATGTCATACACAAGCAATATTTTCTGTTACTTGAAACTGTGTATATCTTGTAAAAGGAAATTTTGCCAATGAAGTTTTTCCCCTACTTTTAGGGGAAAAAACCAAAACCCCTCAATAGGGGTTTTGGGCTACAGGGTTTATTTTCTTCTTTTCTTACTCCCCCCACCCCCACTTTTTTCTTTTTTTCTACATCAACAGGTATTTTGTGGTGCTTTTTTAACTGGAAAGAACATTAGTAACTGACATTTTAAGTGCCAAGAAAGACAGAATGTAAGGGAAAGGATGGCACATCTTGTAAACTTTGCTATTATAACAGCTAACAGTGCACATTTGCTCATTTTTCACAAACTGAGCCATCAAGGAACAGCTGTTCTTGTTTTCATTGCACACAGAGTAAGTAGTATAAACAATGTGATTTACTTATAGTGTGCTGCTTATTTCTGGCAGAATGGTGCAAAACTAATTCTTTTGTTGTTTAGACTTATGGTATTAATTCAATCTGCCATGATTATAGGTTTTTATTGTGTCAGGAAAATTTAATATGTTTGCATCTGATTCTGCCACCCCTTCCACATCTGCTCTCCAGAAGAGCACAAAGTCATCTAGAAGCAATGCCATTAATAGGTTTTAAATTTTTCAGCCCCTCCCACAAAGTATTCAGCATCCTTCAGATTTGGGCCTGAGAACAGCTAACCTTTGGAGATAAAATGCTTAAGCATAGTTCAGCATAAGTGGGAAATATAGCGCTGCCTAAGGGAAGTAAATGTTCTGTCCTAACCTTAAAACCTACTCTCACTCTGTCTGCCAGCATAGAACTGAAGTCAGGGCTAAATTAGTTGTACTAGAGGTAGAGATTTGAGATGTCTGGTGAGATTATAGATACTTTGAGGTAGAGCATTTTGGCTCAGATTCATCTCGCGATAGGTGGCTGTACTTTATAGCTTAGTTTTAACTTAATTCACCCAGAATAGCACTCTTCATAAGTATCTAAATAAATATTTTAGCCATACCATAATGCCTTTAATGTTCTTAGTACCTATTTTAATGCAGAGCTTCCAGTGGATGGGAGTTCTGCAGGACATTTCTAACTAGATGCTGACATACCAGCCAATTTGAATTTTAAAAATTTAAGTCTGTCAGGAGTTTCAGAATTATTTTTTTGCCACAGAAATCAGAATTGAAACTTAGACCTTGACGAACATTCAGAGTTCAAATAGTATTAAAGTTTTTCTGTCTTGCTTTAACACACTTTTTCTCTGTGAAAGTGAAGCAGAGACTACTGTGAAACATAACAATTAGCAAGTATCCTTTGGTATATTACTGTATTTCAGTCTCCAAGAGCTCTCAGTTGCGTTCAAGTAAGACTGATTAATCCAAAAAAATGTTCAGCTGGATTATCTCTCACCCCTCTCACCCCCACTTCTTTCGTTAAAAGAAAAAAATGGTGGTGTTGTCTGTTAGTTAATAGAGTTTAAAAACACTATGCTGTATAAAACATAGATAATGTTGTCAATACAATGGAAGTTCAAAGATTTTCCTCTTTCTGTTGGTTTGTTTGTAGAAATAAACTTGCAAGGACTTTTTTTTATCCTTGCAATCAAATTATTTCTGCGAGACACTTTCAATTTATACCATAATTATAATCTTGAATATGTTCAGGAACTTTGTACTTTAATAACAATCCTGTTTGACTTGCTAGCATTATATTGTTGTGCAGTTGCTTGTTTTTTTCTTCTAAATCCATATCGAAAATTTATTTACAACATTTCTTCCTGAAGTAAGTATCATAACAGTGACTATTAAAAAAAATCAGTTATAAATTTAAAACATAGTAGTACCATATGGCCATCATAGTAACTGCCTTCTTCAACTACACACATTGTGTAATTTACAATATCATCAAGAAGGCAAGGTAAGAAATGAAAGTATGCATTGCCACTATGTTCCACCACTGCAGTGTATTTAAATCAAGTTTAAGTTTAAATGATCACCTATTTTTATAAAATAAGAGTGGTAACAACATCAGAAAGATTATTACAAATTCTTTAAAATAGTTGATCTTTATTCCCTGACATTTAAAGACTTTCTCGAATTACAGTAAATTATTTTCAAATCCTTCAGGAATAACATTCTCCTCAGTCTTTTCTTTCTTCCTCCGACCCTCCCATCCCATCTGTCTTTCTTTTGCTCACTTACCTTGTCTTTGCTCTCAGGCAGTCTTTATGGAAGATACCTACTTGTGCTGTGTAGAACAGACAAAGAAGATGAAAAAATGTGAAGCACAGTAAACAACAGTAAACCATTTATTCAAGATAAACAAGGGCTATTATAAAGGGAGAGGTAGCAAGGGATCCTACTAAAAAACTTAAAGTTGAATACAAAAAGGATCTTGTAGAGAAGGATCAAGTCCGAAATTGAAAATTTATTATGCTGTGAGAAAATGTCATAGATCTGTAGATTATGAAGCCAGATGGGAATAATGCTATTATTTAATCTGAGCTCCTCCCTAACATGGGCCATGAGATTTACCTTAATTAATTCTTCTTTGTACCATTTTTTAAAACAGAAAATGTACTGTGACATATTTCCAACTACATAAAACTCCCTGCACTTCTGGTAAGTAATTTCAAGAGCAGTTATGCTCACTGCTAGAAAAATCAAGAATACAAAAGAAATAAAGCAGTGGTCTATCTATCTTGTCTTCCCCACTGGTGATAGGATGCAGTGTGGAGAGGGCATATACCTCTGAGCTTCACTCCTTTGTCTTATCCTAGCATCTACTGGCATGGAATTAGAGGTGGTAGAAGACACATCCCTGACGGCTTCTTTTCATATCTGTTAACAAACCTGCTGTTGATGAATTTATCTCTTTTTGACTTGCTAATACTATGTACCTCCAAAATCTTTTGAGACAACGAAACCCAAAAGCTGTCTGCCTTCTGCTTAAAGAAGTTTTTTTTTCCTGTTTTAAACTGCTCTACTATGGATCTCTACCAGTTTTGGTAAGCATGCTTTCAGTCTAATAATGCAGGACTTGGTACATACTGGGTTTTTCTTATCCCTATGGCAAATTTAAATGTTTCTTACTTCACCTTTGAACTCCTCCATTATGTCCACCATGGAATCATCTGTCACCAAGTTCTGAAAGTTCTGTATTTAAAGATTTCTGTTCCCCATGTAACTACTTCTAGTCTAACATGAAATAGTTTCTTAGTATTTGTTAAGTTTAATAGAAAGATGCATTGATTGTTTTATGTTCTACAAATAGTTTTTGTTGTGACAACAGCTATGACTGTTGTTTGCTATACCACAAATTTGTTACCATCTCTGTTAACTTGTGCTTGGTGGGACATGGCCCTGTCAGTTTAAACTAATGAAACATACTCACTCCTTTTATATTTATGTTATTATTGTGAACAACTCTACTATTTTCAGCTGGCATTCCACTTAAAGGGTTCTTTCTCCTTCCTGATAATTAAAATATTCCTTGTCTTTAATTCCTCTAGCACTGACCTCTTTTTTTTTCTTTTTTTTTCTTTTTTGTGATCCCTCTGGTTTTTTTCTTATGATTCATTTAAGTTACTGCCACTGATTTTTTTCTCTTTGAAACAAAATATAAAGATGAAAGTCTATAGGTTATATAAACCTAAAATGGATGGTTGCATGTTTTCCTCAACGATATTTTATGTTTTGTTGTCTTGTTGTAGAGTCCTTAATTTTTTAAGAGTTCCCACTTCC
Organism: Fringilla coelebs; assembly: GCF_963513975.1. NCBI lineage: Eukaryota > Metazoa > Chordata > Aves > Passeriformes > Fringillidae > Fringilla > Fringilla coelebs. The sequence goes on along the minus strand of NC_140028.1, from coordinate 102,162,413 downwards.
CATTTATATGCTCCTCCCAGCAGGTATTCCTTAGTTTCATCCTTTTAAAGTAGCATTAGCTTTTTTTTCAGTTAGCGTCACATTCCATTGTGAAACATAAATGTAATTTGAGGAATTAGCATTCTCATCAAAGAAAGCACTCAGATTGGATCTAATTTAAAACTGACACATAATGATTAGAGCAGTCTTAGGATATTGTTTGGTCAAGAGTTTGAAGACCAATCTTAAATTCAATCTCCATGTTCAAATTAAGAGGTGTTGGTTTTTAGCAATTTTATTTCCTTCCTGTGTATTAAGAACTTCTGTCTATAAGTGAGACCGGTTCTTAAAAGAAAAGAGATACTAGGTAGGACCCCAAATCTTGACTCTAGGATTTTATAGTTTTATCAACATTTCTGCAATTTGAAGTTGAAAATCCAGTATCCTAACTTCTAGAACTTCAGTCTAGGTTTTGGTAATTCTTATACATTATCTGTCTTATGATGGGACATTAATAGAACTGTTTTTCATGGTCTTTAAGATCAACTGGCATAATGGAGTCCTTGTCATTACTGAACTATCAAAATATTTCCATCAATATTCTTTGTTACAGGTTGCCCCAGCAAAAGTTTCTCCATTCCCAAGATGATTACTTCAGACTGTCTTGAGGCATTATCTTATTCTGAATTTACAATTTTAAGTACCTGAAATGATGTGAAGATTGTTGTTCTGTCTACCAGGTGTGTGTTTTGCGTTATGCAGAGATTTTTCATGTCCAGGGAGGAGACACAATGAAGCATGCAAAGGCACAAAGCCTTCTGGTGTAGCACCAGAGACGTGTGTCTGATAATGTATTAGCATATTTGAGCAAATTCAGATGTCAGGCTATTGAATTATGTTATCCCAAGGCTCTGAATTTAAAAAATGCTGTACAATCCACCAACCTCTGACACGGAAACAAAACTAATGAGTTTTAACAGTCCTGCTAAAGTCCCTAGTAAAGAAGTGATTCACCTCCAGATGTTTTAAAATATCATTTCATAAAAAATAGGCCACATAGCTTTTAAGAGTGTTCCTACACAGCATTCTTACACCATGTGATTATAGTATAAAAATGTTAATAAGATAATCACTCTCAACAATGGATGTGGATAAGTACAGCTGCCACATGGCAATAATAGGATATCCTTCCAAAAAGCTATTGGTTTTGAATTTTAAATAAGTATTTTTCTATTTTTCTCATACTTCAGCTCCCAAGGAGGTATTTTGTGGGTAGTAATGCTTTTATGTGGTGTTGGGTTGGATATCAAAGGGCTCTCTACCCATCACACGCTAAGTGTGCATTGCAGCAGCAGAATGCCATTCCTCACCTTTCCACTCTATTTAAGTAGATTTTTATAGTATAGTGATAAGAAGTAGCCTCAGTTTCATCTTTGTCTGGATTGCTGTCAGTAGTGATAGTGACAGGTCACCAGCAACAGCATTCTCCACAGTGTTCACTGACAAGCGAGGAAATGCCCATAGTGCTTGAAAACTGTTATCTGTTTCGTTCATGGAGCCTCCATGTGGACCAATTCCCATTTTTCAAGTGAAAAAACTGAAGCAATTTATGCAATTTTAAAAGAAAATATCTGTTGTGGGAGTTGGCTAACCTGAGACAACCATTGAGTTAAAGCCATGGGAGAAACCTTTTTAGTTCAGGTGAGAAGAACAGAATTTTAAGAATTGTTATGTTAATAAGGTTATTCAATATATGGCTGTGTTTCTAGTTCCTGTTCTTGGTTGGTTGTTAGTATGTTGCATATAAGATAATGTTCTTGGCTCTTGTTCATGACTGGTCCCCTGCCCTCAAATAGTTTCCTATATATTGTGTGAGATTCTGCAGCACTATGCACGCTCCCCGCCTTCTGTGTGATTTTAAAAATGTTGAAAACAGAAAAAAGTGCCATGACCCCAGCTCTAACACCACCTCCGAACCTGAGGCTGTTTCCAAACCCTCTAACCCTGGGAGTGGGACACAAAATCAGAGCCTGTCACAGACACGGGAGCCCGTGCAGACTACAACTCCTGCCATTTCGTGTCCTCCTTCTTCTCACCCCTTGGATTGCCCTGGAGTGGGATACGGAGTAGAAAACACCAGTGCGCGGGGATGAAGCTTCAGTAATTCCAGTTACTCTGCTACCCTGCTTCCCCCTCCACCTCCTCCACTCAGGGCTCAAGATAGTGATGGCCATGCCATCTTGGACTCCTTTCACTCCGTCCTACCTGTTCCTGCCCTTTTTCCTTGTCCCTCCTTCTCTACAGTACCAACTAACTGCCATTTTAACATCCACCACCCTTGTGTAACGCCGTCCGCTAACTGCCATCTTGCTGCGCCACCTAATCAAGTTGTCAGTCTTCCCCTCAATCCCACCCCTTCCTCTCCAGACCACACCCTTTCCACCTTGGGCCCCACCCCTTCTGGGGGAACTGCAGCCACGTTCTCCGTGGTTCCAGAAGTACCACCTACCAACGTGGTGGTGCCCATATAGTCTGCGCCGAGGCCCGTACCAGAGGCCAAGACCACTACCACCGCTCCATCTAGAATAAAAATGTTGTGCTCATATTTGGTTATTCCACCTCCTCTTCCGAGGAAAATCTCAGCCCTTCCAGATCCACTGACACCAAGAATCCATGGGAGAGGATCCAGAAGGCTGTGGTAAAGGAGGGGGATAAGGATGTAGTCTCCAAATTTATTTTTGCTTTGGTACACTACTGAAGGAGGGCAGATGTGAACGCAATATAGGAGCCATTGGCCTATGGGGAGGTGAAAGAAGTGTGTAAGGCCGCTAGAGAGTATGGGAAGGCATCACCTTACTTCAACACGATAACTTGGGCTACTTTCACCACACATGGCCTAACGCCCCCTGATATGTGGTACATAAGGACCATGCTGTTATCTCCTACTGAATACACCCTTTGGGAAGGAGAGTGGGCTATGCTAGGGACCAAGCGTGGACAAATTAAACTTTAGATCACCTCGCAGGAGAAAGGGCACACACCCAACCCAATGACCAAGCTGCGTGCCTCCCTAGACCTGTCCTAAATGATATCAAGGAAGTGGCTAGAAAGGCCCTTATGCAGGTGCTCAATAACAGTACCCCGAACCTGGACTTAGTGGATGTCAGACAAAGGCCTAATAAGCCCTATGTGAAATGCATTGATAGACTCAAAGTCACACTTGTAAGACAAATTTTGCTAGAAAGGTACCCAGAAAGCTACTCAGAAGGCTAGCTGTCTCCAATGCCAACCCAGAGTACAAAAGGGTTCTACATTCTTTACCACCTGAGCCAGAACCTACTTTGACACAAATGATAGAGGCTTGCGATTGCCTCAGAACGCTCAGTCACTTTACAGGCACAGGTGGTAGGACAAGGAATTGCAGAAGCTTTAGCCACAATGCGAGTTATCCCTCAAAGGCAACAGCAACAGAACCCAAAGACTTGCTTTTGATGCGGCAAAAAGGGATATTTCATAAAGGACTACCCCCAGTGAGGAGTGAAACTTGCTCCTAGGACCTGTAGATGCCGAAGAAATCATCAAAACACTAACCAATTCCGCACCAAACAGGGAAGTTGTAGGAGGCCGCCCGCCACCAGGAAACTTTCCGCAGAGCGCAGGATGATCCTGCACAAGGACACAAATAACCCAGCTATCAACGCCTGCCATTATGGAAGGGAAAGTAACCCAAAGCTTCAGTGCACCATTTTAGGACTTCCAGTAGCCTTGCCTATAGGTGCTAGGCTGGGTTTGGGAAGCGCCAAGCCAGTAAAGTTGACAGATTACTCAGCACATTCCATCTCTACTAGACAGCTTGAGCCTAAAGATCAACCACAGGAACTGTTAATGTGGGGAACTACAGGTCAAAGACTGAGAGATTGTTTTTGTTTTACCATCGGTACTATCAGTAATATCACAACAGGAGATTACAGTATTAGCTATGTATCTTAATCCACCTTGTTTTATTCCCCAGGGACTACTAATCGCACAAGCAATCTTACTCCCTAAACAAAACATCAACAGCATGCCAAAATCCCTAGTAATGTGGACTCAAGTAATAGGACACGGCAGACCTCAATCAACTTGCACTTTAGAATTTAACAACAAGAAAATTATATTAACAAGGCTAGTAAACACCAGTGCGGAGATGGCAGTAATCTCATGATCCAAATGTCCCCTGGAGTGGACTCTCATGAAACCGCACTCCAGCAATACCACTAGACCACAAAGTATGAAGAATTCTCCAACCATGTCCACAGTGGTTTGTGTCAAAGTGTTAGATCCATTCCACAAGAAACACCCACAGACCATCATCTACCATTATATAAAAGACATCCTCATTACTACAAAAACCAGTTCAGCCCTAGACATCGTACCAAGAGCTACCACCACAGCTTTCCAATGGGTAGGGCTCACCATCACTGAGGAAAAAATACAGCAAATGGCCCCTTGGAAGTACTTGAGATTTCAAATTCTTTCCCAGACAATGCGATCACAACTGCTACAAATGAATGAAAATCCACAGGCACTCCATGACTTACAAAAACTACTTGGAACCAACAGATGGGTTAAATCTCTGCTTAGAATTACTAATGAAGATTTGGCTCTACTGTTTGTCCTACAGAAAGGAGATCAAGCACTGAATTCACTCAGACATCTAACTGATGAGGCAAAAAATGCCTTAGGCAAAGTGTCTCAAGCCATTCAAATGCGGCAAGCACATCAAATGAATCCTGATTTACCATTTTTGTTAGCTATTCTGGGGAAAGGACCTCAACTTCATGCTCTAATTTTTCAGTGAGATTCTAAATCACCTGATTCTGTTAATTTTAGAATGGGTTTTCCTACCCCATCAGCCGGGGAAACTATAACGACAAAACCAGAAATGATGGCTCAGCTTGTCATAAGAGCGAGGTCACGCTTAAATTCCCTTTCAGGGAAAGGCTTTTCCATGATATTTTTACCAGTAACTACTCTATGTTTGGAATAGTTATTACAGCAATCAGAACATTTACAAATCACACTCAAAGATTTCACCAGAGAAATTTCAATTCAGTACCCTAAGCACAAATTTTTGCATTCCTCATTTAACTTAATTCCCAAACTGCTAAAAAGTGATATACCTCTCAGTGCAATTACCCTCTTCACAGATGGACCTAGACGGTCTCATAAATTAGTTATAGTATGACAAGATCTGGTAACACATAATTAGAAGTCAGATATTGAGACCGTGGGGGGGTCACCACAAATAGTTGAACTGGCAGCTGTTGTCAGAGCCTTGTCTAAATTCTCAGATCCTTTTCATTTAATTACTGATTCTGCTTATATTTCAGGAGTTGTCAAAAGAGCTAAAAATTAATTTCTGAAGTCAGTTAGTAATGGTATTCTTTACTTAAAAATTTAATTCTCATTTTTTCCGGGAGACAGCATCCTTATTTTGTCATGCGCATATGTTCACACACCTCATTACCAAGATTCCCAGCAGAAAGAAACAGACAAGCTGAAACCCTTACAATGACTATTCTAACCATACTTCCAAACATCTTTAAACAGGCACGACTCAGTCACTCATTCTTCCATCAAAATGCTCCTACACTAACACGCATGTTTAACATCACCAAAGATCAAGCCAAAGCAATTATCACCATATGCCCCAATTGTCAAAAGTATTCCCTACCATCTGTCAGGGTAGGAGTAAATCCTCAAGAGCTACACAGTCTCCAAATTTAGCAGAGTGATGTTACACACTACACATCTTTTGGCCATTTTAAATATTTACATGTTTCAACTCACACCTTCTCAGGAGCAATTTTTACCTCTGCTCATGTTGGAGAAACAGCCAAAGATACCATCAAACACTTTTTATGGGCCTTTTCAACTTAAGGCATCCCACAAGAAATTAAAGCACATAACAGACCTGCCTATATTTCTCAGAAAACACAACAATTTTTTAAGCTGTAGAGAATCAAACATGCTACAGGCATTTCACACTCCTTCACAGGCCAATCAATTATCGAGAAAGCCCATAGATTGCTCAAGCACCTACTGAACAACAGAAAGGGGAAATAGAGACATTATCCACTGTAGAGAAGCTTACTAAAGGTATGTATATTTAACTTTCTAAACAACTCTTTTATAAAACCAAATGCACCAATTGTCAAATATTTTTCCAACACGATACTAGTGCTATTAAAAGAAAAAGCCCCAATTTTAATTAAAGACCTAGAAACAAGCCAAATTTTGAGACGATCTCCAATGATTACTTGGGAGAAGAGGTATACTTATGTTTCCACAGATAAAAATCCTCAGTAGATTCTGACTAAAAACATCAAACTGTACCTACAGCCACTGCAAAAACACTAAGTTGACAAGCAAAAAGTTTCCCAGAGATCACACAAAGAGAAACAAAACCCCAACAACCTACAAATTGTAACCCTTAATCCCTAATGGTCTACTATTACTAAAATTCTTAGTATTACCAAATTTCTTAGGCTCGTTCACAGATCGCTCTATCAGACATGACCTGCAAAAGACTCCTACTCGCTATATCCATCGTAGTCAATGCCATGTTACTCACTAAGACCTAAGAAGTCCCACAGCCATAGCAAAATGTTTAGGTAATGCTAACCAATGTCACACAACAAAAAAAAGTATGCCTATCAATAACCACTCCAGACAACCCTTTTTCCACCTGGTTAGTAAAGTTGCTGGAAGATGAGTAGCCATTAACTAAGGATGCCATCTGCAAAGCGCATCTCCACAATGCACTGTTAATAACTGGGATTACTACGCCTAGGACCTGCCGCATGCACCACTAGAACCCCAAAAATTAGAAATTTTCAGTTCTGTTAAAATAGATTGTTGTGTTAAGTTTCATGACGTTGATAATACAGATGCAATACAGAAAATGCAGAGTGGCACTGACATCCAACAAATAAGAAATGAGCAAAAAAAATATGGTGGGATATTTCCCCCCCATCATCCTATCTACAAAAATGAAAGCATGTGGTGTAATTACACCTCATCCATCCTCTCTTGATCCAGTGATTCCCCATTACAATTACCATCTGAAACATTTCTCATCTGTGGAGACAGAGCATGGCCCGCCATTTCATCATACGTCAAGAGCAGACCATGTAGCTTAGGGAAGCTTACTCTACTGACACCCAACCTCACGATGATTCGTAACAAAAAGATTAGGCAAAAAAAATTTGTTGAGCAATTTAAAGCAGATTACAAAGACAAAATTAACTTTTTGGTCTTAAGACAGAGAATAGCAGCATCGGCATTAGTCCCTTGGAGTGCTGCAGCAAGAGCTTTGAAAATGTTAGACACTCTTAGATGTTAGCTGAATAAGCAGACCAACACTACATCCAAAGCATTAAATGAGCTACTAACTAATATTGATAGCATCAAGCACACCACCCTGCAAAATAAGGCCGCCATAGACTTCCTGCTGCTAGCTCAAGGACACAGCTGCAAGGACTTCGAGGGCATGTGCTGCATAAATCTGAAAGACCACAGCAAGTTAATTCACAAAAGCATCCAAATATTAAAAGAGTCAAGAAAGTACAAGTCAAAGACAATAACAACTTTTATATTGACTATTTAAAAGTTGGGGTTTATTGTGCTAGTTGTTGCCTGTGGTCGAAGTTGCAATGTTAGTTATTGCAGTTGTTGTTATTGTGTTAATGTTGTTACCATGTATAATAAGCTATTTGTTGAATGGTTTTAGGAAGTCTTTATGTTCATTATTTTTAATAGAATAGAAAGGGGGAGATATGGGAGTCAGCCAACCTGAGACAGCCATTAACTTAAAGCCAAGGGAGAAATCTTTTAGTTCAGGTGAGAAGAATGGGATTCTGGGAATTGTTGTGTTAATAAGGTTACTCCTTATGTTTTTAGTTCCCATTCCTGGTTGGTTGTTAGTATGTTGCATATAAGGTAATGTTCTTGGCTCTTGTTCATGACTGGTCCCCGGCCCACAAATCATTCCCTATATGTTGTGTTTCTCCCATTTTCGGGTCATTTAGAAATAACCCCATACTGTGTGCGCCTTCTGTTAGTTATTATTTTATCCATTAAAGTTCTTTTGGTTTTGGGCAACCCAAAAGAATTTCTTTTATCACACTATTCCTGGGCTGTCCAGTTCCGATGTCGCAGCTGCCGGACCATGACAATCTGTCTCCTGATTCCCAGCATTATGTTTTCGCTACAGGACAGCTTTTCCACCTTTGATGTCCTGATTCAAATATATCTTTTTTTCATTAAGCAAATACTGATTTTCTTTCCTGTTTGCAAGCAGACTAGAAATTAATCTGGCTCTTTTTGGTTGCCTCATTGTTTGTGAATCACTTGAGAATAGAATTTATTAATTACCTGCTATTGCTCATCTAATGGGCAATCACAAGTGTCTTTTCTCATGACATGTGTTAAGTGGCACCTATTAAGTATGCTTCTCCATGACAAAGTGTCAGGCTTTCCCCTTAAGTATTTAATATCATGCAGATAGTTCAGCCCCCAACATTTAATGCAGATTATATGATTTAGAAGAAACAGGACAGGAGCAGTCATAACTCTTGTTATTTATTTTATAGGCATCCAGCTCCTTATTATAATTAGTAATTTATATTATAAATTAATTAGTCATTTATATATAGTGATGACAACAGCATACTACTTATTTTTGAACATAGTTGAGAAGATACAATTTCTAGTGAAAAAACACACTTATAAATCAACACAAGATCTTCTTTGAATTCTGTCTAACCCTTGAAGTAGTTGGTATTAGTAAGAGATGGGGAGGATCAAAAGGTTATAGGAAAAGATGGAAGTGAACTGCCATGATGAGAGTTGGTGGTGGCAGGTACAGCATACAGGGGTTTTGGAGGTTTGCTAATACATCTAGCTCTGCTTCTGAAAAATCAGTATACAGATCTCCTCTGTCAAGTGATACATAACATGTTAATTAAGACTGTAGTCATTTGGGGAGCAGAATTACTGGAGTATTAAGCCTAAGTATTATTTTCTAAGGCCATCTCTGTGAGAAAATTTGATTGAGACGGCAGAATGGGAAAGTAATGGGAGCTGGCTGTTATCCTGGAATATGCCACAAGTTCACTAAATAGGAAGAGAATTGTTTCACTGTTTATATATCACTTTTCCCATCAATAAAATAGAAGTCATGAAATGTGCTGATTGTTGTGAGGTTTTTTTGATATCTATGATGAAATGTCCTAAAAATCTGAAGCTTGTTCCAAAGCCCTTTGAAGTCCTCAAAAGGCCCTTGATTCAGCTGTCTTAATTTGAATTTACCTTAGTCTACAAGTCCCCCACCACACTCCTGAAATTTGGAAATGTACTGCCAAATTCATTTCTCAAAGATGGAAAAATATATTCTCAAGTAATCATTATCATTATCTTTGACTATTTGACTATTCAGTTTGAATTTAGAAAACAGCAGAATGATATATGCATTTGGATTATTTGTAATATTTTACAAGATCAAGGTGAAAACTTAGAAGACGGAGGAGGAAAAGCCCCAGCATGTTTCCCTGACACCAAAGAAAGAACTCTGACAGAAACAAGCTCTGGGGTTTTTTTATCTTTCTTTTCTGAAGGTAGATGAAAAAGATCAGGAGAAACTATGTCTCATTAGAAGTGAATAAGTCTGTGGTAATCCATACTAAATTTACCAGGACTTATCTTCTAAGAAGGTATTAGATACCAAAGGGCAGGTAGTTACATTGAAAAAAAAAAAGTTGATGTTTAATTTTTTTCCATGTAATAAATGAAATGGCACAGACTTTCCAGAAGAATTTTAAGTCTTTTAGTGAGATAAGTAAGGTGAGAGAAGGTTGTAAGATGAATGCTCATTATTCAACAAAGCTCACAACAAATGAAATGTGTGCTGTAAGAACATACTTTGTTTTCTTTTTTTCCTGCAGACTAAATAGCTTCTTTTTGTTAAAATGGAAACATTGCCTTTATGAAGAAAACATTTTTTCCTAATCAATATTTTTTTAACCTCTGGGTTATTACTTCCTCAAATGTATTTTTTTTTCTTCAAGATTGGTCTGTGTACTTTAATGAAAAATCTGCAGAACAGATACATGCTATTGTTCACATTAAAACTTTCAGAGGGTATTATCTGTGATAGGGCATTACTTGTCTTCAGTACATTTTTTTTGTGATGTATCACGTTCTTGGGATGTATGTCTGTGTGTATATACACATAATTGGGACTAAAAAGAACTGGCTGTTGGCATAGCATAAATATCCACAACCTGGTTAAAGACCCAGGAAACAGACATTCTGTTCTTGCTATGCCATATATTTTAGATCTTCTATATGCCACTTGACTTCTTTAAACTTCAGTTTAGGTAGCTGATAAATGAGGTTAATACCATAGGGGCATTTATCTATCTTTCTTGACCACTTCAGAAGACTGGTGATTGCTGGAAACATCAACATTTATTTTTATTAAACTCCAGGTAATGTAAAATATTTTAACTTTTCAATTTTTTGTTTTTCTTCATTTTTAGAATAGAAAATATGCAAATAATATGAAAAATTATTTATATCTAAAAACCCTTATGCCAGCTGGTAATTCTCCAGAAGGCTTTTCTCTGCCAGATCATTATTTTGTATCACAAAGCAGCTTAAATTCTCAGGAGTCCAAAACTGTGGTTAGTCTCCATCAGGACTTTGACTGTTGGATATCTGTTGGAATTAGCTCAATGCTATTTTTTTTGGAGCCTGGATCTAATACGAGTCAACAGGTTTGAATGTATGCCTTCAAACCAGATGCAGACCATACATCAAAATAGAGCCTTAGATATTTTATTTTTTTCTTGAGCTTTGGCCAGAGCAGGATGATGAACACTGTGTTTGAAACTGCTGATGCTATTGAAAAACCCTACAATAAAATATCTGTTGCTATCTTTTTTCCTTGATTACCAAGCTGAAAGCAAGATTTTATAATAAATGGCAAATCATGATTGCTTCCTTTTCTATGTCTGTCACCTATCTTATTTGGAGAAACTTGGACAACTGTTGCCTAATTATTGGACTAAATTCCAGTATGCCTGTAAAGTGTCAGTGTTCTCTCTCATCCTGCTTCCACATTATCAGAAGTTCTTTGTGAACTCTGCCTTTCAGTCCTCTTACACAGTGCACTCTATCCCACATGAGTTTGGGTGCACCATTTTAACTGAGCCCATATCACAAACTTACCACTCATGTAAAAGTAGAAGCCCAGTCCCCACCTCATTCATAAATACTTTTAAATAGGAGCCATATTCTTAACTGCACTGGACCCATTTATAATTAGTGATCAAGATAAATCAAGAAAGCTGATTGTAGTAAAATAAAGATGAATAAATAAGTAGGAATACATGATATAGTAATATGAAATATTATGAGACTGGATTTGACCCTGGGTGTCCTTTCCTACCATACCTAATGTTTTTCTCCCATTTAATTTTCTTAAAAAAAAAAATTACAAATTTGGGAACTTTTCCAAATGAAACAATCTTGCTTTAAAACATATGCCTAAATGACACATTATTTTTTGTGAGATCTGAGTTGATGGGGGAAGTCACTGTCACTGGCAGGGAAGAATGTGTCATTCCAACTTTATATCTAAATTCCTGAACAAGTTGAGGCTGTTCAGACTAGGGACTAACCCTGTCTACTTCAAATTTTTGTTCTTCTGTAAGATTTTGGCACTTTTTCCTATGTTTATGAACATTATCCAATGCTAGTTAAAAGTACTAGAAACATTTCTATAAATTTCAACCAATGTTGCATCAGAACAAAAGAGAATAAAATATTCAGCGGATTAATTTTTCATTCTACAAGTCCTTAAAATTACTTATTTTTTTAGAATTTGAATAAATAATCTGGGAGGAAGAACGTATCTCTAGTGTTAATGTCAGGGGCAGAACAACTTTGTTAGCTAAATGTACAGTATCATTCTTGTTCATGGTGTGTTGAACACTTCATTGGATTAACAGAAGAAAACTGGTAATGACAGATCTTCTTTCCAAAATATATAATTAAATCTCTAGACAGGTAAATGGATGACAAAACATTTCATGTGATGTCAACAGATATCTTAGTGAACCTTATCCTCTTAAAATTTACAAAACAGTGATAGTTTCAGAATCCTTCTTACCATGCTTTGCATGTCATGTGCCAGATTCACTTCTCTGCAATAATGACAACACATACTATGCACATCATTAGTAATAGCTCAAAACTTAGATTTCTGATCTTGTAATAAATATGAGTTGCAATGGAGCATTATGAAGATTTAAGGATCCCAGGGCACTGTGCAGCACTACCCCAGCAAGTCCTGGCTTTTAATTAGCTGTGACACATTCTTCCACTTGTACTGCATCTGCTGAATACACATGTTTATGTTAGGTGGGCACTGGTTCCATTGTAGCTATAGTCATGATGATTAACAGATAATGTAAAGATTGCTCTTTTTTTCCCCTGTTTTTCTGCTGCATCCTTCTTGCTGCTATTTCTAGTATCTAACTGATCACAGTAATGCATAATAAACACCAGTATGATCTTTTGAAAGTTTTATTAAAAGCACAAAATAATGTCTGCTAGTGAATGAATACCTAAGATACAAGCTTACTGAGATAGCATCTGTTTTCTTCTAAGACCTTTCTTCCAAGCAAAACAATGTACAAAGTACCTTCCAAGGTCAAGTTTAATAGCAGGAAATCTCCAGATAACAGAGGTATGTAGGATAACTGATACAGGCACATGCTGAAGAATGGGAATCTGCAATGAGTGAACATCCACCTGCAGATTTTTCCACTGAAGCATGAATACATGACCATAGGAAGCATCTGTTCTTTCAGATTCTCAGGAATTTTAGGCTGTTACTGTGTCTTGGTGGTACATTAACTGGAGCAATGCAGATGCATATGAAGAGCCTCCTTTTGACATGCTGAGCAGTTAAGGAACATTGATACCTCAAAGAGTCAGGCCTCACAGGGAGATGTCCTCATGGTTTTTCTAAATTTAGGTATTTTCTGAAATAGGTGTTATGGAGTAGATATTCTAAAAAGCTCTATACCAATATTCTTTTCTCCCCAGAACAAAATTGTATATGCAGAGAAGGTTGAAGAAAGAGCATGAGGAGGCTTTCTAGCCCAAGAAAATCTTTGTGCTATAACCAAATATTCAGTATTTATGTTCTGGTTTAAAAATCCTAAGACAATTCCACAGGTGAGTAGAGCTTCCAGATGTTTCTCTTTGCCTTCCTCAGAGCTGAAGGCAGAAAGATCCTCCATCTACTGGTTGTCTGGAGTGCTCAGTCTGCCTTTTTCTCACCTGAACTTCTGACACTTCAGACCCCTTTCCTCCACCCGCTTCTAACTAAGTGCAGGAAGGACTAGGCTCCAGAGTGAAATGCATCACGTGTATCTTGGAGAACAGAGAAAGTCAGATGCAAAACGCTGTGAGGGTTTGTGCTTTTGCTGATCAAAGACCAGAATTTCTACCCTGTTTCTTGTATCATGCTGTAGTATTCTTTTTTCTACTTCTTAGTCATGTGGGACTGGCAAGATGGGTCTTTTCTTTGTGTCTCATTTAAAGTCCATTAAAGTCAATTGAAAGAATTTCTATCTAGTTTCACTCTGACTAATGTTTTACCTCATTAGGTTTTTGACCTAAGTAAAACAAACTCTGAAAACAACTAAATTATTATTAATTTTCTGTGTTTGCACGACTCCCTTCTGCTCTTCTACTCAAAAATTCCAGATGCAGTGGGATGAGGTAAATCGTGAGAATTAAATCTTAGAATTACATTCTTTTCTTGTCAGAATTTTGGGGGACACAAGACAGACAATGGACTTTGGACCTGGTTGACATAAGAGATTTGATAACAGGATGCCTTGGCAAAAGCAAATGGCACTTGGAAAATTATACCTAGATTGCAGGAAGATTCAATCAGACAGGTTTACTGGGAAAAGAAAATCCCATTAAGCTCTGCAAGTGAGAGATGTTGTTATATTCATAAGTTTGTGTATATGATTTTAACCTAATCATTTAGTACACATTACCTGTCTCCCTAAAATAGTATATAAGTGTTTGTATCCCACAGTAAAATCGGATTCTGATCACCGAGTCAGTCTCCCTGTCTCTCTCCATCACTGACATTTTCTCCACCATTACAAAATGCAACTTAAACTTTCATGCGTAGAAGTAGTACTACAGTTTACAGAAAGACATTTAGACATTTTTTAGATGTATGCCTCATTAGTTAATTTATAATAAATTTTTTTTTCTGATGCCATTTCATGTTGGTCTTTTGATATTTTAGATTGGACAGAAGGAGCAGCTCTGCAGCAATACTGACCAGCAGAGTCTCACTAGAGAAGCATTGTGGTGTAGATGAATTATGTAAAGAGATGGTAGCTAGTGGCAATTGAATTAAAATAACACTATTCTAAATCTAGAGGCATTTCTACAGAACTCTTTACTCATAGATCTCAGCAATTTATAGATAGATTCTTAAACAGAGAACTCTATTTTGCTGTTCAGTCACAACAAAACCAGACCACAGTCCTGGCAACTGTAGGCAGCAGCAGTCTGTGCTCCATCTGTTGTACTCTACATCAAGCCAGCTCTGTTGGCTTTTGTCAGCCAGTGAGGTGATGGCATCATATGTTGAATAAAGTATGCTTTGCTGAAACATAAGCCCTTACCACATTGCTCAGGAAGCAGAAGGACTCTGTGAAATATTGTTCCCATAAGCCAGAGAAATGCTTTCTCTTCAGAAGAGTGGGAAATCCATATTCTTTCCCTGCAAGAATTTTTCAGCAAGCTTCACGAAGATAGGAACAAGGAGATCACATATGAGTGGAAAAAAAGAGTAAAGCCAAATTTTTGATTTTGAAAATGAGAAGTGATTAAATCAAATTCACTATTATGTTATGGAAGAAACCTTGGTAGCCACTACAACGAAGGCATTTCTAGAATTAAAACATGGTTATTGTTCACACAACAGAAAAGAATAATTTTCTGAAGTGGCAATAGTAAATATTGAACGATTGGCAATTTGACTTCAGGTATCCATTTTATAATCCTTTTTTCACCTTGGAATACTCAATACTAATTGCACAACTGGAGCAGTGTTGATAATGGTGATTTCTGCAACTTCTAACTTGATTCTAGAATGTGTAAAAAACTAAAATAAGTTTGAAAGTTGCTGTTAAACTGTTACAGAAATAAGAAGCAATTATATGAGATAGTTGTTCTGCCTGGAAAAAGTGAATATTTAGATTTTTCTTTTGTCATTTACCTTATTCTTGATAAAAATAATGATCTTGGAAACATAGAAGGTTGTCAGTTACAGATTGTTAAAAAAATTCAATTAAAAGAAAAAATGTTCAACAAATAAATGCATTCAAATAGATTTTACACTCAGTAAAGTTAAAATCTTGGAATTGAAGATTAATATATTTCACTAATGCTATTAAGAATTAAAAAACAGAAGTTCTAATGTTTTCACTTCAAGACTTTCGTGCTTTTAATTTCATTACTGCTTTTGGCTTTTTAATTGTTACTTTAGCTGACTTTTTGCTAATGCTTAAGTACTGCAGACAAGGAAGCAATACAAATTCAAAAGACATTATTCTACTGTCCTTGTTCTGTTGTGTTTTTGTATTAGCAAAATCTTCTCCAAACAACTGACATGAATAGATTCAAAGCTTTTAACTGGTTCAACATTGATTGTGATCACAAATACCACCTTTAAGTCCAGGTGTCTTGGACTGCATAGCTGCCATTTCATTTAACCCTTTGGTGACAGTACTGGAACAAAAAATTTAGACAAGATCATCTGTGTATCATCCAATGACAAGATCATCTCCTTTATTTACTACATTATCAAAGGTTGAGGTTTATTTTTTTATATCACCCATAAAATAGTTTGAAGGTGGGCCACATCTTCTTGTTGCTTAAGTGATGCTGATGCTTCAATGCTTTCTTCTTTGTCTTCCAAAGCATTTAATATTGCAAACAAAAAAACATGCAGTTTACCTAGTCAACAATTTTTCTAAGCCAGAGCAGTTCATTTCTACTTCAGGAGAAGCTGAAGTGTTTGAAAATCTGTCATTAGCAGCCCATCTTTCAGAGGACTAATATTAGCAGTGGTGTCAACACAGGTTACAGAACCTGTAAATGAAAGAGATCCCTCTCCCTGCCCCTTGGCCTACCTGTGAGTTTACCAGGCCATTACAAGTTCTAAATGAACAGTTCTGTGCTTTTGTTCAAACCCTGAATATCTGTGTGTTTCTTGGCTTGCTATAAGATTGTTGGTATTCAAGGTACACAGTAACATGAGAATGGTTATACACAAGGATTTTCATGAGGAGATCCTAGACCAGACTTTTATAGAATTTGCAAGCACTCAAGTGAATTCAATTTCACTTACTTGAAGATCTGAAAGGAAAGGCACAATATTTTATATAACCAGTTTCTAGAAATATGTGTTTTATTTTTTTCTGATGATGTTCTGCCTAACAATATATTTATTGTACTGGTAAGTCTGAAGCACAAACAAAACTGCAATTCCTAACTGTTCAAAATCATGAGTCAGGAATAAAAGACTAGTTTAAATTAAAAAATGGTATGTCCATATGATTATTTTCTCTCATTTTTTCAGACCATGCAGAAGAGTAAGGTCATAGTTTCTAGATTTCTCTTCACATACCATATTTGAAGTTTAGGTTTTAAGAGGAAATTTTAGTTTTTCGATGCAATAAAGTATCATGGAACTGAAATTATGAAAAAGAAACTGAAAAGAAAGCAATGACTACAAGGCTTCACAATTACCTTTCTCTGAAGGCCAGTCTGCCTTCCTGAAGAATATAATAAATGCTGTATTACTCCACACCACAGGTGTTTTCAGAAGTGATTGCTCCTGGGTGTTTAGCAAAGTAAAATGACATAAGGTAAATGTAAAGTGATACTCTTGACTTCTGTCATGGTTTGACACTGGCTAAAACCCAGGCACCCATGAAAAAAACTATCCACTAATTATCCTTTGCTATAGTTGAGCAGAGGAGAGGGAAAGAAAAACGGAAGGGCTCATGAGTTGATATAAGGATTAGAAGAAAACACTAAAGGCAAAACAGGCTTAAACTTAAAGGGTATAAAGAAAAAAAAATTGTTAACAGAATTAAAGAGGATAATGAGAATTAAATAAAACCTTTGGAACACCATTTCATCCCCCTCCAGCCCCTCCCTCTTTCCCATTGACAGGGCAGGGAGACAGGGTGTGGGAATTTTAGTCAGTTTTTCATTCAAAATCTTTCTTCAGTTTGCTTAGGGAGAGTAGTCTCTTCTGTTATGCCATGGGGTCTTTCCCACAGGAGACAGTTCTCGGTGAACTTCCCCAGTGGGGTTTTAATTTTTCATGACTAGCAGTCCTGCCTGACCTGCTGTAGCATGAGTCCCTCCCATGGGCAAAAGAGTCTTCCCAAAACTGCACGGTGTGGATCATTTTTGTTCATGGTGTGTCGTTTATTTAAGGATAAGCTGCTCTAGTTTGGAAGCAAGGGCTCTCTATCTCTGGAAGCGGGGGTCTTCTTTCTCTGTTTGAGTTTCCCACTAGATTACAGCTTTTCAGTATCCACCCACTCCAGCACCTTTTCTCACGCGCTGTGAGTGGATCTCTGCATCCCCCCCATGCACTCTGTGTTCAAGTTGCCTCTGTTATGCGTGGTTTTGGTCTTCCCTTCTTAGTTTTGACAGGCCTAACTCATTCCTTCTGCTTTAACTCATACCTCTGGAATCTGATCCTTAAGACTCCCTTACTCTGTGAAAGCATTAATGTTTATTGGCAGTCAGTTGTATCCAGCATAATTCCTCAAAAATCAATCACCCCAAAACCACAGATGTTGCAACTTCAATCCCCTGTAAAGAATGTGATGAGTTGTGAAGGTATGATAGCCAGAAAACTGTATTTTTTCACTAGAAAGTGGCTGCAGTTGCCTGCACATAGATTCTGAAGTGACCCTATTCTGTTATTTTTATACTCCCTCTTTTCCTTGTCCTCCAAAAATAGTTGGAAATAGTGTCAGCTACCAAGGCAGTAGAAAACATCAATAATTACTTTACCTATCTCCTTGTCTCAGTGACTTGTGACAGAGGACTTGGGAGCCACTTAGTCGATACCCTAATGGAGATGCCTGTTAAAAATACAGTGTCATCTAGTTGGTAGATAAAGAAGATAAAAAAGGAAGGTACAATGGAAAATATTACAGAAATCAAAACGCCTCCAAGAATACACATGAACTGAGGCAATAAGGGATGAAACTGAAAATTTTCAGCAAGTCCTAGGCAGTTAGAGACTTGAATGCTTGACTGCAGTGCTGGTGCCACAGTTCTTCCAATTCTTTTTTCTGTTTTCATTCAGCTTACAAGTGAACTTCTGATAGTGTTCTTCCTCTCATTCATCTCTTTTTTTATTAGACTGGAAAAATATACGCAAAAATAGGGGAAAAGAGAAGTTAATTCTGCTAGTTTTAAACATGACATTTTAAGGGAGAGCTACATGAAGGAGACAGAGGTAGCTGGGAGGTGATGTTACTGTTACATTAGTCAGGGTCTCCAGAGTGTGAATGACTCTGCTTTCTCCTCATCAGGCTCTCGAAGCTGGGAGCATTATTTTGAGGAAATAATGTAAGGGAAATAACACACATTCCTGTCCCAAATATCTACCATTCAGTTTTCAAGAGTAAGGCCTTTGTGTTGCTTGCTGGTCCTCTTGTCTGAACTGGACCTACACAGACATAAGATCCAGCAGACTCATTATTTTCTACACAGAAGTTCTGAAAGAAACCGAGGAATTTTCTTAAGATGATAATCTGTTAGCTCTGAAAATTGGACAGTTTCTCTCGGTCTCCAAGCTCTTGTCTTTTATTGCCAATGATGGCTGTTGTCCCTTTTCCTCCTGTTCAGCTCTCATTCCTTCAATTTTTCTGCTGTCCATCTCCTATTTCTTTGCTTTCCTGCCTTTTCATGCCATTCTGCCAAAGTTTATATTTCATTTTTTTCTTCTCCCTCCTCTCAGTTTCCTATTCCCCACTTGTCTTTTTTCTGAAACTCTTTCATTTAAAGAGCTTTTAAAGAAAGTTTAAATAAAGTATGATATAAACTAAATAAAATGTATGTAGATACAACAAATAGGATATTCTCACAGCTGCCTCCATTTAATTTGGATTAATGTATTTTCTTTTTTTCCACTGTTTAGTTAAATCATGATCAATCTGGATCTGAAATTCTATCTCAGAATTTGAGTCTGAAATCAGTGATATAAGGAGGTCAAAGTTCAAAATTGTGTGCAGTGCTGATCTAAATGATGTTAAAATTCAAGATTCCTGTTTTCAATGACTGACAGCTGACATAGATTTGGTATGGGATTATTGTGTCAAACATGCTAGGCTTTTGCAGTTCTCCATGAGGCTTCCAGCACAACTAGGGGTCTGGCTGAATCCAGGGTAATATCAGCCATGGGGCAGTGCAGTTACACTCCTGCCTTTACATTTGGGTACCTTACTTTTATTAGATGTGGTTGAAAAATGGAACATTTTCTCAAGGGATTTATTTTACTTCTTTTATTATTTCCTTTTTTTAGATGTTAAAGTTCTAGAAGTGAGAATTTGAGAGAAAATAAAAGAAAGCTGAGCAGTTATTTGAGAAATTGAATTAAAGGTAAATGCAGTTTTTCAGATCTTGCCACATGAGAAAGGGTTGAGGTCTTGTCTGTTTTTAGAGTAGCTGCAATAGTGGCCAGCAACAAGTGCACAAGAAATTTTTGTAGGAAATTTCCGTTCAAGTGTACAAACTGGATCAGACATGGTACAGTAGTATTAGCATAACATTTAGAAGTTTTTTTTTATTTGTACTTTGCTATTTTTTCTAATTATGGGCACTTATTTAGGTAATGAACAAATGAAGCTGCATACAAAAAATCGGCCTGTTCTAATTTTGCTGATATGATGCACATTTTACTGCTATATTTCTTGACTACAGCAAAACTGGTGCATGTATTGTATCTATTTGATTACCAAATCCCAGTCAGGCAGAGTCAGGTCGCAAACCTCCAATGGACAGATATGTGTGAGTTTTTCAATCAAATCTGATGGAAATTAATTTGAGGCTAACATTTCCCTTTGAGATGCTTCCTATGTGTGCTTGTGCCCACGATACAAGCTTTTTCATGCTGGAAGCTCTTAAAGAGTATCTTGATTTTAAGGGAATAGCTTTTCCCCTGCTGAATAGTAATAGGATTTGATATTATATAGGACAAGATCTTTGAAACTTTGGTTATCAGACCAGAGAAAATACTTTCATGTAAACAAGTTAAAGACATAACTTTTTTTTTCTGACTTTGAAAACATATATCTTGTGGCTTTATCCTGCTTCAAATATTTAATTTTAGTTCTGTAGCATCAAATGCAAGGGTTATTGCTATTGTTTTCTTTGATGTCTTGATAATAAGTGCTTATTGGATTGGGCCAAACCAGAAATAAGGACACATGCTGATCAAGGGCAAGGCTCTGAGTCCTCAGGATGTGATACTGCTAAGGGAACAGCTCTGCAAATGAGTGAGAAGGCAGCCCCTCTGTGAAAAAATGTGGCACAGAAGATGGCTCTGTGAAACCTGGGAGCAGAATACTATCCCATCTACAGAGATTCCTAGAGGGTGGAGCTTGGGGCATCTCTTTTCAGCTCTACAAAGGGTTCTCCACTGGAACCTAGAGAAACTATTATGTTAGATATTTTCTATGTGAGGAGTGGAAGGGGAATGGGGAAAAGACATCCAAGAAACAACCTGCAAGGAATTTAAGTAAATAATTTTGTATGTTTTTAACTGCAAGGGTGTAAAATCTGGTCTTAGTCTCAAGTTGTTGCATATGGAATAAATACTAGTTTAAGTATTCAGTCAGTGTCTGAAATTGTCCCAAATGTCCCTTTGAAGGCTTATAATGCTTTTACCATGGCTCAGAGAAGCATCTCTAACAACTGGTAAAATCTTCCTGAAATAAACACAGAAGGCTGTTAATGCTAGCTCAGGGAATCTACACTCTTTAAGTGATCTGCTGCCCTTGATCTGTGAGGGAAGTTGTAGTGATATTATGGGGCATTGGAAAAATTGCAATTCCTGTAAGATTGATGAGAGGTAGTTTAGGTTCTGAATGTTTAGAAAGGGAATGAATGCATTTTTATATCACATATATTTTATATTCTTATAAACCCTAATGATTTTATGTAATGGTAATTCCATGGTGTGAATTCTTATAATTCTTCTTTTAGTATTTTCATGTCAAGTAATGAAGAACTGTACATTAAAATTGACACAAAAACTTATTGAAAATAAGAGTAGTGTATCTTAAAAATCATAGTCTATAAACTGGAAGCAAAAAAAGAGAACTACTCTGAATTTTTGGATTCTTCCAATTTTACTATGCTATGGCTAGCAGCATCAACTGCTTGTACTCTTCTATTTCCACCCAAATACACCTCTTGAGTTCACAGAACCCCAGTCTTCAGAAATAGTTGCATTTTGTGTATAAAGCGGCTTGAGGCAATTAAGTTGCAGAGCAAGGACATAAAGGTCTTCCAGGAGCAGGAACATGTGAAGATAGAACTCATTAAAATCACAGCATGATATGGCTTATATGAGTCACACAAATAAATAATCTAGAAGTGTATGGACTTTATACATGTTTTACTTTATCTTGAAAACCAATGTAGTTTAAGCACCCAGGGACACCATAGACATTTGCTCCACTAAAAATGCTGAAAGCACTAAACAAGTACTGACCTGCACAAAACCATTTACATTTGATACGTCGATATAGCCTGTGGTATACAATATTAATAATAGTTCTTATTTTTACACTCTGTCCAACTTAATCCAGATCATTTGAAACATTTTGAATCCAAAATGCTTTGCGCATGCCCATGTCCCATGAACATGGGACTTAGTCTGTTTCGTTGTAGTCTCAGTAGATGGAAGTCACTATAGCCTTATTATACTTTGAGAACACTTTCCTGATTCACGCTGGTTCAGTATTTTGTTGAAAATTACTTCCATTTACTCAATATTCAGTTTTAAATACTTTCTATAGCTTCGTATGTTGATACTATGTACTTTCAGCCTAGTCCATCTTTTTCAGAAGTGTTTTTTGTCATCCTTTCCCTCTTCTTAAAGGCTTTTACCCATTCACTGGCTAAATCCGTTCATCCTTGAAAATTAGCAGTGTTCTCCCTATCCAGAGGACTACACTCTCCACCTCTTCATTACTGAACTGCATTGTACATTATCTTAACTTGTTCTCTTCAGGGCTGCTGGCACCTGTTTTATTTGATGCAGTGAATCGCTCATTATAGGCTTATTAGCATCCATGTCAAGACAATGTGAAAAGTCCTCCTCTTTCAATACTGATGAATACAAACAAGTAGAGAATAGAAGACATGAGCAATCTTTATCGTTTCACTGCCACATTAATACCTCTAACTCTAATTGACAGGGTAATTAAACCCCAAAGATATCCCAAGAAAGCAGCCTGGGTAGCTGTGATCATGGCATGTAAGTGACATAGAACACATTCTGTGAAATAGGATCAAAATGGTTTCTGTGCATTTTGTGTCACCAAAGCAGCTGTCCTGATGATTCACATCCTATTAAATCCTATTTAATATGCTTTGAGTATGTCACAATCAATTAAAAATAGTTTTCATTTCAGATAACAGTTCTGGAATTTTGAAACTGGGAATAGTTTCCTTTGGAAAAAGACTCCTAAGGACTCTCCTCTGTAGGACCCCTGTCATTCATTCACCTCTCACTCCTCAGGTTTGCCACAATTCAGGGTCAGGCCTCTGTGGAGACCCTGGGGGGCGTCCCCTGAGTTGGGGAGGCACAAGAAGCTTCCTTCAAAAAACTGGTAAGTCCCCATTAGCTCCTTCCCCTGTTCCTATGTCTATTCCTGTGTCCCTGAGCCACTGCGTCCCTATTCCCTGGTTGCCCCTTATCTCTGTACTGCCTGGAGACCAGGGTCACCCCCTGGCCCCTCGGGAGAGAGAAAGCGAGACCCTCTGTGTGTGTGTGCCTTGGAGCTGAACATCTTACTGGGCGGCAGAATTAAACACCTGTGGCTGTTATGGAAAGGCCCTGTTTGCCTCTTTACCCTGGACTTTACTAGCAGCAATTCAGGCTGCAATAAATGGCACACCTAACAGAGACCTCTTCCCCTGGAAAACATCTGCATGAGATTAGCCTGAGAATTTGAGGGATTTTACCCCAGTGTGGTGAGCTGAAATTTTGATTCTTTCCCCTTTTTACTCAAGTGTTTGGAAGAGACTGGGTTAAGATGGAAATAACATTCACCCACACAGAACAAGAAGTTTACCTCCACCTTAAAAAAGTCTTTTCTTCAAGAAAATTTTGTTTTTCATGAAAGAGGGGGAATTGAAGTGTTTTGTACCCTGGTTATTTAAGCATTTTCCTTGTATTTCGCAGACCTCATTTCTAACCGATGAATGTTTGAAAGTACCTTGGGGAAAAATTAACAACCAATAAAGAATTCCACAAAGAATTGTATCCTTTTTTAATATAATGATGAAATGCGTTCTGAATCTTGGGGATGGTGAACCCCAGCTGAAAACCCCTCCTCCGTGTTTCCCTCTTTGTGCCCCTCCACCCTGTCGCAAGGAAAGACTCCTCCAGGTTCTCCCATCTTCGCTCCTGCTGCCCAGGGTGGCCCTCACCCACCGCCGCTGCAGGAGAAGCCCGGTGCCGGTAGTGCCCGTGGGCACCAGCCAGGAGAGACCCACGGGAAGGGGCTGAGCTCCAGCATGGCCACCAATGCCGGGCGTGGGACGAACTATGCACAGCAGTGCTCGACACCAGCACCAGTGCCAGCAACATGTCCAGCCCCACAAACACAAACCCATTAGCAGAGGTAAAAAAGTCCTTGTCATGAAGGTTTTGGGGATCATGAAATGGTTCAATGTCAAACACAGATATGGTTTGATCACCCAGAAAGATAATAAAGAAGATGTGTTTGTTCATTAGATTGCTGTAAAAAAGAAAAACCCCAGAAAATACCTCCACAGCTTAGGAGATGGAGAAATTGTGGAATTTATTATAATACAAGGAGTAAAAGGCCCCCAAGCAGCCAATGTGATGACCGGGTAGAATTCCAGTGCAAGGTAGTAAACATGCACCAAACTGCAAACCTGTGAAATATTATCGACATCAGAGAAGTCCTCCACACACCTTCCAAGGAAATAGAACACAAACCCAACTACCATCAAGCCCCAGCAACAGCCTAAAAACTGAAAGGCCACAGAACACCAGAAGTCCACCTCCATAATGATTGAACCTTCCAATCGGAGAAGTCCCACTTCTAATACCCTTCCCCAATTCCTGTGGCCTCCCTGCCCCCCTCCCACTTTCCCCTTTTCCTTTCCATTGTCCTATTACCCCATTTTTATGTTCCCACAAATTCCTGCCTCCTTTTCCCTCTTTCCATGGCCTCCCTCCACTAAACCCTTCCCCCAGAGTTCCTTCATAATACCAGAGGGAGTGTGATTGGGAGGGAAAGAAAGGAAAGTTTCCCTAAAGTAACCATCTTTTTCTTAAGGGTTAATGATTTCTATTTGGAGTTTCCAACAGGCACACCACCTCCTACACTACCTTATTCAGAGCCAGTCACAACCAACAACACTGCCCAACAACACTGGGAGTCTAGGGAGTGTGGGAACTCAGCACATCGCTCCAGATGTCCAGAGCTACTGAGAGAACCCCTGAGGGGGCTCGGAGGTCTTGGAATGTTGCCAAAAGCGCCTGGTGGCTTGACTTTGATCCCTCTAGGGATGTGCCACCTGCGTGTGGGAATATGAGAATCACTGGGGTTTGAATGATATAGAGATAGTATGTCTGCAGGGTGAAGCACAGGTTTTGGGGTTTTGGTACAGGGGGATTGTGGAGACGGGATGGAGGAATTTGGGCCTGTCTAGTGGTTCTTCTTCTTCATGTCTTCCATTTTCTGTGTGATGCAGATGTTTTTGGATGGGTTCCCAGTGAAGGTGCACTTGCCAATAAGGGTGGGAAGTATTGGGGACAAAAGGTAAATAAGATTTACGTAGGTTTTGTTATAAAAAAACATGACTGCCCCGTGGGCGGTCAGAGTGCCTTTGGCTGCCTTGCTGGTCAGACCCTGGCTGGGCAGAGAGAAAACTTTGTAGATAAGAAATAATAAACAACCTTGAAGACCAAAAACCTGAGAGTCCAGCCTCGTCCTTTGAAGCCTGATCGTAACGAGCCATCCTACACATGTCTGGGCAGAGACAGACAACAGCCAGCCTGGAGAAGGGAGGACCCCAGTGACTGGTAGCTAACAAACACTACTCCAGTTTACAAGTCCTGGCGGAGTCCTGGTGTGCTCACAGGCCTCAGTGGATGGCACTTGCCTCTCCCCACTTCCTCCACCTCCTGCCAAGGGCTCAGGGACGTGTCCCACCTCTGCCTGGGACCTTCAGTCCCTGCCTGAGCCCTGCTGTAGCTTAGCCTGTCTCTGCCCCTGTCTGCTGGGCAGGTCTGGGACCTGCACTGCAGAGCTGCTCTCTGGGCTGGAGCCCTCAGACCTGGATTGTAGCTTGCTATGCAAAACTCTGGGTTTAACGTGGTATAACTGCTCTGTTCTATTTCCTGTGCTCATCATGAGTCAAGTAACAATGATCATTATTTTCCAGAAATGTCAGAGCCTTTTCATCTCCAAAGACACATTCAAGGACACATAACACACAGGTTATAACTGGAAACAGGATATTATTTTAATTTTTATTTTTCTCCATTTGTTTTGGAACTGATGCTCACAACCATTACCACAATGTGCATGTGTAGCCAGGATCAGCCTGATATGTTCTTCAGTTTAGCTTTAAAATCCATCCTTTGTAGTCTGGAAAAAGCAAGTGACAGAGCTACAGAATATAGCAGTAGGAATACAGGCCCAGCAGTGCTTGTTTCCTGAAGGGTGAGAACACAAAGACTGAGGATCTGTACCAACCCCACACAAGAAAGAAGGCATATGTCTTACTGCGGGGTATTTCACAAATTATAACACATATTGATGATGAGCACAATTTTTGCCTTCCAAGACTTCCTTTGTTGCTGTCCTTCCTGGCCAGGGATACATGTCCTGTGCTTGTGTTGCAGGCAGGAGAACTGAGAAGTGGCTGCTCTGGATGTATGCAAGAATCCCACAGAGAATGGAGCCAAGGGAAGAGCAGAGCTCAGCCCCACTCCAAGCTTGCAAGGGGCAAGAGGGCCAGAGAGAGCCGTGGTGCCTCGGAGGTGTGAGGGCAGCAGGCAAGAATGAGCCGCAGAGGAGAAGCCCTGACAGGGGGCTGTGCCCAGTGCTACAGGAGGACAAGAAGCAACCCCCAGGCCACCCTTGGGGCCCACCCTGGGAGTCTGGAAAGCTTCCTTTCCTCACATGAGGGTCATGAGGAATAACTTCAAGGAGCAAGAACACCTGGCACCTGCCAAAATGGCCCAAACCATCCTGGGCAAGAGGTTGCGCTCAGTGTGGCAGAGGAAAGCAAAGAAACCCCAGAGACACTTGCAGCCCACTGTAGGGTAAAAAAAGTCTTCCTTCCCCCAGATGCAGGTCATGACAGGCCACCTTCATGTAGCATGAGCAGCAGAGACTGCCAGGGGGACCAAAAATGTACAAGAAGGGGATCACATGAGCTCTCAGCAGTGATCCTGCTCAATGCTTCAGAAGCATACAAAACTGCCTCGGAGGAAAATTCCTCCCTGACCCCAGCACTGGCCATCAGCTATTTTCAGAAAATGTGAGAAAGACCTGTCTCTCCTCCCACCTTCCAAAAGATGCCCAAGCCCTGTTCTGCCCTACCTGGAGTCATCTCCAGGGCTTCTGAGACTGGACACATGCCACCAGTCTGATCAACTTCAGGGACACAAATCTTTGTGTGCCTGGCAGGGCACCAGTGGGTATTCCAAAGCACTGGGATCCTGTCAACATCTCAGCATTGCATTTCTTACTGCTGCTGCCCCTGGATTCACAGGGGATGAAGACAGAGTGCTCTGCAGTGCTCCTCAAGTGTTCTTCCAGAAGGCATTTCCTTGGTCTTACAACTTGGCTTGGTGCTCCTTCTCATCTTCTGAGAAGCTGAGGTCTGTTCCCTGAAGTCTGAAGCAGGATTTCCATCTATCCACTGGGCTTTGAGCATGGCCCTGCTAGGAGCTGGCCTTGCAGCAGAGAACCATCAGCAACCTCCTCCAGCCTCCCTCGGCCCCCACCAGGTAATTACAGTAGCTCCTTAGGGACTTTCTCTTGGATGTCTTCAAGCTGACCCTGTGCCAGCTCTGTGAGGGGAACATTGGAGTCCCCGTGCACAACCCCACTCACTGCAGCCCTGCCCACCACACCTCTCTCCAGTGTTCTTCATAGAATCATTGAACCATAGAATAGTTAAGGTTGGAAAAGACCTTTAAGATCATTAGGTCTGGCCATCAACGCAGTGCCACCACCATGTTCCCCATTAAACCATGTCCTCATGTGTCATATCCACATGTTTGAGCACTTCCAGGGATGGTGTCATCTCCACTCTCTTGGGCAATCTGTTCCAATGTTTTAAAACCCTTTCAGTGCAAAAAAGTTTCCTAATATCTAATCTAAACCTCCCCTAGTGCAACTTGAGGTGATTTTCTCTCATCCTGTTACTTGTTAATTGGGAGAAGAGACTGATCCTCACCCATGACCGACCTCCTTTCAGGTAGTTGTAGAGAGGGATGAGGTCTCCCTGAACTTCCTTACTCCAGGCTAAGCCGCCCCAGCTCCCTCAGTTGCTCCTCATAAGACTTGTGTTCCAAACCCTTCACCAGCTTTGTTGACCTTCTCTGGACTTGCTCCAGTGCCTCAATATCTTGTAGTGAGAGGCCCAAAACTGAACACAGTATTAGGCATTCAGAGGAAGGCATTTGGAGTGCTGCCCCGGAGCTGTCCCTGTGTCCGTGAGCTGGCCCCTGCCCTTGGTGGCTATATACTAGACACAGCTTCCAGGTACTCAAGACATGTCCTCCTCTGCTTGGCTTCTAAGGACCAATCTTGTGCTGTTACTCCTCTCTCGGGCCATGGGAGAATTCAACCCTGCAGCCCAGAGACCACCCCTTCTGCCATTCCCTGCCATCAGCCATTCCCTTCTGTGCCAGAGCTAATGTTGTTGAAGTCCCACAGTAAGGAAGACCAGGGACTTGATCTGTCTGGTTACAAGCTCTTTTCCTGGTGCATGAGTGGGCTGATTTCAGCAGCTGCAGGCCAGGGGAAAGCCAAAGTGTATCCAGAGCCATAGACTGAGATGGGCAGTGCCATAGGACCGCCAGGGAAACAGACACTTTGAAAAACAAGTGAACAGAGGTGACTGGTGTGATGAAAAGGTTGGTCATTTTTAGACCTCGAACATTTTGATCTCTTCCCAAAGCACAGTCAGGCAAACATGGCTTCCAAACTGTGAGAATGGCTCCTTGCTATTGCAGCCACATCTGCTTGTCTCACGGAAACTGAAATGTGCAACTCTTATCAAACACTGTAGCAGGGCATCTCACATGCCCCCTCCCCCCTTCCCACCCCCCCCCCCCGTTCCCGTGCCCTGCCCCCCTCTCCCGCTCCTCCTCGCCTCCATCCTCGCAAGAGCTTATCTGTTGCTTCTTCACTGGTGAAATAACTCAGGGCATCTTGCCCCTCACATAAGCTTCACATGAGCTTGCTAATTGGTGAAATAATCAGGAGAGCTGATTGAGTTATTACTATTAACTTATAGTGAGTTATTTTGGCACCATGGGAGTAATGCTTTCATCTCATCTTGCTGTGGGAGTGAGATGTGGAGAGATAAGCTGGAATTTTTGACTGACAGACACTTCATTTTAAAAATTATAAAAGCTACATCAAACTTTCACAAAGCAGGTCTTCTGCACGTTTCCTGGAAATGTGTGGGGCTTTCTCCCCAAAGCTGGGATGTGCACTGTGTGGTACTCTGTTGAGGGTTCAGTGAAAGGATTCTGTGTATGCTCTTGTCAATTTGGTGGTAAGTTACATTGAGTTTCTTTGCTAGCTTTAATATCAGTACCTTAATGTCATGCACGGGCACGGTTTTATGTAATCTGCTAGTATTTATTTTGGTTTATAATGTGTAGTAAGTAACTCTGTTTAAAGCCTTTTGTCTGCTATCTCCTGTTTATTCAATAAATAACTCGTTTTATAATAGACCTGGTTTGCCATCCTTAGAACGTGTGGTCTGAGGCAATTTTAGGTGTGGGCCACCTAAATTTAAGCTGCTGCCAAAAATCTGAGGCTAAGGCAGGGCTTGTCTGAAACTCCCATTTGATCAATACCAACACCTCCATTGGCTGGGTTTATATGGGATACAAAGCACACTTCAGTAATGGTGTAAAACTTTCAGAGCATCATTTCTCATGATGCCTAAAGAATTGTTTTCTTATCTTACCACTCTTAATATTGTTTGGAATGTTTTTGTTTTTTGATTCTAGGCGACATTCACTTCAGTCTTTCTGAGAGATACTTGCCTATGTCTATATGTGGGAAGATGTTCTTACCTAAAGCACTGTCAAGTCTCCTTTTTCTTTAAGATTTAGTAGTTGGAGTACTAAAAGATTAAGAGAGGTACTATTATTGTAATTTTGTATTGTAATTTTGTTGGTGCCAAAATTGGTGTATACCTTCAGACTATGTGAATAAAGGCATTTATACCAAACACAGTGTTTTGGTTGTGGTGATGCCAGAGATGAAAGAGAGAGTTTTTGTTTCCTCTGCATGAACTTTGCAGGGATGTAAAGAACATGTGTAGTTTCACCACCATTCACCATCAATGTATCAAGGGACACTTGCTAGTGCACTGTTTATGATGAGGTTGCCTTTTTAGAAAAAGGTCCCAAATGTTTTTGTGTTCTTTTTTTCCTTGCACTTCAATAACACTTTTCCTCCTTTGGCCTTCATTCTTGATCCCTTTCTTGAAGATGGTGATAACCCTATCTGTCTTTGTATTGCTCCTCCCAGTCATCATTTTTCTTCTTTAGGCACTCCATGCCCAGAAATAACCTTCTTAATCTTTGTATGCATCATTACAGATGGAATTTGTCTCTTTAGAACATGAAGAATGTGAAATGTCCATTGTGGTACAGGTGAGCTCTCACCAGGGCTTTACACAATGGTTGCTTTTCTTGCCTGACACACAGGAATGCTTTTTCCTGTATCCCATTCATGGCTTATAGTCACCCATGATCTACTCATGCCTCCCGGAGTGTTTGCCTCCTTCAGTGTCTTCAGAGCAGAAACTTCTGTCACTCCACCTGACATGGTGGTACCTATCTCTACCCTGCAGTTCCTCATGCAGGGAGAGTTTATTGATGTAGGGAATGTGTCTTCTGTCAGAGCTTCAGCTGGTGGGGAGGATGGAGGCTGTGGAACTACACCGTGAGATAGAACTTTTCTTCCTCATGACTGCCATGAAATCCAGAATATGAGGTGGACAAGGAAACCTAAATTCTTGAACAGTGTTCTTTTGCAATCTGAATTCGAAAGATCTGACCATGAACTTCCCTTTTCCTACACTTGACAGCAAAGTGTGAAGAGTGGAGCCCCCTAAATGCATCTCTCAGGCTCCCCCCATGAGCAACCTGCTGGAGCCCAGCTCCACGCAGTCACAGCCAGATCCAGCCTCCGCCGGCCAGCTGAGCCATGGGCGAGGTGTGTGGGTGGGCTCTGAACAGTCCAGCTCCTTTCAGAACTGTGTCTGCCTCTTAAAAGGAGAAAAGATCCATGGCTGGCATTAACTGAGCTTCCATTGGGAAGTTTCATGGGAGAAAGTGCCCAGTCCAGGCACTACAAGAGACCAAACCTTGGTGAGTCAGTGAGATGCAGTTCATGTCCCTGCTGTCTGTGGGGATACACTTTACTCTCCTGGAGCATGAATAAAGCTTGCTGATGAACTTTTAAATGAATTCTGCAGCCATGTAGTGAAAAGGAAGGTTGTTGCTGACATGGATAAGGAGGTGGCTGGATAGGTGGGCATCCAGTACTAAAAGGCAGCTGCCTCTCTAGAGGCCGTAAATGCCTGGAGGAGAGATGTCAAGAAGGAAGGAAGAGTTTGCATTTTATATGCCCACTTGAGACCATCTGTGATTGTCAGTGTGGTGAAATGACTAATGATATCATTCAGACACAAAGAAACTTATTTTCCTTTTTAATTATTGAATGAAAATATGAAAAACAGTCTTCTAGTAAACACATGGTTATGAGTTTGCAAAACTGGTGCAGTGAGTGCAGAAAGTTGCCAGAACATATCTATTCACTTGAAGAATCTTTAAATATAGCTGGAGAGAGCTGCCATCCTGGATGGACCACTCAGACCTAAGTCATAGCTTGTCTCCAGCCCTGACTCCTGGATGACCCTGGGACCCATGATACAGCCCTTTTTCCAGCTGTATCTCTTGCTAGTCTCCCCGACAAGCCCCTGGATCTGGCTCATTTCCTCTATGTATCAGGAGGTCTTTTTGTAACAGAGCTGCTGGCTCTGCCTGTCTGGACCAGGGCCTATGGGAGGGTGCCCTGTTGACGAGGGCATGGGCCAGGGTCAGCCCAGTTCCCTGCCTGTGCCAGAGTCTGCAGCAGCTCCTGCCTTGCCTGCCTTCAGCAGGCACTTGATGCTCCCTGGCAGTCTCCTTGCATAACTTCATCCTCACACACTTTGCAATTGAGGCATTTCCTAAGCCAAAGGGTATCAAAGTATTCATCAACCCATCAGCTGATTGCCCTCCATGAACTTATCCTTCCTCACCATGTAAGCTTCTGCTTAACATATGGCCAAACTGTAGACCAAACTGATCCTCAGCAGGTGTCTGAGCATAAAAGTCTGGCAAAGAGTCATAAACATCTTAAAGGAAAAATTATGAGCAAAAGTTAAATATAGGTTTTTCTATTAACTGCATTTCTAATAAATGTCGTCACTTATTGACTTTCCCCACGAATAAGCAAATAGCACAATTTACTGATAAATGAAACAAACTCAGGAACAACTAGTACACAGTGCCTCTTTCAGTAGCTCAAACCTATCACGTTTTCTGTCCTGATCCTGTGTAATATACAGCGGGATATAAAGTCTGTAACCAAATTTGGTGAACTGACAATCAGAAGATCAAACTTTTCTCACTGAGACATGTCCTAATGTAATGCCAGGAAGAACATCTCTGTATATAGTGTACCTTTATATGATACAGGAAATATTCAAACATCATTTACAGTGCTTGGAGGAAGAGAAGCAGAGGTATATCGGTACATAATTTTATTTGGACTTTTTCATTTTTTTTTCATGGAAGAGAGGCATCTACTTAGGAGCTGGGAATCTGAAGCATATGTAGTGTGTAGGAAATGTGTGCTTTCACTGTCACTACACACCCCTTCTGTCACATCCACCTCCACTCATTTTCTTGTCTCTTTTGATGCTGTCACTTTGTTGTGTTGTGTTGAAGTGGAAGCAGCACCTATGCAAGATGAGCGATTTACAGCTCAAGTAAATGAAAGCAAATATACCAGTGAACAAGAAGTTAATCATCATCACACACACTGTGAAACCATCTGGTTTTCCCTGTTGGTGTGTGTGCTGGTTTAAAACCCAGCAGGAAAATTAAACCCACTCAAGCTGTTCCCTTTTCCTCATCCTATTTCAACAGTGGAAAAAACACTAGGTGACATTTTAAGATGAAATCACAATTTACTGAAAAATTGCTATAACCACAACAATATTGATAAAAGAGTGTACTCAGCTGGACTCTGTGCCACCACTGTTCTCTCCCTTTTCTTTTTCTTGGAGCAGCATCTCAGGCTTGCTGGTGCTGTCTTTCAGCACCAAACCAGAAAACTTGCCCCTCAGAGGAACAGGAAAGGGACTGCTGGCGGCAGAAAGGGGCCAGTTCTGCCAGGTTGACCCTGAAACCTGCACATCTTCTCCCCTGAGCTCAGTGAAAGATGACAATCCTTCAATTTCTGACCTTGGTTTCCTCCTGCTGAAACCATGCCTCTGCCATGATGTGGGTGGTATGGAATCAAACACTGCTAGAAGCTCCACCCCTTTGCTCTGTGACAGCATGGTATGAGCATTAATTCTGAAGAGTCACACAGTTATTGATATGACTCATAAATGAATTCCTATTACTCAATGAATGGTAAAGTATGCCTTTTTTTTTTAATGTTTCTGATGTCCTTGACATGTTCTATATCCTGCCAAAGATTTTGGAAAAGTTTTGTAAAAGATTTTTCCATTCACAGTAAGGATCCTCTTTTTGCCAATTCAGATTTCTCACTTGAATGATGTTAGTTCGTCCAAATATGGTCTGTTCGTCACATGGTGAAAATCTCCATTATTGGATACGCTACACCCACATGGTGATAATCACCATTATTATCCATGGTATATCCAATAAGGAGAGGTCTTAAAAAAGCCCATTGCACCAGATACTGCAGAAGACACCATGAGACATGAAGAATGTGGTTTTATTAGAATGCTGGAGTTGGAAATGTACCTGGGAAGTATGTTCTTAAACCTCACCCAGTCAATATCACCCTTTCTTGCTAATCCCTCCTCCCTCTCAACATGTTTTTCCTCCACAATTCAATTTCACCTGAGAGGTAAGAGTCCTCTGATTAACCAGATTCCCTCATCATTGGTGTAATCACCTCCCATCACTTAGCGTAGATGTAGAGGAGGAAGGTGCTGTCTCTTCATGTAGTTTACGATGGAGAAAGAATCCCATTCCCATTTCCTAGATTTTTAATTTTATATAAATTCCAGTTGAATCAGAAAACTGAAAGATCTGTTGAACATTTTTCCTTCCTGAAACACAAAAATAAATTTTCAATCAAACCAGCTTCTTAGATCTAGGAGAGGGGAAGAATTTATTTCTATCTTTCCAAAGATACAAAGTGTTATAGCAAGTCCCTTTTCTCTAAAATAACAAGAGGAAGAAAGATTTTTGTAGATGTTTTCTTTAGAGAGTGAAGGATAAGGACTGAGGGAAAGCCATTCCACTGGCTGTACATAAAGGAGTATAATGTACATTATGCCTTGTTCTAGCAATTTAGGCACAGAAACAGCTTTTCCTGAATTTCCTTTACATGATACAGGAAGAGAAGGAAGTGTCAGCCTTGAAGTGTGTATATGCCAGTAGCTTGGGTTTTGAAAAATGGAGCTCTGGGGCAGTGGGAGGAAACCCAGAAATTATACATTAATGAAATCTGGAGGAGGAGAAATTAGAAATGACAGAGGTTTTCTTAATAGCAGAATTCCCTCTGAAATATAAAAGTGATTGGCCAAAGTGGGCTTGCAGAGGCAGGAACTGTAATCCATTGCTGTTTTTTAATACAAAACAATTATTTTGGAATTAGCAAAATTCAGCAGAAGTTTAGTCATACAGAAATCTCACTCACATATCCATGAATTTCAAGAAGCAGAATGCCATATAGTGTCTGTTTGGCAGAGATGGATAGAGAGAGAGAGAGAAGGAGGAAGAGTCATTGACAGTTTAGAATTTGATTTGTTAATTTTCGAAGAGGGCAAGACTGGGTCCTGTGTGTTTAAGGGGCGAGTAAAGGTCCTGTAATGTGGGTATGACAGCTTGCTCTGACAGTGCCCTGCATCTGTCACTCGAGAAAAGAGGAAAGAGTCCCCCTAGTGTACCAATGCTGTAAGCAGGAGTGTCTTGCTCATTCCACTAAATCTGCTGCAAGTTCTGCTATGGCATGTAATCAAGTGCCTAAAGGTATTTTAGTAAACCCCAGGGCTCTGTTGATCACAAGACTTCTAGTTCAGGAAGGAAAGAACAATAGACAATCATAAATAATGAGCATTTTAAAATGACCATGTGTTTTAACACATTTTAGCTCTGAAGGAATTGGGTTTTGCATTGCTGTATAATTCTAAATACTAGGTTTTGCCACCCAGGAAACATATATTCTCCTGGAAAACAGGAGAGAAATTATTTTATACAGTAATACTCTTTTCACAAGTTCTTAGCTGTGTATCTGTGAGCCAAAATCAAGCATATTATTCTATTCAAAAGTTATAATTTTTGTTTCAATTAAACAGGGAAAGTTTACTGCAGTTAAAGATATTCAGTTTTACACTTTCCTTGGCTGCCAGAAATCTGATGTGCAACTCAAAACGCGGGGATTTTACCACTTTGAATTTGCACTGTCAAAGATTAAGTGATAAATCAGCCTCCTCCCTGTGTAAGCTCTCTGTCAATGATTTTAGGTACAGTAATGCAAACCTGGTCCTTCATGACAGGAGCTGAAGGGGCATGCACGTAGGAAGGCATAGCTGCCATAGATAGCTGGGACTCCATAACTATTTTCCTCTCAGGTATGCTGAAGTAGAGCCATGGATTAAAAGTTTCAAAGGAGACCAGAAGGTCTCTGTTGGAAAAACAGCACAGCTGGTTGGTAAGCATTATTTGTCATTCTGTCTTTCAATAATTTTCCTCAAGATGCTCATGCTAGAGCAAACCTGGCAAGTTAAGTTCCCCTTTGCACCCTGCTCTCCATCTGAGTCTGCCCTGTGGCAAATTAGGCACTATCTTGCTCTCTCACCTTTTTGACTGCTGACAGGAGAGCTAAATCACCTTTCCAGCAGCAAAGGAAGTGTATGTTTTCAGTGGAGGGAGTGAGTAGGGGGAGTGGGAGATGTTAGGGAGATAATTCCTCAGTAAGTAAAAAGACAAAGTGGGACCAACACCTTCCAGGAGATGGCCAGTGGAAGGCCTGAAGGATGAGAAGCAAAGATGAAACAGTGCTCAGGGTTCAGTTGTGCAGCCTCTACAGACATGATCAGGTAGATTTGGCTGAGGGAAAACATCTCCAGCTCCTCAGAGGTAAGGGCAGCTCCAGCAGTAGCAGAGGAGGCTCTTGCAGCTGTTCAGATTAACAATGGTGCTGTAAATTATGCAGAGGCATTAGCTGCAGGGATGTTGTTTTACATTTTAGATAGTAGATTGGCATTTCCCAGAAGTGTAGGTTAATTATGGTAAAATGAGAAGTAGCATATATCTCACTTTGGGAGGAGGGAGCTCTTGCAGCTCTGCTGGTGTTGTGTGCAAGCCACTGGCTGGTTTATTGGTATGTAAGGGTGCAGCAGACTTGTGTGCATACAACACTGTGCTTATTTGTGTTCTGCAACAAATGTCTGTGTCAGTGTCTCTGCTAATAAAAACCCCACAGTGCTAATTGCCAGGTTTAGTTAAATGAGTTAAAGGAATTTGAAAGGTGTTTGTGCATACCCCCTGCAGAAAGGCTTCTCCTGAAGAAAAACTGTAAAATGGACATGCTTAACTTTCCTTTCAAATTCATGTGCAGTATTTGATTTTAGCATGTCTGTTTTCCTGGAGACAGGTGAGGCAATCTCCTCTACTCACTTGCCCACTTACCAGTTGTACTTTGAATTGCTTGTGATGATATGGATGTTGATTATGGCCTTCACAATACTGCCTGGTTTTTCCATAGAATTGTCCTGGACGAAGAGACTGCAGCAAATTCTCAGCTGACCAGAAAGCAGCCCAAGGTATTAGTTCAGTGTACTTTCTTTCATGAGTAAGACGCAGATAAGATTTCAGCTTAAATGGTGTATTTTATGTATGTTTATAAATGAAATGCATAGCAGATGTTAGAAACAACAGTTTAGGTACTCCTTCCTCCTCCTCCCAGAGGCAATGTTTCATTGTTAATATTGTATATCTTTCTAAAAATGCTTGATTTGAAAAATTTGTTATGCTAAAATATTTCGTTGTCCTAGGAACACTTCTGGGTCCTCATGCTTCTACATATGAATTGTTCTTATTTCTAATTTTTAAAAAATGTATCAGAATTTCCTTTTTAAAGTTTTTTCTTAACATTTAAAAAAATAATTGTATTATAAAAACTCAAAGAATGCAAAGTAAGCTGGATATTCCCTGCTTATCTCACTCCCTCAACATGCGTTTCATTTGTTCTATACTTCAATGCCTATGCACATACATACACGTATACACACATACACATATATACGCACATATACTTGTGCTCCATCACATTCCAAACACTTCTGGATGTTGAATCTTGAAATTCTGTAGTAGGAGACTGGCAAGTGCCTACAATTAGAATATTGTTGATATTCTCACATTTCATTGACCATAAAAGCTAAGATCAATATTTTCAATGGCTTTAAAAATGAAATAATAATGTCAAAATATTGCCAGAAACTTACTGAAATGAAAAGGGTGTGTTAGGTTAAGCATCGAGACTAGACTGGGGTTTTTTCTGCATTTTTGCTTCTGACATTCTTTGGAAAGTGGGTTGTTTGCTCTAGTAACTGAAATGCAATTAGAGGAAGATAGAAAGATGCACTAATATTTATATGAAGCTGTAATACAGCAAAAAGTACATGGGCTGTTATTCTACTATATTGCCAGAGGACTGTATTGATCTTCAAAGGGTTAAAGTGCTACGAGGTTACATTAATGTCACCCTTCAGCAATCACTGGCCAATAACGTATCAGCAATCAATGCTGCGGCATGTCGTTCAGGGCACTCAGGTTTTGGAGACAAGTGGCTGATATATTTTGACAAGAATAAAAAATAGTCATGAAAATTCTTGCAAATCTTAACTCAGAGGGGGAGATACATGAAACAAACTGCTTTCATTAAAAAAAAAAATGGTAATATTTGCCTTCCTAAGTAACAACATTTTATGTCAGTTCAGTGGAGCAGTGAATGAACCAAAATTCTGCTAACCTTCAAAATGGAAAGGATTCTGTAAGTAGGATTTACATAGTCTGAATATTTAATATTTTGAGTGCTCATCACAGCTCACATAAACTAATACTTAAATATATATTTCCAGTAAAGAAAACATTTGACTTCTGGTGGAGTAAAGCAGTGAGATGTTTTGACTTGTGAGTATAGACACAGCTTTCTCAGCCCCTGCTTCTTTTTTTCCTGTTAGAATTTTTTTTCCATTGAGTTCTCATAATCTCTGCAAATCCAAAGACAGCAACACAAGCCATTTCACTTTGGCACAGAAGAAACTTAAAGAAAAAAAAAATCAAGAACTCAAAAAGCTATAAAGTAGAAGTATAAAGGGGGGGAACAAAATTGGAGGCTGCAAGAGGACGCAAGGGGTTAAAGTTCTGACCACAGTCTGCATATATAAAATCATATCACCTTATCTGAAAAGTTTAGGCTCTAAAGAAAACACTCAGTTTAAAATACCTTTTAGGTATATTAAATCTTTAGGCTGAAGATTACAGCAAGTGTTTTCTCTTTGGTGAGTAGCTGTTTGTCTCACTTTATTTACTTGGTATTG
This sequence comes from Fringilla coelebs, assembly GCF_963513975.1. Lineage (NCBI taxonomy): Eukaryota > Metazoa > Chordata > Aves > Passeriformes > Fringillidae > Fringilla > Fringilla coelebs. Next base: position 102,123,920 of record NC_140028.1, on the reverse strand, counting down.
GGTATTTGTCAATGTCATTTCATATCTGCAGAAAATTCATACGTTCTATGGAAGTATGTATGTGTGTGAGAGTGCTGAAGGTCACATGACTATTTCATCCTATTTGGTGGAGCAGCTTGACTTTTTTCCCTTGCTTTTGGTGATGGTTGTGAGTGCAGAAGTTGATTGACAGATGCATGCCAGAAACCCCCATTCTCCTTTTCAAAGACTACATATGATGGATTGCGATCTTTCAGCTCAGCAGGACACAGGGACCATGCAAGCTGTAATTGGTCAGGTATGGAGTCAGCCATTTCTCAACTCCCCTTTTATTTTTTTTTTTTCACAAGGGTCTAACCATATGATTCACATAATTCATATTTACAGTACCATCTTTCTATCTGTATCTTCAGCTACCAGCGAGTGTAGTACTGAAAGTGAGAAAGGCAAAAGAAACACAATAATCTGGCCAGGGAATCACTAGAAAAAACTAAATTACCATCCTTTTCTTCTAATAAACCCTGTTTCAGTCTGAGCTTTATCAAATCAATGTATTTATTAATTTGCTGTTTTATTTTGTTTAAATATGCTGAAGTAGAGGAACCGAGGAGTGAAAGTGTTATGTTTGCTGGGGAGTTGCTTTCTATTTGTAATGCTGTTTATTATTTTTATATTGACTGTATTCCTGTACTAGATTCTGTGGCTTTTATTTTTTATTTTTATTTTTTCTTCTTATACTCCTAATCCAGATAATGTGTGATTGAGCCTGGTAAATGTAGTAGTCTTTGCTGCTGCAGAGGGGCAGCCTGCAAATTAAACACTGCCACAATCTGAAAGGTCCAGGTGGTCTGCTCGTGCTTCCTAATGCAATCCAGCACAACAGCTTTAATAAACAGCTCTATTTAGTTCTCCCTCCCTGTATCCAGGGAAGTGAACTGGGGCTGCTGTGATGAAATGCCAGAAGAATATCTCTCAAAGGCCTCACAAGCTGATTTTTAGAGCTTTTCCGTTTTGTCGTCTTTGTCTTCCAAATGGGTCAGTGAGTCCTTCTCTTTCTGTTTTGTGATTTCTGATAAGTCTGTAGTTTTATATGTGTGATTTAACCATGCTGTTTTGAGCTTTAGCCAGAAGAGAGAAAAATCATTGTCTTTTCATTTGCTTCAAATAATAACCTGAAGTGGGGAAAGAAATTATTTTGTTCTGATGAACAGGGAGGGCTGTTTTCCTGTGAAAGCAGTCAGAGTCAGATGAGGATGCCTGTTTTTCTTTTTCTAACAAAATTTTAAGTGCTCAACACTTTCTCATTAACCACTGACTTGTAAATCATTCTCTGGTAAAGGGTATTTTTTGAACTCTCAAAAGTTTGTGTTTTTTTGCATATGTTTCCAGTGTAGTGAACGCATGCTGCTGAGATGATGACATAGTATTTGTTTTCTATATGTTGATATAATGGTAGAAAAATACGCATTCTATACATTGTTTTCATCTAAATTATGGCAAAGCACTGAAGTCCCTCAAAGCACATGGTTTATTAATACCATCGTACATAGTAATGCATTTTTGGGCGGAAATGTCAAATATGTAATGCCATGTTTACCACAGACTTTTATTGCTTTAAATATTTTAAAAATAGAAGATACATTTTTTATTAAAAATCCTCCAAACATTCACAGCTTTCTATTAGGCTAGCTTATACCTAAAAAGTGGGGCATGCTTGCCAGTACTACATTGTGCAAAAAGATGTATTTTAGACTGTGTTAATTACCTTTTTGTTTAACTTGTTTAGTCTTACAGAAATATATATAATTATTCTAGGGCAGATACAATGGCAAGGTTTTGAGCAAGTGCTCTTGACAGAAAATGTACCCTGAAATCTTTATAAATCTAAAAGCTTGTAATATCTCTTTAATGTAAATTTTGTTTTCACATGTATGAAAGTGTAAGTATTTTATGTTTAAGGCTTGCCAACTCTCATAAAGTGGTTTTGAGGCTGGAAATGGTAGAAGGATTTTTATTTTCTGTGTGTAAAATTCCATATTTCATTAATTAAAAAAAGTTCAGTGAATGTCTGGAAAAATGTTTCTATTATGTGGTTGTGTATTTCATTTCCTAAAATTAATAGCAAGAGCATGTACTTAAAAGAAAAATAAATATAGGCATTTTAAGTGACTAACTGCTGTAGGTTTTCTGTGTTAGACTTTATAGATGTTATTTTTCTGAAACTTACTGTCTTAGGTGCTACAAACATTTTTTTCAGATCAGCATGTGTGCATATTTACATTTCATATATGTAAGTGTGCACATCATAATGGGTTCATAAATCCACAAAATTTTCAAGTATGTTTTTGTTTTGATTAATTGTCCAATGTTTGGTTGTTATTAGCTACGTGTTAAGATAGAATAAAAAGTTTAATTTTTTTTTATGATAAAAAATTATGCATTTTCTGGTTGTATAATAAAGGAGTTAGTTAAAATGTGGAAATCTCAGGGCAATCAGTATAATTACCACACTTTGCTGAAAATACACATAGACTTTCTGTAAGTACTTTACGAGAAAATAACTATCAAAAGGCAAGCCCTCTGGCAGTAAATCTTTCCATATTTTAAGTCTCTATTTTTATTGATAAATAGTTAAGGTTTGCATATTTAGTAGTTGCATAGTTTTCTTTAGAAGAGGCATTTATTTCCTGACACTATTAGAAAAAGTTCTTAAAAGTCCTTGTTAACTTTCAAACCTCCAAACCCAAAAAATTGGATAAATGTTTATAATTTGGTCTTTTTGTATCAGCATTGTATTTTTTTTCTGCCATGAGAATAATTGTTTTTTCTAAAAAGATAGCTAATCCTGCAGATACAGCTCTAAATTCAGTCTTGTTCACTGCTAATGGAATGTGAACTCGCCTAATTAAAAATCCAAACTACACATGTATAGCTGATGCAAGGGAGATCAGACACACTAGCAGTTTTTTGTAGTTCAAGCATTAGTCTGTGTATGACACAAATGGAATAGCAGGAGCATTCTGATTTAAAGGCATTTTCAACACCAAGTACTTGTTCATCATTAAATGCATTTTTTACTTTTTTTAAAAAAAATCTGGGTTTCAACTGTCTTTAACCATCAGTCCACAATGATTCCCACTGGTGATGGCAATGGTGTGCAGAGTGCTACAACTCGACTGTTACCCAGCACCTGGGTGTACTGGGTCCAGGGTGCAGAATTGCTTGTGAGCCTTCCCTCTGGATTTTTCCTCCCCCAAGCAAGCAATAAAACAGCCAAGTACTCTGAAGAACAACCTCCTTGCCTTGTGTGTCAAGATCTAGAAGCTCATTGCTCATTGTGATTTTGATTCATAACTGGAGTGTTTGGCATGAAACCCTGATCCCTGCCAGCAATAGTCTGTAGCATCCTTCCTTGCATGCCAAACCACAATATCCATTATTTCTTCAATTGTGTTTTGCTCTTATAGAAACTATTAGCTGGATTTTTATGCCATATTCACTGTATATCCTGAGCCCATCTGAATGAACAGATAATTAAATGTAATCTAATTATTCCAATGACGACGTAATTTTTCTGCCTTGTATGCTTTCTAAAACCTCTAGCATATCTTTTTTGTATTCTTTTTTCTCTCCATCTTTTTTTTTTCCCCTCAGACCTGAGCTTGTGAGTGACAGGTTAGTTCATCAGCATTACAGCCCTCCTGTTTTTGTCTCATCTCATGCAGACAGGTCACTGTGTCCAATCACCCTTCTGGCTCTGCTGTCCCCAGGGGAGCCCAGGCCAGCGTGCCATCTTGATCCACCGGCCTGAGGGCCCGGGCTGGCTGCACATTTCTGTGTTCACTGGTTCCTGCAAATATACTAAAGTGGGAAAGGGGAGGGCAGCAGCTTAAATTAGATCTCTGTATATTTAGAGGAAGCGAATTAGGTAACATTCTTCTTCGAATAAGCATGTGTTTGCAGTTATTACTGCTATGTCTGAGTTCTCTTTCTACAAGTTTAGCATGTTTATTTCTGTATTTCAGTGGTATCCTCCATATGATCTCACCATTAGTAAATGCTATTTATGCAAGGGTAAACATGCTCTTTTCCCACAGAGAGTTCTCTGAAGCCCAGTTTATGAATCTGATACATTGCTTCAGCCAGTGTGGGTCTTTCTGTTCTGTTTAATTTTGTTGCCATTTTAAATTTTTTTTTGTATTCTTCCTCATGATTAACCACAATACAACATGTTTCAGAGAAGCCATTCCTTTTGCAACTTTTGGTCACTTTTCAGAAGTTTAATCTGTTGTCAGTGTCGTTTTTATAATGCAGACTAATATGTATCCAGGAGTTTAATTTTTTCCAAATGAAGGTCAGATCTATAACGTTTTTTTGTCTTGAGCAATCTCTACATGATTTTTCTTATAGAAGTAGAGAAGTTCTTTTTCTCTTGGAATATCTGTTTCCAGCTCTAATCTAATATAAAGAATTGCCTATAACATATGCAAACAGAAAATAACCATATGTAAAATTAGGACCCACTTTTGTAAGACAGCAAGAAATTGTGCCATTTTGTCTGCAGTTTGGCACAAATCCTGTTCTTTCAAGTAAGAATTAGACCCATCACTGTAAGAATGGCTACTTGCATAAGTAAGGCCAGACTACATGTCCCCTTGGCTGCTCCCTGTATATCCAGAACAAACATTGTAGTCCTTTGCAGTCACCAACAGTGGTTTCCTGGAGTTCAGGACTGTGAGGGAGAGACTTATGGACAGGTACCCATTGGTTGGTTTTTTCATTATTAGAGAGACAATGTAAACAGTAAGAAATATGTTTGAAAAACTTCATACTTTTTAATATTTATGAACAAGCTGGTACTCTGATAATGAAGCATTCCATCTTTGCAGAAACCCACTGTTGTATATACTCTGTAGAATATTGTGTCCCTTAGAATTATTATTGTAAAGAGATGCAGGAATGTGGCTGCAATATTTTATAGTATAAATATTTGTTGTAGAGGACTTTGGATCTTGTTAATTTAATATATGTAAATTCTTTGGTCCTAGGCCTGGATTCCAGCAAAAGAATGCATTTTTCTGTTGACTTCTGTTTTTACAGCAGAAAAGATGATTTTTTATCATTTTGATTCATACTTTAAAGGATTTTTCTTCTTTTCACACAAAAATTGGATTTTAATTGAAATCAGCTTTCTAAAAAGATCTTTAGTAATTTTCTCTGATTTTCTTTTTTCTGTTCTATACTACTGTGCGATTTCATCTGTGGGCCAGGGCAGCCAATTAAGAGGTCAAATTTAAAAAAAAGCTGTGATTTGTACTCTGTGTATATTCACTATATTCTAATTGTAAGAGAAAAATGAAGTATGTCAGATGACCTTTAAATTGCTGGACAAGTGACACTCCTCCAGTGATGTAGATTATTATCTTTTGACAATGCATTTACATTCAAGTACCTCTGTTATGTTTCCTAGATTCTAGACTGATAAACTAAATATCAGTCTGGCCCACTTTTGTGTGTACAGTGCATAGAAGTGACTGCTGAGCCTCTTATCTTACAGTGACCTGTAGCTGTAACAGGACTTTTATTTTTCTTCTCTGATCTTAACTGCAACTCAAATGGAAGAAAATAAAAGGACAATCAAAGAGCAATTGTATACAGCACTTTCAACATTAGAAGAAGATATGGCAAAATATTATTTTTCCTGTGATTTACATCATTCTGCAAGCTACATTAATAATGTAGCCTTTCATTCTGAAATTCTGAAGATGGAAGAACCTCAGATCAGGCAATTTTGAATATGTGCATGTTTATCTCTCACTAAACTTAACTAGACTTAAGCATGTATTTAAAAGTTGGTCAGCAAATCACTTAAGCCCATAAGAAGTCTGCAATTGCTAAAGCTTCAAGTGCAGAGAATGATACTGAATTCAATGGGACTCCTCATATATATAACAATTTGCAGGATCTTGTCCAACAAGCCTATTGTGTTACTGCTAAGAAATATAACAGTCTGGCTTAAGTGCTAACTAAATAATTGTTATGCAAACTGTTTTACAATTAGAACTGGCAATTAGGAATAAAGACAGTAACCCAAGGGTCTTGAACACTTACTTTTTGAGGATATCAGGGCTACAGGTAAACAGACTATCACTTCAGGGGTTTTGTTTCAATGCTGGCTTCAAAACCTCTGTGATGTGTAGTACTTCCTCTTCAAAAGAGAAATATTAGTTGATGTTTGCTGCTGATTCTCTGTTGACTGGTAGTGCTGTTCTATGGTAGTGCTTTATCTAACTGTTAGATCAAAAGAAAATTTTGAAGATCAAGGGACTGTTCAAAATTTCTAGCCATTCTTAAAAGAGGTAGTGGGAGAAATCTTCATAAAAAAATGTTGGGGGAGAAAGATGGGATGCAAAAATCTTTATTTCAAGCAATCTTTACATGGTGTACTATATAAATTAAATTTTCTTGAATTGTTTAGAATAGTTTTTGTAGTTACTGATAAGCCTGTTTTTCTATCTATATTTGTATATGCCATACTATATATAGCAAAACTATCTCAAACAAACTTTTACTCATATGAGTAATAGCAAGTGATACTGTTTAATGACTTAAAGTTTAACAAATTATTTTCAGAGATGAGGGCCTCATAAATTCATCTCGCTCTCTGCTGTAGATAGCTGTCCCCTGTCCTTTGCACATGTGAATGAGGATTTACAGGGCGAAACTCTGATAGTTGTTCTTGTCAAAACACATAGGTCTTGTCTTGGTGGGCTTTCCTGTGCCACCTTACTCTGAAAGAAATCCAATCATTTGACAAGCAGTGCTACAAAATCACACTTGAGAGAGTAATTTTTGACCCCGTGCTATATCTAGTGAGTGGTATCTTAAGTGCTTGCTAAATATGACCTATTCCCAAAGGTGGCTCATTCCAGGATGGGGTTCTGAATCCACAAATGGGGAAGGGCATTGTAAAGGGAAATAGGACCTTAAGCAAAAGGAAAAAAAAGTTAAATGGAACTTAGTGCTATTTCATGGAGTAGATTTTATTTTGTAAGTTGTAACATTTTCAGGGAACTTGGACTCATGCATGTTTGGAAGACACAATCCAGCTATGGAATGGCACTTCCAAAAAGGAACAAGTATACATATAATTACAGGGACAAGTATAGGACAAAAGTAGTTTTTAACTACCCCCTGCTATGGAAACAAGTTTCAAGAAACAGAAAAGACAGAACATGAGTTTTTTGCAAGCAGATTAGTGAAAGTCATGTTAATAGTATTACACAACTGCTGTTAGACATATTGTAAGGGATACTTCTGTATCAGAGTGGTGTACTTTTCACTAAACTCTTTATATGTCTAACTGCTATTTCACTTACAAATCCAACTTATGGAGCTCTAACACAGGTTTTACTTGAGCTTTTCTTATGTTTCAAGTGCAATGAAGTTTCACTGGAATAAAAAGCTGATGGCTTTAGCCCATTCCTAGAAGGCATCCTTTTTGGGGGGGTAAATAAATAGCTAAATATAGATTTGCAGCACAGACTAAGACTTAAACAACAATATCAATGACTAGAGTGTTTCATATCCTTGCTTCAAGCTTATGAATTAAAATCACATTGTGTCCCATCAGTGGCAAATTAGCATCCACTTTCATTTTTCATAGTATATCACATTAAAGACTGTCATTGTTTTGGGGTTTTTAAATTATAACAATGGAGAAATGTGCCTGATTATTACTGAATTTGCCTTTAAAAATGCAAAAAAAAAAAAAAGAGCTAAAGATGCAAATAATTCTGATAATGGTTAAGGCTGGTATTTCCAAGATACTGTCACTAGGTCTATAACTTTTGCTACTAGAACCAGATGCTGCCAAGTGCTGAGTGTGTCTGGAGTCTGGGACCTCCCCCTGGCTTTGTTAGCAGGACACTGTTCCAATGAAATAAAATAATCTGGAATAAAGAAGAATTATGCTGCTATATGAAAACAACAGTTATTGCAAGATTGCTGGCCATTAAATCTTACCTTCTCTTCATTGCACCCATCCCTTTCTGTGTACAAAATGTGCTTCACATTTTTCAAATGGATTATACGAAGCAGAAATAATACCTGATTTGTATAATTCTAATCTTTTGGAAGAAAGGTTAAAAGTTGTGGCAAATGTAAAAGTGGCTTCTAATGTGGAAGGATAAAGCAGAAAATATCAAACTCATTTTGCTTAGTGTCAGTCATAATGATTTATCATTATAGTCAGGGCAAACTATGGTCTTGGAGCAGAAACAATTTTGTCCATTAAAAGGGGAAAAAAACAACTCCAAAACCCAGAATGTTCCAGTTTGATTCTTATGTCCTTAGGGTTGCAATATTGAATTCAGAATTGGGGAAGCTTAATCTTGCAGCCAGAGTTGACAAGATGCTGGTCAAGCAGTAGGCAGAAGTGATGGCTTGTGTGTTGTAATGCCCATGGTGGGAAATAAAGAAAGATAAGATTTTTCCAGAAGTCTGTGTGCAGTATTCACCACCTGCTCCAGCTTGTCACCAAAGTAGGCAAGAAAACTTTTTGTGTGCAAGTTGGTGAGCAACGCTTGCAATTTCAAAGCCTGACATATGAAAAATTTGGAGTGCTCTAAAACAGCATATGAAGGGTTCACAATAGCTCTGAACACAGCTGTTTGTTTGTTTTGGTGCTACTGCTTATTTAAAGGATGATCATGGAACCATTTGTTCACATCCATAAGTATTCCCACAACTTACTGGGAAAACTCACATGAGCAGCACATTGTGCATTAGACAATGTAATGCTACAGCCTTGGATCTCCTCTGGTTGCAAGAGGATATAACCATGCACTGCTGGAAAAAAATAAGCCAGTTCTCCATCTCCACTCAGTTAATCCTGGGGAGTAGAAATCCATGTGTGTGTGTGTGTGTGTGTGTATTAGGGAGGCGTAGCCAAAAACCTGGAGGCTGAAACTGAAATTGGCAGGTGTTTGGAAAATAAGAGCTGAATTTTGAATAGTCAAGCAACAACACAAAAGAAGCTGAAGATTGGAGTTTCTTCCCCTAAATATATTGCTTTCAGTTAATTTTTGTAGTTCATGCTGGATTTTAGCAAGAAGAGAAATTTAGAATTGCCCCCTGACTAGGGATTTAGAGTGACTCTGTAATGAATTTTAACCCAAGAGCACTGTGGATATTCAGCAAACCTTTGTTCTACTCTGCTCATGTCCTTATGCTAGACCCATCACTGTAGTTATTAGATCTCAAAGATTACATTCTTTGATCTAGTGCTTTCTAAATCCTTAAACCACGGTTTATTTATTTAAAAGGTTATATCCAGCATTGGATTGGATTGTAAAGTACCCTTTGACTCTCATGAAGGACACAGAAGAAACAGATGCTTCTGAGGGCATATTTCCTTCTGATCATGAAGTACCACAGCATTTTATTGAATTAAGAACTGCACAAAGATCTGTGCTTTTAATCTGGTCAGTGTGTTGAGAATTTTTTTATCTCCATGATATCATGATGTCAATAATTTCTGATACAACAAACATTAAGGTATATAGGTGAATTTCAGTTACTCTTTTAATTTAAAAAAAAGCTGCAAAGTCGCCTCATATTTCCCTAAGAATATAAATAAAAGCACACTAAACTTTAAACAGATGTTTAACATGAGCATGTTCCGGATGGGTTCTTGGGGGTTTCTTTTCTATCTGATATTTACCAGGATTCATCAGAACTAAATCTGTGGAGCTAAACAGAGTTACATTTGGACAAACAGGATCACCAGCAGCCTCTAAGTTTCTTCTGTCAAATTCAGAAGCCCTTACATGAGCAAATTTATGAGTGTAGTCTACAATGTTTGAATAATTAGTGATTCCTAAGATAACCAGAAAGAAGGCACAGAAAGGAAAAGAACACTAAAATTAAACCCAGTGTGCTCCATCCTGTCTGATATTAATTATACTCTCTCCAAACTGATATTTTTATTTTTTTTCCTAATCAGTGCTGAAAGGCAAACGGTAAAAAATATTTATGTATTTTCCCTTAATTTTGGGAAAACAAGACTGAAATTGGCATTTGAAAATAAAAAATTCACTAAAAAAATGGTGGTTATTTTTTTTGCTTTTATAATGCTTGTGTTTGGTTAGTTAGCTATCTTTTTTTGAGAAGTTCAACTGCTGGAGATAGTAGCTTAATTCTGCTTTATACTGGGATCTCTTTATACCATCTGGAAGTAAAAAACAGCTGTAATGTGGGTTGTAAGAGTAATTTATTTGTGTGTACTTTAAAGTTCTTTTATATTTCCATGAATGGTAGAAACCCACCTTGAGTTAAGTAGGGATAGAGTCCAAACAAATGGATTAGAATTTCCATTTTTTTTCAGATGGAAATGAAAAAGGGATAGGCAGAAATCAGACTGGGAAAAAGAGGAAGGAGAAAGCCTTATTTCGAAACAGATATCCATTAACAGACAAGGTGAAAGATCCAAATCCTGTTTTATTGGTCTCCATCTATATCTTTGCTGGCAGTGATAAAAACATGAAAGGGAGGGAAGAGAGCTCTACTCAAACCATAGTAGTCAGAGATGCTTTCTCAGTCAATTTGGTTTTAAAATGAGTATGCTTAAAACAAAAGGTTTAATCTAGTTCTCCTTTTTTTTTTTTTTTTTTTTTAAACCCTGTGGGCTGCAGTGTTGCTTGCTGTGACTTTTGACAAAGATTTGTCTTTCCAGAGCATTATTCAGTTAGTGTACCTGGATTAGTGAAAAAGAAAAGAAGTTAAATTCACAGGAATTAATGTCAATTAAATTCCCTCTCTCTATACTTTGTATTGCAAGTTGTGTTCTTCAACTCCAAGTCAAGGGGTGAATAAAAACAGCAAAGAGAAAAAAACAAAGACAAGAATGACAGTTATGCTAATGAGGAATACCTTAAAATTAGTCTGATATGGGAAAAAATATTAAAATAGCAATTTTGGCATTGACACAAGAGTTTCCTTTGAAATTTTGAGGTGCTTCCTACTCCATTTTATTTCATAATCCCTTTTAAATGGGAACATAGGAGGCTTAAGGGATTCTGTGAAGTTGTGAGATATTTCTCTCTTTGCTTCCCCATTTTGTGAGAGCCTAGGGGAAAAATATTGGCAGAACTTGTAGAACCTTCTATAATTGAAGTAGCCCAGTATTTCCTATTTTAGGACCTTTGCTGCTGTTCTTAGTATTTCCACCTGGTTGGTTATCTCTTCCTAAATACTTTTAAAGGAAACTTCTGCTAAAATACTTCAGTGGTTCCCAAGGAAGATAAGGAAATATGGTGTTTTTCCCACTTTAAAAATACGTCATAATTAAGAGCAAAACTCTGAATGTGGTGAGGAGTAGGAACATGGGGCTTGACATGTCTCTTCAGATATCCTGCGACAAGCCATGCTTGATTAAATTCCAAGCCTTTGAGAAATGTAGTTGGCATATGTTTACTATGGAACTCTAAATAGCTACATCCCCTAAAAATTCACAGAAAAAGGAACCTCAGAAAGGAACCTCTGAAAATCACCTGCACATGGACAGGATCAGCTTATCTGAGTCACATCTGACAGGTATTTGTATAAGTGCTTCCTGAAAAGCTCCATCCAATTCCAAACTCCATGAGCACCAATTCCTTAGTATCTTTGTCCTATTCATTGCATCAAGTAAAGCCCAAATCTTCTTGCCTCTTTTAGGAGTATCAGATTATTTCTGTCCCCCTTGAAATACTAGCTTCCCACTATACCTGTTGTGGGAAATGGCAGAGGTGACACCAGGGACCCTTTACTTTTCTATGTACTCATATTCATGGGGAATGGAAAAAAGAGAATGTGTGATTCAAATGAAGACAGGACAAGAGCCAGGGAAGATGAAAGATATGGAGTGAAACAATAAATGCTGAAGTAGTCAACCAGGACTAGAGAGTGACAAGGCATGGAGAAGTAGGAGCCTGAAGAGTGGATCCAAGAGAGGTTTGGAACTTTGAGGGACAGTAGGGAAGAGGACTTGCCTACTGTGTGGGGGCAAACTTAGATGAAAGGGGACTGGACCTGGTTAGGGATAAAGATAGAAGTGGAAAACCCATGGGGCAGGTTCCCTTGCTTCTCAGAAATTTCTGCTGGCAAATCTCACTGGCAAAATTTCTCAGTTCTTTAAAATATATAAATCTACACATACAAAATGTGGAAAACAGTATTTGTACTGTTAAGCAACATAATTAAAATAATTTATTTTGCTTTTAAATATATATAATAATGACCCTTTAATTACATAAACAACCATTTTGTTTATATAACACCTTCACAGATTAGGTTCTTTTAGTGTGATTCTTTCTTAATATTATAGTTGATATATACTGTTATTTTGCTCCCTAGAAATTGTAGGAAGTGTATGTATGTATGTATGCATGTATGTGTATGAATATACATACACATATATACATATGTATATATTTATTCTGGGCAAAATGCCAAATATGACTAAAAAAGTCTTATTCTATTTTAAAGGGAGGGTTGTTGTCTTTGCACGATTTAAAAAGATTAGAGAAGATAATTTTTAAAGAAAAAGTAACTTAGACTAAAGAACTAAAACTGTCCTGCTTATAAAATGTCAGACTGGAACATATGGGCTTTTATTCCTCTTTCATATGAATGGTAGGGTTAAAGGTTCTAACACAGCTGAATTTTCATTTTGAATGAAAAATTTCCCACAGATCTTGCCATTACTATTTCCAACAGGCAAGATCTATCAATTTACCCAGTAGTTTTTCTAGACTAGTGACTGACATCTAGATTTTTGAATATATATAGACACTGGTCTTTGCATAAAGTAGACGCATTAAGCCCCCATAATAGGCGATACTTGGCTCTTGATTCTCCACTGACTCAACTACTTATTTACAATGTTAAAAATGGAAGCATTGCAAAGCGAAGTGCTTGTTTCCACTGTAAGTGTTAAATACAGTCCCTTTACTGCAAAGTAAAAGCTCCAGGTTCCTATGGAGAAACAACACTGGATTATCATTTGAACAGATATAATTACTGCTATCAGCACCTTGAATTCCTATACTACACCAATTTTATCACTGACAGGAGGGATAATTTTCTGAAACTTATTTAGCTTCTCTTGAGCATTATTTACAATTGTGACTATAATCTCATGATTTAGTAAGAGAATTCCACCATGCTGAAGGAGAACTGGGAACAGATATCTAATACACACCGGGGTGATGTGCAAAGGGGAAACAGTAACTGCCAACATAGGGGTGTGAAAAAGGTGGGGCTAGAAGAAAGCCAGAGACCCAGTGTGGAAGGAGGGCATGGCATTAGAGAATAGGTGTTTCGGTAAGGTTGAAAAATTGAGTTATTTTTTGAATAAGTTTTTTTAGGGTTTTATATATTGAACTAATTGTAATAATGACTCAGAAAGGTGAAAAGATTAGGGCTAGCAGCCAGGATTACATGGTGGCAGAGAGCTGTGTGAAACAGTTGTGTACAAGAAAACTGAGGATAATAAAACTATATCCATATTATATTCTTTCTCTTCACCTTTATCCATTTAGCATCTGCTCAGATACAAGTTCAGGGGCCCATCTTACAAAGCATCAGCAAACCAGGCTTGTGGTAATGGTGCAGCAAGAACTGAGAAAAGCATAAAACCGGGGCTCAATTGCATCAGCCTCCTATTCCCTATCAGTACATTACAAAGCTTTTAGCTGTTGCAAAATTAATGTTAATCCCCTTAATTCCATTTTTATTCCTCAACTGAAGCAGACTGGCACAGAAATCTGGGCCCAGAGTGTTTCAGATAAAGTTTACAAAACCAAGAACAAGTCTATGAAGCTGTCTCTAGATGTGACTTACATCCAGACCTGTTCTGTTAGCAGAGGTATTGCTGGCCAAGGTATCAATTCCTCCCTCAATGTGATTAAATTTTTTTTTTGAAGTTGCTTTTCTAAAAGACAGTTTGTTTCTTGGTCAGTATCTTTCTGCTTCAAATCAGCTTCAGCTTGGTTAATGCCACCTTGGACACTCACTGTATCTGCAGCTGTCTCCGGTGTGAGCAAAGAAGGATAAAGCATAGGAGGGTAAAGTATATATTTTATCCCCACCTTTTATTATTTCATCTCTTCCCTTCAGGCTAGAGAAAGAAAAGAATAATTATTAAGTTTTACTAAAATAATGCTTTTTTCTCCCTCACAAATGATCTGATAAGAATAGGATTTGTGGGCAAGCTCACATCAGTATCTGAGGTGTGTAGGTGTGTAACTGAGTCCCTTTATGCTTCAGTCCCGTGTCAGAAAATATTTGGGTAACCATTGTTAAAAGATTGTGATTTCTTTCTGAATTGGTTCCTAAATCAGAGTTATGAAATACAGATCAAAGATCCATGAAAAAGAGATGGCCTCTTCTCCAGCATGTGGAAAGACTGTGGTCAGCAGGTTGAGGGAGGTGATCTTTCCCCTCTGTTCCCTCTGATGAAGCCACATCTGGAGTGCTGTATCCAGTACAAGAAAGACAAGGAGAGGGTCCAGCAGAGGGCCAGAAAGATAATTAAAAGGTCTGGAGCATCTCTCTTGTGAGGAGAGACTGTGGAAGCTGGGCCTGATGCATAGAAATATCTCAAAGGAAGTTGCCAAGAGAATAGTGCCAGACTCTTCCATGGTGTTCAGTGGCAGGACAAAGAGTGATGGCCATAAACTAAAGCACAGAAAGTTCTCCCTCGCTATGAAAAGAACTTCTTTATATTGAGGGTGGCAGAGCACTGGAACAAGCTGTCCAGGGAGATTGTGGACTCTCTCTCCCACTTCGATGCATTTCTGTGTAAGCTGTATTGGCAGAGTGCTGGACTGGATGATCTACAGAGGCTCCTTCCAAACGTAACAATTCTGTGGTTCCTTGTGTAGTTCAAGCTTAGAAAAAGTGTGTGATTCATTTGTCTTAGTTTTGGTAGTGTCTTTCTCATGGATTATGGTTTAAAGGCTGAACTTCAACCACAACAATCCCCTTGCAACAAACCAACTGGTTTTTGATAGGTGGAACACTTTTCTTCAAAGAGAAAAGACAGTTAACACGTGAAAAAGTAGGACATTAATGGAGAACTTTGAAAGCTGTTTCTAAACGAAGGAACAAAGAAATAATTATTCTGCCAGTGCATATAGGTATGAGTGTAATCTTTTTCATATTGGGTTTTTTTTTCCCAACAGACTGAGGAAGGTTTTGACATTTAAGCTGCAAAGATGAGAAAGCTTTCTCAAATGCATTCTCAAACCTCAGCTTTCATACTACAGCTTCATACTATGAGATTCCTTTTAGGCTAAATAAATGACAGGCAAAAACTGGATTAATTTGAGAGTCTATCCTTTGCTGTGGTTAATCAAGTATTGCATTACAGTATTGCTAACAAGCTTTCTTCTCAACAGAATGTGTATTGGTCTTACTACAATGCTCTCCACTTGTAGATTTCTGTATAGACGAGGCTTATGCTTGAATAGTATTATGTCAATGTGTATTTCTTAAAGAATCTGCACCAGTCTTGCCTCACCTTGAGTTGTGTATGCAGTTTAGATTACCACAATATAAAAAGGACATGAAGCTATTAGAGAGCATCCAGAGGAGGGTATATTGGGTTTACATGGCCAAGCTTTGGTTGTGGGGAGGCTACAGGGGTGGCTTCTGTGAGGAGCTGCTAGAAGCTTCTTCCATGTCTGGCAGAGCCAATCCCTGGGATCTCCAAAGATGGACCTGCACTAGTTAAGGCTGGGCTAATTCGAGATGATGGGAACACAGGACACCTCTGTGATAACAGATTTAATAGAAAAGGAAAAAAAAAAAGAGTTATTATGCAGAAGTAATTGCAGCCACAGAAGACTGGAGTGAGAATATGAGAGGAGGACAAATTTGCAGACACCGAGGTCCGTGGAGAAGGAGGAGGAGAAGGTGCTCCAGGCACTGGAGCTAGGATTCCCCTGCTGCCTGTGGTGCAGACCATGGTGAAACAGCCATGCCCCTGCAGCCCATGGAGGACCAAGGGAATGCAGAGATCCCCGTGCAAGCCATGGAGGAACCCATGCCAGAGCAGGTGGATGCCCATGAGGAGACTGTGACCCTGTGGGAGGCCCATGGGAGGGAGAAGCCCACTCTGGAGTAGCCTGTCACTGCACCCTGTGGAAGAGTGACCCACGCTGCAGCAGTTTGAGGAGGACTGTGGGATAGGCTCACATTACAGCAGTTCGCAGGGAGCTGCTGCCCATGAGATAGATGTATGTTGGAGAAGATAATGGAGAACTATTTCCCATGGGAGGAACCCCATGCTGGAGCAGAGGGAGGACTCCTCTCCCTAAGCAGCAGAAACAACAGAGGAACTAACCGTAACCCCCATTCCCTGTCTCTCTATGCCGCTGGGGAAGGAGGTAGAAGAGCTGGGCAGGAGGGAGGGGTGAGGGAAAGGTGTTTGTAAGGTTTTATTTTATTTCCAATTGTTCTGCTCTGATCTTCTTAATAATAAATTCAGTGTTTATCTTTAATTATAGGCTGTGGTGGTATTTAGTGATGGATATCTCACACTCCTTGTCTCAACTCATGAACCCTTCATTTTATTTTCTCTCATCTGTCCAGCTGCAGAGGGGTGTGAGAGAGTGGCTTTGGTGGGTGCCTGGCATTCAGCTATCATCAAACCACCACAGAGGGCCATGAGAATGGTGAAGGACCTTGAGGGAAAGCCATATGAGGAGTGGCTGAGGTCACTTGGTCTGTTCATCCTGGAGAAGAGGAGAATGAGGGGAGACCTCATTGCACTCTTCAACATCCTCACAAGGGGAAGTGGAGGGGCAGGAACTGATCTCTTCGCACTCATGAACAGTGAGAGGACTTGAGGAAATTGCCTAAAGCTGAGCAAGAGGCAATTTATGTTAGATATCAGGAAAGGATTCTTCACCCAGAGGATGGTTGGGCACTGGAACAGGCTCCCCAGGGAAGTGGTCACAGCACGAAGCCTGACACATCTCAGGAAGCATTTGGGCAACACTTTCAGGCAAGTGGTGTGACTCTTGGGGCTGTTCTGTACAGGGCCAGGAGATGGACTTGATGATCCCAATGGGTCCCTTACAACTCATCTTATTTTATTATTAATCTCTCTTCAGTGTACTTATATGTTCTGAAGTGTTTTACAAATGCAATATTCTTCTGCTTCTGACCCCTTCAGTTACCTGTAAGATGAAATGGAAAAATATGGAGTTGAGCCTAGCAATTCTATGTGGCAGTGTAAATATGGAAGTAAAGAACCTGTTGCCAGTGGAGTTTAAAGGATTGCATCAATTCTAGTGTGGACCTTGGGCAGGATATCAGAAGTG
Organism: Fringilla coelebs; assembly: GCF_963513975.1. NCBI lineage: Eukaryota > Metazoa > Chordata > Aves > Passeriformes > Fringillidae > Fringilla > Fringilla coelebs. The sequence continues at coordinate 102,106,569 of NC_140028.1, read as the reverse complement.
CTTGGAGACTTCCGTTGTCCTCTGATAGCCTAAAAGGTGAAAAATCGTAGCTCTGTAGATGCAAGTGTGCAGGCTGCTTTTTCACTGTGTTTCTCATTTAGAGAATTGAACACAGATACTAATGTGTGCTTGCAAGCATAGCTTCTGAAACCCCTAATCTCTTCCACATTTTTGTTTTTCTGCCAAGTGCTGTTTCCAGTCTAGAAGATTGTCCTCTTTCAGGTGTTTTTCCAGTATTACCCCTTTGCAGGGGTAACAGTATCAAGAGATGGAGTTCAGGACATTAATTCATTATGTATTTACTGTTTTCTAGCAAAACCCAGTAAAATAGCCCACTTCACAGAATCATGAAATCACAGAATCCACTAGGTTGGAAAAGACCTTTGAGATCATCAAGTCCAACTTATGACCTAACACCACCTTATCAACTAGACCATGGCACTAAGTGCCACATTCAGTCTTTTCTTAAACACCTCCAGAGATGGTAACCCCACCACCTCACCAATTCCAATGCCCAATCACTCCTTCTGTGCAAAAATTCTTCCTAATGTCCAGTCTAAACTTCCCCTGCCACAGTTTAAGACTGTGTCTTCTTGTCCTGCCACTGGTTGCCTCAGAATAAGACACTAACCCCAAACTGGCTACAACATCCTTTCAGGTAGTTGTAGACAGTGGTAAGGTCTCCCCTAAGCCTCCTTTTCTCCAGGCTAAACAACCCCAGCTCCCTCATTCGTTCCTACAGGCCTTTTCTTCCAGACCCTTCACCAGCCTTGTCACCCTTCTCTGGACATGCTCCAGCATCTCAACGTCCTTCCTAAATTGAGGGGCCCAGACCTGAACACAGCACTCAAGCTGTGACCTCACCAGTGCCGAGTCTAGGGGAAGAATCACTTCCCTGGTCCTGCTGGCCAACTATTACTGGTACAGGCCAGGATGCCATTGGCTTTCTTGGCCATTTGGACACACTGCTGCATCACCTTCAGTCTGCCATCAGTCAGTGCCCCCAGGTCCCTTTCTGCCTGGCCTCTGTCCAGCCTCTCTGTCCTCAGCCTGTAGTGCTGCAGGGGGTTGTTGTGGCCAAAGTGCAGGACCTGACACTTGTCTTGTTAAACCTGATATCGTTGCATTTGTCTAATCAATACAGCCTGTCCCAGTTGCTCTGCAGAGCTCTCCTACCCTCCAGCAGATTGAGATTCACACCCAACTTGGTGTCATCTGCAAATTTGCTAATGGTAGACTCAATCCCCTCATCAGATCATCAGTAAAGATATTAAACAGGACTAGGTCCATACACAGATCCCTGAGGGACACCACTGGTGACTGACCACCAGCTGGATGCAACACCGTTCACCACCACTCTCTGGGCCTGGCCATCCAGCCAGCTCTTAAGCCAGCAAAGAGTGCTCCTGTCCAAGCTCTGAGCTGCCCACTTCTGCAGGATTATGCTAAAGGATACTTCAGTCTGTACCAAGGGAGACAAGACCTAGAATGTAGAACACCATAGTCCCATCGACTAATACAGAACCTTGTTCAAAACGTGGGCTGTATGCATGGACATGGTGCGGATTTTGTTGCTAAACATGCCATAATCAATATTACTCAACAAACCTTTATCATGAGACAGTCAAACCAACTGTAAATACTAATTAAATACTAATCTAAAAATCTATTGAAGTTTGTGGCAAGATTCAGTGTGCTTTGAATGTGTCCCAAGGTAAAGAAATAATCACTATTTTAGCAGGGTTCTGCCTCTACAGTTGAGAAAATTTCTTTGCTAATGAGAGACTGTTTTTGTTTACCTGAATCCTCCCATGTTCCAAAGCTCTCCTGTTTTTAGCTTGGTAGAAATAATGTTTACATAACAAGTATGAACGCACTGCAGAGAAGTAGAAGCAGAAAACCCTATCTTGCTGCGTAAGAAATGCCAGAATAGAAACTTACTTGTTCAAATAAAACACAGGGCAATTATCCAGCTATACTATATTGTCAAGCTCCAAATCTGTTACACTTGTTTACAAATGTCTGTGGAAAAAGGATGAAAATCCTGGCTGTACTGAAGTCAGCAGGGATATTTTCATTAACTGATATTGCTTAGAGAGTTTATGGTAGTTATAGGTACAGAAAGTCAGTGCCGAAGACAGAACAATTCCAAATCTGCTCTGAATGATCATGACAAACAAAGATTAAGGAAAAATTTCTAACTTCCAAAAGCTGTGTATTGACTAATATCCAGCGTACCATGGAGGAAGTTAAAAAACGCCAACAGCTCCAAAACCTACATGCTCATTCTCAGTGGTTTAAAGAACCCCATCTTCTGAGGATGAACATCTTTTTATTGCTTCCTTTTGCTTTCTGGTAATACCTACATTTTGGTGTAACCATTCACTGCTTCAGGAGCAACAAGATACTTGCTAGTTAAATATTTGTGACAATATTCAATACAACATTTTTATGCTTTACGTAATACTTTAGTATCACTACATACAGTTTCTTGAAATGTGTACATTAGGACCCTCTGATACTTTAAAATCACTATGGCAGCAATCTTCAAATTATATACTGTCAGGATCAAATGAATCTGTCACAATAGTTTTAAGCCTTGCTTGTAAGGGAAAAGCCCTGCTGAAGTCAGTTATGCCCTTGAAGTTCAGAGTATGCTGCAATCCTTTGCTGGAGCATGGCCTAACCTCTGAATGGTAAATGAGGTCAGTGTGGGATTCTTCCACAGTAGTCTTCTCTTCCTGCTCCTCAGGCCGTGGGTATGCAATTGTCCTTATCAACTTGAATATACCTTTTTGGTTAGTGTTGAGTCATCCAAATGTCATCTGATTAGCTTAAACAGCTAATATAATAATAATAAATAAATAAATAAATAAATAAATAAATAAAGCTAATATATTAGCTTTATAAGCCTCCAGTCAGACACATGGATTTCAGGATGCTTACAATCCTTGCTTAAGTATAACATAACTGGACATTAATATGTTGATTCAGTTCCTCTGAAGAGAAAGATTTAACACATTTTGCCTTTTTTTTTCTCCTCAGAAATTAGCAGTTTTCATCTGATAAAATATTGTTGCTGTACAAATGGGAAATATCGCTTATCCCAGTTTTTTAAGTATTAGAATTTATGTTACCTGAAAGGATTTTAAATTGTTACAAGTATTTCCTAAATTTAAATTGTTACAAGTATCTCATAAATGAGTGTTGGAGGTTAGGATTTTTCCTTTTGTTTCTTTCCCTCATGGAATTTTGTCCCATATGTTGCTAGGAAACAATAACTACCGATACTTAAGAAAACAAAAGATGTAGCTGGGTGTCACAGCATTCCATTGAAATGGCCCTGAATGGGAGCAGGTTGCAAGTGATAACGGGAGAGAAAAGGTGAAGTGGTTACTCTGGAGGCTTGGGGCTGGGTTTTTGGTCAGTCAGGTTTCTAAGTTTGGGGGAGGAAGGAGCTGTTTTCTGTTTTCCCTGCCACCTGACTGCTCGGAGCTCAGAACCAGTGCATGTGGTGCCAAAAGATCGGGGTGGCTCCCGCTGGACCCTCTACCCGTAGCATGTTGTCACGGCCACTCCTGTGTCTTGGACTCCAAGATCCTGGTCTGCTGTGATTTTCGTGCACTGCAAGTCTGCTTAATTACTTTTTTTTGTTTCCCAGACGTTTTGGGGGGAGTGGGGGGGGTGTGTCCCCACATGGGCCACTTCTGCGCCGTAGCTCGGCAATCACGACCAGCTGCCGCCCGTGACTTTCCCAGCTCGGCCAAGCCGCCATTAACGGCATGGTTTTCAACTCGCACTAGAGCGCCCCCTGCAGCCACAGGGGAATCATTGCACCTGCTCTGCCCACCGGGAGCCACCAGCGCCCCTGCCGGCTGTGAGCGGCACTGCACCGAGCGGGGAGCGCTGCAGGAGCGGGAAGAGACTCCAGCGGGGTTTCTGTTCTTGTTTGTCGCTGCTACCATTGCGTTGTTTGTTTGCCTTGTTATACATGCATATACTAGTAAAGAACTATTCCCATACCTTTGCCTGAAAGCCTGAACCAACGGGTCACGCTCACACCACTGCTGCTGTGGCAGAGAGGAGAAGGAAAAGCACAGCTTTGTGCGCTCACGCTGCCACTGCTCCCAGGGGCGGCGCAAAGGAGAAAGAAAAGCCCAGCTTTGGAAACAGCGGCAGGGAGAAGGAAAAAAAGTGCAACTTTGTCCTGACCTGCAGGCTGATCTGCAGGCAGAGCCCAACACACCAGGAGATTCCTGCTTTTTCAGTTTGACATTCAAGATTCTCTTTCTAGCCAACATAGGTTAGGGTGAAAGGTAAAAAGGGTCTCAGCGGACACTAGATTCTGTTCCTCACGTCTAGACATCACTTCGATCTCTTAATTCCATGTTGGCTCATTGTTTTTAGGGGTTTTTCCTGCTAGGTTTGGTGAGGGGTTTCCACATTTGCATACCAGCCCTGATGTAACTTCCTCCTCACAGTCCCAGGTGCCATTTCCCAGGAAGCAGCAGGGTGGTACTCCATGGAGAGAGGATTTCTAACCAGCAAGAGCAGGTAATTAAAGAAAAATTATTGACATCAGGTGATTACAACATGAAATTATTAACAACAAATAGTTAAAGCCCCAACTCAGCAGCAATTGGTTTAACCTGTTAACTCTGCAACTTTTTTTTTTTTTTTAATGGACAACTTTTCTACTCGTAACATTTTCCATTCCAAGGGAGGTTCCTGCCTTCCTTGGCAGACCCCTGTCTTTCAAACCAAGACAAACTGAATTAACTTCTAGATTCTTGGATTTGGAGAGCAATGCAAAACTGCGTTTGGTAACTGGAGGGATCTTGTACCTTGTACAGTTATATATTTTAATGGAAGAATTGCCTGGCACACCTCCATCCACATAATTTAGGCAACTTTTAAAGAATTTTCAGATGTACTTGAATGCTTTATGAATGTCATAATTGTCAGTCTGTGGGTTCCTTCCTCCTGGTTAAACTTTTAAAATTTGTCTGTGTCTCTTCTGATGCTTGATTTCTCATTTGGCATATACTTGCTCTGACTTAGGCATTTAAAAATTATATGTCAAAGTCTGAGGCAGCCAAGCTAAAGCCTGTATTCTCTCTTAGGTGCAATAAAAGAAGGCAAGTACTGTGAGCTACAGTGGAAGGCCTTACTAAACTCATGTAAATAATTCTGAAGTAAGGAAATATGAACCGTGCATTTAATTATACAGCAATTAAAAGCAAATATTTTCTTTTAAATGCTTTTAAAAAAATTCTTGCTGGAGGTTAACTCTGGAAAATGAACTCTAAATTGCAAATGAAAAAGCCTGCAATTTTGGCTTGCTAAAAAATGTATTCTAAGCAATGTCCCAAGGCTGAGGGTTGGAAATACTCCAGCTGTCCTCCAACAGAGGAAGAGGAGGAGGATATGTCTAATAGCACAGCTCATTTCTATAAAATAGTCAAGGAGGTTTCTTCTGCATAGGAAATATTATCTTGATTTTTTTTTCCCCCATATCATCTGGTATGTGAGGATATATGTTTTCTGCAAAAAAGTTTTTAAAAATACTATTAAATTAGAACAAATACTGACACTCATATAATTCTTATGCGAGTTGAATAATAGCTGGGAAGAAACAAGCATCTTGCGATGCAAAAAAACTTCAATTTTTATAGAGCTTTTGCCCTCAAATATTACCTCATAATAATATACAATCACAGCTGTTTGGTTTAATACAATATAGAAGAGGACATTCTAAAATGGGTTATCTCGCATTGGTTTTAACCAATCCTTTTCCACCAATAAGAAGACACAGATATTAGTAGATTGAAATGAAAAAATAGCAGTTTGCTAAAAAATGAAACAGCAACAGGTAAAAAATAACAGTTAATTATCAGTAACTACAAAACTGCTAAATCTCTCAGTCGCCACGAACAAAGAGAAAACTAAAATTGCAGAGAACCCCCACCCCAAGATGGCACCCTCCACAGACAATTGTGTCTGGGCAGACAAGTGGAAAGACAGCAGCAGGTTTTCTACCTCTCCTGACTGTATGTGGAGGGAGAGAACAAAGAGAAGAGCAACACAGAAACTGAAACTCCTTGATGACAAAAACTCCCTCTTCCCCATCCAACAATCATCAGGAAACAAGGACAAAACAAAAGGAAAACTTGAAGTCCAGCCTCCAAACCACTGGTGTCAGTGCTGCTGCTTCAGGTCCCTTTTATGATGAGGGTGAGGAAGAAAGAAAGAAAGACTCCTGAGCACTGAAGGATGGTGGCCCAACCATGGTCGGCTCTGACATCATACTGTGGACAGATGTTGCAAAATTCACTCTGAAACTTTTGAACTGTGAAATGCAGCTTCTCAGGTTGCTACTGTAGCCATGTGGAAACGCATCTGAAGCTCCCCCCTCCAGAAGCCAGAGAGGAACAAAAGAGAAAAATTCTTCAAATTAAAAATTATGAACCCTAAGCAGTCTTTTTTATAGACAGCACTTGGTTTGATAAACTTCACAGTAAAAAGTTTAAATTCTTTGTTGTTCCTCACCTTTCCAGATACTGTCCATGGAAAATTTACCAGGACAGGGCCTGGATGTGCTGATATGTTTGTACATAGCTATTGTAGGCACACAGTTTGTGGTAATTGGGAGTGGGGCTGTGTCTGAGCCTCATCCCTGATGGGCTACAGCCCTGCAGGGCAGGTGAGCAGCATTGAAGGTAATGAGGCACAGAGTGCCCAGGTGCACTGACCAGTCACCAAAGGGACACACAGGTGTAAGGCATGAGTGATGAGCAGTGTGGAAGGTTGGGCTGAAGGACAAGGTGAGCAGAGGCTTGCAGCCTTCTGAAGTGATGTTACTGTGTATGGGCAGGTGCTTGAAGCCTTCTGAAGTGGTACAGTGTTACTCTGTATGGGCAAATGCTTAAAGCGTTCTGAAATTGTAGGGTGATACTCTGTTTGTCATGGCTGTCTCGGCTGTGGCATATGCTGTGACAGCTCTGATCCCTTACAGCTACTGTCTTTGTTCTCCACTGGCTGTCCAGTGCCACACTTTAAATAGCTGGAGAAGCTGTGAGTTTCAAAGGGAACCAGTGTAGCATCAGTTCTATGCCAGAAGAGTTGGAGATGGAAGCTCATAGGAAAACCAATGTGTACCCAGCTGGGACTCTGAGCGGTAGTTCCAATATCAATTGCCATGATGTATATATGAAAGTTGTGCCTGTGTAAGTGGCTTAATGTTGGAAGCATGTCTCCAACCCAGGTTCCACAGGAGAAGGTGATGTTTCTGCTGTGTGGAGAAAGATGCTTGGCTGTCTTCTTCCCTTCATTCACTCACCCCAGTGCTGCTCACACTGGTGTTACGTTCTGGGGTACGTCTCTAGTGTCAATCTTCTTGCTACGTAATGGGGGTTTACACAAACGACAAAAATGCAGCTATTAGTGAGCTGTGATTTTGCTATGTTATTTCTAATGGTCTAGCTATAAGCAAAATTTAGGGTCCTACTTGCATGTACTGTGAAGTAGCCATATTTAACTGAAAATTGTTTGGTTTAGTTTATGAAGCTGAAACTAATTGGTGTGCAGAAGAGTCTTCTCTCTGTTTAAATACCTCCTTATGTCGCTGTGCAGGGTTATGTGGAATATGCAGTCTATGCAGACTTTGTAGTCATTCTTCATATAAGAATGAGTTAAACTCCAGGCCTTTTTGTAAGACATGTATTCAAGTCTGGTGCTTAGCAGGATAAAACTGAAGTAAATGAGCGCCTCTTTAGTTGTCAACTGATAGTAATTACAAGTTCTCAGTGATTTTTACAGTATTGACACTATATATTGGTTTCCAAAGTTCTTCAAAGCCAAACAAAAATCCATCTAACCAAGAGGTTCAGTTCAAGTCTGTTGCCTACATGTTACATTATATGTTTAAAAGATGGTTGCTGCCGAGATGAGCACAAAACAACAGACAGACCCTTCTGTCCAAAGCCCAAGCAACTCAGTTCAAGTAAGGAACTTCTCTCTTGACCTGAGGTGGGATTAATTAAAACCTTGCATTAATTAAAACCTTGCAAATACTGTGTCATAATGTCATACTGTCAGTGTGACGCAGACAATACTCTCTGATTAGGAAGAATACTGTCAGGTGACAGACTCATCTGAAGAGAGTTCCCTTGCCAAAAGAAAAGCCTTCAATATGGGTCTGAATACTTTCATTTTTTTTGTCTCCTGTTGGGATCTTGATGGCCTCTTATGGCCAAATGTTGCTTAAAGTCTCATATTTAGAAAAAAAACAAAGCAGACTTCCTGAGTGTTTTCCTATAACTGATTTTGTGAAGTGCCTGCCTGCATAGAACATAGTCTGGGGCAGCTGGGGCTGCACAGTGTGGAAGCAGAAAGTGTTCAGGTCTGGGAAGGGGGACACTGAGTGCATTTTATTAAGCAAAGCTATTGGGAAGTGGATCTAAGAGGTACTGTTGGGAAACATGAAATGCTGTTTGCTGGGTTACAGAAGAAAAGAAGGGATAAGAGTCTGTGCTACAAAATGGGGAGATCTTCCAGCCCATGTTGTAGTTGTGTGGCTGCTACAAGATGCCCTGTTTGCCTATGTAGTGCCACATGTCATGTCCTTGGTGCTTGGCCAGCCATCTCTGGGACCTCCAGGCTGCTTGCTGTGGTCACTCTGGGGCTGTGCCTTCCCATCTAGGTGGGTTCCTTGATGCAGCCCCTTAGTGCTCCCTGTGCCATCTCTCCTATCATCACTTTATTAAAAGGTTTTAAACAAAAAATAAAAGCCCTTTTCTATTCATTCTTCTGTCTGCTTCCACTAGGCAGCTCTCTCGGAGGGCAAAGGGTCCAAATTTTTCAGCTCCTGCTCATATTGTGTTTGAGATGATGGAACCAGGCTAAAATGTGATGATGGTTACTGGAGGAACCGTCTTTTATTGGCTGGTAACTTGTGTTTTCTTCTGCATCTGAACTGGGAAAGTTTTCTCTTTAGGCATGAAGAATTATAGAAAGCCATACTTGTATGCACAGCACAAGTAGTGGTGCTATAACCATTTGTAAACAAAAGATCTGCAGTGGGGATAATTCCATTATTGCTAAATAGTGCTGACTGCATCAGCCCATGCCATGGGTCTAGGGATCCGTATCCATATTGGAGTGTTGCAGTGACCTTAAGCCTATGTAACCTTCAGTTGATAGTTTACTTTTGCTGTAGAGCGCTTAAAGAACTGTAAAAAATTCATGTCCATTTCCTATCTTTTTATTACATTAAAATATAAATGTGGATTGACTGGATCCCAACAATATTCTGTCTGCTGCATGTTAATAATTTCCAAATATGTTTTTCTCCTGGGATTCTTTTGTGCATAAGTGGAAAGAACAGACACTGGCATTAACTAGGCCTTCTCTTATTCCCTTTGAGCTGTTGCTGTTTCTTTCCATCTTTTCTCACATGACTGCAGTAAGCTTGAGCTAAATGTCTTCATAAACTGGTGGTGGAATAGAGTAGGAGAACAGAATTGTAACTACATTAGGGGACTTTAAATCACATTTTCTATCACAAACTCTCTAACAAGAGCTGTGCTGTATTAAGATTGTTAGGGTTACTTTAAAAATTACTTATTACTATGATACCTGAACAACTGAAAGCCATTAAGGTCTTAATAACACGGCAGCAAAAGTGTCCTGTGCAGTGGCATGTTAATCAGGACTGGTGTCTGAAGAGCTCTCCCATTATGCACCAGTTCAAAGAGAGCAGGGCTTGTTCTAAAGATGATGGTTGCTATCAGAAGAGCTTGAGCAGGGATGCCTGCAGATAGCACAGGCAGGGCTGAGGTGAAATGATTAAAGGAGAATGCTTGAATTTTATTTCACCACAAACTTTTTCTCACCATGCATGCTAATTATACTTGAGAGAAAAGTTTTCTTTAGTGCTGTCTCTATTGCACTCAGACAACGAAAAAGATATCTGCTGGCAAGATCTTCTTTCTTGTTCTATATGTTGGGCAGAATGCTCCAAAGTGCAGAATGCTGTCTGTGCTCATGCCACACAGTCTCTCCATCATTTCTGTCCCCTTTCAGAGAAAGAATTGGAATATTTGTCCATCTTTGTTTGCAGAAAAGACTCAAGGTGAGTGAAAGAACAAATCCTGTAAGGCAATTCTGTCACTCACCTCATCTTCATAATCTTTCCTTAGCTCCCTCTGCCTTCTAACCCTGCTATTGATCGTGTCATAGGCTACAGTAGTCCAAGGCAGGGGGCTGAAAACCTTTCCGAACAGCAGTTGCCAGTCTGCCTGTTGCAGCTTGAAGAAGAAAAGCATGCTGTGAAAACAATCAGTGCATTTGCTTTAGATCTAAGTGATTCCAACTAGGTCGATGCTTCATGCTGATGTGTTGAAAACATTTAAAAAATTTCTCAGAGTTTGATTTCAACTGGAACATTTCAGCCTGTGTCTGACTCTCTGAAGTTGTTATTTCCCACTAATGTAGCAGACAACAGGTTTTCTTCCACCCTAGCACAAAGCAGTAGGGAAACTGGGCCTTTATTTGAATGATTTTATGGGAGGGGGAGGTTGGTTGGGTTTTTTTTATAAGCTAAGGCTCTTGCAAATTGATTTCGGAGGAGTACCAGTTTATTTCAGGAAAGGAAAAAGAGGTAATCAGTTTTATAGAATGCAAATGAGAGTATAGCTTTATTTAAACCTCTTCTCCCCCCACCACCCCGTACTTGAATTTTCCTTTAAAAGCAGGATAGTTAATTCATAAATACATGCAGAATATTTTATTTTCTTTAAAGCACATGATGGTTCTTTGTAATGAGTTTGCCTTCAATATAATTGGCCTGATTCTCTCTTGGTTTGAGATCACAGGAAATGAAACATTGCAAAAGGAAACTATTCTTATCCAAATTAGCATTCATTCTGCTTCCAGGAGTGGCGTGAATCCAGGACAACATTTTTCTATGGCAGATGGTGGCACAATTGGTTTCCTAACTTACTGGAAAAGAACACAGAAAACCAGAATTTGCTGTGGACTAGCTTACTGTTTTGGTTTGGTTTGCACATGGTCAGCAGCCACTAGAGTCTATAGGAAGCTAAACTGAGCCAAACTGCAGTCCTGGATTGGAGCTGGCTGTTCAGTGGTTTTGCGTGGGAGCCCATCAGTAGGACCTCGCCTCTGATTCTCTCCACTGCACTTTCAAGCATGCTCCTCTTGTTTTATGTGCCCTTTTCAATAACAGGCACTTATCAGTGCCTGTTGATCTCTTTGGGATACCTTTTTACAGCATATAAATATATATTAAATATATCTTGGAATTTTTCTTTCCTGAAGGAAGTGAAGCCACCTCTTTGCTGTTGCCATGTTTGCTGCTTGCTTCAAATAACACAAAGAACATTTTTGTGCTGCTTCAACAGGAAATAGGGAGCAAGTACTTGCCTTGAGGTATTTCACTGAACTTCAGAATACCAGCAGATAGAGATGTTAAAAAAAATGTTGGAAGAAAATAATAATAATAGTAATAATAATAAAAACCTTTGAAAGCTGTATTTATCTGTGGAGAGGAATTTCCCCCTGAACTGAGCCTTTGCAAATGCAGTGTGTGGTATATATGGCACTAATGGATTTCATACTTCAGCATTTATTTCACCAAATATCGTGCAGGGAAAACTAGTTGTCATTTAAGCAGCTGTAGCTTGCAACTGTGTAAGCCCTAGACATTAAAACTAGATAAGCCAGTGTAGAGGTGTGTGTGAGAAATCCTGTAGTCTTAGTGGCATTCATTCATTCATTCATTCATTCATTCATTCATTCATTCATTCATTCATTCATTCATTTTTAAAATTATCCATGGGGTGTCGCAGAAGTGCGAGTTATGATTTAAATGTACTGCTAGGAATCCTGTTTATATAAGGTATATACACTCAATTTATGTATGCAAGGTGATGGTTTAATTAGATAATTGATTTTGTTTTCTCCAGAAGAATGGGTAGAATCTAGAGAAAGACAAACTTCAGTTTGGTTTAAGGTGCTTATGACTGACAGGAATGTAGTTAGATCTGACTCTTCTGCTGTGATCTACCATGGCTGCTGAGCAATGATGAAAAGTTTCTTTCCAATAATACTATATATGTGGAAGCAGGGAGGAAGGTAGTTTGAATAATGAGTCCTCAGTGGTCCAAATGAGTTGCCTTCTATTGGCATGGATTTATATTTTTAAGTTGCAGTGATTCCTGTAACATTGGAACTGGTTAGGAATTTATTACAGTGCCAGTTTGTAAATATAAGGTCTGTTAAAGCAGAAGCCATTCTGCTGAAATGCTCAATTCCTCCACAGAATTCAAAGAACGTGAATTAACTTGTGCTTGGGTGCACTCTTTGGTGGATTAGTGAGGAAGTAGTTAAGGGTGATTTAAAAATTATTTTATATATTCTACTGTTCGTCTGCCTCTTAAAACCCTTTTTCAAACCACTTTCAGTGTAACCTTTTCAACCTCCCTCAACTGTAAACAAAAATAGCATTCAGAATCTCTGCCCCCAAAGGAATTCAACCCAAAATCATGGTACTTCCCATATGCATTCTAACCTTCACCCTACTTTTCTTGATGTAGCTTTTTAAGTCTAGAGTTTTACGCAGTATTAGCCATAATTGGAATTGACAACAGAAAACTACAGAAGGCAATTCACCTAATCTAAGTTTGGTGTGAAACTGAAAACAGAGTTCTGCCTGAATTCTCTGTAGACTTCCTGGCAGGAAGCATTCTGTAATTTTCAGGTGAAATTTGTTCACAAGCACCTTAAAGAAAAGGTCTTGCTTTTATCTGACTCTTACAGAAGTCAATGAAAGAGACTCCACTGATTATAAAAACCATTGGGAAACTGTCCTATCCAGAGCTGCATTGTAGACTTCTGTTTCTGGACAATTGCTTTTCCTCAGTAACAGTCCAAGAAGAGATTCATGTAACTACACTGGGAAGACAGTGGTGAGTAGGAGGGAGCTCATCCCAAAGAGCAACTGAACAAAGAGGGAGTGGAACGTGAGAATTGTTGAGCTTTGTTACTGCTCATGTGCTGAACTGATAGCTTCAAGTAAGTCAGCTGTATACTGCTTTAGAAGAAAGAGGCAAATGGAGAATCAGACCTGTTTAGATACTGTTAGCTGTAGGGCTCATCTTTCTGTAATACTTTTAACTTTGTCTTCAAATGCTGTTTGTGCTTAGATCCTTTTACTACTATAAAAATAGTACATCAATTTTTCCAGGAGAGACAAAAAACTTGCATATCACAGTCCAACAACTACCTGTACCTCTACCTTCTTTTATTTTTCTTCAAATAGTCTACTTTGTGTGAAGGTAATATGGTTTGAATTGCTTCAAATCTTTTATGTACCAAGGTCAAAATACTAATGACATGTAAATTGTAAATTATTTCAACAGGGTTGTCTAGCTACATTGTCAGCCAAACCATGTACCTATGTCAGTTTCTCCATTACAGAAAATCCACAGTGCAGCCCTAAGTGATAATTGAACCAGATGGATGATAAATGAGAAGAGGAACCTATATTTTAGATTTGGCTCCACTACCTTTCAGATTTAAATATGTTGCTTGCAACTATCATGAGGGCTAATACCCCAGTCAAGGACATTGCACCCAAAATGGTAGCTACCTGTCCTTCAAAACCCTAGGCTAGCAAGTGCATGGGGCTTCTGTGATCTCTAAATAAGAAAATAAAAATGTGACAGGAACCTGTGGTTAAGAGGCTGTTCCAATTGTGGGTGTGGGGGTAGTAGAGAAATGGGAAGGAAGGCATTGGTAGAGTTGTTTTACACTTGCCACACATGCAGACACCAATTGATAAGCTCTGACTTGGGTGTCTGACAGTGAAATACTCTCTTGGGAAATAATCCGTTCTTCCCATGGACTTAAGATACATACTGAGACCTTTAACTCCAGTGACTCCAGGTTACCAAGCTGACTAGTTAGTGCATGGTCAAAAAGTTTGTGTGTCCCCAATACACTAGTCAATACTGCAAACCTGCCTTAGCAGGATTAGCAGCTACACTCTACTTCCCACTCCTCCCAACCCCCAGCTTGTCTCTGCTTTTCTTTTGCCACCCAGCCTGCCAAGCTGCAGGTTTCTTTTTCTGAAACATATATTTCTTCAGAAAAAGTAGATATAAAGGGAGAAAATAATTTTCTTTATCCTTTAATCCTTTATTCTCTTTGCTTTTAAAAGTTTATTTGCTTCCTACGGCTGGCCATCTTGAGCTTCTGCTTCTCTGCTGTGTCAAGACTTGCTTAAGCTTGAAGGTTTTTTAGGCTTGACCAAGCATTGACAGCGCTATCACAGGAGCTAATGCTAGAGACTGCCAGTTTGATGGATTAAGTAAACTTATTGAAATCTTTTTTCTTTAACACTAAAAGATGCCAAGGGCTGTTTCTGTTCTTGTACTTTGTGTGAAACACCCACTGACATTAATGGAAGTCCCATGTGTAGAACTAGAGTAGAACGTAGCTCTTAATATTTAAAAGACTTGTCAACGATGTGCATGAAGTAATCAGGAGGTGTGTTGTGATGCTTTTTTGCTCTGCAAAGGCTGTTCTCCTTACACATTCCCTGCCTTTGTGAAGTGAAGACACTTGCATGAACAGGAGGGCTGATAGCACCAGCTTTACATAACTTTTTCCCTTTCTAAAAATATTTTGAAACAGGAAGTTCCCTTTAGATGTGATCTGTCTGCTTTGCTTGGTCAACAAAATATGCTTGATGTCTTTCAGTATGGTTCACAGTCTTGTTGCCTGATTTTGCCATGCTGTTACTCTCTGAAGGAAGAGGAGGAAAGGAAATCTTAACAGAGAAGCTCTTTCCAGTGACCTATACATTCTTTTTAGTGTTTGTAAAAATGCCTAATCTTTCATTCTCTGTTTGTTCTTGAGTAACTTGCTCTAATGCAGTGGTGGTATGCAAGGTAGGTAAGGAAAGTTAAATTATTTATGTTACCAAAAAGAGTTCAACACCAGTCTCATTCCTATTTCAAATGCACACCATGCTTATTTTGTTAGAACTCGGACTGCAGCTCTGTAGGGCCACCAGATTGTTACAGAGAGCCTTGGTAGGTTAAAGCTTTCTGCTTAGAGAGACAGCTGCAAAGGTGATTTCTTTGTCTTCCCATAAAGACTTTGTCTCACCAACCTCTTGCTCTTCCTCAGTCATGGATCTTGAAATTCTTCATATTTACTTGGGAATGACTTGTACCCACAAAGGTTTTTGGTGGCTTTTTGGCAGGAAGAGTAGAGCTGGTGACATAATTACAAACACTTTCTGAAGATTTTGGTTATAATTCTAGAAGGCTAGGGAAGAAATGAAGGGAGATAGGGAAAGAAGGGACTAGGTAACTCCTTCTGTGTTTTGAAGATAATTTGGATAATTGAACAAGACAAAGATGGTGACTTCCCATATAAAATGCTTATGAATATGGTATTTATTTGCCATCATATGACTACACAAATGTGACTAGCAAGTTTTCTTATTGTGAAGTATTGTGGAAGCTGTGACAGTATTTTTACTAACATATGAATATTACTTCTTGTGAGAAAATCTTAAGGATGATGTTCAAATCTGCATACAGGATACAGTAAAATTACTTCTACTTGTGTCAGTGATATGGATCATGACCTAGGTGTTCACATGCAGTCCACACAAGATCTGAGCATGTTTATGCAGAAGTCTACTGAAATTAATATGAATTTATTTTGTGCTTTACAGTGCTGTGGCCTGCTTTGCTAAAATGCACTGGCATCTACAGTTCCAAGGGATTTTTAAAGGTATTTTGCCAGAGGACCTGCCTCCTGTGCTATTTCTTAAATTTTGACATTTCTGGTATTTCTAAACTAGATCACCTGTGTAAGCAACTGAGAGAAGGGTGCAGTGCATTCACTTAAAAGTGGTACATGGTTCTGAAAGCATATATGGGCTTCATTATTATGACATTTTCTTGGTATGCTTACTGGTTTACTATGTTAATGGTTAGTTAACCAACCCCGAGGGTGACCACAGAAGACAGATGATATAAACAAGTGACAGCAGCATTAGCATTTCCATCAATTTCTGGCAGCACAGAATTGCCAAGAAACTGATGGAAACCTAAGTCTCCTTCCCAGACTCTTCACCTTAAAACTGTTCTTCACATTTACAGAAATTACTGTAGAGTTTCAGTGTGACAGTAACACTGCAGTGGAAACTGTTTGGTAATTTTAATTTTTTCTTTATTATGAATAAAAGTATTGAAGGCTTGCTAGGTCATCCAAACCAGACTTTGTCCTGCAGATTTCAAGATGTCCATTTGCAAAATTTATAATGAAAGAACATGGAAGTGACATTTCTCTGTTCTGCTTCACTGTGCTCACAACTGAAATTAGTTGTCTCCAAGACAGGTCCTCTCTTTTCCTCTGTTCTTCCTTCTGTGCCCTCCTAAACACATTTAAGCTGTGTGAGGCTTATTTTCCTTATCTGTTGCCCTTTTTTGTTCCCCCATGCAGCATTTTTAGTTTCCTTTTCTATTAGATAAGGCGCAGGAAACTTGAAGCCCAACAAAATAAGCTAAATTTTCTTTACTAGTCTTTAGGTAGGTAAAGGTGGTTCTTTCTACTGTTCTTTCCTTCCCTTGCTACTGTCCAATGGGGAAGACAAATATTAAAAATTCACAAAATCAGAGGGGCTGAGGCTGGAAGGGCTGGAAGGGACCTCTGGAGGTCACCTATTACATACCTCCTGCTCAAGGAGGACCACCTAGACTTGGTTGCCTAGGACCATGTCTGGATGGCTCCTGAATATCTCCAAGGAAAGAGGCTGCACAGCTTTTTTGGGCAATCTGTGCCAGCGCTTGGTCATTGAAAAAATATTTCCTGATGTTCAGACAAACCCTCCTGTATTTCAGTGCCTGGTCCTTGCCCCGTCACTGGACACTGCTGAAAGGAGCCTGGCTCTGCCTTCTTTGCTGCAAGGACACATTGCTTGCTCACATTCAGCTCTATGTACATCAGAACTCCCAGTCCTTTTCTGCCAATTTGCTTTCTAGGTGACTGTCCACCAGCAAATAGTCATTCACAGAATTGTTACTTCCCAGGTGCAAGACTTTGCATTTCTCCTTGTTGAACTTCATGAATCAGCCCATCTCTCCATCTTTTCAAGCTAACTTTTTTCTACAGGGCAGAAAAAACAGGTTAGAATAGGTTTATTTTCAAAACAATTTTAATGATATTTTTTAGTCTTCTCAGAAAAAGCTTTACTCGGTGATGAGCTGTGTTTCTTTGTGAAATCAGGTGAAATTTTTTGGTAGTAAGAGGAAAAGTTAGTTTCAGCCTTTTCTACAGGGTCACTCAATAATTTAATTTGAAAATTCACCCTGTCTAGTTGTATGAGAGTAATATGTCTTTGAATAGAAATGCAAATTTTAGCCTGTGACATAGAAAAGCTCCTTTTCAAAAATTTTTAAGAGTACGTTATAGAATTATATTCTGGAATTTTGCACTTGCTGCACATTTTGCAGATATGTGTGCATATACCATTCATATAAGGGTTCAGAAAGTATAATTCAATTAATGTATCTCTTTAACATAATTTGTTTGGGACAATGAGTCAAAAAATGCTACTTTAAAATGTAGTTGGAAGAAGCTTTTCTGTATTCTAAAAAGCACATCTTAAAGCACGTAGGGTGAGATTAATTTTGTTGTGTTGCTTCACTAGTGTAATTTAGTCTGGGCATTGATCATCTAAAACAAGCTTGACTCTCAGATGCAATGTTTCCATGGGCCTCTCCTTGATGAAAGCCCACATGGATTTCCTGGATGGATTCTCCCCTCTGTGAAAACATTGAGAATTTTGTATTTTGGTGGATGCAGGATTTGGTCCTTTGTGCAAATTACAAGTACTGGTCTTTGAAGATGTGTATGTCCTTTGGTGTCTGGGCACTTTAGCCAATATCTTTAAAAGAGGTCCATGCTATTTAACATCTGTTTTTCTTAGTGCAGATCAGAAATAGATCGGTAGTCTCAAATGGGTGAGTATAGATACAGATGATTTGTCTTGGTTATAATCATGCAGACATGCACAGAAGTTGTGGGCAGCGTCCATTCCAGGAACAGGGATGTTGTATTCATGTCTGAATATGAGACAAATAAAGGAGATGAAAAACCAAGCGTACCAGACAAACCAACCTACCAAAAATTTATTAATCCCTTTCCTGGCCCAAATAGCTCTTGTCCAGCAACAACAAATCCAGCTTGGGTAGGCAGACAGTGAGCTTTATGTGTTGCTCCCTTTTGAGGAAACTATTATCAAATTTCAGATATAGTATTTAATCCTAAATTCAATGTTCTTTTAATCTGTGATATTAGAAAACATTCGGAAATAAAAAGTGGGTTTGCTTGTTTGGTTGGTTGGGGTTTTTTTCAATTTGGTTGATTGGTTTTTGGTTTTATTTTTCCTAAGCAAATGATATTACCTGCAGTCCAGGAAAATCATGTCCCTGAGCAAAACACAAGAAAGCAACCTTTATGTAAATAACAGAGGAAGCCAAACACCTAGAGATGCTGGATGTGCAGGCTAGAGAGGGGTCTGAATAAATGCTTACATAGTAAACCAGATGATTTGTGCTACTCTGGCTTAGTTGATTGCTGCACACAAGTATGAACTGTGTCATCAGGAGGGGCTATCCTCAGAAGTTGCAAGATTCATAGTGGTATAAAAGAGAATGGGATTTATTCAGTATCATGTAAAACCTGGAGTGGCAGGTCATGAGCTCTGACCTTAGCAAGACACGTTCTTCTTTTATGGGTGGGGCAAAAGCATGTTTCTTTGCAAGTAGTATTAGGCCCTTGGCATTTTTTGTTTCTTACTCATGATGCTGCAGGGATATTGAATATTCTTTTGTTTCAATTAAGATAGCCTTTTCCAAAACCTATGGTAAAAGAAGACAACTGCATATTTATCTGAGATACCCAAAATTGTTTGGGGATTCTGTGATGGAAGAGAGCATGTATAGTATTGTTTTTGTATATTATTGTATCTATATGGGTCAGAGTTCCCCTCTGATGGATACTGGTCATGGGCTGCCACTGACAAGCTATGTCTTTCTGACTTCCTAGTGTTTCTGTGAGTTCCCAGTAAGAGGGGAGGACTAATCTGACTAATCTCTTTTCAGCTGGGTCAAATGCTCAGACTAGTGCAGATAAGGCACCTAGCTTTAAAATGTTGATGCTGCCTTACTGTGATACCCCAGTGTGTGCACATGCACACCTATGGGCCTTATTTCTTTTCTTTGAAATGCAGCGAGGAGGTGTTGTGATTATGGGTTCATCATCTGAACTTAACAAGTGCTTTGAGATACTCCTCCGAAGCTGTCCAAAATACACAGGTTTGAGGAGAAGCTGCAGCAATCTCCTGGTGATACTTTACTATGGTGTCCAAGGTAAAAATCAGATTTGGCAGTCCAAGACTACTTAATTTTTTCCTTTCATCCCTCATGGCAATGATACAAGATGACTTTATTGGGAATTGATTGTATCACATTTGTTGTTCTCCTTTATGTTTTTTTGTCATAGTAAGTCTGCTTACTTAAGTCTCATTAGTTCTGGTGGACTCAAGGATAGTAGAGATAATGGGGGGAAAAGACACAACTTTTAACTTTTCTCCCATGTTTCATGTTCTCCCATCAAACAGTGCCATTGCTGAGCCTGTTTAAGTATGTTCTGATCAGCTCCTACTCAGCGAGGTCCTTGGGACCTAGAACCTGTTCTCAAGCACTCTTGTTTATGTTGCCCTGTTTATAAAACAAAACAACCCCACAAAAAACCAAAAAGCCAAGCTTAAATTATTTAGGAAATTGTGTGCAGGTTCCTTGAACTGTGGAAGTATACAAAGCATTGGGTCTTCTGGCTACAAAATTGATGGCTTCTGTCCTCATTCCATGATCTGAAAAAGGCCAGAGAAACTTTTTCAGGTGCATTGGTTTTCAGGATGAAATTAGCTTTGTTAGTTCTGCATCTTAAAACATTCAGAACTACAAATGGTCTTGAAACACCCTGTCCTTTGTGGGTGCTCTGTCAAGCATGAGGCAGTTGGAGTGATGAACTCAAAATTTTTCCTGCCTGTGTCTTCCTATCATATTTAGTTTCTCATGTTATTCTGTTTTTTTAGACTTGATCTTCTGTGTTTGTACCAAAGCCTACTTGCAAGAGAGAGCCTGTTCTCCAGACTGTAGATTTCTCTGGGCAGCAGAGGCTGCCTCCTCTCCTTTCAGGTTTCACAGCATTAGGGAGAGGGACAAAGCTCTTTTTTCCTCTCCTCAGCATGCATCCCCTCAAAGATTACCACCCAGAATACTTGTGTGCTGGGAGCACCAGGAATAGAAATGCAGCCCAGCATGTTAAGTTTCATACCGGCACTGGCATTTAGAATTGGAATGGACGTTTAAGTGCCCACACTGTGCATATTACCACTGCTGCAAAAACAACACTACAGACACTTCTCGGAGGATTCTCTTAGTCTCTGCAGCAGGAAAAAGAGATTGTGTAAAAAGGACAAATAAATTCCTCTGCTTGCGTGCATAGCCCACTTCTGACTTGGCAATATATTTTGACTGCTCTCTGTAAACTGTATTATCATGCTGTCTTCAGGCAAATGCTACGTTGCTTCTATGTAAAAATCACGTATTTAGGTGCAATGTGACTATATGATTTGATAGTGTAAATGCCAGATGGCATGTGCTACTGCAGTAACTGGATGGACACCTTTCAGGTCTGTGAAGCACCTGGTAGAGTTTCAGTTGCTATATATGTTATAATTAACTCTCAGTGCCTGAAAATGTACCTGTATATGTTGCATGTATGCATTTGCACATGTACAAAAAATCATATAGATATACACAATGTACTACATATTAGCATATTAGTGTGTGCGTGTAGATATATACATACAGAGTACAGAATATTTGTGTAGGTGCAGAGAGATATAGTAACAAACTATATGTGTGCATGGTTGTAATGACATTTCCTTGTATCACATCTATCAGGTTACAAGCAGCTAATAATTTTCTTCTTCTACTCACAGCCGAGCATAATGGCATACACTCATAAATCAACATCAACATGGAACATTGCTTAGCAAATATAAATGTATGTGCATTGCAGAATGATCAGAGATTACGAAAATATATCAGAAGTCAAAAGTAGCTGCTGGAGAAATGCTATGTCTTTAGTTTATTGAGATTGTTTGGAGGATCCTAATGTACTGTCACTGAAAGAATAATTTTTCCTTTACAATCTACTTAGCAAAGATTTATTGATCCTTTTCCCCTTCATAGAGAATTACTGATCCATTTTAGAAAATCAGATTTTCACACCTTTCACGAGAATGTGCAGAGCACAGTTCTCTAGGGATTGCCAAGGAAGTTGACTTTGACATGAAATCCCTAGGTACTGGCGCACAACTGCCTATAGTCTCATCACTGATTTGTTGCACAGGGTGGTAAAATACTTTTATACATTTATAGAGAAATGATTGCACTGCAAGGACTTATTTTTCCATGCTAGTGGATGTATTCAAGGTCCTGTTATTTGTGTAAACAGCATTTTTCAGGGGGTTTGGTTCGTCTCATCTCTGATGTTCTGAACAGTAAGGTAAGATAAAAGTTGTTGAAATTCATGTTGCAAAGCAGTACGGTGCTGTAGAATTTTTCAGTGTGTGTAAATAACTTTCTTCAATATGTCTACTCTCTGTCCTCATTATTGTAGTATCCCAGGTAGCTAAGCATTAGGCATGTTATATTGAAGTATGCATCATAATGAAGGTGATTTATTATAATTAAAACAGCATGGAGAGCAGCTTTTATTAGACATATTGTTTCACAGGAGGGCTTAATAAAGAGCATTATTATTAGTTATAGATCTGTGTGAAGGATGTTGTTTACTGAGAGTTATGTGAATATTAGTCAAAGTCTGAAGTTGCTCATTTGAGCTGTCCACTGGACGGGGAAAAAAAACCCAAAAAACATTCAGCACAGCAAAGAGAAGAATTTTAAGATTGGAGGGGAGAGACAGAGACGGAGAAAAGGAAATGCCGAGTGCATGAAGTGTTCTCTGCAGGAGCAGTTCTAGAATACTTTATTACATATCTACGGAGACAATGGCATGGACTGTAAGTAGCTCCTGTCTCTCAATATAATAATGCACATAAAGTCGGGGTCAGATTGGGTTCGCTCTGGGCTTTGATGCTGTAGAAGGTCACCAAGGGGATCGATGGACAAAAATGAGACCCGAGTTTCGTGCAATCAATGAGATTTTTCTATTTAAAGTGGACACTGTGTGTGAGTCTCGGAGCTTCAAATGTGCTTTTGCTCAGCTTGAGCAGATTGAGAGAAAGATGTACTGTAAATGTGTTGTTTGTTTTAATAGCTGCTGGCACAAATACTGCATATCTAAACAGTTTAGTCTGACGAACTCTATTATGAAGTTGCACGAGCTGCGAATAAATGGACAAATTAGCAGCTACTTTGAATGTTAATTACACTGAGTTTTTATTCTGTTTCTGTCTAGTTGTAATTGCCTGGCATTTAGATAACGCTTAAAAGATGATTAGAGAACTACTTAATCATTTGGTTCAAAATCATGTGGGATTTATCTGTTCTATAAAAAAAAATACTTTCTACCGTTAATTTCTTAGTCCTCTATACTCATTATAGTCAATTCCTTAATTTCTTTAGAAATTGTTCACATTTCCACAGATTAAAACAAGTTCTTACCTGCCTTTGGTGAAGAAGCTTCATTTTTCTGAGTAGTAAATGGATAATTGATACACAATTGCTTTGATAATTTTATCCTTAAAGTTTCCAGGCAGGTGAAAGATCATACATGGTTTTGCCTTTATTGTAAACAGTTATCTGTGTAGGAATAGGGAAGCAATCAGGAGGAATGCGATCAGTGAGTCTGACATAGCTGTGACATTAGTGACAGTAAATAATTGACTGATATGAAGGAGGTTTATCTCTGTCTTGAAACAGTTAAGGAATTAAAGCAAATTATAGGCCAATTTCTAATCACCAATGTATACAATTTTAACTACTTTGAAGTTGATGGAGTTGTTCCAAATTTACACTGCTCTAACAGATCCATGTCCTGACACTGTTTTCAATTTCAAAGCAAGTCAGCTGTCGGACTGCGCTTTGTAAATGAGAAAGCCACTTGAATGTGGGATTTAAATGATCTGATTGTATGGTTTTAAAAGCTAAAATAGATAAATATGCTTCTGCCCCACTCCCACAGCTGTGCTCTTTCAGTAGATTTCTGAGAAATAAAGTATCCTGTGTTTTCTGAGATTCTATTTCACAAATTGAAGTGTTCAGATATTAAAGACTGTTTATCCCATATTGCTGCATAAGTAAATGCCTACCAGTGTCTATGAGGGAGGAAAGGGTGAAGCAGCAAACCCAACCCTCTGCATTTTTCAATCTATTATTAAAAATGTCCTTTTAATGACAGTAATACATTAATGTAGTCTATCAACACAATCCCCAAACAATCTCAAACCAAAGAAATAAACCAAGACTTTTACAGAATTTTTCACATAAATATGTTAAATACAGAGTAATTGCAGTTTTGTGGGAAGATCATTAGAAATAGTAGTTTTTTTACAGTTCAGGTCTAAATTTGTTTGCTGGATTCTGAAAAATGCTGCAAAGAAGAGTAGGTGTACAGAAGATAACTTAAGCTTCTGCCTTAATCTGATTTCTTCTGGAAGAAGAATTTACAATTCATGCAGAATTTATGTTTACCTGAAATTTTTTTGGTATTTTTATATGTGCCTTGAGTAAGGACACTTCAGTTTCTATTATTCTCATTAAAATGAATAGCTAAACATCCTCCACCTCAGCTCCTTCTCTTAATGGTCCTTAGTGTTGCATTCTAGGATGTGTTAAACATTTTCTAGTTGTCTCTTTGATAAAATATAGAAGTTAATTAATTACTTGAATTTCTAAAATAAATTATTGACAAGAAAAGCCCATTGCAGTAAGCACATTGCACTGGAAAACACGTCTCTAGCAGTTAATGGAAAGAGTAAGCAATTGCAGGTAGCTTATATAAAACTCAAACAATAGCACAGCCTGTGATAAATTGGAAGATCATATGAAAAAGAGTAGAAAGAAAGTACCACAACATCTGTAAAATTTTTCTGTGGACACACTTGAGTAAAGTATTCCTCTCTTTGCTTTGGCTGCAAATACAGGAAGGTGAAAAACAATGGCACATAAAAATTCAATTGTTAATTTGTAGAACAACTACCTTTATTTAGCCCCTGTTGAGGTGTGTACCTTTACTGGAAAAGAGGTCTGGCATGATTCTCACTGACGAGCCACTGGGAGTTAAATTATGTGTTTTGCAGTAGACCCAATGACTGCTGCCCTTTAGAGTACTTTCTTTGAGTTAAGCCTATGCAGCCTCTTTTGACCTCCTCAGAGACATCAGCTGATTTTTACAGCCACCCCCAACTGGGTTAAGTTTTCAAATGTTCACTCATGAAAATGTTTTTGAGGTTTATAGTAAAATTCCTGCTTGCAAAAGAAGGAGCAGAGGCAACTGGGTTTCTATGCAAAGATTTTTGCAGAATTAGGTGGTGAATTAAGGCATGCTTCCCTGATAAGGCCCTACATATGAAGCTAATAAAAAGATGGTTTTTCAATTCTCTGGTTTAAATGTACTGTATATTTCATTTTACTTTATCTTTCTGAGTGAGGAAGGTCGGAAGATGAACTGCCCATAGAACAGCAGGAGCATATGGACCACAAGGAGAAGAAATACTAATGATCCAAAACTGAGGAAACCGATTAATTCAAATGAAAATTTTGCACGCTGGGAAAATATTGAATATAATTTATAAGGACTTCACCTTAATATTCACATTTAATATACTTTCTTTTTCATACTAACTAATGAATGGTCCTAAAAAGGAATTTTTACACTTTTCTCTCCAACCCATTTTAAAATACTGGAAAGCAGACATGTAAATTAAAGCTTCCCATGGATATTTTTAACCTCTGCAACCTGCTTATTCAACATATCATCCTAGGTCTCGCTGATCTTAGCAGCATTACAAGGACCATATTTTCACACAGATGAGCCATTCATGGCAATTTCTCCAATAGATTTGACACAAACATTCTTTTCTTTGATATTGGAGATACAAGCTTTCTATTTTTGACCTATTTTTTTTCTCCTGACCGACATATTTATTGAGGCTATTGCGAGGAAAATCCCACTTTCCATTAATATTTCACTTCTCTGTTTCTTTCTCTTGCAGAATTTCAGGTTGATAGAGCAGTAAGAGGGTCTTGGTCAATGTCAGCTTATGTATGGGTATGCATCAATAAAAACAAAACTCAAAGTTTTATTTAGAATTGCTATTTGAATAAATATACATGTGCAGTAGTTAATGGGTATATATGTATCATTTTGATGCTGTCTTCATGATTCTACTGATTTAGATCAACATGTAGCATTTATTGATCTGTTCTGAAGGCATATCTAGTTTCAGAGAAGATTTTGATTGATTGTCCTCATCCAGAGTGAATTCTTTCTCCGTCTCTCTAGAGTCTTCAGTGGCATTGGCTGTGGATAACAAGCAGACAAAAGATTTCTTTTTGAGGAAAAGATGTAATTGTATACATGTATTATTGTGTTTGAATTCCAAATGATTATTCAGTGCCCTTTGCTTTTTCCAGTTGACCAACTTGATACACTTATGCTGAGTCTATAAACTATTGGTGGTAGTATAGATATCTATATGTCAGTCCTCCATTCTACGGAATGAGATGATTGAAACTAAAGCACTGCATGGCATAGGAATGACTTCTGTGACTTGTGTTGTTTGTTTCATCAGTCAAAGATTCATCTCCTATTACCCTTTAAATTAAATGTTTCAGTTTTAAGAATTCCCTGCATGCAAATCTATGTTAAGAAGGTAGTCAAATTATTGAATACTTTGCATTTCTTGATTGTTAATGTACAATTTTTAATGTAAAAATGTCTTGATTTTCAGTGTAAAAGTGTAAGATACCTTACTGCATATTTCAACAATAGATGTTTATTGCAATGACTCAGTTCTCAGTTTAGGTCAATAGGTAAGAATGCACTTGTATTCATCTGGATAAATAAGCTATATATCCACCCCTTAATCACTGGTGCCAGATCCAAACATCAAATACATTGTGCAGGTCAGGTTTAGGACCACAGTCAAGAACTGGACATCAGCTTACTTTCTTATGCTGTCTAATTTCTACCTCCTCCTATGGTCTAAATGATCTCTGCCATTTTATCTCTAAGTTCCTTCTACTTGCTGAGTGTGATAAAAAGTAAGGGATGTAGTCCTCCACCTTTTGTCTTCCCTTTATAAAATGAAATATTCACCACAGAAGCCCAATCTTACTTCCTGAAATTCTCCATTAACTTGATCTCTTGGTTAGACTCAGTAACATGCCCATGTCTCTCAGGTTACCATCCAAAAAAAATCTCAGACTGTCTTGAACACTTTAATAAAAGCCATGTCCCCACTTCTTTCCATGCTATTAATTGGTTTGGGGTTTTTGTAGACCAACAGTAATTCTCCTCCACAAAGCTTTGTGTGCATGCTTTTAGCCATCCTGAATAATGAGACTGCTGGTATGGAGTTAATTCCCTTTTTTTGAAAATCTAAATTAAAAAAAAACATGCTTGAAAGCAATTCTGCCAAAAATGCATGCTTGGAACAGTGGATAAACCTCAGGACATTGCAGAATTCAACTGCCACATGACTTGTATGGCTCCCTGAGAACTGGAGTCTGCAATGTTGACTAAAGGGAGGTCTTTGCTTCAGGCCATTTCAAGACACCTTCCCTTAGTTTTAAGCTGCAGTCTACCTCTGGATGGCAGTACGGTCTCTGTGAACAGCTCAGAGCTCCTCCAGTTTTCTCTTGGGAACTACATAACTGGCACATTTATTTAGTCTTCACTCACACTGATGGTGTTTGCCTTTACCTCCAGCTTTCAAAATTTGACATAAGGAGTGAAGTCTCTAGGCTGAAGTCTATTGTTTTTAAGGTTTTCAGCCCCTTTTTCCAAGTCAGTGATCCATTATAGTTGTTCAGCATTTTGAGAAGCTCCTCCTTTTTAATTGGGTTTTATTACAGTACCTGATCTGAATGCTCTCCAGAAGTTGTTGAGAATGTAGAGTAGTAACTCCTCTCAGACTGGCTATATTTAGTTATAATGTTATTTGCTCACAGTTTATTTCTTTTGGTAGACTTAAGCTCTAGCATGTTTAATATTTTCACATTATATGAGGTTTTTCAGTGTTGGTAATAAGTTTTCTTGAGCTACAAGGAAACTGGAGGTATATTAGTCATAAGTTTTTACCCCTGCCCTTGTGAGCTGCAAACAGGAATTGCCTGACAAATTTTCCCAAAGTTTAGTGTTTTTCTCTTTGGTATTTAGAATGTATCTGGTTTGTTCGTTTTTTTCCTTGCAAATAAATGGTGCAAGCCAAAGCAATGGGATTTGAAGCAGCACAGGAAGATAAAAATGTGACTTTGCTGTGAAATTATGATTTTTGTGCTCCAAGTTGAAATTGTTTTCTAGGTAATATCTGTGTACCTTATTGTCCTTTGTTAAAAGTGTCATACAAGTGTATACCTGTGCAGAGCGTGCATACTACACAAAGTCAGATTTTACCATTGCATCCATGACTCCAACTGGGATACTAAAAGGGACTCAGCTGTGCATTGTCATCAACAATGTTACAAACTGTGTTCCACTTTCTAGTCTGCCTTTTCAATCTCATTGCCTTAAATGAAGTGCTGAATTACACTTGAAGAATCCTGGTGAAGGCAAAAGGTTTAGAATAGGTGTTACTGAGATCATAACTTGCTAATGATGTTAATATCATATTCAAGGTAGGAGAGAACCCCCTTTGATAGTGAGATCCTAGGTTAAGTCTGTAGAGACATTTAGAGGTAAACTCAGCAACTTTTAAAATTACTTTTGGAGAGGAATATAAGCACAAACCAATATGTTATTTAACTTTTACATTCATTTTCAGTGCAGTGTTTTAAAATTTTCCACTAGATTATAGTGCAAAAAGTATTTACCTGATTCAGAGCAAGTTTGAGGTGAAAGACTTCTGGTGATATAGATTAGAAGACGCCACAACTGTGCACAGCTGTGCATTCCTGTGTTACATGTTTCTCTGTCCAGTAGACCTTTAAATGTCACAAACAGAAGAGCTTTTTCTACTTATCTTGATTTCATTATGTGTGATTAGTCTAGGGATACATGCTTGAAGGACCAGTTTATACCTTTCAGATATAGAGAACTGACTACAATATCTTAAAGCCATAATTTAACCACAGTATAAAGATGGCTTTGTGTTCATCACAGCACTTCAATTACTCTGTCACAACAAATTTAAGATATCTGGTTGGGCTTCTCTTAGGGCTTTTCAGTATGTTGTCATCTTTTCTTAAAAGACTGCTAGGGATGTATACAGACACTAGTTCCTGTAGGAGAAAGAAACTATAGATGGAGTGACACAAGTCACATGGAGTGATAGCTAAACATTGGGGTTGGAAGCCCAGCATAAATGTTCACTTGTGTCATCACTTCTCCATAACTCTTCTTTTTTTGTGGTTTTCCAGATGCCTTTGATATTAAAGGAAATGTGTGTCTTTCCAAAGCTTTACCTTACTTGTGGTAGTAGTTGTGAGAGAGAGGTGGCACCCAATGCATTTTCATTTAACAATTTCTCTACGTAAGTGCACATTCTCTTCATAAGTGCACATTCCCTTGTTGTTTTCTCTTCTTGTTTGTAATAACATAATAAAAAATAGTGGAAGTCTGCAACTAGAACTTTTCTTCAGAAAACCAGCCCAGTTGAACAATTTGTTCAGCTGTTTGTATGGTTAGATAGTGTGTCCTCCTCCTATTACTCAGTGGCTCTGCTGGAATCAGACCGGTTGGGAAATGACGTAGAGTTGGGAACAGCTCCCTGAGCGAAGCTTTGTACATCTGGCTGTGTGAGACTTCTAAAATTATAAATGCTTTAAACTACTAGATAAGGCAGATTTTGATGTGATGAAGTCCAGGGAATTGCTATTTAAGCATGCAATTCATGTTAATGCACCCCAATCCCTGGTGAGTTGCTGATTAATCTGAGTGGGTTATAGCATAGCGTCTCAGTAGCTT
Source organism: Fringilla coelebs (assembly GCF_963513975.1). Taxonomy (NCBI): domain Eukaryota; kingdom Metazoa; phylum Chordata; class Aves; order Passeriformes; family Fringillidae; genus Fringilla; species Fringilla coelebs. The sequence goes on along the minus strand of NC_140028.1, from coordinate 102,077,301 downwards.
TTCTTTAACTGATACATGGAACAGAATTCAATGTTTCTTCACACTGAATATATGACCTTAGAAAACCAAAAAGGAGTCCATGTGTGACTTTTTTTGTTTAGTTTTTTATTTGTTTTGTTTTGGTTCGGTTTATTGTGGCTTCCTTATTTTTCCTTCCTTTATTAACTTCTGTTCCATACAACACTTGGACTTGAAATAGAATGAGATTGGTATTCCATGCTTAATACTCACAGTCCTCTAAAACTGGGATTTCTACCCTTTCCCCTTGCCCCCCAGAATATTCCCTTTGAGTTCAAAGCTTATGAATTTCTAGGCTTCCCACATGAAGAGGCAGTTTTGAGCCCAACAGTGTTACTTACGTGGAGATTACAGTTTGTCTTTTCTGCTGTACTTTGGTGAGTTACATAGGTAATATTTGTGGGCATATCTTGGTGCTACAAAACTGATCTCATATCCTAGCTAAGTATCAATTCTAAGAACATTTAATGTTTTTGCTATTTTGACTGCACAAGTGAATCAATTTTGTGTAGAAGTGTTTTGATTCCATGTAGGAGTTGCTGGTTATCTTTTGCTAGTAATCCTCTGTGTAGTCCTGTGGGTGTACTACTTTACATTCTCCTGGAAACAAGCAAATACTTTGTGATAGTCACTTAAGTGGCCTTATTGTGCTCCCTAGGAAGATGCCCTACTTGTGAGCACAAAATTGGTAGCACATGCTTATTGGGGAAAAAAAGCTTTTTCCAAAACCATTGCTGCTGTTATTGCAGTAATGGGATATCAAACAGGCAAAATTGTATGTGTTGTCAATGTCTGCAATATAATTTCATTGACTTACAATGTTTAAAGTGAAGGCATGATGGTAAGCTTATATAAGATGTCACATTGAAGTAATCACCTACCAACTTGGTTTTATGGCAAAAGAGAACATTTTAATATCCCCATGAATTCTGGGGACACTCCAGCTTGCATGAAAACACAGAGATCAAAGTATATGATTAAGCATTCCGACACTGTAGTGCTGAGAAATACTTAAATAACCAAATAAATAAATTAAGGAAGTAAATATGAAAGCTGAATTTAATCTCTGAATAAGAGTTTGGTCTAAAACCAAAAGAGAAAAGGGCAAAAAAGGGGGATGGTTTATTTTTTCTTACCCCACATATAGCCACTTGTATTTATTTGGTGCTTGCCTAATTCTCTTTGCTTATGCTTTTATTTTGCCAAGATTCTTTCCAGCAATCTTCAAAGTAGTGTTTTAGGTTGGAATCAGATGATAACAAGGATACATGAGCTGGGACTGTCAGGCCTGTGGGTTGAGCAGAGCTACCTGTCTGCATGAAAAGGGAGCTCAAGCAATGTCACAGCTGTGTGGGTCCTCCGCTCATTTTCCTAAGTTGTAGATCTGAATCATAGTACTGGGGCTGGCTGGCTGGAGGCAAATTGCTTTGTAGCAGCACATATGATGCTGTGTTTGGATTTGTGACTAAAACAATACTGATGACACCCCAGTGTTTTGGCTATCACAGAAGAGTGCTTGCACAGTGTCTGTGGTAGAGGCAGGCAAGGGAAAGGAACAGTCTCTGGGAAAGGACAGTCTCTCTGTAAAGCCTCCCTGGAGAAAGACAATTTACAAGAGTTTGTAGTGATAGGAGAAGGGAAAAATGGCTTCAAACTGAAAGAGAATAGACTTAGATCAGATAGTAGGAAAAAATTCTTTACCATGGGAGTGGTGAAGCATCGGAACAGGTTGCACAGAGAAGTTGTGGATACCCTGTGTCTGGAAATGTTTATGGCCAGGTTATCTGGAGCTCTGAGCAATCTGATCTAGATGATCTTAGTGTCTCTTCAAACCCAACTGTTCAATTCTATGATACTGTTGGGATATCTGACCCCAATTGACCAAAGGGATATTCCATACTTATGATGTAGTGTTCAGCATTAAAAGCAGGGAGAAAGAAGGAGGAATTTGGGTTATTTGTGTCTATGGTGTTTATCTTTTCAGGTAGCTCTTATGCATAAGCTGTAATGAGGCTTCACTGCCCTAGAATTGGCTTGTCAATGGGAAGTAATGCTAAAAATCCCTTATTTTGGTTTGCTTGCATATGCATCTTTTGTTTCCCTTATCAAACTGTCTTTATATTGATCCATAAGCAATGTCTCCCTCTGTTTTCTCCTCATCCTGTGGGAGAGGGGAGTGAGTGAGTAGTTGTATGGGTGCTTGGCTGCTAGATGTAATAGCTCACCAAAACAGTGCAAATCTCCAAGAGGGAACAACTGGTGTAACCACAAGCAGAAATAAATGTGTTGGAAGAACATTTCAATAGGTTTAAAAAATAAGAACCACCTACTGTGACTTTAAGAGAAGTCATATTGCTAACTGTTTGGAAAGAAAATATTCCCGAGGAAAGTGCAGTGGTAGGAAGAAAAGAAAAAGTAATATAACAGGATAGGGTCTGATCACAGCAGACATGAACTCCTGTCTTATTTTCTTGCTTTCGTTCTCTGCAATGAAGATCTGCTTTCCTAATTTTTCTTGAGCTCCTTAGGCTGGGAGAGTGGAGGGCTCGCAATGTAGCAGTCTGAGTAACAAGAGAGCAAGGTGAAAGTATCTTTTACTCCTAGAAGATCCTTTGAAGATGTACCAGTGTTGAGTTTGACAGGTGCAATCAAGACCTGCAGCAGCTCTGTGAAATGTATCAGAAGTGCCATCAGGTTAAGAAATGAGAGATGGATTTTTCTTGATGTAAGGCATAAAATGGTTTAGTATGCATTGCTAGATTATTTGTTCAACACATGAGAAAACGGATATCTGTAGGTATTGAAAGCAGGTAAATTACTAAAGGAGTAGGTTAACAAAAGGAATAAATTGTTGAAATTATTAATGATCCACTTAAATATAGTGGAAATTGTCCTAGCAGTAAATAGAATTAAAAGTTTTGAGTGTAGTTTGAGGAAAGTTAGTTTTCATGAAACTCTAAGTTAGATATTATTAAGCCTTAGAAAAGCATAGAGCAAGAAAGAATTCAGTAAAGACTATGTGGGCATATGCAAATTTTTTACAGAAAGGCTTTAAAGTCAAAATAGATACCCTTGCCCTGTTCTCTCCTTTGCAAACTGGTTAAAAAATCTGTAGGGATTAGGTGACTTGCCTGGCAAGGCTTCAGTGGACAAACTGAGCCTCCAAGAGGCCAGCCCTCCTACTGTAAGCATCCCATGGCAAACTTCCTCTCCCACAAAGGAAAGACTATTTTTTGTTATAAGAGAAGTAACAGAAAGGTCAAAGGTGGTTTGAACCCTGAATGATCAAGCACTGAATGTGCTAGTATACTCAGGCTTTCTGCAGGAATCCCAAGTGGCTCTTTGGTTTTGCTGGTTTTGCATATTGCAAACTATAAATACATGTAGTCTGTAGATTCAGAAAACTAATGATAAATATGGACATAGGAATTAACTTTTAAGTACAAAGCAAGGATACTTTCTTCAAATACAAATTCCAAACACATAGCATCAATTTCCATTTGGACTGACATGTGAAAATAGTTTATAATGAACAAAAATTGTGAGATTGTGATCAAAACTCATATTCTGCATTTTATTGCACTTTTTTGGTATTTTTAATCACTCTGAAGTTATTAATGGCTTAATAATACTCATTTTTGGGATGCTAATGTTACCAAAGCAGTTATAGTAATGATCTGCATATTTATGCATGGGTTGTGCCTATAAACAAAAGAAAAAAAATGCAAATTATGCCATGTTTAAATAATAATTTAAGGAAACTTTTATTTTCAAAAATGATATTTATTAGTTGTTTTTAAAAAACCATAAAGTTTGTAATAGGTTAAAAAGTAATTTGAGACAAATAGTATCATGAGATTATATTGTCCTATTTCTTTTTTAAATAACTAAACTACATTTAGGGATACCTGTTGATATCTTGTTATGGATTTCAATGATGTGAAAATCAGTGCCCTGAAATAGTTCTCAGTGATCTTTCACTAGAAGAATTGAGTATGTGTTTGTCCCTGTTGAAGTAGGTGGCAACAATTCAAAAGGCTTAATTGGGAAGGAATCAGGCCTGTTAAAAACTTTTTATATATGTAATATTTATATGCATGTACATTGATGTATTAGACTTACATATCATAAACAATAATAGGATCTTTGGAAATATTTTTCTCCTGTTAAAATAGAAGGAAATTAACAGCACTTGTGACTTCTCTGATCAGAGCATTTAGCATTAAACAGATAATTACTGTTTTAGGGTGAAACTGAGCAGCCCAATGATGTTGGCCAGTTTGCAAAAATCAAGTATTAGCAGCAAAGTGTTGCTATAGTTGCATGTTTTGATTTATTCTCTGATCTGATTTTTCCTTCCTTAAAATATTATTTGTTTCAGAGGAGTTTCCTTGAGAAACAATAGGGAGCCAATGGCAAATCATTGTATGGCAAATTTTTTTTGTTAAATGAACAACAAACCCTCCAAAAATCCCCCCAGCCAAACAGTATCTAATAAAGAACAGGACTGTTCATGTAAGAAAATATCAGCAATTCTGGGAAATGCTTCATTCATTGTTTATTGATAATCCAGTTACGTAGTTGCAGCTAAAATGATTGGTAAATGTTCTGCTGTTGTAAAGCTGTTGTAAATGTTTTCCTGTTGTAAAGCATTAAACAGAAAAACTGCTTTGTATTGAAGAGGTCCTCCCATACGTCCAACACATGATACTGTCACTGTGTGTGGTGTGTGACACATCCTTCCTACCTTAGGTGACACTCCCTGCCTTGGGGAGTTTTTAAGTATACCTGCAACTTCCAGCACATTAAGACTAGTGATAAAAAGGTGAAGCACTCTTTGGGCTTCAAGTTCTTTAAGTCTCTATGCAAATTGCATTATAAATGTGAAGCTGTGTGATAGTTGAAGGCATGTTAAATTAGTAATACATTTAATTAGAAATTAATATGTTTTGGACTATAATATGAAAAGAAATATATGGTACCCAGGTGTTGATGAAGACCTGGTATGAACAAAAGTAACCCTGAAGATCTTTTTAATGATTAAAAAAACAATTGCACTCATTCATCAATGAGAAAGGCTTGGGAAATATAAAAAGCATTGCATTATTGATCTGCAGTATTTGTGGCATTATTAAGTATGTTTAGCAGCTGTAGCAGCAGGTTTTGTTGTCATATTATTTCAACATAGAAGAATGATAGGAAAACTATTTGGGATTCTTCCTCCTAACCTGGAAGCTGCAGTGCATTTTCTAGTATCTGGAAACGAGAAAACATTTTAGTCTGTGAGCCTCAGATCAGGAGAGGCTTTCAGTTGCTTCAAAAGATGGGCATCATTGCTTTTCTATTCTATGTTCAGAGTAGATAAAAGAAAATCTGCAGCTCCACCTCTAGAAAGTATGATATGAGTAGAAATGCCAGAAAAGAAATAATTTCCCATACTTGTCACTGAAATTCAAATGTGCTGTATTATGAAAAGATCCATGGAGAGCAGACCAACTTATTAACCACATAATATATATAATTGAGGTTGAGCTATCCTAAGTTTGGATTCAGATTTGGGAAGATGTTGGTCTTGTTTAGCAAGTAGAAGTTAAAGCAGACTTGCTTCAAGAGAGAAAGGAACAATTTTAGATTGAAGAATTTTCATCAATTTTTGATTGGGACATTCTGGTGAAATCACAATTTGCTTGATATTATTTGTTTCAGTGTTTTAACTGTATTTGTAAAGGATTTTAAAAGATTTGCAAAAAATACTGAAATTCCAAACTGGTGTAGGTTATTACCATGTATTGTATTATAAATTATAACAATTTTAAAAGTAGCATTTAATTAAAAACATGGATGAAACTGGGGCTCAAGTAATACTTTAAAAATCTTCAGGAAAAAAAGAGTTCTCACTGGAAAATGTTGCTTGGTTGTGTTTCAACAAAGTTACTTTTGAAGGTGTTACATTGTGGATGTTTGATAGAATTTCTGGTGAGAGCTAAGGAACAGATCCATACTGAAATAGGAAGTCACTTTCCTCGTGTAGTCAAGTCCAGGGCTGACTACAGATGAATCTTGATTTGGGTCTTCCTAGACCAAATGCAAGTAATTGAATTAACCACTGAGCTGGGTTACTGTCTAACCTGTGCTCTGATTGTCAAAAATTCAAGTTAATGGTTTGTTTGTTTTACATCATGAAAATCCTGACATATTATGTACAATTAAGTTTTTGTTTAACTAAGAGGAGAGCTTCTTTCAATCACTCTGAGTGCCTTCTATGCAGCCTGGTCAAGTTTCTCTCTCATACCCGATCAATCAAAACCTATTGTAAGTTTGGTTTTGGTGTGGTTCTGGATGTGCTGATCTCTAAAAGAAAGCAATTTTAGCTGAATTTTGGCTTTGATTTTTTTCACCCAAAGTAATTTCTAGTCTGTGCATGGTTGAAAAAGCCTGAAAAATGAAAATATAGACAAACTGCATATAATACCATATCTAAATTTCTGGTTAGGCCAAACTATTATCATTTGACTGCTTTTGGTAGAAATCCTAGTAAGAAATTTTACACCTTGGAAAGAGTAACTCAAGTATGCCACGGAGTATTTTATTGTGTTAATTTCAAAGAGGTTATGGCCTCTTCTCATGGAGAGCAGAAGGATTATGCTGATAAGAGCATACTGTAGGTTCTAGAAGGATCTTTTAACGCATGTAGCATTATCATCTGGAAAGAGAGGCCTTGTCTTTAAGGGCTATTCAAAATAGAAACTGAGCAAATATTAAACAAGAAAAAAGACAAGTTATGAAACTGGCAGGCTTATGAAAGAGCACTTGAAATTTGGCAAACAGGTTCATGTCTTCTTGTGTGGTCAGTGTGGAGACTAAAACACCACCACACGAAATAATTTTCAGGGTGAACAAGAAGGTTGGGGTTTTTTTAATAGCAGGGATCAGTTAGACACCTAATGTATTACATTAAAGTAGAATGGTATTTTTTCCATAAAAGTAATGAATTAATACTTTTATACAAATTTTTTGTTTTGTTTTGTTTTGCCTTTTTTTTTTTAATGGAAGACGATGCTTTCCTCTTCATATTAGATTTTTTCCAAGTCTTCTGGTAAGTTGGCCCCACAGTATAAAAATTTTAGTTATTCTTTCAGGCTTGAAATTTTTTGGATGTTTTCTTATGCTTTAATGTCTCCTTCAGAATAGAATTGACAGAGCATTGGGAATCATCCATTACTCGCATGAAGAATGAGTCAAAGTCTTTTCTCCTGATAGGACCATCTTCTAATTTGAGATTTAATTGCTCTCCTTCAGCATCATGTTCTTTCAGGAAACTAGATGAAAGAAGAGTAGAAAATCTCTTGGTTTGATGATCTTAAAGGTCCTTTCCAACCTAAATGATTCTATGAAATGAGTGGGAAAATCTCTTGAAGGCTTATCCCACCATGTTGTTCCCAGTCAAAATTGCCTGTTTTGCCTTTGCCCCATTCTGATCTCTAGGGCCTGATTGTCTGCTTTTGCAAAAATGGGTCAGGTTTTGTGTTACTCCAATAATCTTTAACTAGAAGAAAGCTGATTTCTCTCACCACTCTCAGGACTTGTTATTTCTACTAGTGACTGTGTGCTATTGTCTATCATGTGTTTTGAGGAGTGTGGTAGCTTCCCAGAATAGTAGCTTCTCTTGTCTCCTGACCTGTGTATGCATACAAACTTTTCCTACATGTCCACAGATAGACAAGCTGCTTTCCAGTGAGGCAGTATGTCATTTAGATGCAGAATCATTATAATTAGGATAAGGCCAAAATTAAAACTCTTGTTATCTAATTAATAGAGGAAAGTTTTTAATAGCTTCACCCTGGTACAAAACTCTAAACAAGAGTTCTTTTAACAGGAAGAGCGCTATGATCCTCAAATCAGATTATTCATTGTATCAGAAGCATTAAGGTTGACTTTTAAGACTTTAAAGCAACATTTAGAGTAAAGCTTCTGTGTGGTGTGTACTCTGGCATAGCGATCCCTAAGAGCCATGTGTGTCAGGAAAAACACAAGGTATGGATTCATTAGTGCACATTGCTTTGCCAGCAGAATTAAGAAATGGCTTTTCTGGACTAGAGGTGCAGATGTCTCCTACAATGAATTATTGTTCCTTACTTTTTCTATGGTGAAACCAACATTCTTTGCCTTTCTTTCCTCTTTTGGAGATTGCAGCATGATTGCTGGGGTACATTTAGAGCAATAAACCCAACTGATTGTAAAATAAATGTTCATCTAGCTATTTACTATGGGGCAGCTTCTGTGTGCCTATTCCCTGCAGCCTCTAGCTAGCCTGATTACCAAATTGAAATTCTCTTGTGAACCTTTCAGCTTGATCTTAGTAGATGTAAGAAATATGTGCAATAGTATCATTAGGGAAAATAGTGAAATAGGGGAAAAAAAAGTTTAGTGAGGGATTGTTTTGGTATGATTTGAAAACACATTGTAGTACCTCAATCTCAAGGCACAGCAAATCAAGGGACATTGCCACCTAAAATTTAATTTAAAAAAGAAATAAAATTAATTCCATTTTAAGATTCCTGAAGCTACAATTAAAAGCTTCATGAGTTTCTGTAAACCTTGTTTTTTCAGTCAGATGTGTGTTATTCTAATTAGCAGTAACCATTTCCATTTCCTAAGAACTTAAAATTAAGTAAATAAATGAAGGAGACAGTCTTAAAATTTCTGCTTAACTTGAAAAGAATATTTCTGTGAAAGAAAGCACCATAGGGCAGTGATAGTTTTTCTGACTTTCCAAATTAAATTTTTATAGTTCAGTTTTATTAATAAAATGTGTATAACTAAGTACTGATTTATTAATTACTGATTAAGTTTTATTATGAACATGTGAGAATGAATATCATTGGAAAAACAAAATGTCCAAAGCCACACTAGTATTGAGAAAAGAGAGAAAAGAAGAACTTTTTTTTTTCTACAGAGAATTTAATGAGGAGAATAAATACAATTCTAGCTGGAAAAAAACCCCGAGACTGTTTTAGGGGATAATATTCATATTGAGTGAGATGAGCTGATGACATTTCAGCTTTTTGGTGTAAGAGAAAGGAGAGGTAACCCAGAAGATTTTAGTAAGCTGAACATGAATAATATAGGTAAGAGACGTACATACGTAAATAGAAGTTCAAGATCAAAGTAGTGATGAGAGATCAATGATCATGTATCAGCTTGTTTGTTTTGCTTATAAACATCCATCCAAAGGTGGTGGTACAAGTGGCTGTGAAGAAAATGAGTTTTTTCCCTGTAACTTTTCCAGGGAAATAAGAGCCAGCAGGTAGAAATGGTCAGAGGCTAGCAGGGGACAAAAGGTTGATTCAAAGTAGTTTGCATAAACCAGTCTGTGGATAGATTGGAATGGAAATATCAGCACATTAGTGACAGCAGATAAAACAATGTTAAAAGAAGAAGGAATCAAAGAAGGCTGTCTGTAAGAGATCTTCATTTATGGAAAAAAAAATTAATACCTCTAGAAGCAATAAGATGAAGGAAGAAAAGTTTTTCATAAGAAGACCAAGGAAGAAGGTAATCCTAAATTTCACTGACATTTACCAAAAAAAGAAATCCAGTCCTTTTCCAGTAGAGTCTTGTTAATGTATTCCTCGCACAAAAAGCTAAGGTACATCTTAGAACACCTTTCTAAATTTGTAATTGTGCTCTATCTTGATTAAAAAAATTTAAAAGCTACAATTTGAATTAATTTTTAGAGCAGTCATTGGAGTTACAAGTAATTACAAAGTGTAAATTTTATGTTTATTTGCAGAATTTTTGTGTTTGCTCTCAAACAAATTCCCAAACTGAAGTCTGTGCAATATCATGATTGGGGGTGGGGGTTTGGGCAGGATTTATTTCATGTTTTGAAGAAAAGCAGAAAATTGATTTCTAATAATTCTACGGTAGGGGGAAAAAAAGTCTGTGCAAATTAACTTCAAACTAAGGGCAAAATAAAAAGCAAAATAGAGGATCTTACTTTTTCTCTGAACTAGAATTTAGAAAGTAATTACATTCAGAGCAACAATGTTTATGGCGCAGTAAGTACAAAATTTAGACCAGTGGCTAAATCAGTACATGAAGCCTTTATGAAGCTCTATTATCACCCAAGTCCTACATTAAGGAAGAAAGTAATTCATTTTTAGACTTCTGCCTAGGGCATGTTTGACACAAACCCTATACAGTTTCTTTTAAAAGCTGTCTTTGATTATTAAATAGTTTTGCTAAGAAACTGCACCTTTACCCTTTAAGTGCAAAAGCAAAGCTTTTAACACAGTGATAAATGTTGTCCTGTACTTCATACAGTCCTTTAGATAAGAAAAAAGTAAAGGTTTTTAGCTTGTAGAGAAGAGAGTGTGTTACCAGAACTGTAATTTGCATTTGCAAATTCACAGGAATTTTACTATTAAATTAAGCCCAACAGCCAGTTTAAACCATCAGGGAGTGGTAGAGCTGAAAGTGGTGTAGCAGATACTGTAAGTGAATTACAGGAGGTATAAGCCACCCCTTAAGGGAGACACACAGCAGGGAGGACCACTTGCAGCACAAAGCTGTCAGGGAGATCTCATAGGAAACAGGCAAGTCTGGAAGTGCTAGTGCTAGTTGGACAAGAAATAGATGACAAGTTATATGAGTATCTGCAAGAGAAGTGTGTATAATTTGTCACTACATGTGTGGTATATACGGTTGTCTTTTGAATAAGAGGATTGTGATTCCTTAGTTCTCTCAAAACTTGAACCCTGAAATTCTGAAGCATCATGTGCCTTTGCCTCTTACTTAAAGCATATAAACCCTTTCGACAAAGTTCATCTTGCTGCTTTTAAGCATTCTTAGACTTTTCAGTTTTGCATATGAAAAGCTGAAACTTTTGTGTGGCTGTCAGTGAACAGAAGAGCCTGTGTTACAGTGCAAAGTGTAATCTGACCTATGGCACCTTCCAAAAAGCAAATGCTCTGTCGAGCCCACAGACATCCAGTGCAGAACAGGTCCTGACAGTATTAGCTACTAAAGATGCATACACAATCCTTGCCTCAGTGCATCCTCTCCAGTGCTCTGAGTCCTCTCTGGGATGGACTTGCAGGTGAGCAAAAGAAGAGGAGAGGGCTGCTGGGCCTGCAGCTGTCATAGCAACTACTCCAGTTTTTTTTTTAGGGAGGCCATTAGGAAATACAGGAAAAACCCCTTTGATACTGAGGGATTTTGCAGACTAGGCCACTTGCTGTGCTCTAGAATTACAATTTATTATGTGTTTTGCAAAAACAATAGTCTTTAATCATGCATAATTCACTGCAGAACAGAATGTTTTTAAGCACAGAAAGCAATTGAAGGCCTGGAGATAACCTGAAGTTTAAAAATGCCCAATTTTTAATATGTTTTTCAAGGAAACATACCTTTCCTTAAGTCATTGTTTAAGTGATTTATTTAGTCTTCTTGTAGACTAAAGAAATTTGGAGAGTGTCTAATCCATCTGCTTATAGAGAAAGTTGTCGTTCATTTACCCCTGACAGAGAGAGCTACCCCGGGGGCTAACTACAGGTTCTTGTGCTGCCAGAGGGAGGGGGCAGCAGTTTATGTTAATTCAGTTTTATAGTCCTTGCCTATGTGTTTGCAAAGCTGTTTTAAATTCCCTGCTAAGAGTATGCCCAGCCATATGAGTGGCTATGTTGATGTTTACTGCAGTGCAGGTCTCAGGGATACCTTGCAGCAATGAGTTCAACAGATTTTCCACCGCCCACTGTTTGGGAAAATACAATTTATTATTATTAGATTTATGACTTTTTCCCATTTCAGCGGAGACACCTTTTGTCCTCAGATGAGTTAGGGTGAATAGTTTCTGATCTACATTTTCTCTCTGCTGTTTATTTTCTTGTATCCTTTGATCATGCTCATTCTTAGTCACACTTTTCTGTAAGCACTTCCAGTCCTTTCAATCAGTTTATCATTCCTACTGCACCTTTTTCTGATGTATCTTTCTTAGATGGGCTAACCAGAAATGAACAAAGTACTCCAGATGAGGCCGAATTATTGATAAACATAACAAATAAAATCCTGGCTCTGTGGAAGTTGCTGTGAATTCACTGTCATCGAAGGGCTGAGGTTTCTTCCAGTGCTGTCACACTTCCCACATTATTCTTCCTCCCATTTTTCATACATTCAATTTCAGAATCTGGCAACTTAGACTTAATTTAGAATCCTACAGATTCCGTTAAATCCATTAAATTGTTGTTAGTCCTCAGATCAGGAGTTTTTCTCTGTGGACATGATTAGTTCCCTCCCCAAACTTTGATGAAAAAGGTCAAATCTTGTCCTGATTCACATTTGTTATGGATGTTAGTAACTAATCTTGATGTTAGTTTTGAGTAGCTGAAACGGAGAGAAGCAGCACAGACTGAAACAATGCTGTTTGTGTTCACAATGACCTTTAGCTGCAAAACCCGCTAAAATACATTATTTAGTATATGAAAGCAAACAAATTTTTTGCCTCAGTAAATGACTGTCCGTAGTGCACTATGAGTATGAGGCAAAACAACTCAGAGTTTTTTACAGTGTCTGCAATAGAAATCTGTTGGTTTTTGTTTCCTCTCCAGAAACATCTAAGAAATGTTCAAGTTGTTGCTGCCTAATAAATACAGTAAATGAAATGTTAATAAATTGCCAGCAATTTAGCCTGACAATAACATGGATTGACCAAATTGATTAAATTGATTATGTTTCATGTATTTACAATATGTAGACACAAGCCTAATTTATTTTCTGAAGAGTTCAAGGTAGGTATCACTGGTATAAAAAAAGGCAAAAACAAAACAATGGAGTAATGTTTGTGGTTGCTATCTGCAATAATCTAATGCTGACAGAGAGCAGTATTTTATTTAGTAATTAACAGTGTAAAGGGAAGAGAAGCTGTCATGTTGGTTCTTAAGCTGGGGAATGTGATGAAAGATGATATCTGCGATCTCATCCTTTCCACTTGTTTAGGATTGTCAGAATGAGAAATGTCAGCATTATGAAAGCTCAGCTCTGCTCTTGATATGATAAAACCCTTCAAAAGCCAGTCTTTCTTTCCCTCTCCCCCTCCTTTCTCCCTCTCCTGCTTGCACTTGCTTTTTTTATTTATCCTGTTTTGTTAGATGGCAGAAATATAATTCTTTTCTTTCTTCCTATTATAAGCCTCCATTTTTGTTTTATTATATGTTTCACAACCCCTAATGCCCCACTGAAAATTACCTTGTTAAATGACAGTGTTTCAAAGCCATGAATCCTTTCCACCATTCCCTCAGAGGTTTGAAACAGTCAACAGACTGTAAAGAATAAATAATAAAAAAGTATTGATTATTTTGATGACTGTGAGATTCAATTAAGTATTAATTTTGCCCTCCAGTGGACCTATCAAGGTATTCAAAAGGGAGGATTCGGCTCAACTAAATGCGTGCTGAGTGCTTCAGCCTTAAATAGGGAGAAAATGTGTTTACCTACAGTATTTGAAGAGGAGTGCATTGATGCACAGAGTCCAATATTTAAGTGCTGTGCAAATTGAGCCCTGGTGACAGTGACATTGTTTTCGGCAGTATGAGTATTGACTAAAGAAGAGCATTTGATGACAGCTTAAACTATTTGTATTGATTAACATTTTCATAGATTATCATGTGTCATATCAAATTCACTTTTCAGACATGAATACATTAAAAACCCACAGGCGAACATCGACCAATGTGAGGACGGGACAGAGGGAACATGCTAGCCAACCTACTTGCTCGCTGGTCACCTGTTCTCTGCATAAGAACCATTTAGGCATGAACTTTGCAATAAATAGCTGCTAGAGAGATCAACAAGGTCACTTGCTCTTTTTCTTAGTTTTTTTTTACTCTGCTTTCTGTGCTGTCGTGATATTATGCTTGTTATTTTGCAAACGGAATAACTGAGTGTGCTTGGAAATAATGCCTGACCCCCAAACATCCTCAATGAGCAGAAGATAAAACAGATTCTGATCATCAAGAAAAAATTTAGATGTGTACATATGTGTAATGTTTTATGGGGGCATATAATGGTGCAAACACAAGAATAATTGCAAACTGTATGTGTAAGTATCTTCCCTAATTTTATCTTCTAGAAAATGTTTTCTGTGGTTTTTATTTTCAAAAGAAACATCCGTGTTTGTGTCTTTATGGACTTTTGGAGCATAGTATCCCAACGACAGGAAGAGTTAGAAAGAAAATTGTATCTCTTTTAAAAGTATGCAATGAAATGGCTATTTGATGCTGTGTATTTTCATAGAAATGCTGTAATGCTAGAAACTGTGCATTTGGTTTTGTTAATGTTATACAGCTGAGGATGCCTCTTTAAATCACTATGAAGCACTCGCAGGGGGCTCCTCTTCTGTGGTATCGGAGCATATAGGAATTTCTCCTCTTACTATGCTAAGGACAGGGTGAGGTGTAAAAACATACACACAAAAAAAAGCACATCCCACAATTAAAGCTGTGTTGGTTATGTTGCTTTCATAGAAGTTTTTCTCCAAAGCATCCTGAATCTCTCACATGCTAGTTGAGCTTTAATAGGGTGGGGAGTAATGGAAAACTCATTGGATCTGTAATAGCTCTTCACTTGACTGCAGCCAGCAATAACAGCAGGAGCAGCCAGAGATAAGAGAGAGAGAGAGAGAGAGAGTGTGTGTGTATGTGTGTGTGTGAGAGAGAGAGGGAGTGGAAGAGAGAGTATACGCACACCAAAGCTGCCACTTTTTTTCCCCCTCACTCTTTTTTTCCCCCCATCCTAGGATCCAATGATAGCTGGACAAGTCAGTAAGCCCTTGCTGTCACTGCGGAGTGAAATGAATGCAGAGTTGAGAGGTGAGGACAAGGCAGCTACTTCAGACAACGAGCTGAATGAGCCCTTGCTTGCGCCTGTGGAATCAAATGACAGCGAGGACACTCCCAGCAAGCTCTTCGGTAAGTCTGTCTAGGTATTTCATTTCACTGCTACCATGTTGTCCGGAAGAGCAATCTTCCCCCGTTCCTTTTTTTTTTTTTTTTTTTTTCTCTCAATTTTCTTGTAAGTAGGAAAGAGTAGCTTGGAGCATGCAGGCACAGAGTCCTCTGCTCCTATTGCAACTGGTTACCAGGATGACAGCATCAGTCCTGAAAACTTTTGTTAACAATGGACGTATTTAGTGCAAGTTGCAGGTGTTTTATGAATTTTTTTGAGCCATGGACTCGAACGTAAAATTGTGTGTGCGTGTGTGTGCGTGTGTGGGATTTTCTTGGAGTACTTTAACAACTATTGTGGTGTGTTGCACATGCTACCAGCTTTTTCCGAGGTTTGATTAAACTGAAAAGTTAAAATTTTTTTATGGTAAAAATAAATCTGGCCGAAGAGAACAGAAAGATTCTTGTAGAAAACACTTCATACTGAGTAAACAAAGCCTAGCAAGGGTATTGCACATGGAGCTAATGTTTTTGGAATTTACATTAGAAATTAAATATTCCTCCTCAAGCCTGTGGAAAGAGAGATTACCTTTGACTTTTTATTCATTTTGGAATAGTCTAAATTGTGCCAGATAAGTGTAACATTTCACAATCAAAACAAAAGCAGTGAGAGTGGCACTCCAACACAGACATCTGTCATTCAAACGGATGACACCCTGTAAGCCAACTCAAGCAACTCTGATCTCTAATCAGAAAAGGGAGCAGAGCTGTTGAGGCGCGTGCTTGAGTGATAGATGTTGATAGGTGTCTGAGCTGTGGCAGCACTGTATGGTACCTTGTGACATTTGGGGTTTAGAAGGACTACACTCCTGAAGTCCCTTTTAATTATTTCTGTTTGTGACCTGAGACAAACCTTAATAAAAATGGAGCACTTACTTATTTTTTATTATTCTATCAGTGGAAGTCAAAGGGAAAAAGGTCTTGTTTAAAGGGAATGCAGCTCTGAGGGAGAGGGGGCAAGAGCCCATTTTCTAAGATTCAACTTTTGATTTCATAATCTGTAAAGAAATCTGTAGCAGTGTTCAGATTTCAGTATTCTACCTATGATAAGAGATGCAAGATTTTTTAAAAACAAAAGAACATGTGCAACTGTGTATTGTAATATTCTTTACACATTACTGAAACATACAGGACAGAATGTTTCAATAAATAACTTCACTACAGATGCAGGAAAAATAATAGTTAAACACCCCTAAAATTTAATTTCTGGATTGCAGTAATGACTGTTACTGAATATCACATCCATTTTTAAGCACCCTCTTAGTAATCTTTGTTTCCATGGAAAACATAATTTCCATTAGCAGTTTGAATGTTCAAAAACCATATAATAATTATTTTAGCCCATTTTATCCAGCAAAGAATTATAATGTCTAGAATTCAAAAGGCTACCAGTTATCTAGAATAATATAAATATCTTCAGCTGTGTTTATATGTTTTATTTGCTCAAATGTTTAGGCTCCCTCTGTTAAATACAGCCAAGCATATAGAAAGCAAAAAATGAGCTTTTAATTTCAGGCTAGTGAAATGTCTGTTTGTTTTTCGATCAGGCAAGTATTCTAATAAAAGGCAGGATATTTTTTGAGCCCTTGTCATTTGGATGTTCTACAGTGGTAGTGAAATATACACAGACACTTTCATTAGAGTTGTCGTGTCTGATATAGAAATGACGTGTAACCATATCTGCTCCTTTCTGGGCTGAAAATATAATTTATCTCACTAAAAGTGCAAGTGAAAAAGCTAAAAATTCATATATTGTGCTTTTTCTATTGGTGAGTGTAAGATATTTGCTAGTCTGATTCCTACACTGCTAAAAAGATGTTCCCAAGAAAACAAAAGTAGGTGAAATAGTCCAGCTGTCTCGGTATGAACTTATGTACCATTTAGTGAGGTTTTGTTAGAATTATGACAGATGCTACAGATCTATTAGCAACAGCCCTTGTCAATTAATTTTAGTAACTTTTATAACAAAATAAAAAAGGATAGTGGGGCAATTTTGATACATTTGAGGATCAAATTGAGACAATGTAAAATAAAGATGGTTAGTTGTTATATCACAGTGTATCCCTTAAGATAGATTTGCAGTAAACACTAAAAATTATCAAGTGCAGTTGTGTTTAAAGCTCTGATACATAAATATGGAATATCACCACCCTATAGTTTTATTTTTGTTTTTATTTAATGTTATGAATAGCATGTTAGGAATGCATACTTTGTACTTTTCTTTGCAGTGTCTGAAGTTAAATTATTGTAAACATATTGACAGGTGTTGGCATAGAGAATGACAACTTTCTCCTTCAACCTTCTTTCATATAATCAGAGATAATAAATATCTTTTTAAAATATAACAATTGATACATGCTGTGTGAAAATTTTCCCCAAATTTCTTAAGCAGGTGAGGGAGGAGCATTTTAGAAAGTCAAGAGGAGACAGGTCCCTAGAGAACAAAGTTTTTCTACACTGCTGCTTTTCATATTTTTTAAGGATTTGGGAAAATCATATACTGATTTAGTTGGAATGAATGACCAGCATTTGTGTGTCTTGTTGATGTTAGCAATATTTCATGAGTCTTATTTTCATATAGATGAACAGAACTGAACGATGAGATGTGAAGAGCTTTCTTTTCTTTTACCAGACACATTCTGCTTAGCTTCTTTTGATGGATGAGTGTATTTCTGCAAAGGCCTGCCTTCCTCACCTTTACTTTTTTCCTAAAATTTACCTGCTTATTCTCAAATTTCCTTGTTCTGGTATTTCACTGCATGGCATAGAAACAGTGGGTATTTGTTACCAGTCAAAATGGTACCTTTTCAGGAACAGTCCCTGCGGCCAGTGAGGAGAGGGCAGGAGCACAACTAATTATATTTATTTTTTAAGGAAGGCACTAAGCATTTGTTTCTCTTATGGGTGCTTTGCTATCAGTAACAAAGTGGATGAATGCTGCAGCATTTTAAGTCTCAGAAATACCAGCATTAAGTTCCTGACGATTTAAAATAGCTTCCACCTGGAACTGGTGTACAGGTGTCTGGGAAGATGCACTTTGTCACTGTGTTGCAGCTGTTCCCTGTGGGTGAGGACAGGAGAAGCTGTGATTAGAGGGGTTGTTGTTGTTTGCTGGCTTGTTTTCTCCTGGTGGTGGTGGTGGTTTTTTTTTTTGTCTTTAAAATTTGTTTCTCTTTGAAAGAAAATGCTGTCCCATAGTCCAGGAGTCTGTAATCCTCTACTTGTGCTTTTATACCAGTGGAATCTTTTGAATTTGCATACTTCATGCTAAAGACTTTTGATACTGAAACCAGAAAAAACATAGAGAAAGTCATCAAAAATTAGGTGCAAAATGTTGGTAAAGGAATCTGTCCTGAAACTCATGGCCTCAAAAATACAGTTTTGAAACGTGGGTTAGCACAGTTACACTGTTTTGGTTACAGAAATCCCAGTATGGGGTTTGTAAGAGATATTGTGGTGAGTTATTTATTTAAAAAAATATTTGTGAGTATCTCCTATTTTAACCATAGAATCTAATTAAGTAACATAGAAACTGAGTATGGCTCTTGACTTTTCTGGCAGTGGCATTTTCAAATCAACTTGTCTTACTCTGCAATATCCTTCAAAATACTAGCCCAGGCCAAACGCCACCGGTCTTACTAGAGAAAGCTTTTGTTCATGTTAAGTAGCAGTTTCACTGGAATAAACATATTGGTATCTGATCCTAACTTAACTAATCCTACTTGTCATTTTTCACTGTATTTTCAAACAATTCTAGTATAAATTATGAAGACTGCCCTGAAAAAAAATTCTTAGAAGTAAAAAAGCACCCATCATGTTTAGCTGTGTGATAAATTGTTGAGATTCAGAAGTTGGTATAGACACCAAGGGTATGTTGCATATAAAATTCTCAGTAGGGTAAAAAAATCCCAAGAATGAAGTGGCTGATCCAAGCATCAAAACCCCCTGTGGACTGAGGCTGACTTTGCTGGAGTTAGATCTAGTCCTTAATTAATGCTTAATTGAAGGCAATTTGTGACATAATTATATGACTGGGGGGAGGCGGGGGAGGAGCTGGGAGTGCATGCACTTGCATATTAAGGTAATTTTATTGTATGATAAAAGGTTATTCTTTGAGATTCAGTCTATAGTTCTATGAATCAAAAAATAAATAAAGCTGTAAGTATATAGTGAGGGCAATACTAAGCCTCTAATTTTGGAGCAGAAGTGTTTCCTATTTAATTATTGCAGAACAGAAAAAAAAAATTGACTGCTAACCTTTTTTTTTTTTTCCCTTTGCTGGCAAGGTTTTGTTCCAGTGAAATTAAATCTTAAGTTTCTTGTGCTGGATCTGATGACTGTGGCTTTCTTTGGTTCATTAGTGGGCTTTTGATCTTTTCATAATGCTGTGTATGCTTGAATATGGAGTGGGGATATGGGAGTTAAATGAATCTGCACGCATTTAAATAAACAAGTTTTTATTTTCAAACCTCTGCATTGGCTTTGGGATTTTATTTTCCCTTCCCACATTGTTACCCATGTTTCAGAACTGTGTAGCATCCTGCTATATAACCATACATGTATGTGCTGCATGAAACAAAGTAGAAGTTGTTTCTGGCTGATTATGTTTTGCAAGTAGATCTCTTGTACTAGTCTTTAAAGAAACATATGTTATATATATATATATGTTTTTTTAATTGCAGTTGCCTTGATTAGAATTTATGGGACTGGAATAATTTCAGTTACAAAGAATAAAGGACTAAATTGTCTTTTACCTCTTGAGACAGTGGTCTCTGCAGGTCAGAGCAGAGGTCATTGCCAGGTTGCTGTGAGGAAGCTGACATTATCATCCTTAACAGCATATCTAGCCTGTGGGGGCCTTCAGACTATGAGCTTTCCTTTCATCAGTGTATTTAAGGATGATTCTCAGTGGTTTGGTTATATCCTCAAATTTTAAAGGCCTATAAGATCTCTGCCCATCAGGAACGCTTTGCTAAGGTTTGGTAATTTCAATGGAAGAAGGCAATGTGTATTTGTTGCTCTTGATGCATTTTAAAGTGCCAGTGAATATTTCTGTTCGGATGGGAAGGTTTATGGCCCAAATGGTCTCTATATTGAAATCAAAGCCTTCTTTTAGAGGCCACAGACATAACATCTGAAATATGCTTGATCTGCATATAAAGATTTTTGTCTCTTCACATAATTTTATTCCTTAATTTCCACATTGTGGATGTGTTGTTCTAAGACACTATCAGTTATCCATGCCATAGAACTGATCCTGTTAGTGCTTGAATGTGTGATACTTTCCTTAAAGCAAATAATCTGTGGATTAGGAGCCCTATTTAATTACAAAGACTGTGTCAATGAGAAACATTAATGGGTGGAATGTTTACAGGACTGAGTCATCATACAGTCTTGTAAATTCATTTTCTAAAATGTATTGATGTCTTGCTTAAATAACGAGTAAGTTCTTAAAGAACCCTGAGATCTGACTCTGTGATCGATTGTTATTTCTGAAGGATATATTTTACATGAGCATTTTTAAATAGGTATTTGCAAACAGGGGCTTGAATTACTCTGAGTAGTGCTGTTGTCCGATTTCTTGGCAGAATTCTTACTCTGTCAGTGGGACATGTACTTGTGAATGGGGAGTAAATGCCCATTAAAACCAAAACAGATGTTACAACTATTTAAATACAAAGCATGATGGAATGGTAAGATAGAAAATCCATCCTCAGCTTAGCTTTCCTGCTGTGCTTAGGTATTGCAGGTAGCTCAGGCTGTGGTGGTAGTGGCGCTAGCACATATGTTCCAGCTCTGAGGAGACCAGAGTTTTAGTCACTTAGCCTTTGATGAAAGCAATATTGGGCTGATGAAGGACAGGTATTGCAGCCCCACTAATAAATTGTCCTGCTTGTATGGAAATAAAGAGGAGTCTTGTAGCCATCCCTGAATTGTGACAAAGACAGACCATTTAAAAAAAACAAAGAAAAAACGAAAGTTGGTTTGAGTATAAGTTAATAGTGTTTTTCTTAAAAGCGTATGCTATGTGTTTTTTAAATGAGTCTTGAAGTCTCATTTTCTGTATTTATACATAGAACAACTAACATTAGAGAGAGAAGGAAAAACCAATTACATCCTAGTATGTAATTGGTATGACTGAATGACAAAAGGTTCATTTTTAATTAATCTTTCTTCTCTCTGAAGTTATAAAAATAGCAACAAACTTGTTTAAAAGCGACATAAATGTCTGGCTGTTTCAAAGGGGACGTGCTGGCTACTAGACAGTAAACAGGTAATTTGTGAAAGAGCTGTTCGATTCTTTGATTGAGATCCTTGCCAGTTTGTGTTTTGAGATTAATAATAGATCAGACACTTGCACATTTAAAAAGAAGCAAATGTAAAAAGGAAGGATGATGGTATGTTTCGATTGGACTTCACATGATTAATCAAGTTCTCCATAGGAATGTGCAGGTGAGGCAGATGGCAGCAAAGTTAGATTTGCCCAAATGTACACATGGCACCACTTAACACCTCTCTGGATTTCCTTATGCTAAACAAAGAGGCGGCAAGTGCTTATACCAAGCTGGCACCCTGTCAGGGCAATCTGTATAAAGTTTCCTGCTGTCAGGTTAATAAATTTTTTAAAAATATCTAAAGGCAGAGGTAGCTGTAGGAAGCTCATAGTAACAGTTGCCATTCTCCTGTGGATCATTTTTCTCTTTAATATCCTGTGTAGCACTTGGTTTTCCTTGTGTTGTCTTCCTAGGTTTTTTTTTTTCCTTGTCATTTGTAGGTTCTTCTTTGTTTTAATTCTTTTTCCTTGTGAAACTGTTTCTTCTGTTGCATCCGTCGTCTACGGTCCCTTTTTGGGGGGAGAGATAGTCAAAGGATGGGAACATCAGCTTTATGGATTTTTCTGCTTTGATTTGATCGCATATTAATTATATTAAGGTTTCTTCCACAAATGGTTTATTTTCTCACTTTTTACATGACTATCACTAGTAGTACCATTAGTAGTTGCAAAATAACATTATTTTGTGAGTTACAAAAATATTTCTGACAAACTTAGAGGTAGCAGCTACATTCAAATGTTGAAATGAGAAAATTAATGCTAAACAGGGACAAAACCAGTATAACATTAAATATGTCATAATTTGCAGGTTTCAACAGGAATATTGTTTTTCCGTGTAAATAGCTTGATATTTTTAAACCATAAAGTCTTGCTTTTCTCTTTTTCCACCGTCTAAAAATCAAAATCAATATCAGTATGAAACAAAGAAAGATTTGTATTGTGACATGTCCTGCTTTATGTTGTGATACTGCTTTGATGCTCTCAGAAGCCCTTTTACTTTGAAAGCAGATGTATTCTAAAGAAGAATAGTACCTCATCCTGTCTGGCTAGGTAGAATCTGCTGTTTTCAGAGAGATTAAAATTGGGTTTGTTCTCTAGATTTCAGGGATATCTATATCTACCAAATCAATGAACAATGCACACCCCTGCGCTCTAAAGCAAGTTTTTTAAACACTAAGCTACTGCTTGTCTATGCCTAAAAGAAATTTGGATTTCTGGTTTTATTTTGGAATATACAAGAAAGAAGAATATACAATATTAGGAAATAAATATATAAATATACAGGAAAGAATATACAATATTAGGAAAGTAGGAGTTTAAATTTTTTTTCTCAGATGTCCTTTTTTTCAGAAAGGTAAACCATCATTTTAATTTCTGGACAGTTTGACGTTTTCTTACAGAAATGTTACCTTTCACAAAACGGAGTAATCACCCTACTTGAAATGGATTACAAAAGTTAAATATATATATTTGTTTTATATATATATATATATATATATATATATATATATAAAACAAATGTTATATATATAAATTAACAACTAGTGTGACTGAAATGTGACATTCATTATTTTAATGCAATAAAAAAACTCAGAGTCCTAAAACAATTTCATGTTACACTGAAGATTTGAATGTTACATAAATAAGCAATAAAGAATTTTTTGCATTGGGAACAGCATTTTCTACAGCTGTCTATCATTAGATTCCTTCTTTCAAAACTAGCATGGAGTTTACGGATGACAGTAACACTAACTTTTAAAATATTGGCTTTTAGGAACATTTTTGTGCTTTTCAGTTCAGATGGTGGCAGTATGGTTTGGTGACCATTAGAGATTCTATTAAATCATTTTCATTTTCTAGTTCAGTCTCCTACCTGACATAGTCCTACATTTTAAAATCTTGGTTTTAAGTTGTTGAATATAGAATTACTAGCAGTCTGTTGCTTTCCAGAAGGCTTTAGAGAAGTCCTCTCCCAGAGCACATTGAACACACAGCCCAGCCTGTTATTCTCACCACAAGCACCAAGGCTTGTAAGTAGAACATTGGTAAAAACAAAAGTGCCATCCTTCCTGTCTTCCCTTCTTCCTTACAGCTAGGCTTGGAGCTGTTCTCCTCTCTTCTGCTCCTTGGTGTGTGTGCACAGCTGGAAACACATCCAGCTGTGTCATGGGCAGTTGCAAAACGCGTTTTGCTTAATTCTGTCATGATCTTTAGGCTTCTGTGATTTGTTTGAAGCTTACTGTTTGGGGGAGTTTGTTCTTTGAAGAGGATGATAGAAAACCTCTGTTTAATCAAGGAGCCAGAATTGCTTTTCAGTTAACATACCTTAAGGCATACTTTAATATATTGTACTATTAAGCATGTGTAATTATTTCTCGAGATAGAACAATGTTCACTGGAGAGGAAGAAAAATCATTTGAATTGGGTCTAATCTCTTGAGCAAATACTATATGGAGTAGTTTTTGTATTTTCTTTTGCATACAGTTAGGATTTATTCACATGATGTAGAGGTGTTATGTTTCCTCAGTGATTTGAATAAACATGAGGCCAGATGCTGACAGGTCTTGGGTGACTGTCCAACACAGAAGACCATAGATTTCAACAGGATATTCATCCTATCAATACCTGCAAGCCAGTTTGGGGCCTCCACTTGTTTCAATCACTCCTCTACAGCGGTTTCTTATGCTGTGGAGTTAAATCAGCCAAGGAAACGTACTGACAGGAAGGAGCAACCACTCTATAATCATGCTGCATTCATATTTAACAAATGATGAATTATGGAACCAGTCCTGGGGTTACTTTAGGTTTCTGCTTTGCTGTGCAGGTGTATTCCATGAGTATGGAGTATGAGCCAGTATAAGGCTCTGCAACTCCACCTCTGCTGTCATGGGGAGGTCAGTGGTGGAATGTATGTTAATCTTCCATCAAAGTGGGAAAGGTCTTAAGTAGAGTGGATTATCATAATTAAAAAAAAAAAAGGAACATAAATGGTAATTATTGCTAAAAGAAAAACAACTAGAGAAATCAGCAGAGATTAAAGGTAGGGGAAGGAAATTAGGTAGATATATTTGGGCTCAACTGTGATTTATATTTCTCCTCCTTTCTTGTACTTCCTTGCCTGAAGTCATAAATATTTGGACTGCGAGTCACAAATATTGATGAAGGAAAAATGGAATTTGTAGCTAAAAGAAAAAAGGAAATGAAAACATATAAAAAATTTTTTGCTACTAATTGAATATACTTTAATGTCATAAGCACAATAAATAGTGATAATATCCAGAAGAAAAGCATCTGCATAAGTTGTTTGAGTTGATGTGTTTTTTTCTTCCTGGTATGAAGACTGTGAGGTGAAACTCTCGCGTGGCTGGCTTGCTGGGATTTGATGCATTGTTTGCAGAGTCTTCTCATTTTAACTGTGTGGATATAGCACAGTGAACCTTCTCATAACAGTTGCTGACAAGAAAAAAAAAATCTTTCAATCAGCTGGTCCAGCTTGCTCCCACTCTCCCCAGCCCCCACACCGCTTTGCTTTTATGAAGCAATGAATAAAAGAGGGACCAGATGATGCAAAGGTTTGCTCAGATGAGATGTGCTAGTCACTGAGCAACTTTGGATTTGCAGGACTCTGGCTTTTGACCGTGGACTTCAAAGGGATTGAGTTTGGGGGTCAAGCCTTTCTCACATTGCCATTGTCTCATTTGTGTAAAATGATGCTGGTGTATTTTGAATAGCACTTAAAAAATTTCAGGCTTGCTCGTGTCAGCAGACCCTGACGGGTGTAAAGGCTGATGTGCTAGAGTACAGGGTGCATTCTCCCAGCTATGGTAGTTGGGCTGTCTGGGGCTCTATTGGAAGGGAGATGAAGGAGGGTTTTACTTTATGCTCTATCTGAAAACTCAGGCGTGAAACATTCATCATAAGGAGAAAAATCAGGTCCGTTCTAGCAAAAGGAAAAAGTATCTCTAGGGTCTGGCCAGGTTTTTGGTTATTTATTTTTAATAAAACATTCTTCTGGTTTTGTATTCTTTTCTGGGTTCATATAACTGTGGTATTTCAAACCAGCTTAAAACAGTAAAAAAAAAAAAAAAGCATTCCCTAAAAGACAGTGTACTGCTGACTGTTTTATTTTGTTTATATCTGATATTTCTTATGGTATTCAGATGGTTGTAATAGACTAGCACAAGAGCTGCATGTCTTGTCATCTGTACTATATCAATACATTTTTATAATGATACAATAACCTGAACCCTGTAACAGTTTATGATCCATTTGAGAATTCTTATGGATTCTCAGAGTGACGGAGGCCTGAAAAAAGAACTTGACTGCTTTCACAAAACTGGTGCTGTGACAGGAAAAACTAGTGTGCCTGTGATTTAGTTGCTAAGGAATCATATTGATCTGATTCGTCATTAAACTTTTAAGTTGGAAAAAAAAAAGAAAAAAGTCAAGCTGCTTGAAGGTGGAAAAACAGTGATGTGATTGTGAGGATCTGCAATACAGGTGAACTGTGCCATACTGCTACTAATATTGATTTGTTATGATTAATAAATATGGTTTTATGCATTACCCATGTACTTTATCTATAATACTTCTTTTTTTAGAGCAGAAGAAAATTGCCTCTTGCTCTTTATTTTTCATTGACTATTTTTAGTCAATGATAAATAAAGAAAGAACTTTAACAGCAGTCTGATTACAGGAAAGACAGGACTTTAAAACAGAAACGTAGAATTAATGAATAACCATGCAGCACGCTACACACATGCAGCCATTTTAATATTTGTAATAGTGCTAATTTCCTGGCTTTTTAAAATATGCTTCCACATGAGCTCTCAAAAGGCATAAAAGCTTGGCATGTAAAGTAAATTGTTTGTCACTTGCTGACGACCTGCCATATTTATTGTCAGGAGAAATGGACATTAGTTGGAAAAGCAGTTGTTAAAGGCCAAACAATTTTTAAAGATGGCAAAGATGTGCAAGGGCTTTCCTTTTTCTAACAATGAGCCACCCCTTCAGACATCAAAAGACAAGATAATAAGACACTTCAAGCACAATTCAAGATTATATTCAACATCTAAAGGCTCATCTCCTGTCAGTTTGCATTTACTCTCCCAGGGATGTGATGCTTCTATCATCATTCTGTCAAGAGGAGTCTGGCAGAAACGATGAGGGCCCCTCATTTCACACACTTAGTGTTTTTTATCAAATAGCCCATGCTCATTCTCATTCAGCCAAAATGGAGGGATAATTTGAAGAAGGTCATGCACAAGTACAAAAATCTTGTGCTGATTTGTGTGATTAGAAGGCATTAAAATTGCACGTTTATGTTAGGTTCTGAGATGTTTTGTCAGTTTATTTAGTAATACACTGTTGAAGTATTAAAAATATTTTTTAAAGCAAAAAAGGAGGTTTGCTTAAAACAACACACACTCTATTATTTAGCAAATATTTTCAAGAGGGATCTGTTCTAAATGGCATTATTTTAATATACCTTCAAATCCATCCACCTCCCCTTTCCTCTTCGAGAGTGGAATATTCAGGAGCTCTAGGGGTAAAACATTGGCCCACTCATACTCATTAGGATTTCACTCACTGTCACTTAATTCTTGGAATTTTTATTTGCATAAAGATTTAGGATGCTGAATTCAGCATATCAATATAAAGAGAATAATTTTAACACCTCTATCTAAGCCCCTCTCATCTTGGCATTACACACTTCTTTTTGTTAACAAGTAATGGAAGGACCTGACCAGTTACAGGAATGGAGGATGGCGTAAAACAGTTTTCCTCATTTCTGAATTCTTTGATTTAAGCACTGAAAATAAAAAGACCGGACAGTGCTGTCAGTGGACCTTGTACATGAAACTGGCTCCAATACACAATCCATAGATGGGCCATGTAACACAGAGGAGCCAGGCCTCTCTGTCTCCCATTGAAACCAGTGGGATATGAGGCAGTTTAACCCCTCTTAGAGTGGAGCCGCAGCTGAGGGACTTGGCTGGAACTGCTCTCAGTCTTGAATCAGGAATTTATCAGCTCTGATAGGAAGGAACTGTGAAGGAATGTGCATTTGGCCTTGTGGAAAAAAAACCCTCTGCTCTGTAGCTTGCCTTTGCACAACACAGGAAAAAAAAGGAAACTTGCACTCACGGTGCATTCTAAGGGGTTTTCACCGGACAAGAAACCGCAAGGGAATTAGGAAGCTGTGAACAAATTGTCAAAAAGACAGATGGAACTGCTGACTGACCTACTGGTAAGAAACACTAACAACTTCCACCTCAGTGGTATGGTATTTATGCTGCAATGGAGAGTGACTTCTCAAAGGAATTTGCTCTTCTACACATGTAAATGCCTTCATGTATATATCAATGTAGTGTGCAGTATTTCTAGGGAAATTATAAGGTGCATTTAAACAGCTGTGGATGTTTAAACTGTTATGCCCAGAATAAAAAGCATTTTTTACTCTCACTGAAATACTTTCCTGCTTTATTCATATGGCACATCTATATTCAGAAGTTTGTATTCTTTCTGCTGAATTAATCTGGAGGAGAAGTTCTGGCTGTTTCCACATCAGTGTGATCCTCTGTGCATCCAAGTTTTGGTCTGTTCCACACTGTCCAGTGGAAAACCAGCATCCTCTGAAACTGTGCGAGCAGACAAGGAGATTCATTCTCAAAATATTAAAGAGTGACTAAGATTGAAGGACAAATAAGACCAAAAGCCAGCATGAATGCAGTTGTGCAAGACCCATAGTACCACCAGAGAGAGCAAGTGGTCACTCTAAAGGACTTGTATTCTGAATAGAATTTGGTTTCTAATAGGACAGGATTTATTTGATAAGTTTTTATCATGTCTGTGGACCAGCTCAGAGCTGTTTCATTATCATCTTTTTCCACAGAAGCAAATGGGCTTGTATCAGCTGTGGTTGCTGGGTGTGTATCACTACCTTAGTGAAGTTGTTCTCCAGTATTTATATTCACTGAAGGTCAAATCCTGAAATACTGTAGTATGTGAGGAGGAGAGAAGACAGCGGCTGCAAATAGAAATTCAGCTATGCTTGAATCTCTCCTGGCTTGCTTGTCTATCTTTCTTACTCAGTCCCTTCCTAGCTGCTCTAGGAGGCTTTCTTCCCTGTGCCTGGAGATGTTCTCCTGGCAGTCCACTTCTCAAGCAGGAGTGTGCAGAAGAGAGACACTAATAACAAGTGCTGTTAAAGGTCTGTAAATTGTTTTCCATCTGCTCTTAGATCCAAAACTGTGGAAGGGATACATTCAGGGAAGCTAATGCAGGTGCTCAGTGCCAGGGAATAAGCCAAGTATCCCCACACTGAGCAAAAACTCTGTTTAAGAAATATTTAAACTGAAGCTATTGTGCAGTCCAGTGGAAGCATTCCAAGTAGGATCCAGGAAATGAAAATTAATACCCATAAATGAAGATAGAAGAGCCACTATATTTAAGGCATTATGGATCTGTTTTGTCTTTTTACTTATCCTTCTGTAAGTTACTGGGATAGGTAGCAGCTTCTGCTAAAGTTAATGTATTGATTTGCTCTGTGCTGTGCACCTGACTGCTTTCTGTACCACTATCTAAGCTGTTCTGGCAAGAATTGCCTGGTGCTTTAGAGAAAGCATCATTGTGATAAAAAGTTCTCATGTAAAGTTGTGACAAGCAGGACTGCAGTTGCTGAGCATGAGTATTGCTGTTTCTGAAGCACAAGTATTACAAACAGAAGGTTTGTTAATTTCAAAGACAAACTGAAAAAGCTGGTGTGGCAATTTTGACATCATTTGTACATTGAAAATGTGCATGAAAGGTGTTCCCCATAGCTTGCACTAACATGCAGAGAGGCTGGGAGGAGCATGCATTTATGTAAAGCATAACTTATGTAAAGCATAAGTGTCTATTTAGGCTCTTGCACAATGTCACTGAGCAATTCTGTATGCTTTGGGGTTAACTCTCACATGAATTAGCTGTGCATTGTTTCGTGGGTAAGTGGAAGTGAACAAGCATGTATAAATGTGTTTTTGAAGATACTATTCAACCTTTTTGTGTTACCATTCAACAGTTTTGCTTTTAAACTGTGTCTTTGACTGTGGCATTTTCTCTTAGAAAATCCCTACTTAACAAACAGCTCATTAAATCATTGATAAGATTCTGTTAAACAAACACTGGATAACACAAGGTATCAGTCCCTGACAAGCACATGCACAAAACGTTGCACTTACTGGTTTTCGGAATGCTTTTGTGGGTTTTCTTTTGAAGTGGAGCTGTTGTTCGGGGCTAGAAGAATTATTGGATGAGCTACTAAATAAATAATGAAACCTATAGCTATGAAAGAATTTTTTTTCATTTTTAAAAATCATTACCATATGTAAGTGTATCTCACTCTCCCCCAAAAAGATTTTCACCAGCTCTTCTCTTAGAGGCAGTAACACACAGCTAAAAAAGAAACAGAGTTATTTTTGCAAATCCTTGTGCCATTGCATCGTTTGCTTGCTGAAAGCCAGGCTCTGACACCACAATTTAAGCCCTAAAATCCTGAAAAATACAGGCCCTGAACTGGTCCATTTTCCTGAGGAAGCTTAACAGCTCTGAATGCAGAAAAAGTGCTGATATTAGTCAGGCAAATGCAAATAGTGAATAATTTCAGTGAATACTGGAATTAATAATATTGCATTTACTTAATAATATTGCATTTCTCCTGCACTCTTGAAGGAAGTAATATCACAATTTCTAGAAGATGGGAAAGATGCTTTTTTGGTGGTGTTCAATATGATAGAGCCTACAGATTTGAAGTGTGTAATCTAATACAGAAGTGACTTCAGAGAGCATCCTACCCCCTTAAATGTTTCAGAATATGCTAAAATAAAGTCAATTAAAATTCAATAAAAACAAGGGACACCAGGTAGAGCTTAAAAAAAAGTCAGTCTATAGGAAGTAAAGGATTATGAGGCTGGAATTGGTGAGACAAAATAAAGTTATTTAACATGGTTGCAACTGTTACTCCAACTGTTTTTGAATAGTCTTTTTTGTTCCAACATGAATTAGAGGGAAACACGATAGCCTAGAGACTTGCTGTCTCTCACCTGCAGTGAAGCTCAGGTCCTGGTATAAAATAATGGGATAATGAAATTTGTAGATCTTTGAATGCAGGTATTTCTCAAGTCAGGTGTAGGGAGGAGGAGGTTTTAGTATTGGTCTGTTTTAGTCCTTTAATTGCAAAGCAAATTGTGTATAAAGGCAGAAACAGCAAACCCTGGCTATTTGTCAATTGCCCAGAAAGACAAATTGGTTGAACTACTTGGTATGTTATAAAATACACAGAATATATGGGGAAATCTGTTGCAACACCTGGAAACGTGCAGTAGCCTGTCTTATTCATTTGCTGTGGATTGGATCTCTAATCACTTTCCAATCTTTTCAGTCAAACCTGCCTTTTCTTAGAGACAAATGTCATGTAATTCAGGTAAGAGCCAAGTTTGCTTGTTTAATGAGAAGTGACAAATGACAGTGCATTCTGATAGAACATATCTAACTTATAAATGTAATACTCTGAAACAATTAATGGTCATTTATTAATAATTTTTGCAATTTTTTTACTGGAATGCTGTTGTTCAAAGAGGAGACTTCTGAGATGCATCTTAGCTGCTGCCAATGTGCCGTGTTTTGACCACAAGAAGCATGCTGGTTTGCATGAACCATGCTTGCTTACTGTGCTTTATTTTTCTATAATGTAATTTTAATTGAAGTAATGTTCATTCATTTTAGACAAAGCAAAGAGAAAAATACATCAACTTAATCATCATACCAATGCCATGCTTCATTACATAAAAATCTTAAACAGAATCTTAAGCAATAAAATCAAACCTAAGTAACATGAAATGCTAGAACACTTGCATTTCAACCGTGGAAACTTCTAGTCCAAGCTGTATGATGAGGAGTACAAAAAGCCTGCAAGTTGATAGAGAGGAATTTTGCTGTCAGGACATGATGAACTGTCAAGGGAAATTAAGGGAGGCTTGCCTAGGACTGTGGCAATATGTAATGTCTCCAGGAGAAGTGTTGTGATAATCCTTTCAGGCCTTTTTCTGGATACCAAGCAGCCCCTTCAGATATGCTGGGATGACAGAGCTGAATGAAACCCACATAAGGGTTTGCATATCTGGAGACTGTGTGTCTAGTAAAGCACAGTGACTGTACAGCAGAAGTATTTACAACTTTTAAAGACATTAATTTCTTTGGGATGTGATCCTTCCCTTCTTGGGGAAGACTGGGATAGAGAGGATTCCAAAGTAAACATGGGGGGCGATTCCTCTCTGCTGTTAAATCACTTTCTCATGATTGATAGAATTAGCTCCTATTTACATAAGAAATATTTATTTTATTAATTTAATAAAGACCATGTATGTACGACCTGTATTCCTATGGCACAAGACCTGATTACTACCTAACCTAATTAAGGTCATTTACACCCAAACTCAGTACATGTAAAATGCTGTGTTGGCAGAATGGGAATGTATTATGCCTGTTCAACACAGATCTACCCATGGTGCAAGGCAGGAAAAACTTTTCTACTTTTGGATTATATTTTTATCTGAAATCCAACACAGAAATATAAAACCCATAAAGCCATTTTGTTTTTATAATGATGTATTGCTGTAAGTCACAGTTTCAGCTGACAGTCTTTACTCTCAATTGACCTGTTTTGTGAGATTTTGTAAACTAGATAATAAACCTTTGCTCTTGCTACTGTTGAGTTTAATACAGTTCTTTACATTCACTGCTGAAAGAAAAACTATGGTTTAGTAAATTAAAAATTGTTTCAAATGTCTTAATAATAAGCATGTTGATATTTGTTCACAAATACACTTTCATTTCACATGCTACTCAGCACAGAAAATTTCCACTGATTCATCTTCCAAGTCACCTTTTAAAGAATGTATCCCTGAGTTTGGATTTAATGTATATGCTTCAAGAAGGATCAAATGCATAACAAGAGGTAAAAAGCATATGTCAGTCTCTAGGAACTTGGTCTCTAGGAGCTTTATTGGAGTTTAGGGCAGAGGGGGCTGCTTGGGGAAGTAGAGTGCAGTAGATGCCATTGTCCTACTTGTTTGTTGTCTCTGGAGTGTAAGTAGGCAATTTAGAAGGTGGATGTTAGACTTGGTAGCATTATAAGACTTTTTGTTAGCCCAGACAGTGGCATGACTCTGCTGGTGATGTTCAGGCCAATGCAGATCAGTGAAAGGTTCTGTCCACCACTTTGCTGGCTATTTGTTGGATGAGAAAAGCCTCTGCTGTGGATGGATGAATGCTCTCATGTTTGGAGTAATGGTATGAGATGTCTATTGATGGTGGGATGGTTGGACGGAGTGCAACAATGGGATACAGCTGTTATTCAGTATTAAGATAAGTTTTAGGCTTGCTGCTGGAGCCTTCTACTACAGACAGGCTAGAAAGAATTGGTGAGGACAAGAGATCTGTCACAGGACTATTCAGTGTCTGTCTTCCTTCAGGGGGCAGTGAGGCTGGCTCTTTCCTAAGAGGAGATGAGCCAGAAGTGGAAGATGACCTCCAGTGATGGAAAGGGGGTACGGAGGGGTCTGAAGCAAGATCCAATTCTTACCCAGGGATCTCAAATGGGAATATCTGGAAATGATGTCAAAGACAGGACTAGAGACAAGCCTACAACATACATACAAGAGTTTGGCTCAGGAGACGAGCTATCCACAGTGTAAGTCCAAGCACATCCAGGAGGCAGGGCAAGAGACAAGGAATGGAGGCTGGTGTGCCTGAAATGTAAGTTAAGTGAGGTTTGAATCCTAAGGACCCCCTGTCCCATGGGCAGGGCTTGTAGGAGAAAGCCCCAGATCATCAGATTCAGCAGATGCTAATACCTGTTGGTGCACTCATGCCTCTCTACAGAACTGAACTCTCGTTGGCAGCTGGAGCTGAATTCTGAAGCGTATTTGTAACCCAGCAAAAAGCACCTTAACAGGAGCCCTGTAATTAAGTGTATGTGGTGCCACCAGTGTGGCAGGTTCTATTGGTCTACTCAGACCAGTGATTCTCAGTAACAGAAGTATATGTAAAGTTTATTCCAGCCAGGGATGATGCTATTTTCACAGTATGTGTGACCAAGATTTAAGGGAAGATGCCCTGTGAACTTCTCCACACTAGCTGATTCTATGAAGTTTGATGAGTGGGAGGGTTTTTCTCCCCACAACCTTACTCAGTGGGAAAAGCCATGTTCTCAGATCCTGCTTCCTCAGCTTCACAAACCTGTGAAGACTGATTGCTTATATGTGCTGGAACCTTTTCAGAAAGGTCCAAAAAGGTCAAAAAAACAGGTCTTATAGATTTAAATGAAAGCTTCTTAGCATCTGTAATTAGCAGGGTTTTATTCTGCCGAAACTTTCTAATGTTTATTTTCAATGAAATAAGAAAGACCTGCAAACAGGAGTACACTTTCCCTCACAAAATTTAATGATGATCTTCATACTCTAGGAGTTGTCCATGGAGTTTTTTGGGAAGGCCGTTCAAGCTTATCTTAAGAGAAGATTTTCAATACACAGCTTTGAAATGCAGGTCCAACTCTCCAAGAATCTTTGCTGGTGGTGGCTGTGGGACACCACCCTGCTACTTTTGATTGCTTCTGTGCATTAAACCCAGGTTGTCTTGTACAGCTTATATCCTTCAAACTAAGGTAGTTAGGAAAACATGTTCCATTTGCAGCATGTACAGGTTGATACCACCCTGGTGATAGCTGACTACAGTGAGTTAGTGGTGACTGTCAAAGGAATGAATTTTAAGCCAGAGGAATATTAATGTGAGGTGCTCATGCATAAAAAAGAAGTTAGTTGAAATTTGCATAATACTTCCTGCACCTGCTTGAATGAACTGTTAGATTATTGTACCAGGCTGCCTCAGTTCAAACACTTCAGCTTTGCCATTCTCAATGGATTAGTAAAAATAATTGTGTGGTTTAACAGAGGAATTTATATTGTGTTTGAGAGTCTTTGAGCAAACACCAGAGAGTGAAAAATACATTATAGACCTAGTGAGCCATGCTGTGGGAAATGTAAACTAAAGCAGTGATATATCTTTTGGAGTTGCATCTCTTTTGCTGCTTGTGAAAAACCTTCTATTTTAATAAATTGTGAATGAATAAGATCAGTGGTATAAACTGATGAATGAAGTTTATTAAACTGTAACTATGATGCAATATTTACAGAAGAATAAGGGAAATAATTGCATTTTCCAGGGGCAGAGGTAAATTTGATCTCTGAAGACATGCCTAAAAGACAGCTTCTGACTCAAATGCTTGGGTTTTAAAGAAGAGTGCACTGTTTTCCTTGTGGATGTCTTTACATGGCTCCTCTCCCTTTGTGAGGAGAGAGAAAAGTTGCCTTTATTTATTGAGATGCAGATAGTAAAGTATACTAGTCTCCTCATGTATTTATCTCCTTGGGCTTCTTCCTTCTGATTAAGAAAGCAGTAGGTATTGATATCATAGGTGTTGACTGCTAGATTCCCACAGCTGCACTAAGGGTAATAGAAGTGGAAACAGAGTTATAACATATACACTCATGGGTCATATGGAAGAGAGAACAAAATGAGATGGTAAGGGTAAAACAGTAAATGTACTCTAGATTTTCTATATTTGAACAAAGAAAAACAAAAAGTGTCACACAGCATGGAGGTCAAATCAAGGTAGTACTCAGAAGAGAAAAACAGAGAAAACAGATTGTGATTGAAAGTGTAGCTGTAAATGTACTAGCTGAAGTTATCACAGAGGGTTATCTGCTCCAACCTCCCTGCGCAGAGTCATCCTAGAGCACATGACACAGGATTGTGTCCAGGTGGTTCTTGATCATCTCCAGTGAGGGAGACTCCACAACTTCTCCAGTGCTCGATCATCCTCACAGTAAAGAAATTCTTATATTCAGGTGGAACTTTCTTGCATCAATCTCTGCCTGTTGCCTCATGTATTGCTTGGCACCATTGAGAAGAGCCTGGCCCCATCCCCTTGGCAGCCCCATTTAGATATTTATACACATTAATGAGGTCACCTCTCAGTCGTCTCTTCTCAAGGCTGAGCAGAGCCAACTCTCTCTTTCCTTGTAAGAGATACTCCAGTCCCCCGATCATCCCGCTCCAGGAGCTCCATGTCTCTCTTGTGCTGAGGAGCCCAGAGCTGGACACAGCACTCCAGATGTGGCCTCACCTGGGCTGAGGAGAGGGGCAGGATCCCTTTCCCCAAGTCACTGATGAACAAATTAAACAATACTGGACCCAATATTGACCTCTGGGTAACACCACTAGTGACAAGCCTCCAGCTAGACCCTCTTCAGTTGATTTCATCCCTCTGTCGTGTGCCATTCAGCCAGCTCTCAATCACCTTGCTATCTACCTATCCAGTCCACACTTCCTGACTTTGCATATGGGGACATTGTGAGAGGCGGTGTCAAAAGCCTTGTTGAAGTTGAGGTAGACAATACACACTGCTCTCCCCTCATCCATCCAGGTAGTTGTCTCATCATAGAAGGCCATCAGGTTGGTCAAGCATGATTTGTCCTTAGTGAATCCATGCTGACTACTCCTGATCCTCTTCTTGTCATCCATGTGGATAGTGATGGCCTTCAGAATGAGGCACTCCATCACCTTTCCAGCAATTGAGTTAGGCTGACTGGCTGGTATTTCCCTGGGTCCTCCCTGCCCTTTTTGGAGACTGAGGTGATAACTTCCAGTGCTTGGGTACCTCTCCTGATCTCTGCAACATTTCAAAGACGACCATTAAAGGCCCTGCTGGGGTGTCCACCAACTCTCTCAGCACTGGTGGGTTCATCCCATCAGGACCCATGGACCACACATTAAATCTGCCTAGGTGTTCTCTAAAAGAATCCTCCTTGAGCAAGGGAAAATTTTCTAGCCAATATTCCTTGACCCTGGTCTCTTGGGTCAAAGATTCCCAAGGGTTGGCCATGTCAGTGAAGACTGATGCAAGGAAATAATTCAGTTACTCTGCCTTCTCTGCATCCTTTTTCTTCACAGAGTCCCCCCTCCATCTAGTAATGGGCCCATATTTTCCTTTGTTTTCCTTTTGATATTAATATATTTGAAGAAACTCTTCTTGTTGTCCTTGATATTTTTGGCCAGATTTAATTCTAGATGGGTTTTGACCTTCCTTGTCTAATTTCTACTCATACTGACAACCTTTCTATATTCAGTCCACCCTGTTTCCATCTCCTGTGTATTTTCCACTTCTGCTTGAGTATTGACTGGAGTCCTTCATTTACACATGAAGATCTCTCTTTAACCTCTTTGCCCAATTTCTTGCTCCTTGGGATGCACTATTCTGGATGCACTATTGAGCGTGGAGGATGTGATCCTTGAACATCAACCAGCTCTTAGATTTCTCTTCCCTCAGGACCTGTTCCCATTGGACTTTTCCAAGAAGATCCCTAAAGAGGCTAAAATTAGCTCTCCTGCAGTCTATGGTTACAATCTTATTTGCTGCCCTGCTTCTTCCTTGCCTCCTTCCTTGAAACTGAACTCCACAGGCTTATAGTCACTAGAGCCAAGGCTGCTCACAACCTTCACGTCTCCAGCACGGCTTTCCCTGTTAGTATGAGGTCAGGAAGTACATCATTCCCGCTGGGGCTCTCACTACCTGTGTCAGGAAGCTGTCATCACTGCTTTCCAGGAACCTTCTGGGCTATTTATACTTCAGTGTGTTGTTTCTCCAGCAGATGTCAGGGTAGTTAAAGGCCCCCACAGGAACTGTGACTTTGAGACTGCTTCAGGCTGTCTGTCGGTGTCATGCACTTACTCCTCCTGCTCAGGCCACCTGTAGCAAACACCCACAACAATTTCACACTTACTAGTCTGCTGTTTTATCCTAACTCAAAAGCACTTGACTTGCTTGTCCTCCACCCCAAGAGTGAGCCTAATACATTTCAGGTGTTGCCTCACATAGAGAGCAACTCTACCACTGCACTTTCCTGGTCTGTCTTTCCTACACTATGTAGCCCTTCAGAACTATCTCATCTTGAGACAAACTGTTTTTTTTTTTTTTTTTTAATTCTTAAACCAATATATATACATATACATATTGTATATGTATAACCTGCTGATCCTACTGGAAACCTCATTCCAAACCTTCTACTGTGGTAGTGAGGAAACCGTCTATTTATCAGACAGAAATACTCATATCCAGTTTGTACCTATC
Organism: Fringilla coelebs; assembly: GCF_963513975.1. Lineage (NCBI taxonomy): Eukaryota > Metazoa > Chordata > Aves > Passeriformes > Fringillidae > Fringilla > Fringilla coelebs. The sequence continues at coordinate 102,039,719 of NC_140028.1, read as the reverse complement.
TGTTTTTATTTCAGTATCATCCCAAATTATCAGGGGAAAAAGTTATACTTGGACTGAGCAATCACATCTTCCCTAGGTCCTTGCTTTAAGAGGAACTTCACTTCCCCAGTCTCCATCCTGCTCTCCATCCTCTTGAGAGGTATGGAAAGAGAGGTTGTCATTAAAGAATAAGGCAAAAAAGTAGCTGAGTACCTCAACTTTCTCCTCATCCTTTGTTAGCAGTTTTCCAGTGCAAGATCACTGCAGCCCAGGCCTCTTCAAATTTTAACATCCCCAATAAGCTCACTTGTGATGGTGACCAACAGATCCAGTAACTCATCTCTTCTTGTAGGGCTTTCTATTATCTGGGTCAAGAAGTTATACTCCGTGCATTCTAGGAGTCTCCTGGATTGCCTACACCTTGCTGTGCTTCTTTTCCAGCAGATATCAGGGTGGTTGAAGTCTTCCAGAAGTGCAAGTGCCTCCAGTAGCTAGAGCAAGAAGGCTCCATCAAGAGGATCCTCTTGATCAGGACAGTAGAAACCAACCGTAAGCTTCCCTTTGTTTCCTCTGTTTCTGATTCTTACCCACAGGCTTGCAACCTGCTTGTGGCTATTCTTCAAAGACAGCTCTTCACACTCATTCTACCTCTTGTGGTAGATGCCTCCACCTCTCCTTTCTCCCCTCTCTCTTCTGAACATCAAAGGCACACTCAGTCATGACTGCAATGGCCCTGTGTGTCCCTTCCAGCTCAGGATATTCTGTAATTCTATGATGCCAGTCATGCAGACTATCCTACCATGTCTTTTACTGCAATGAGATCAAAGCCCTGGGAGCACACACAAACCTCTAGTTCCTCCTGTTTTTTCCCCATCCTGCATGTGTTTATCTGCAGGCATTTTATGATTGAGTCAATATCCAAGTGGGAATGAGAAGGACTGCCCCATAGTCCTGTCTTGTGGTTATTTCTTCGGATGTTTGTTCTTGCTGGAGATATCCCTTTTTGAGCCTTCTTTTGCTATTTGGGTGGTTGCAATAGTCCTCCCTATAACACACCTTGTCTTTGTCGACCCTGGCAACATCCATATTCCTCTTCAACTCTAGTGTAAAGCTCCCTCAAAAAGCCCTGCTAAATCCTGAGCTAAGATTCTTTTCCCACTTTGAGACAGGTGGACCCTGTTTATTGCCAGTGGGCTCTCTGTCATGTAAACTTATCAGTCACCAAATACCCTAAAATTCTGCTGGTAGTCTCAAAGCCAAGTGTTCATCTGCATGATTTTCATGTTTCTTGTCCCAACATTCCCTGTGACTGGCAGGACAGAACAGAAAACCACTTGTGTTCCAAATCTCTTGATCAATTGTCCCTAGGTCTGGAGGTCCTTCTAGGTCATTCACAGCCTTCCTGTTGGGACTTCATCAGTATCCGCTTGGAAAACCAGTAGTGGATAATAATCAGTGGGCAGTGCTGGGAAGTTTATTGGTAGTGTCCCTGACCCAGGTCACAGGGAGGCAATGCACCTCCCTGCAGGTCCAGTAGGCCCTCCATTCCTTCTAAAATGGAGTCACCAGTGACTACTCTTCTTTTTCTCTTAATTGAGGGTGCTGTGATGTGGGGAATAGGCTATGAAACTCTAGCATTTTCAATTTTAAAACAGGCAATGCTTTAGTCTTAAATTTTATTTGAATTTACTTGATATTGTGCTCATTGTGAATCACTCTGGACTTAGACCAGTATCTTAGATTTAAATAAAGTGAACATTTTCTCATTTGTAGTACATTCTAAATTTTTAAGTTCTTTTTAAAAAAGAAGCTTCAGAACCTCATTATCATTTTACTTTACAAAGTTGGAGAGATGGGCCTTGATGACCAAGAAAACTAGTAAAAAGTTTTCACATGTGGCCTGAGTGTGCTCACACCCTTGTTGCTTGAGTGTAAGATTTAATTACTCTGATTATTTTTATTACACTTCACAAAAAATTCCCCTAGTATTACATGAGGGAATTAAATTAGATTTAAACCCTTTTGGTGACTTTGGGAGATATTGCAAGCATTGCAGAGAGCAAGCAGGACTTGAAAATGATGTGTCTGGGAGTTGTCTACTCTCACTTATTAGATTGTAGTTACTTCTTTATGCTGCTAATGAACTTTGTGCTTTTGAAATATGTACCAGGAGCAGGCATAGATTTATCAAACAACTGTGGTTCTCATTCTGGTTCTTTCTAGGACAGTAGAAACATGATATGGCCTGTATTTCTAATAGGGTATCAACTTTTAATACCGAGGCTTAAATACTGTAGTTGCATGGTTTAAATCTCTCACAAAACCTTGAAAATCCAACCAAACAAAACCATAGCAAACAAACAAAAAAACCCAAACAAACAACACAAATCCACAAAAATCCCCCCCACCCCTCTCCGATCCATACCAGCATTGTTTCCAGTTTTTCAAGATGCAGGCTACCTCACTAGAAAAATGTGGTCTATGATGTCAGGGCAGCCTATTGAAGCAGTGGTCCCAGAAGTTCAAAATTTGGGGTTGTTGACCTCTGAAAGATGCCTAGTGTTCAAAGCAGCAAGAGAGGGACAGTCCTATAACTAGTGCAGCCCACAGTACCAATCATACTGAAATGATAGACTTAGGAAATGATAGCTTCTGGAGCAAGAGAACATTTGTTTAGATAAGCTTTGTGTGGGTTCTTCTCCCATGTCTGAGGAACATCCTTTGTACCTAGTGTTGTCATTGGTCCAGGAAGCATGTGCTTGAGTTCTGAGCCTCAAATACTGAATGCAGTGTTGGGCTTGAGGAGTACAGTTCATGAACTGTGACCCACAAGCTTGGTAAATATTCACCAAGTAACTCTGTTCTGCACTATTCTGAGCTTCTTATGAGGCAAGGGTGGTGGAAGGAAGGTGATGTATTTTAATTTTTTTTTCAGGTAGGACAGATCATGCTGATACACGGTTCTTGGTTCCAGCCAAATTCAGTGTCAGTATCTGGTCTTTTTTGTAGACAGCTGACAGATAGAGCCAGAGGCTAACATGCGATTTTGCCTGGATCTTGTGCTTCTGAGATGTAGTAGCCTTTGGCTCCCAGTTTCCCTCTGAGCATGAATGCAGGAGAACTCGACTGTGTGGTTTCCTTTGTCCTGGTGGGTTCTGTACCCTCTACCCTGACAACCCCTATGGCAAAGTTACAATGCACTAAGGATTAGTCTCTGAGCTCCTTCATGTTCAAGTGAAGCTCCAAATGTTGCGAGGACTCTCTGTTTGTGGAGTTCAAGTCCCTGGACTAGATCCTGAGATCAAAATTCTCACCAGTCTTCTGTGATACCTGCAGGTATTTAGCCACGTGCTGCTGGGGCCAAGTCCAGATACCATGTGCTGCAGAACTGTCACTGGCTGAGCTTAAGGAAACTCATTGTTTAGCCTTTAGTGGGTCTTCAAAAGGCCTCATGCTGCGAAGTGTGCACAGTTGCTGCTTTAATAAATTCTTCCCTGGTTCAAGATTAGGGGTTTATAAATTATTAGATTATGTTGCCTTCTTAAAAAATGAGATTGTTTAATAAAAGTCTACTTTCCAGTTCCCTCTGCAGTATCTGAAATTTACCTTTTTATGAGAGCAGTGTTATAAAAATGTACAGGGAGACACACAGAGAGAGTGAAATACTATAGCAGTTTTATGGCTATGTAAACAAACCACCTTTGTAGGAATTCAGTCATCTTTAACAGCTAGGAGGTGATGCTTCTAGTGATGGTGATCACCTTCCAGGTGATAGTGAGTACTTATCCATCTCACAGTAATTTAAAGAGGAGTCACAGCTCATCTGTCTTTTTCTAAGAGTTACAATGAATATATTTTGACTGTAAGAATTTAGCATTTACCCTTCATGGGTCAGTGGATGGGTTAGTCTTAAAGCATCTTTAGGGAGAGATTATTCTAATAAAGCCTCTCTACCCAATATACTGTATTAGTATTTCATGCTTCTTTTTTAAAAAAATAAACCAAGCAGCAGGCTACATTTCCTAATCAACTGTGTTTCAGACATAACATCCCCTTATGCTGGGGGTGATGTGGACTTTCAGACAGAATAGATTAATGGCAATATTTCATTTAAATCCTTTTTGGGGAACTAGATATCCTTAACAGGCTAACCAGAAGGCACTTTGATTATTGTTTTGAGACAGTGTTCTAGGAGCATCTTAAAAGCAACCTTGTTATATTCCTTTTATTGCTGCCTGCTCACTTAATCTCAATTTCATTAATTTATAAATTGGGTGCAGAATGTTTCACCTTAAAATTTGCAAGCCATGCAAGCATAAAGTGAGATCTTAATTTAATGTTTCTTATTTTCAATGTCAGTCATATTTTACAGACATTGGATTTTTCACCATGAAGTACAATCATTATACATTTTCAAGTAGGTTGCATACTTTTCTTGCCTGATTTACATCTGCAACACTCACTGTGCTCAGTAGCTTACAATTTTAGAAAGTAGCTCGGGACAGGGACTGAAAAACATCATGTTTAGTTAGAAGTGGAAAGGGATTTTAGTTGACAGTGTAAATATGAGGGCAACTTTTCTTATCACATTTCCTTTCTCTGTCATTAGAAAGAAAAGCATCCTTTCTTCCCTATGTTAAGAAACCAGTGGAAAATCTACATTTAAAATTCTATGCATCTACATTTGAAAATACTATGGTAAGCACTGAGGAAGGGCTTGGGGTTTTTTCCTTGACTTTTAATACTTACTACTAAAATTGCCATGTTGTTAGGAGCCTTTGGCCTCCTATTAGTGTTTTTCTCAGTGAATAAGGTCTGAGGTTCTATAAAATATCAAAAAGTGAAAGACCTTAACCTCTACAAGACGTAAAGCAAACCTTTAATCTAAACAGGGAATAAAGCAATGCACTGACACCTACCTCAGGTCTGCGAATCTGCATAGCCTCAACTAGAGGATGTGGAATTGGCTCACTTTTAGATAATCTTTGAATCTTGATGATGATACTGAAATAATAACAGAACCAGCAAGCATATTTTTGGGGATTTTTGGCACTTCCTTGGGATTACAGCAGAGTTGAGACTCCTGCTTCAGAACTGGCACAAAGCAAACTCAACTAGGGAGGAAGTCATATTATCTAAGGTAAAACATCAAGTTCTTTACATAAACAAGATATAAGTTAGTAATTTTTAATATAGGAAAAATCATGATTTTACATGAATGCAAAGTAAATTTCCAGAGACAGTAGCAATCAGCTAACCAGAAATAAGTACATAGAGTGGTTTTGGCAGAGGAATGGATGTGTGAGCTCCAAGATTTTGGGAGTTGCTTTGGTGAAGAGAATTAATTTGTGTCAGATAACAGAGAAAAAAGATGGTGCCTCGAAGATGGTCTCTCTGAAGGATTCAAGGATGAATGGTTCAAGCTGCAGCTTCTCCTTACTTTTCATACTTCCTGTGATAACACTGGGTACAGCCCAAATTTTACAGGTGTTAAAGCAGTGCCCTTTTAGGCATGGTAAGATCTCAGGTGGTTTTTTGGGAGTGCCTTGGGTCTAAGATATTCAAGTGTGAGAGCAAGGTATTTAAACATCTTTAAATGATCTGGTTCATAGAATTTTAAAGATGAGCTTGCCTTCATTTCCAGTCTTACAGGCGCTGTCTATGGGAGTCACTTTTGAAAATGCCTATAGAGCAAGGGACTCTCAGAATAGCTCAGGAGGATCAAATAAAAGAGGAGGGACATAAATTAAGGCAGTTTGATGTGTTTATAGGGACTTTCTCCTAAGGGTTTCCAAGCACCTTAACTTAATGCTAGACTCTGCACACTTGAAAAATGTGCCTTACCTTTGCTTCACCCAGGTTCCCTCTGTATAAAGTAGGATAATAGCTTGGCCCTGTCTCACAGTGATAAAAACATTAAAAGATTGCAAGATCTTTTTGCAGTACCATAGTAATGGGGGTTATATAAACATCTTAGATAGTCGAATGGTAAGTTGAATTGGCAAAGCAGAGGTCATGAGCAACTAGAGATGAGATGTAGGAGGGGGCAAAGTTGTGCAAGGCCTGGAAGGCCTGGTAATAACTTTATATACTATATTATGTCTAGGAGGGAGACTTTCAGCTTTCACTGACCTTTATTTTGAGCTTTTTTTGTCTGTATTTTATTTACAGTTACATGTACTGACATTTGTACAATTTCACATTTGTCAAAGACCAAAATCTGACAATTTTCTCTTTCAGACTTTGTTTTAAATTGTGAATGTGGGTGCATGTATGAAATTAGCCTCCCATTAACTACTATGGAATGCAATTAGAATTTGCAGCATGGGTACAGAATTCTTATTATAGTAATGGATGTAGAGGTACCCTTGTGTTTGATCTGAGTGGAAAATTTAGATCAGATATGTCATGAAACATTTTTTGTGATAAGAACTGGAAGAAACTCATATAGCTAGGCTTGCCTCATATTTTCCAGTGCCTTTGCAGAAATGTATGATTTTATTAAGCTCCAGTCTTAAGTTTTTAAACTTCAAAAAAATTTTTTTGTGTTATATGATTTCTGAGCTTAAGTTTTGCCTGCAACAGTGATGAATCATCGTGAAGTAACAGTAGGGAAATACCTGTTGCCCAGCATTATTAGTGCTTTGTCTTGTATATACTGGAACAAAATTTAGCAGTTCTCTCAAAGCCTCCAAATTTGGTTCTTCTATCATTATTAAGAAATCACCTTTTTTCACACTCAGCCTTGTTAATCACTGGCAGCCAAATTACTGGAGGAGTCCAGCTTGTAACTGCTTGTGGGACTCATCTCAGATGTACCAAAACTCAAGAGGACAATTGCCACTGCTCACCCACAGTTCTGGATCTAGACTTTTGCAAAAAAGTGCTGTGTCTAAAGAGCAAGTTTGGAGAGGGATTTGGGTTGAGACAAGAAGTTACTGAGCCAAAAGCAACAGAGCAAGAAATGCACAGTAGCAGCAGCAATATTAATAACAAGAGTATATAAAAAGAGAAGCTGCTTTACACACAAAAATGTGTTCACCATTTCACTTAGTTCTGTGTGGCCACCAGGACAAAGACAAGATGGCAGATGCTCCCCACAGTGCTCTCCCTGTCCCCAAGCCTGAGATAATGGAAAAAACTGATGGACAAACTCCCAAAAGCTAGACTGTCAGTGTTGTGCCATGCTGCCACTTGGCTCCCTGTGTCTGCTTCCTGCACTGGTGCCACCACTGTTGACCACTCCACTCCTCTGGGGCTTGGCTCCATACTGCATCCCCACTTTTAACCAGCCTGCTCCTCTCCACTGGGCTGAGCTGTGTTCTCTGCCCAGAGCCACGCTGTCCCAAGGGATGAGAAGGGATAGGCAGTGACAAGAGAAGGCATTGTCCGCACAGCTGGCCCCAGCAGCCTCTCCATGGAAGAGAGGGAAACAAAACTGGCTTCCTTCTGGGATGCAGTCACCTTCTCGTGCTGCCAAAGCTGTCAGTGCTATGGAATAGCAGTCTTGCCTTGCCCACAAAGATCTGAGTTCTGCCCCTTCCCTCTGCCCTTTCCCTGCTCCCAGGACACCACTGAAGAAAATTACTTCTTCCTTCAGTTCAGGAACTACTCTGCCGAATTAATAATTTCAAAATCCACTAGAAAAATGTATCTTGCCCACGCAGTAGTGACTGGCTGCTCAGACGATCCCTGCTGCCTTCTCACTTGACCTGCATGTGTAAGAATCCCAGTCTATTAGACCTTAGTCTATTTTAGTTGTTTTATTGTGTTAGGACATTAAAATTCCAGCCTTGATCTCTTCTAGGTTATGAGACAGCACCCCTAAGACCGAGACAAACTTAATGTTACTAAGTCCTTATTTCCATATGCTTGACTAGAAGCTAATTTTTCTTTTGACCAAGTGAACTGCGAGAGATTGTGGCTCTTCACATTGCTTGAGCACATGAAACACTAAACATATTTTCATGAGATATCTGAAGTAGGAAAATCACCTTTGCCACAGGGTTGTCTGTAAATTTCACCAATTCATCTCCTGCAATCAGTGGTTGTCTTTAGGAAAGTGTATACTTGGGATAAACAGATGGCCTGATCCTGCTCCTGGTGGAATACTGGGGTTTTCCATTACTGAGACACATACAGGGGATAGGCCTAGAAACATCTGAACTAAGAGGCTGGAAGAAATTGTCTTTTGGACCTTTTCATAATTTTAAAGGTGTTTATGGAGTGATTTACTTCTTTCTTGCCTCATTTTTGCATTGAGTTATCTGGCTAAAAACCTGTCTTGGAAAAGACCCTTCCAATGCTGGTCCTACCAGACGGTATCTGCTTCTTTACCAGTGCAGAGTGGTCTCACCACCAGGAAAAAGGATTGTGTATTGAAGATATTTGCCTCTCAGCACCTTGCCGCGTTTCACCTGGTATGCCTCATCTTGCAAGTATGTCACTATCACTGTCATGAAACATGTCTGCAGGATTAGACCCAACTTTTGCACTTTAAAACCAGTTCTCTAGCAATGACAACAATTTGTGCATGTATGTGTAGGTGGTGTATATGTAATATTTATATCTATATACATATATTTGCATATGTACACACGTGTGTAATGTGTATATATGTAATATATGCATATATGCATAAATAAACACAAACCAGGTATGTATAGGCTGACTGTCTTCTATTTTACATTAGAGAGCAATGCAATTTACTGTTTTCTGCTTAGCATGAAACTTTCAAGGAATGCATATGGACTGAAAGTATATATGCATACATGTATACATACATATAGATGCATGCATACAAACATTCCCATTATCTATGGTGCATTAAAAAGCAAGAAATTTTAGTTTGTTCTCCTGATGGAACTGGTAAAAAACATGTGTTAGTGCATCAGTTCCTGTATTTCAGAAGAGAGCAGTGCAGAGACATTCAATCTGAAGTTGCTTGGTATTTTTAAGCTGAAATTAGATTCATTGCTTTGATTATTCCATTGTGGGTCTCAAGTTATATTTTAGTGTCCTTCACCCTTTTCTCCTTTATTATTTATAACCCACACTCTTTGAGCAATGACCAGGACTAATCTGTAACCTTCTGTCCTTCTGCCTGATTCATTCTCTTTTGAAACACAAAGATTGAAGCAAATATTCTCAGACTCTGTTAAAATATAGATAGGTAGCTGGATAGATATTTCTCTCGTATGTCTTATACTGAAATAAGACTTAATGGAGGTTTTGCTTTTCTAATTCAGTCTCAGTGGACCTGCTTCAAAGGAAAATAGTAAAGGACTGGGAAATACATATTTGGTATTCATTGTATTATAATGTATCTACTGCACACGCATCTACATAGGTACTCTATAGGCCTCTACCAAATCACTTGTGTGGCCATCTTGATTGTTAGATCAAGGCATCCATGTTTTGTGGGCTTTTCCTCCCCTGGATGTTTTTTTGTTTCCCCTGCAATGTTAGCTGCACCTAAATAAATAAATTAAATAGTAATTCATTTGTGCTCACTCTGCATCACAAAGAAGTGGGGCATAAAACAGCATTAGCAGAGAATCCCCCGAGGACCAAAGAATCTCACAGGGGGCTGGTCCTCTGAATGGTCTCTGTCACTCCCTAGTAGCTAATGACTGAAACAGGATCCATTGCCACTGGGAGCTTTTAATTTCCTTACATTGTACAGACTGCCCTGATCCAATGCAAAGTGACAGCTACCATTTTGGTACAGCTCATTAACAGCTTGTGCAAAAGCCAGCATGCACCACGTCTTCACGTCTGCTATATTGCCATGATCTGTGTTCATGCAAGCTAGAATTCAGCCTTTGGAGAAGTTCTGAAATAAAATAGTTGCAGGCATAATAAATGCAGTGTCTTAGATGCCTGGGGAAAACAGGCAGTATATTTAAACTTACCTTGGGGCAGAATGATTCATGCCTATATTTCAGAATAACTTGAGAAAACACAAGGATTTATTTCCTTCGTGAAAGCCCAGCAATAATTAATTCAAGAGCAGGAAGCACATAACAAGGAAAGTTTCCCAGGAAATTTAGGAAATATCAGGATTGCTAACAGGGGAACAGAAGGGTGAAAATTTAATAAAATAATTGGAAAATTAAGGGAAAGTTCTCAAATTCCTTAAGATGTGTGGGACAACAAGTTATGTCTGTCAAACACAGGCAACAAAACTAGAATAACTTTAGTTGTGTTCGGTTGGGTTTGTGTATGTGTAGTTTTGTAAGCGCTACTAAATTGTAGCCAGCTGCAATATCTCCAAAATCAGTGGAAAAGTCTTGCTTTAATTTGTACAGGTGTATTTATTTTTCCAGCATGGGTTAGCAGTCCTGAAAGCCGAACTTTTTTTTTTTTTAAATAATTTTTGTTAGAAAAATAAATCCACTGAAAAAACCGCAAAAGCTTGGATTTTCCATTTCCAGATGGAGCATTTGTATTGAATGGGAGAACAGTAGAACAGGTCTAGAGCATACTGGTGTTTCTCATGACTCCAACCTTTGAGAAGGGCAAGAACTAGAACTGTTCAAATGTGGTCTAGTAATTCTAACATAGTTGATGAACCTGCAAGGGTGTCCCAAACCAGAAGCAATGTTGATATCTGTGTTGTGATGAGTTTGTGTGCTCCCATCTCTTCCATATCTTCCATCTTGGATCTGAGCATATCAGGGTAGGTCCAAAGACTATGAAAATATGAAATATGAAAATGAAAATATGAAATATGAAAATGAAAATGTACCATTACATAGATTCAGAAGCTATCTCTGAGTAATTTGTAAGGGTGTTTTTATCTACCCTCGTTCAGCTCAGTGAAACTGAAAGTATTCAACACCTTCAGTGGTTATAAAGAAGAGGTTCTCTTGGAACTGACAGTATATAATATTCTGTAGGTATTTGCTGAAGGCAGAATGAAAAGTTTGGAAAGTCCAATGGGAAACAGGTCACCCTTCAGTATAAAGTCCTGGTTCTGAAAGAAGCAAAACCTCAGAGATGGAGTGTTAAGTGTGTCTTTCTCAGTAAAGGCAGCGAAGGTGCAAATAGTTATCATTTAAGTTTTTTCCCTAGTTTTGCTTCTGACTATTTGTAAGACTCATTTGAGTGCAATTGCCATGGGAAGTTTTTATCAGTACGTGAATGAAATAGCATCAGATATGGGTAACATAATGAGAAAAACTGTGATACATTTAGACTTTATAGTCTAAGCACATGAATTAATGAAAAGGTGTAAGATTTGGCACAGTTATTTTAAGATGCAAGCTTTCATTTTGATGAACTTTCTCAATTCTTTTTTTCTCTTTTTAATGTGGAAGTTGAGACGAGTGCAAATCCTGGGCCTTTAAAGCAGATGAATTGAAACAATGTCACTGGCAGCTTAGCAGCATAGAGCTGGTGACTTGTAGGGACAAGTAGTAGTGTCTAGCAGCCAGAGAGACAGACCCGGGGTCTTGTGGGTTTAGGGCAGTACAGAATGGGATCACTGAGGAAGTATTGAGGTGTGTGTGGGTTCTCCTATTCACATAGCAATATATGGCTTGTGTTCTATAAAAAGAGCCAATATATTGTCAGTATTACAACGTACTTTAGAAGAAAACTGTATTTAGAAACGTAAAACATTATGCAAAACACCTTGTTGGTTCTATTTGCAGTGCTCCTTTGGCACCTATTGCTCCTCACTCATTTTTCTATCATTACGGAACATGTCAACATGTAAAAAGAATGCGCAGACATACGTTAAATAAATAATGGAAGCATTGTTTATAGAACAAAAGGAGATATAGGTCCATAATAATAAGCTTAGGGAAACAGACAGGATTATATATAATTATCAATATGATCACATGGTGAAAAGATTGACTATATATAAACCAGTGTATCAGTAACAGTGTGTTTTAAAAAGAATTTTGCATAAAATGTGTATATAATTTCAATAAATGTGTCTGTATCAGAAATATGTTGTGTTAAGATGGAATACAGAAATATGTTGTGTTAAGATGGAATACGAGTAAGTTGATGCATTCAGTGGACAGAAGATGTGGTGGATCCTCATCAATCCAATCACTTTGAAAGGCTGTACCTTAGTAAAAATATGTATTTCTAAAGGGAGCAAGCTTCTAACGTGAGAACATAGACTTGGATTAAACGTTGCCACAAAGAATTAGTGTTTTGTAAAAGTGTCACACTAAACATAGTGATCTCTCTGAAAACAACAATGGGTGGAGTAGGAGAAGGGCTCAGCATTAGCTGAGGCAGCTATTTCACAGAGCTCCAGAGTAGCCAGTGTCTTCTCTGGATAACAACTTGACACCGATGGTTTTTGGAACTCCCTGCTTTGAGAAAGTCCTTATTGCAGTCACTGACCTCTTGCCAGGGAGCTGCTGCCTCCTAATAGCAACTTGCTTCAGGGCTTGCCTGAGTGTGGGATTATGCATGTCCCACTTCTAGCAGAGCTTTGAAAAGTCTCTGAAGCTGAACTAGTGCAAACGGCCAAATTAACCCTTTGGGTGGGGGTTATTCAGCATTATTTGGCCATATCCACCCATCAACAATGGAGAAAACTTTAAACAAGCCAGCTAAATCAGCTATGGTTAAAGAAGCTAGAATTGCATGTGTATGCAGAGTGCATTTGTATGCATTTTAGAATGCAGCTAGTATCACATATACTCCCCACCCATCACACGTTGGTTCAATCAGGCACATCTCTAGTAGTAGGAGAAGTACACCAGCACTGTGTTTTGTGATATACCTCTAATCATTATTTTCCACTGTTTGGTTGGAAAAACTCAGTTTTACACCGCTGCATGGTATGTTGTGCTCAGGGGTAAGGCAAGAAAGCACTCAGCCACGTGTCTTGCATCCCTGATTGAATGCATAGGCAGCCCAAGTACTTAAGCTCTAAACTCCACATTGTGCTGTCTGTCTGTGACCCTCAGAAAAAAACTACCAATCAGATATCTCAAAATTAATTAGAATTATAGACAAATATTATTAGGAATTCTTTTTTCACCTCTGACTTTGCTGTAAAGTGGGAAAGTTAACTGTCTACTAAGAACCTACCAAAAATCTTGTCCTGTAGCTTTTTTTGTACATTGTTCCCCCAAAACGCAATTGTAGTTTTTCAAGTGGAAAGGTTACATGTATGAGTTAAATTGCAGGATCTGATACTGCTCTTGGATGTGCATGAAGAATCCAGTTGATGATGATAAATGAATCAGGCCTTAGGTGGTGAAATTGGGGTATTTTGCTCCTTAAGTTGAACTAGAAAATGTGTGACCATGTTTTCAGAAATACATAATGACTATGCACCCTCAAGAAAATATTCCAAAATAACTGTATTTGTTCTCATGAGCTGGGTGTTTACAGTTGAATCACTTTGGGAACATCAGCTCCCAAAATCATGAATATAAAAATCATAAGGTTTTGATTTTTTAAACAGTATTTTCCTGCTTCTTGGTGTATTTGTTGGGTTTTGAGGCTTCATGGTCCTTGTATTCATGTTTCTATTCTTGAAAAGCATCAAAAGATGAAATTTTTTTTCTTTTTGTTTGGTGTGGATGAAGTTGGGAAATCTGTATTCACTTAAATGCCACAAACAGACCTTTAGAAAAGCATTAAATACCTAAAGTCTCAGTCAAGCAAAGTGACTGTTAAGGATACATGTGATCACTAAACAGAGGACCTTGTAAAAAAATTATCAGATATGTTGGTTCCTTTTTTGTTATTGGGGCTATAACTTATAGGACTATTAAAGAAGCAGATTTGTGAGTCCTTAAGAAGTGTAAGGCTTGTGACGAAAGGTGTATCCTGGGATGGGACATAGTGATGTATTTCCATTTTGAGTTGAGCTCTTTGCTGTCCTGTGTCAGGAGAGAGGTAAAAGGTGAGCTTTGGGGAGCTATTTAGCTTGGCACCAGGAACTGCAGAAGGATGGCTGTGGTGAGCCTGTGCAGTGAGTGTACTTCAGCTGGGCTGAACTCCCAGAAAATAGTGGGCAGTGACAATTTTTAACCCTGCAAACAAAGGGGATGTTGCTGCATGGGATCATCCCACTTGGTTTCCTTTTACAAACAGCACAGGGGAATGGGGGTAAAAAACCATTTTGACAGAGAGAAAATGAAACAGAAAACCTTTCAACTGAATAAAAGGCAAATTTCTTTATTAAGCTGCAGGTTTGACCTCTTTTTATTTCTGTTTTTCAGAGAGTGAACTTGGTTGGTTTTACAAGTCTAAATCTTTATCTTAGCTGGTGTCCCCCCACCTCACATTTGAAGGACTTGGGTGTAGGCAAAGGAGTGTATGTGTCTGGGAACAAGTTATTCTAGCTGCAAGAAAGAGGAAATGGTATTTAAAAAACCCATTTAATTAAATGACAGCACTTGGGATTTCATTTAATTCACATTACAGGAGGAATTTAGACTTCCACTGCCACCACCTGCTGCCAGGCTGAGCTGTGAGCGTTGTTCCTGCGTCTCACTGATGCAGGTGAACTTACTGCCGAACCACTTTCACAGTCCAGAAAGCATGACATTCCTTGTTACCAGTGGGAGGAAAGGCTAATTGAGAAGTGTGTATAAAAGCTGTAATGAGTAGCATTTACATGTATTGATTAGAAGTAGGGCCACAGTCTCTCATTTATCACCACCAGCAGCTGTGAAATTTTCCCCACGTCGATTGGCACGGCTCATATTCCTGCTCCTCTGGTTCTTTATTGCTTTTTTCTTCCCCCCACCCGCCCTGAACCAGAGTGCTGATCCACCAGCTGGAATGGGCTGGTAATTACTCCAGCTTCTCCACCAGCTGCCACAATTGCCAAACCGCTGGAGTGAAAAATTCCATCCTGCATTTCCGATTTTTTACATTACCACTGCATAATCATATTTGACGAATAATTAACCCGGGTTAATACTTCAGGGAGCCATTTGCAAGTAAATTGATAAGTTGGATGCTGTAAAGGCGCACAAGGGCTAAAGGCTTTAGGAAGCCGCTCAAAACAGCCCACTCACTGTGCTGTTTTGATACGCACACACCTCTCGACCATCTTAATTAAGAGTGGACGGTAGGTGCTGTCCTCCAGCCTCCTTTAACAGTGTGGATAAGGGGGAGGGAGAGGATGGGAAACACACTCAAACTGTCCACTGTATCTCTCTCATGGCAGTGGTGCAATGGATGTGAATAAGTGCACTTTCCCTCCCTTCTAGATTTAGAAACAGACACTGTTAGATCAGGAACTGCTTAAACAGGGTTGAAATCAATGAAAACTTTCCCTGCCAACTCGTTGGAGAGTTAGTTTGGAGAGCTGTTGCCACTAACAATAGCATGCAGAGTCCTTTTTGGAATCATACGTATTTGTATTTTGTTTTCAATTAAGGCAGCTGCACTGTGTTTTAAATGCATCCTGTTTTTTGGGATTGATCCTGGATTTCTGAGATAATGAAAAACCTGTCTATGTGAATTCTGTGGTTTAAAAATCTCCTCTTTCTTCATCAGTTTTTAGAGTGTTTGGCATAATCTTGGAGCAGGACTGCAGCAAATAATAGGTGATTGGAATAAATATTTTTAGTTTGTTCTGCACAAAACAAAAATACACATACCAAAGTCCACAACCCCAATGAATTTCTGTTGTGTTGATTTTTCTGGCACAGTTACAATTACCCAGGCAAATATTTCTTCCTCAAGATGGCCAGTAAATGCCATATAGGTGTTCTGTAGCATAGTTTTAGACACAGCAAGATACAGTACTTAGAGTTAAATGAGAGTCACGTTATTGCAGATCTTCACTGGGGTTTGCTTTCATTTTGTTTTTGCTATATAGCTGCATTCCTTAGATTCGGAAAAAAACTCATAAGGAATATTGCAGTATGTTTCCATTTCTGGGGAGACATGACAGAAAACAGTGACTAAATTATGTGAAAAAATAAAATAATCATTTAGTATTTTCATATTAACTGTGTAATTTGTTATCTCTCCAAGATTTCCAGTCTAACTCCTGGTCTTTGGGAACATCTGTTTTGACAGTCTTGGTGGCAGCTCTAAGAGGCGCCATGCACATGCGAAGCTGTAAATCAAGAGAACAATTAATGGATTTGTATATCACACGCTTGGTGGCATTCCCTAAGCAGAATACCATCAAGACACAGTTAGCAGTCACAGAGCAGCCTCCAGCCCAGCACCCTGCCTGGCTGAAATCTCTGTGCAAAGCCCTGTGAGCTCCTCATGAAGCCTCAGCGTGTCCTATCACTAGGCTACCAGGAACACCTCTGAAAATGGTGAACAGGCATGTGGAAGTTACAAAATCAATTTAAGTTATTTTATCTCTCCATGGAGAAAGAAAAATAGTTAAATAAAAAACATAGGTATTAGGGTTTAAGAGTTCAAAGCAGTTTTATTAGTCACTAAGATGACTCAGGAGAGAGAAGCAGGTGGCATCATTTAAAATTAGGCATTGTCACTATGTTCCTATGAAGAGGAAGGTTTTCTCTTACACAGCTCCCTCTTACAAGTGTGCTGATCATGGGAGCAGGTTTGAGTAGGCTGCCATGAAGTTATAAGCTGGGTACCTGAAGGCAACGTAATTTTTTCTTGAAAGGAGCAATATTTCTTTAAGAAGCATAAGTCTTAACCATGTGGACTATTATTTTTCTATTATGTAATTTGCTTTAGATAATAGGGGTTTATAAAAATAACTTAAGAATTGTCTTACCTTACATGTAGTGGTTTTTGCCCTCTTGTTAGTGAGAACCTGAGGATTTCTGGGTTGTCATTTGAAATCTCTGTAGTTTCAGAGAATTTCAAGAGGAAGAATAACACTTCAAACTATGAGAGTTTTATGATTTTTAGTGATTTTATTATTTTTTGCAAATAAACTTAGTTTAATAAATATTTTATAAATAACTTATTCATTGTCAGGAGAAAGGATAGCCAATCTTGAATTTCTTCTTTACACCACAGTCTGAAAGCTGCATCTCTTGTGGTGGATGTCTGAACCCTGTATAAATCCCTGCTCGAAATTTGGTGCAGAGGGTTTTAATTGCAAACATGATACACTGAAGACCACTGTTGGTAGATCACTGCTGTTTAAAACTCACGCACGGTGTGCATTTGCCTTAGCAAATGTTTCTGGATACTGGGCAGGCATTTCAGGGTGTGGCCCAGTCGTAGTAAATATGAAAGGAATTAGTCTTTTCAGTTTTGTTTTCCTTCACTATGCAGCTTTCCAGGTCTGCCTTATCGTTTTCATGTGGACAAATTGTCATCTGTCTTATTGTCTACTCAGCTGTTTCTGTAAACAACCTCTTTCAAACCTAAATAGAATTGCATAGCATGGCCTGACAATTTGGAAAATAAATAAAGAATAACACTTATATGACGATCCTGCTGTATTCCCCCAGCATTTAAGTGGTCAGAGCTTCTGTGCATGCCGTACAGAAAGTCAGCGCTGGGCATTTGTCACCATGTGTGGTAATGCAGGGGAAAGCAGTTCCTTTCAGAGCTCAAATGTAGCACTGAGTGAAATCAATGGCCAAACAATCTAACACAATTGGTCACATATTGATAGAATTAAACACCGCTGTTAACGTGACTTGTCATTGATCTGACAAAAACAGAGTCCAGGGTAAAAGTCGCCTGAAGCCTTTTGAGTGTGTTTACATAGCTAAGGTTGGGAAATTTTTCGCTCCATCTGCTTCTAACATTTTTTTTTATTATTTTTGCCCACAATTCTGTTCACTCCCGAAAACACTTGCAGAACTTTAACCTCTTCCTTGTCAGAAACCTGACACATAGACACACACATAGCCCCACCCACTGTGCCTTTTCTCTCTTGGATCGGCCGCTGAGTCTCTTTTCCCAATCCATACACAGGGGAATGTTTGCAAAAGTTACTCCAAGAACTGGGAAGCTTCTACAGGTCGGGGACAAGGTCATATGGATCAGCTGCAGGCAGTGTTGCCAGCAGGCAGACACAAATGGTGGAATAAAGAACATAACTGCTTTTAAAACAGGGTATGTATCTGGAAAGCAGAATTAGGTCCATCTCTTCTGGTGCACAATACATCTGGATTGTGCAGGGTATAGCCTGTACTCAGGTTCAGAGGGTAAAAATACTGATAAAGACAGAAATTAGGAGGTTCTTTGCTAATACCACTTGAAACTAGTGTGCATTTCAGGAATCAGTTTTATTGAGCTCAAGCTTTGCATCTGTAGTTTAGCTGTTGGCCTATTCTTGGTGTGTTAGAAACCAAAAGATTTTGCATTATGAAATCTTCAGCTAGCTGGAATAATTGCCATACACGCTGGAAACAAATTTCTAATGAGCACCTGAAAGATCTGAGCAAATTGCTCCAGAGTATTTGCAGGGGAAACATGTTCCTGTAATGCTCCTGAGTTGTCCGATCTGACCTCCAGTCATGCTTTGCTTTTAGGCTGATTGCAAACCTGATAATGTTTTCTAAAGTACCTCAAGAGAAAGGAGCCTGGGTTTGTAAAAGCATGTCTTAATGGTAACTCGTAGTCACAACGCGTCAGCCCTGCGTTTCTGCATCACTCGCCGTGTCAGGATAGGCATTCTCACCTGCTCCATTCTCACAATCACTGCTCTCCTCCTCTCCTACGGCTCCTTGCCTCTTAGACGTCTCTTTTGTTTGCTGTAATCTTTGTGCTGTGCTAGAGGTTATAGATACTTGACACTTTGATAGTGGGTATTGCTTCTTTGTTTATCTGCCGGCTGCGGAGCCCATGCTTTGCCGGCGATGGTGTTGGCAGGCTGCGCTCCTGCACACGCCGTCCTGGCATGTGGTGTTCCCGGACAGCCCGAGCACCCCAGGGTGACCAGCAGCAAAAGTCTGCCTCACATCTCAATTCTGGGGGAGACAAAGAAGTAGCTGTGTTTGCGGGGCTTTTGTTCACTTTTTTTCCCTGATGTTACAATTGTATAATAAAGCTTTCCAGCCAAGTTCTGTGTAGATATTGCTGGTGGATTGTTGTTGCCTGTGGCAGCCGTGATGGCAAGATTTGCTGTGCTGTATGCAGCCTAGGGACTCTGAGGCAGGTTATCACACCTCCACGGCTCCTTCCTTTAATTCACAAGCCTTACAAAGATGTAGTGAGTGAGGGAAGGGGAAAAAACTTTAATGTACACAGTAACATAGTCACAGGGGGAAGAGAGTCAGAAAATACTTGGGCTGCTTACTTGCACTTCTTGCAGCATTACAGAAGCAGACAGGTTTCTTCTGAGTGAAATACGATTTTTTCCCAAGATTATTAGCAGAAAGATATTCTCCCAGCAGAAAAGGAGCAGCGATTCCTGTGCACAGGATTTGCGTTCTTGCAGTCTGAAGCTTTGTGAAACGTGGTGGTGCTAACCAACCTTCCCCATATCCTAATCATGAAACACTAGTGCATATATCAGTAGTATACACATCTGAACTGGAAATGTGAAATGCTTGGAAAATATTACCCTGCACTGAAGTGAAAGCTAATTGCTTATCATGACCATTCCTGTTAGACTCATACATTTGAAGTCTCAGTGTGAAGACTAAAAGCTCATTCCAGGGGTTAAAGAACCCTACTGACAGATGGGATGTCAGGAGGGAGACATAATTGCACTACAGAAGTGGTAACCTGTATGTCTTGGGAAAAGAATAGGACACAGCTCCTGTAGCTTGAAAGAAATAGCTGTGGCTAGATCTTTGAACTCTATCAAGAAAGATCACACTTCCAAGAAGGCAGCAATGTGATGTGGCCTTCCTTCGTGTAAATGCTGTCTTCATCCTTCTCTCTCAGTTGTACCCCTTCCCTTTTCTTAAAGTGATCTAAAAGACCTACAGCTCGGTGATGGTTTCATGAAATGCCCTGATGAAGGATGTAAAGAATGTGTCAATGTCAAACATCATACTGTACTATGATGGTGACATAAAGAGAGTGCACGCACAAAGACTTTCTTCCTCTCATCTTTCTAGGCAGTGGTTTGAGTAACTTTTATGAAAGTTCTTCAGCAATTGTGCATGGTTGGTTTGGATGCTTATAGAACCTTCAAAATCTGTTGAAACAAGAATAAATTATGTGAAATTAATTTCCATCATTTCAGACTGGATCCACATCTGAATAGTGCCTGTAATTTTAGAGAGACTGCACTTACCTGAAGTAGGGAATTTGAATTTTTTTATCAAACATTGAGTTGCATTTTTTTTAAGAAGCCTTACCTCTAATATGATTTTTAACAAAAAGAAATTAAAAACTATTTCAGGTGAGTAGACTACATGTCTTTATCTCAGTATAATTTTCATACTGCCTTATTAGAGAAAACTCAGAAATGCTAATGTTATTTCATCATTCAAAAGAAATAAAGTGGATAAAAAAATATGAATCTCTTAATGTTTATTTGACACCCCTTTGCGTTTAGAAGATAAAGTTTAAGGACTTCAGTTACCTTTTAGCTTCTAAATTCCAAAGGAGCAGAGATTTTTGTTGAACTCTCCAAGTCTAGTCCTTAGAAATGCAAGTCTGTATTTGCCATGCTTCATTTTGAAATTTTATTCATCAGCAAATAGAAATTCTCTCTAACAGCTGATCAAAATTTGTGTCAATTAACTTCTTTTAAGCTTCATAGGATGCAGAAACAATGACAAACTATACCCTGAATGTATTTCTATTCACTAGAACATAGTACTTAATTTTAAATGAGGAGCTAGTTAAATAAACACATGTAACTTTCACATTAAGATTATTTCATCACTTTTGTTATTGTTCAACACTCTAACAGAGCATCAAAACTAAATATCCTCAATGGAATTGCAGTGATGTTGTTGTGGTCACTGGAGAGATTTTAAACAGTGCAGCCAGCTGCGTGAGATTTCTGTGCTGTCTTTATCTCTTTGTGTCCATGAAGTGTTCAGTTCTTATTACAGCTTACTTAGGCAACATAGGATTGAATTTTTTCCCTTAACTTAGACAATTGGCTGGTCAAGGACAGCTCTTGAAGTGGGATTGAGGTATCTGTAATAAATTATCAAAGACCTGTGAAGTCAGTTTCATAATAAATTAAGCCAAGTCCCATGCAGACTCTAGCATGCAGTTGGAATTCATGGGTGCCTAGCTTGACATGTCTCAGGGAAAAGTCTTAATCCTTCTAGTGGAAGTCTGAGGAGCTTGGCCTGACAGACTGTGTAAGATAAAGCTATGATGATCTGCCAAGACTAGTTAAGAAATATTGTGCTTAATCGTCGCAGCTGTATTTCTCACTCATATTGTTCTTTGTCCAGTGGGTCTTTAAATCTATTGGCATAGTAAAATTGGGATGGGCCAATTGGACTGGTGGAGTTTTAATTATCCACGTGCCACAGTGTTTGTGCAGTGAATGTGCATGTTTGTGCCATGGCTTCTTGGTTTGATAAATATTTCTTGAAATAAATAGGGGTTTTATTCAAAATGCATTTAAAATGTCTGTATTAAAAATCAGCTTGGCTGAGGAGAACCGGCGGGTCACGCTCACGCACGCAGGAGGAGAAAGAGTGCAGCTGTGCCTGCCGGTCTGCAGGCAGAACTGGGATGTCCATCCTTAAAGGAACACCAGAAAATTCCACTTTTACAGTTTGATATGTGCAGTCCTCTTTCTGACATTCTTTAGGTTAGGGTGAAAGGTAAAAAGGATCTCAACAGACACTGGATTCAGTTCCTCACCTCCAGGCATCACTTTGGTCTCCTAATTCCAGGGTGGCTTGTTGTTTTAGGGTTTTTTTCTGCTAGATTTGGTGAAGGGTTTCCACATTTGCATGCCAGCCCTGATGTCACTTCCCCCTCACAGTCCCAGGTGCCATTTCCCAGGAAGCAGTAGGGTGGTACTCGACAAAGAAAGGATTTCTAGCCATCAAGAACAGGTAATTAAAGAAAAATTATTAACATCAGGTGATTACAACATGAAATTATTAACAACAAATAGTTAAAACTCCAACTTAGCAGCAACTAGTTTAACCTGTTAACTCTGCAACTTTTTAAAAAAATGGACAACTTTTCTACTCATAACTTTTCTGTGCATCCATAACCTTACTGATGTAATTTCCCTGATGGGAGGAGAGCTCCCCTGCCCTGGTTCATGGAAGTGCAGGGACAGAGCAGGCATGGGAAGTGAAGTTTTCCTGGCACTTGCATCATGGAAGGAGTGAACAATCCCTCGTTGGGCTGGTGCCTCCTTTGCGCTGTGCAATTCCTCCACCCACGGTATCAGTTCCAGGATAAAAGAGTACATGCAAATGTACCTTCAGAATTAGAACTGATGGCTACTCAGTATTTGTTTTGCTGCAGTTGAGTTTTTGATTCTCAGGTGTATTAGGATCAAGCTGAACTGAACAAGGATTAGAGAGATCCATAATATCTTCTGGAAAAAATTAAGAAAGCCACTACATAAAATTGTAATGACATGGAAGTGTTTTCAGTGGAGACATTCTAAGGTAGAAAATGTGCTGCTTTGGGAAGCCAAGACTTTCCCTTTTAGAGTAACATTCTGTAATTTTTTATATAAGAATGTGGTGAAAGGCTTTCACCTTAAGCCTACCATTAAATCAAGATACTCGTTCTATATCCTGAGCTAATTTAATTTTTGATAGAAGCTTCATGTTTTTGCAGAGTGATAAAAGAGAACATGTTGCTAGAGCTGAGAGACTGGAATCAAATAATTACCCATTGAGTCAGTCAGCTAATCGGGGTATTAAAGGTTAAAAAAATCCATGTGAGATGCATTAATGAGATATTTCTATGTGACACGGCAAGTTTTGAATGACAGATGCATGTCATGCTTTGCAATATCACATGGATAAAGTATCCACCTAGATTTTGTAGTTCTATATTATTTGTAATGCAATATTTTCTAAAAAAACCCAAGAAGGATTGCTTATTGTTTTACAGTGTGTTCATAAGCACTGAAAACTGGTCAGAAGAGTGAAGAAAATATGTATCATGATGACTGCAATAAATCCAAGGAAAGAATAATGAAAGCAAACTTAGGGAAATGTCTGTTGGCAGATGATATGATGTGTATTGCATGGTCTACCCATGGGATGTGTGACTTCATAGAGGAGTGTCAGCAGCTATGTCTGCATGTGCAGCATTAAATAGAGAATTCATGAGCTGAATAAATATATTTTGGTTTGTGTCCATGAGCCAGTCTGCCCAGTGATTAATATTAGTGTTATTCTTCCCTTTTGATTGAAATCTCTTTGGAGGGGAAGGCAACCTTCAGCATCAAACTGTTAATTTTGTTAACAGAGGAACTGTACCCAGGTTCCAAGGTTTAACCAAATAGGTAACCACAGTATATTGTTCCTCCAGAAAGATATTCAGAACCCCACACAGTAGTGTGTTCCCTGGCTGTGCACCTGCAAGGCTCTTATGTCCAGTTTTAAGAGCAGGGATGATGCACTGGATCAGTCCTAGAGGCCACATGATCAGTCATCCCTGCAGCAGCTCTGTGCTGCCCTCTGACAGCTTGGGAGGCAGTGGACAAAGAATTAGGTTTACTTCTGCTGAAGAAGAAGTAAAGAAAGAGGAAGTAAAGTGGGAAAGATCCCTTTCTTGAAGTAAACATTTTACAGAACTACATAACTGCTGATGAAAGAAATTTCTTTATGTAAAAATAATATTTCTCTAAAATAGTTACACATCTACTCAATTTTTTGGATGCATGGTGTAAAATCAATAGTTTTTGAAGAACTACCATGTAGATGCTTGACAGTATTAATAGCATTGAAAGCTTACATATTTCTCAATTTCTTGCATTTTCTGAGTAAAGCTAATGCAAATTATTTTCATAATTAGATGCTACTTTTTGATTGCTTGGGTGGGTTTTTTAAAATAGAAGCAATAAGGGATGGTGATCCTGGTTCATCTTTGTCCTGTTTTGTCTACATGTGAACCACATCTAGCCTCACATGAGACCTAGCAAGCAGCTCCTTTCTACTGCAGCTGAGAATTGGGTCTGAATTTCTGAGTTATGCAAGTATGTGCCTTGTGCACTGACACTATGTTCAAGATGCTGAAACACAGATAGATCAAGCCTGTATGGGCTGGCACCAGGCTCTGGGAGGGCTGAAGGCTACTGGCTGACCCAGATGTAAATCCTGCTGTACTAAAACAACAAATGTTTGTGCCTGGCTTTCTTCCAGTTGTGGAAAAGCAATGGAGCTATTTCACTAGAAGAAGATAAAGAGGAACATGTGTCTTAGAGAACATAAGGGTGCAGTGCTGTAGGGTGTTATCTTGGGAGAGACTCAGTTTTGTGTCCTGAATCAGATCTTAGTGCCCCCAGACTTGATCAAGTATGGAAAGCACTTGGGTGCTGTCTGTTCTTAGGAAGCCTGGTCCTTTCTTTCCACCTCCAGCTCTGGTTGCAGTCTGAAACTGCATGTTAGAAATGAGTTTTCTGCTATAAATTAGGTGTACTCTTCCTCTTCTGAAAACGGAGTTTTGTTGAAGTTCAGTTGACTGGTTTTAGCTATCTTGACATTTTCCAGTAAAAATAAAATAGCATAGAATAAGAAATTTTCTACCTGGGTCTAAAGGAAAAAATTATTCCCATCCTGAAGCATAGGCTTTTCAGCAGTCCCTGTTGCCAAGCAGGGAAAATTAAATAAGCAAAATTCTGATGCCTTAAAAAAACAAATAAGTTTGTAAATTTAACTTTAATTAGTTTATACACTATTGGGAATTAACATAAGAGGATGATTTTTTTTTTAAATAGAATAACAATTACATATTGCTAGTTTACTCTTTTTGGTCAAATTGGAATGATGATTGTTGTATTATCTCTTTGTAATTCCTTGTTTTGTTCAAGGGATTTCATGGCATTAGGTGCTGTATAAATACAGGACAAAAGGATAGAGCTATGCCCAGAAATTACAGAAGTTTTGGGAATTAGGGGAAAATATAAAGATGCTGAGAATATTAAATTAAATTGTGGAAATAAAAGGTAAACAATTTTGGGCACTTGTTTCTACAAGACCCTAATTAATTCCAAGATGTGCCAAAATGTTCCCGATTTTCCTAAACTACAATATAGCTCAGTGTCTGGTGGGATGGAACCCTATAACGCTGAAGCAACCCTGATAAGGATGAGCAGAAGTGTTGTTGAAGCCTTTTCTTCATTTTATTTATTCTTACAGAAAGGAGAAGAGCAGAGTACACAACAGCAAGAAACACAATGTGTGTTTTGCATACACAGGAAAACAAACAAAATAGAAATAGCAAGGCATTGATACACATGAGAAATATTGTATCAGTACTTTAGTCATCCGTGAGCTTATAAGTACTGTATTGATCTGTTTTTCTTCTAACATCAAAATAAGATTAGTGTTACATGCATGGAGCTTCCTTAGCTGTTGGAGGCAAGGATTAGTGACTGGAGCATAGACACTGGTAGTCAAGAAATCCCAGTTCAAGAGATAGACAAAGCACTCCTGACTTTCTTTTCTTGCTTTCCCCACCTGACACTGTAACCAGATACTTTGCACTTTACCTATATTGCAGATCTGATGTCATGTACCTACTGGACAATTTGAGTGGTTTTAAAATTTTGTATGTGCAGAAAAGCTGCAGTCCTGGTTATTCTGGTCCATGAGTGTCCCGTTCAGATTGTTGTATTTTTTTGCTTTGTGGTATTTGTACCATTGTGGTAGCTGGAGGCCAAAGCTGGATGTTGTTTCAGACACTGCATAAGCGTGTCACAGGCGACAGTGCCGATGGTGCCTGCTCTGTGCATTGAGCCTGGGTGCCACTGCTTGCAGGGGGCTCCTTTCCCATCCCCAGGTGCCTCATGTCTCCTCCTGACAGAGACAGCCTTGTGTCCTCTTCCTCTCTGCCAAATAATGTGCCCTCTCATTCAGAGCTTGCTGCATCTCGGGGATCTGAGAGACACTTCTGGTGCTGTATCTTATTAAAGACAATAGTGGAAATAGTAATAAAAGTAATAAAAGTTCCTTAGGAAAATGCAGTTTCCCATGTATCAAGTCCTGATCCAAGCTTCCTCTCTCCTTCTTTGGGTTTTTTGTAGGAGAGTGAATAGGAAAAACAGGTCCTGTAGCTGCACATCGTGACAATAGATATTAGTAAGAAGTTTTAGTGGCCTTTCCTGCCACAAATCCATCACTAAAGACCTAGGTGTGTGCTAGCATGGGGCTTGACCAAACCTTGATAGAAAGTTACGCTATCGTATTGGAATAATATTACCGGATGGAACGTGCCTAGGCTCATCTGGCCCTTGCTGTTTGACCAGAGGCAGCAGCTGTGGTATTTCACCACAGAGATACCTCTGGCTGTCTGGATGTTGCAGCTGGGCACTTGGGACAAGTCCAGGCTGGTAAGAACTCAGGTTTACCTCTGGTGAAAGTCCTTAGGCTAGGTGAAGAGAAAAGGAGAGGATTCTACCTCAGGGTTTAATCCAGAGCTTTATTCCAGGGTCTCAGATCTCTGAACACGGTAACAGCCACAGTAGAATCCCGGCCACATGGTCCCAGGTCCTTTTAAGCCCAGGGGGAAGGGGAAGGGAGAGGATAGGAGAGCTACCAACCAGGTGGGAGAGGGCGAGTCTCAGGGGACAATGACACTTAGACAGGCCAATGGCCCAGGGCTGAGAAGCATCTATTGAACTTCTGCCAATCACACCATGCCCTTGCTGGAATGTTAAGCTCGATGGACATCACTTAGGAAGAGGCAAGGGGAGGGGAACAGAGAAGGTATTGCTACCTGGGAAAGGACTGGGAAGTCTAAAACAGGAAATTGCAACGCCCTGCAACACTATTGAAAGCCAAAGAAGTAGCCATAGAACTCTTACATGTTTTATGAGCTCCTGAAGTCTGTCTGATAATCTCAGGTTTGCCTTCCACCTTGAAATATCCTTTTTTTGTTTGGGGCTGGGAGGAAGTGGGAGAGAAAGAAATATGAAGAAATCAGACAGGTAAACAGGCTTTGCACAGGGATTTTTAACACGCCACTGCTTTTATTTAAAGCATGCTGTTGGTTCTATTTAGCAACTCTGCTGCCAAGCTCCAAACCCAATCTAGTTCAAGCTTCCCTTGGGAGTTGCATTTACTGAATCTGTGGTGAGTCAGAAAGCATTACTACCTGCCTCATTGTGCTCCTGGGAAAAGAGGAGCTGAAGAGAAGAAGCTCTTTTGCCTTTTTGTATTCGGTTCTGATTTGATTTGCTCCCATCAGCCGAACAGATACTCTTTGGGGGGTGACTTCCTTCTGTGGCTGCCTCCATGCCAAGATGGTATTCCTCAACCAGAGCCAATTGCCTGTTTGTTTCATAGCAAATAGGTCAAAGACTTTCTTTTCCAGGCTCAGGTTTGTGTGCTTTCAGTCTGCAGCTGAATACACAATTCCTCATGCCCCTAAACCAGGGCTTTGTGACTGCTTGCTGGCCGCTTCTCCAAGCTCTGTGAGTCCATACTTGCTGTGTAATGTGGTGCAAAAAAAGATTGCAGATTCTTTCCTGAAAGCTGCATGTAATATTAAATGGTAATTTTTCAATGACAAAAGAGAGTGCAGTGCTATTTGATAAGAATTTCATTTTTTTATAGGCTTTCCATGCCATGGCAAAATCAACCCATGTGCATTTCACCTCTTTATATAAGTGATAGATGTGATTCTCCTTATGCTAAATATTCTTTCTCTGCATCTCATCCCTCCAGAACATGTATATTGAAAATGCATTCATTTGGGGTGAAATTCTGAAAATCTTTTCTCTTCCCACCCCAGATATGGATCTATTTTAGCACTAGATTTTAAAGGATGGGGTGGAAAATGATGGATACACCAAAATAAAAGGAAACAGGGTTGCTACTCAGCCCTTTTCCGTATTTATCAGATGGTAGAAAAAAATCATTCAAGTAATATTACTGCAACTCCATCATCAATTTATTTCTTGGAACTGATTTGATCCTGCAAATGTTTCATGTTCTTGAGGTGACTGATGTAGATGAATGTAAAAATAATGTAAATAGGTATTTAAAACAAACTCTTGATGTGTTTTAAGTTCTTCAACTTACCTTTACTACTGCAAATTTCAGATGCAAAATTTTGCTTAACGATGAGACAGTGGAGGGGGACAGACTTTCAGAGGAATATTTATTTTGTAATTCTTCGTCATTCAGAATGTTGCTGAAAAATAAACTAATATTAAAGGAAGAAGGAGGGAAGTTGTATTTTTACTTGTGTAGACATCAACCTGCTTGTATTTATGTGAGGTGATCTGAGGATAGTTCTGCACAAAAAGGAAAGGAGGGGTAAATATATATGTTCACACACTTATGTAGTACAATAAATTATTTTTAAAAATATTGAATAATGAAAAGTTTATCGAATGAGACTTGTTAAAAGCATCCAACTTCTTCCAGTGGTTTGCATTGAACAACAAAATTACAAAATTCTTTTTGCATTAAGTTTGCATTAATGTGTTGTTTTCTTCTGATATTTTGATTATCACATCCATTTTAGTTTGCTTCTTTCTCTGATTGTTTTGAGAGGGTTTTCAGCTGGTGCAAATGTGCAGTGCTTCCCCACTGTTCGTGTTTTAGCTGAGTATGGACCTTTTGAGGAGAAAGTGTAGTTAAATATGGCTGACTGCATTTTCCCCTTATTTTTCAATTTCTGATTATTTTTTATCATGCTAATGTTTTAAAGGTGGCAGGTAAATCTTTTTGTTATGGAACAGTACTTCACATATAGCCAAAAGGTGCTTGTCCAGCAATCATCTTTCAAATCAATGGGAATCTTCCTGCTCACCATGCCAAGCTCTCCTGTCACGGGGGGTTTATGTCTGTTTATGTTTTTCAAGTGCTTTGCTGGACTGAGGTTTCAGCAATCAAAGAAGCACACCAAGGGCAAGACATTGTGCCATTTCATGCCTTCTGCAGCCAGTCTTGTCAAGTCTGTTTCCTCCTGTTCTTCCCAAAATGGTCTCATAGGTTGTGCTGACCCCAGAAAATACTGAGTGATGTAGGACTGGGCTTCCTATGTTTAAAATTATCTTCAATTTATTCTGTCATTGCATTTCTTAGGACACTAACCAGACATCTTCTTGGCCTGTGAGGTGATGTCCACTTGGTAAAAGCAAGTTACTGTGAGGCTTTGTTCAAGGATGAAGCTGGCTCCAAATGATCTCTTTGAAACCTTACACAGCTTGCTAAAGTTGTTATGTTCTTTAAATTTTAAAGTAATGTTGCAAAGTTCTGTGCTCGCCTCTGGAGTCCCCTGTCCTGAAAGAGAGCCAGTGCTTCTGATAGCTGGCTTTGGTTGGGAAGTCCTGTACTGGTTTTGACACCACAGTATTATGCACCATCAGTGCTGAATGTAGGGAAAGGCTACAAGGGAACTGAAAAATCCCAATATCTAATAGCCCTTATCTTAATTTTTCAGTGTCTTATAAAACTTTATGA
Organism: Fringilla coelebs; assembly: GCF_963513975.1. NCBI lineage: Eukaryota > Metazoa > Chordata > Aves > Passeriformes > Fringillidae > Fringilla > Fringilla coelebs. The sequence continues at coordinate 102,010,308 of NC_140028.1, read as the reverse complement.
AGATGAGGTGACTGAGAGCCACATTTTAAGACATGGACGTGCCATTGTTGGCGCATGGTGATAGAACTATAGAGAAGAAGAAACAACTTTCTCAATTCCTTTTTTGAAACTAGAAATTATTTCAGGTCCTCTTTAATTGAGATGCTGAACATGTGTTTGTTAAAGACTTTTCCAAATATGCTGTTTGAAGCACCTAAACAAAGATCTTCTCAAAACCCAGCAACCAGGGTTTCCCCTCTCTCACCACACCAAACTTTTCTTGATTTTTAAAAAGGACAAAAACCTTTTAAATACTATTATTACCTATTTATTGTTCGTAATAATAAAACCTTAGCATTTTTTAGATTTGCTGTTGAAAATGAGAACAAATAAAGGTACACATTTTTATTGGTTTTGATTTCTTTGTGTGGATGGAATATTGACTTGAAAATGTGCAGGTGAATGTTTATTAGTCATATCATTAATTGCTACCATGCTAATCCTGCAAACCAAAATGCAAACCTTTTTTTCAGAGATAAATCCTGTTGATATGGGGATGCACTGGATGAAAAATATTTTTGTTTGTATGAATGGACCTATTCACAAGAGTAAAGTTCCCTTGTAAAGTAGGAGTAGGTTGGATCAGGTTTGTGGTATCAGCCTAGTTATTTGCAGAGGCACAGGGACACAGTGGAAGCAGAAGCAATTTCTTTTATATTGTGCATGAAAATCCATTCAGATTTCTAGAAGGGTCTGCTTTATTTCCACTTTATTAAATGTAGTCTTGCTTATCCTTATACCAATTGTGTGTGTGTGTGTCTGTTTTTTGAATGTATCTTCGTTTCTTTATTGTAATATGGGAATATTGTATTTTGCAGTCTGTAAATTAGATATTTGATTCAATAGAGTGGCAGAACACAAGAGTGTTAAAAATGTCCAATTCCAGCAGGCGAAGCCAAGGGATGTTTAAAGCTTGGTGCATATAATGTTTATATTACATTAAGTACTGTGTTATTGCACAGGATGCTTATTGTTAGTGTCTGTGGGGAGACTCAGTTCCAAAGATTTCAATTTCAATAAACTGATTATGCAGTTCCACCACATGCAATTAGGATGGTAGTAATGAAATGGTTATGAAGTCCCTTGGCATTCTGTACTTATTTTTTCTTAATTTTGTGAATAACATCAGGAGAATTCTAAAGGGAAGTGTTTATGTATTTATTTGTTATTGATCTAAAAAATACATTTAACATTACTAGTTATTACAACTCCAGTCTCAACAACAGGAAAGAGATAAGCTGTTTCCACATTATTAAATGCAGGATGCCTTGGGAATCAAGAAGATTTATCCTTTATATAAATATATTAAATATTAATGAATAGTAATTACAGAAATTAATTTATAGCTGCATTTATTTTCTAGTAACCTCTCATTGCTTTATTCTTTTGTTGCAAACAATGGATATTTAAATACAGAATCTTAACAAATACCTTGGATGACAGAATGGTCTTGTCTACTGATCAGAGTGCTTCGTGTACTTCACTGGATGATACAGAGAAAGGATAAAGCAAAAAGAATATGAATCCAATCAATGCTCTTTGGCTAAAGAAAAGAGGCATCTCACATCTTCTGAGGGGAGAAACAAGGGCAACACAGGGAGAATCAAAAAACTTAAAAAGATTGCAGTCTTTTACTACAGGTTATGCTCAGCCCTTCTGGAATACACTATAAATATCACGTCTTTTAAAAAGCCTAAAAATATCTTGTTTGTAGTTTATCATCATTTTGTGTGCAATTTTTGAGTTTTTGCAGTTTGAAATTCTTTAGGTTCTTGGGAAGAATGCTTGCATTTACCTCATGTGCAGCTTTTTGTCCCCACAGTTTTCTACCTTTCCAGATGCCAAAAACATTTATTGTTGTTTTGTGGTTGATTTTTCCTTTCATTTGAGCCCAGGTCTGGGCACAACAGGTCCAGAGGAAAGGTCAGTTCCAATTCTGGCATGGATTTGTAGTAGTATCTTGGTCAGGTCAATTTTGGGCAAGATCACAGTCAATCTACTACCTGTGCCTGAATTTCTCCATCATTGAAGTAAGTGAGGGACATGTTTTCTTCTCCTTTTTACTGGTCTAAACAATTAGATGCAGGGAGAGAAACTTTTCTGTTGTTTCAGGTTGCTAGAACTAGGTATTTGGAAAATAAGTTGGATATGAACTGTAACTTATTCTGACTGCAGAGCTTCTAGACTTCCAAAATGTTTATGGACCTCCTTTTTTTGCTTTCTTTTTTTTTCCTCTTTTTCAATGTAGATTACAGGGGGAAGAAACATACATATGAAAGATAAAGGAGAGGAAACAGTTCTTGCCTTTCTTCCGTTCAAACTTTGCCGGGCTTCTCTTGGGAATAAGACAAATGGATGAGTCTAAATATGAGGGACACCAGAGATCTATAAGGAATTTCCACAGTTCTTATATAGACAAAGAAAAATAAGGATTTGTGTCCTTTTCTTTCCCTGATCATAGCTAGAGTTGGGTTACTACTATCTAGCAGGAGGACTTTCAACATTCAGGAAGTGGGTTTCAGTGATTAGCTAGATTTGCAAGATTAAGTGTCTCTGAAAACTTCACAAACAATAAATGCCTCCTCCTATTAGCAAGATATTTGAGGGAGATTTGGGGAAGAAGGCAGAGGGGGGGAAAAGACAGCCCTGGATTTTTGCCTTCAGAAGACATGAGTACCAATTCCCACCAGCTCAGGCATGCAACAGAAGTCACAATAAATTTTCCAAACAGAATGTCACAGAATGGTGTTTTACATATTCCAGCATGGATCTGTACAGTTTGATAATACCAATCACTTGAGTTACTTTGTTGAGTTATTCTCACTGCAGCTAATGGTGGAGGAGAAATTCATTATCTTCTTCATGTTATCTTGATTGCATGTAAACAGTGGTGGTTTCTCTCAATTGAATTGTCTGCTAGTGCCTGGTACAGATCTGACAAACAAGACGCTTTTAAATGCACGATAAATGTATGATAAGAGGATTTGCTGGGTTCCAAGGATGATGAGACCATGCCTAAAGAAATATTTAAGTCAGATGTGGGACTCAGATCCCTCTTGGGGGAGACAAAGGGAGTGGTTCAGCATTTTCTGGGACCTTGGCAAACAGCAGTTTTCAAATGTTCCTCCTCATCTTTATTAGAAGGTGTCATGATGTTGACATGCTGTATCAAACCTACAGAAATCGATAGATTTCTTTTTATTGGAATCAGTTAAGTTTGTGTTATACCATGTAAAAGTAAGCTCACTGCCCATATAGAGCATCCCTGGCTACCAGGATGGATCAAATCTCTAGAGAGGGCAATTTCCCTTTACAGAGTAGATGTGTCTAATTCAGGATCAAAACTGCAATTTGACCAAACAGGCATGTATTCAATCATCTAGATCCTTTTGTAATAATTAATTAATTATTTCATTAAATAATCCATTCATTTTTAATCAGCAGAAGCGAGTTTGAAATGTCTAAAAATTTTTAAGCACTCAGAGCCAGGAAAACTTCCCTGGGAATCCACCCTGAGAGCAGTGAATGTGTTGGCCAACACAGAGTTGAGCAACATGACAACAAGCAGAGGGCCAGGAAGGACTGCAGGGAGTCTGTTATTTTGAGCATCAATTCAGACATGGTTTAGTATACAAAATGCTACCATGGATCTTATCTCCTGGCCTTCTGCCAGGTTAATTTCCAAGCTCAATATTTCATGCTGCCAGCCTGAGTAATCCATGTTTTTGTGCGTCTGATTATACCAGCTCTGCTTGCTGTTGGTGCAAGGCATGCTCTCCTCCACGTGAAAAGTCATACAATCCCTCTGTACAAATTGCTGTGCGATTTTGAGGCAAGCAATAGTCCATGAGAAGAGGAGTTTTTGACACTTAGTCAAGCTGTCCTACTTTCTGGAGTGACTATATGAGAAACCAAAGGTGTTGGACAATGGTGTTTCAACTGTATTATATGGTGCCTGTCAGAAAATTTGAAAACAAGGTCTTTGATATGGTTTGCTGCTTGACATTTTTTCCAGTTCCTTCTAAGAGCGCACAGTTTCACAGAATTGAGTTTTGGGGTCAGGATCGTAGGAATGACCGGTCCAATATATTATAAGTCACTTTATGTGTTTGAACCGTTCACAGGAGTAGATGCCCAAAGATGAATGCTTTTTGAAGCAGCCATTAATACCTTCAGTTCAAGCTGAAGTTGAGCTGTTTCTCTCTGCACTGACCCTTCTCTGCCCTCTGCACTGAACTATATGGTGACCCAGATTAGGGAGCCCATCCTGCTGATAAGAATATTTTTCTTGTGTTCTCCCTACCAGCTGTTAATGGTCACCCCATCTGAGGCACTGCACAGCTGCAGTGAAAGGGATGCCAGCACATCATGATGCAGTAGATGCATAACCACATGCAGAAATAAGGGCTGTTGTATCTTCATGTTCTTTGGACATGAAGTTTAAGCACAAAAGCATGCAGAAGGGATTTGGTTTAGCTTAATCCCTGTTCCTGTACATGTTGGCAGGGTCGCTGGTTATATGAAAATTAAACAGAAATGTATATACTTAAAATTGATCACTAAAAGGTGTTGATTCATCCCTGCCTAATATAATGCGTGTCAAAATGACATCTATAAACTCCCAGCAGACCTGGAGGACAGTTAGGTCTTCACAGGATTTATCTTTTTGAGTGATCCACTGGAACTCTTCTGTATTCAGCTGAACTGCATGAATGTCAGAGGGTGGAATCTGGCTGAGTGGATGTAAATTTGGGAAGAAATCTCCTACCCCTGGACTTGGTCTTTAAAAAAGAAAAAAATTAAAAAACCTCAAATATTTACTGAGAACTTCAATGAGAGAAAAACTAGTTGTAGGGTTTTTTTGCCTATTCTGTAACACAGACTAATATAGTCAGGTAATAATTATGTACTGTTTACAGGTGAAACAGCTACATAAAGTTCTCAAAGAATTTAGACCATAGTGAGTAAATAACTGGGAAGTCTTCGCTGAGCACTATAATTGCTGCTGAAATGACTAACAGCTATAATCATATTTTGCTGGTCATATTTGTTCTAATAAATGTTTGGTTTTGTCATTCTTATTCATGACTTACTGGGCAGAAAATAATTCAAGCCTGTGACTCTAAGGGTATCCAGACCCAACAACCTTGTGTCTGCTGTGCAAATGGGCCCTTACATCCTGACAGAGTGATGAACTTTTAAGTGAAAATAGATAGTTGCCTGGTGACATGGGGATTGGCTCAAACAGTTGTGAGTCTGTATAAATGGTAGTGAATGCCAAAGAAATGAATTTAGGGAAAAGGCTATGCAAAGTAGTTTTGTGGAAGCTTTTGAGCCTAAGGGATTATAGTGATGCTTAAGCATTTTGCACTTTTGAAGTGTACTTACTATGATGACAATGGGATCTTAAAAATTCCCTCCATCACCTGGGAGCATTGCTACAGTCCTGCCAGATGAGGGCATGGACTATGAAAAATCCTTGCCAGAAGGTTGCTTTGGTGCAACCCTTGTTCAGTAGTCACTGCTCTTGTCTAATCTGTAGAGGACAGGGGTTTGATACAAAGCTGACTGTGGAGCTGTCGTGTTTAAAACAGTTCTTGTTAGTTGGAAAGATGATGGCTGTCATTACTGGTGTGTTCTCAGGTGTTTGCAGTAGCACATGGGAAGGAGAAGACTGTACAGGTCTGTCAGATAAATGAGTCCTCTTCAAATATCCTGAACTACTTAGTTTGGGATGTGAATTCACTCCTGGCCTTTATTATCTCTGGGAAATTGCTCCTGAAGATAATAGAGAAGAAAAAATCTCATGCTAATAATGCTGTCAGCTGCTATTACATCATTAGTATTTCTTGCCATTTATTTAAAGAGAGTGATAATTTCTTTGTGTTTGTTGGCATTACAGTAGTAATTTTGTTCCATCAGTATTTTTTGTGTTACATCATCAGTAAAATCTATCTAATAACTTCAGGAAAATGACTGGACCCAGAACCTGTGAATTTTCTAAAGGAGGTAGGAAAGGGGTGTTACTCTCCAGTTCATGTGTCTGAGAATCCATGAAAAACAAGTTATTATACTTAGCCTGAAATTATATAAATGAATCCACATCTGCTCCAGAAAAGTCTGGGGATTCAGAAACCAAAAGCCTCTGGTACATGAGGACTGAGAGCTGATTAAGCATGCTCTGATATATGTCTTGCTTTATGGCACTGCTCTCCTGACATTTTGGCACTTTCAAGCATACCCCCTTGAAAGGGTAACACCAAACTGGCACATATTAAAGAAACAGAGAGTTGTTTGAATTCAGGTGTTGGTTTGGAATCAAGATGTCAGTTAAACTGTGGGGTAGAAATATGGTGGAAAACTCTATTTGGTTTTTGGTGGAGAGCAATTCAGTGATATCTGGCTTCCAATACAAACCCTCTGTTTTGGCTTCTCTTCTCTTCTCTTCTCTTCTCTTCTCTTCTCTTCTCTTCTCTTCTCTTCTCTTCTCTTCTCTTCTCTTCTCTTCTCTTCTCTTCTCTTCTCTTCTCTTCTCTTCTCTTCTCTTCTCTTCTCTTCCACCCTGCATTTAAAAACATAAGGAATTAACCCATATATTTTTAATATTCTTGAAGGCACTCTTTCAAGGGTTTTGTCCAAGGGTCCTCCCAAAGAGGAGGAAACAGCACAGAAAAGAAGGAAACAGAGCAGGAAAGAGAAGCCAACCCTTTGGAGCTCTGTACTTCAAAAGGAAATGAATGAAAGTTAGAACAGCACACCCTTTACCTAGATACAAGACATAAATGTCAGTATTCTTTGCAGTGACTAAACCACTTCTTTTTTCTACTCCCTGAGTTGTGTCTGCCTTGGTGGGTCTGTCTGAAGTTCTATCTGAACTTATTTCAAAGCCTGGAGCTCAAGAAAAGGGGCACACTCCTCATGGTGCCCAATGTTGTAGGTTGCCAGTGCCATGCCTTCACTCTATGAAGGATGGGCCCTGCTCCTGCGGGTACCATGCTCAAACAAGTCAGCTCTGACTCTGCCTTACTTGATGGTGGCCTAATATTTTGGGGAGCTATCCCTCGAAAGCTTGATGCAGAAGCATCAATTCCTGCTAAAAAGAGCAAGCACTGACTGGCATGCTGCTAGATGAACTCACATTCACCATGTCATTCTCCATCTGACTTCTGAGTCTGCTGCTTGTGGCTTAGGAGAACTGATATTTGTGCTGCTTGATCCCTTGCCTGGCACTTTGCAGCTGCAGAGCAGCACCACAGCACTCTCTGGTATTGCACTGCAGCCAAACTGCCAGAGCTGTTGCTGAAGTGTCCCAGCATGGAACTGTAAGGTAAGGACTGTTCTTTGAGACCCCAGCTGCAGTGCGGGCTCCCCTAAGAACACACAGCATTCCTGCTTGCAGACAGCCCCAGCATATGACATGATGCGACCATTATGCCATTCTGAAAGATCAGGACACATGCACTCTCATATAACCCAGTGCTTAATATCTCAGACTTTGTAAAAGAATACTTTAAGGAAACCTTCTTTAATACAAACCAGCAGGCCTGTACCTTACTGCCACAATTTGTCTCAGTGTTGCTGTATGACATCAAATGAAACTTATGGAAAAGAAAGTAAGTGACATGAAAGGAGTTTTCATGCTGTTCACAATAGATATCACTTGGTATTAACTATCTCCTTGCAGCTGTGCAGCTGCCAAGCCAGGTTTTTCAATACCAAACAAAGTTGTGTAAACTAAAAGAAAATATTTAAATTCTTATGAAGCCTTGCAAAGTCTTGCAACCTCTCTAACTAGTACCACACTACTATCCACAGGGGTGTCTTACCCAGAAGCATAAAGAAGTGTCATTAGTGCTTCATGCTCAAGTTTATTTCAGTAGACTGCTCACAAGTGTAAGTTAACAAAAAGTAGGATTGTATTGCTATTCTCCGCTGTTTTGGGCAAACCTAGTCTGTGGTCATTTTTCAAAAAGAAAGGATTCAGAGGATGCTGTTGTAAAACATGCACCTCCTGTGTTTCTCTGAAGGTAATCTATAGGCTGCTGGAGCCATGGGGAAAGGGTTTGCATTTGTCCTGCATCCAGTGCTTCACAGAAATCTCATCCAGAAGCCAAATGAAGAGTTGGGATATATTTCAGCAGTGAACTAAGAGAGCAGCATCAGACCAGGAAAATTTTGTTGATAACAGAGCATGTGCTCAGCTAGCTAAGGAGAATGAAAGAAAAAGATATTGTATCTATAAGTCTAAGTAAGCCTGTGGGTGTGCATTAAGGACTTAACTCAATTTGAAAAATGCTGCCCAAATTTGTTTCTACTGTGCGTAAAGTGTTTCTAAGCCTCAGATGAGCCATTATATTTATCCAGCATGACATCTGTTAAAATATTTTTGAATAAGGAGCCTGTATGGAGCATACATAATAAGATAGCTTTTGTGAGCACGTTTGTATTCCTGATAGATGAGAATGGCTCATTTGGAGCCTTCCCAGTTTTACACTGTTTAGGAGGTATGCTAGATCCCAGATGAAAACCCACAAGAAAATGTAATTAGTGGAACAAAATTTAGTGCATTTGCCTCACGGCTACTTTTTACATTGCAGCAATTTTGCTGTTAATTTTCCTTCTTCTTCGAAGTACTAAAAACAAGGGATTTTTGAGCTGGGGACCTAATCACATTACAAAATCAAGCCTTGTTTCCCAGTCTTTTCATACAATTTTTTTCTTCAAAGAAAGAAACCCAATCTGCTTTTCATTAAGAAAATAAAACAGCCAGACTCATAAACCTTGACCTTGGCTTGTAATCTGGCAGAACCCAGCTAATGGAAACACTGACTGAAATAGAATGGACAACTTTCTTGAGTAAAGATTTGTAGAATTGTACTTCTGGTTCACCAAGTTTCAGGCCAAAGCAGATTTTACAGCCAAGTTATAAATATTTGAAAAATGTAAAGCATAATGGAAATGCTGACACAACCACATAGGCATAAGCAGCTCACTGGTATAATCTGGCAGTGCTGTTTTGAAAATGGTTATATGAAAATGTAATTCAGGCCTGGAGAACTTTTAGCTAAATGTATCAATATGAACCTAATTTACTTAGACAGTAATACAATCATTCGCATTCAAAATCTGTAGTACTCTGATGTATAGATCAAGACCGTTTCTTTCTTCCTGATTTGTATCAGTGAGATATATGTTACAGTACGCCATAAATAGGACGAGTATCAAATCACTAAGGTGGTGTTTTTTCTTCCGATCACTATTTACTGAACAGTATCACAAGAGCTATACCCTTCAGTGTGTTAATATGTAACCAGAACAAACAGAGAACATAGGAAAGGTGGAGAAAAGTTAGATATATAAGCAAGAAAAAGTGAGTTATTGATTTTATTGACTGGTTTGTTAACTCCTGACATTGCAATAAAGCCTTATTTATTTGTATACAGAAGACTCAATTACATAGATACATATTATTTAAACAACTGGGTTATTTACAGGAGAATTGCAGTTTCATAAATAATATAGACCTGCATTTCTCAAGCTGATGTTTATCCATTGTTACCACTTAGGGAGTTGTGGTATCCACAAATACTCTTTGGAGGAAACTCATTAGAATAATGTTAGGTAAAACCCCTGCTATTTTAACAACACATGCCCAAGGTACACATTAGCACATTCAGGCTGTGTTCTTCACAATAATTGAAATACAAATTATTGCACCTTGCTTTCTATGACTGAAGGAAGCAGCATGCTGGCAATGCTTGCCACTCCAATTGACATGCCCCTTTGGTCCAGGATTTCTCCATGCTCTGACAGCCCAACAACACTCTGCACATGGGATAAGAGGTGGTGAACGTCCCACAGGAAATGGCTGGGCATGAGCCTAAGTCTTCCTTTTGCCAGTTTAACACCTGATTCTTTTCCTTTATGACAGCTGTGAGGAACAGACAGTGGATGTGTTGGCTATTTCAAACCAGCCCTGGCTATCTTCATGAGACAGCTTCTCTGGGCAGAGAAGCAACACAGAGAAGCTGTGTTAGAAAGGCACGCAGCTTGCACTTGTAGAGCACCATGTGAGCTCTACATTGTGTGTCTTCGACATCAAGACTGGCTTCTGTTTGCTCATTTGGGAGTATGGACACAGAAGTTAAAATCTGTTCATCTATATGTACCTTTAAATGTTATCTTTATATTTTGTAAATATAGCTAGGTTCTTCTAAAGGGCTGGATGTGTCTAAGATGCCAGAGTTCTCAAAGAACTCTGTAATAGTTCTGAAACTATTTTAGAATCTTTTCTTTAAAAGAATCTTTTCAGAAAGAATCTTTTCTTTAAAACCATTTTTAGAAGGAATCAGTGATTACTTTTTGCCCAACTCCAAATTATGTTTAGTTGGCATGTACACGTAGTCTGAGGTCTGACATAATCCTCAAAGTAAGTAATATGACAAATGGAAGCTGATGCTGGTTTTGTGTTGTTGTGTAATGGAGTTAGAATAATGACAGGACAATAATATAATAGAATTCTGCAAAGCCCTCACTTGACTTTAAGTGGAAGCAAAATCATGGAAATTAGGAGGACAATAAAATAATGCTTTGCAAAAAGGATAAAGAATTAGTGTTACCCAAGTCTATTAGTGACATAACACAGTATGAATGCACTTAAATTAATAGCATCTTTTACCAGTAGTTATTTTTCAGTTACTGTAATACTGAAAAAATAAACAGAAAAATAATATAAAAAATGAAAGTTATATAGGAAACTGCTTTGTTTAAATTAATGTATCTATATTTAGAGAGGCATATGAATATATGTGAAGACAAGTATTTGCGGATTATAAACATTTTATTCCATAAAATTTCATTCTGTTAGGATGTGTTGCAGTTCCCTATTTGAAGCAAGTTGCCTGCCACTTGCTATTTTGGCAAAGCTAAGTTATATGGCTTCTTTTGGCTTTTTTGCTTCTTTGTGGCATGTTGTTACAAAGAGGTCTTGTCATGGCAAGACATTTCTAACCAAGAGATCTTTTAATGAAATTCAGCTGTCCTGGGATGAATGCATTTTACCTGGAAAGCTTTTTTAACCTGTGCTATATTCTCAAATCTTTCCTAGGAAACTAATCCAACACATTTATAATCCAGTGGGAGTTTGACTCACATAAAGGCAAGATTAACATGTTACAGAACAGTGTCCAAATGTTTGTCAATCACTTGGTTATATCTATGGAGATCTATTTTGAGGTATTTTCAGTGTAGAAAAGACTATTTTAATGGCTGCTGCCGAGTGGTTTATTATCACTGATAGGCAAATAGCTCCTCAGAACCAGACACTATGATGATGTTGGCTGCTAGTCTTTTTGCTGCCTTTTGTATTTTTAGCTTTTGATCTATGGAGGAGGGAAGTACTGAAGGGGTGGGGAGGGGTACAAACCAAGAGCTCTTGCTGTGTGGTGCAAACTTGGTTTAGTGATGGTAAGGCTTTTGACATACTTTGCAAGACCTGGTTGTAAGACAGAATGCTCTTTAAAAACATAGATATAAAGTGCCAAAAGCTCCTGGCAAAAATTGTAAACGGCCACTACAACCGATTTCATACAATAATAAAGAGAAGAAAGTTGATTCACTTCAGGATTTATGTGATCTGAAGGTGTGCATACCATAAGTTTCTGCAGCTTCCAGCCAACATTTTCATTTGAAATAATGTCTCACCCTGCTGAGCCACACCATGAGAACTTACTGCAGATATCAAATGGTGCCAGTTGCTTTTGAAAGGCTGTTGTATTTTTGTAGCTGGGACTTTCTGAAGATACTTGTGCAGCTAAATAGATTTATAATGAAGACCTACCAATTTTGTGATGTGGTTGGATCAGGAGTGTGAAATCTCCTGCGTACGGAGTTGCTGTCACTATTAAGGTTTTCTCCTGGATCTCAACTGAACTTCTACACTATGCCACTCTCTGGGATGGCTCTTTCAAGAGTCTCAGTAAAGTCTGAACAGCTGAACAACCTGTGATGAGTCAATGGAGCTGCCCCACAGGGCTGTGTAAAGACCACAGCAGAGAGTGTAAAATTGTTAAAGACACTGCTGGGTGAAACCAGTGAACTCAGTAGCAATGGTGATAAACCACTGTTGTTTTACCATACTTGCTGGTCAGATTGCTCCAGTAGAAGTTAACATATACTATGGGGTGCACTTTGCTGAAAAGTAACTCTTCTGTGAGGTGCTTTTACTAGGTTTAATTGAATACTTCCTTCCTTACCTGGATGTTCTCCTCTCACCAAACTGGGTGATTTGAATTTTTAAACAGGTTCTCATTGGACTAATAAAATACTAGGTTCATCTGCTTCCCACCTTACAGCTTTTTCTTTCCAGTCCCTTGTCAAAGTTGTAAGTTGAATTACTGTCACTAGATGCCTACCTGTGCCCTCTCTGTTGAAATTAGTCTATCAATAGCTTGTAAAAAGCAAAATATGTCAGACACACTATGCTTTTCTTCCACCCAGCAGCCTGAATTACTGTGCACCAGAGATCGTCCGCATGTATTGCCTGGCTTTCAGTAGGCTGTAGTGCCAGCAGCCAAACACTTACTAACTGTGCTGGATTCCTCAGGCAAACAGCATTATAAGATATCTTCATAGTCTGGCTTATCTGGGGGAGGGGTACAGAAGTCAGGTGGGGAGGGTGAGTGTTGGCAAGTTGGGCTTTTGATGGAAAGCTTGCCCTCTTCCCTATTAGGAATGAAACCAATATGCATAGGTAAACACTGTAAAAAATCCTAAAAATATCTAAGGTAGCTATAAAGATGGAAAACTGTAACAGTTTTTCCAAAATTGATGTTCTTTAATGTGCTCACTCTTTGGCGTTTAGTAAACTTACTGGGATGGAAAGAAAGGAAAGTTCAATTTAGAGAAGCCTCCTGGCCTTCTTAGCTAGGGATCAGCTGCCCAACATGAAATAGTAATGCATTCAACTGTCCATCTTCTGGTGAGCCACCTTTATCATCACTGCATTCACCAGCACCAACAGCAAACAGTGAGTATGAAATAGAGTATGAATTCAGAGACTGATAGGGTCTTTGTGGCCTTAATATTTGTGCTAATGCATACAGTATAAAAGGAACTAGAACTCTCAATATGAAGGGTCCAACTCATAAAAAATGTATGTACCACTAACAAGGGATTTTTTATGCACTGTACTTAGTGGGTGAAGAAAAGTAGAATGAGTCTATTTTGAATAAAGAACATAGTTTTCCAATTATATCCCTTCACCTCTTCTGCAGTAGCAACACTTCTTTTCTTACATGAAGTATTTGAAGTGGAAGAATATTCATATAGACACCAATAAGAAAAAAAATTCACAAATGGTGAAGAGAAAAAGGAAAAGATGAGACAGTGAAAGAGGAGCAAAAATACAGATGGGAAAGAAGAAAATTTAAGGCCCTTGGGAGGACTGAGATTTTGAGTTATTTGTGATTTTGTGCCTTGGTATGGTAGATTCTTTTTGGGCGGTAATTATAATTTGTGTTTGCCCAAAAAAAGTCCTCTGTAACACGAATCACTTTAATAGTCTGATTTTCATTATAAAGAGTCATGGAGTTTTAATGTTATCACTCCTAATCCAGAAGGATGTTGGTGCATTAGTACAAACCAAGCTCTGTGCATAGGGGTAATGAGGGCAGTGATTTCAGCTACTGCGTGTGCCTTGTGGGAGAAGATCCTTTGGGAGGAAATATCTCCAGGGACCAGGCAAAGACAGTATTCTATGCTCTGCTGGCAGAATGACTGAGCTCTCCAGATGATTTTAGTAGCTTTGCAGTAGCAACTTTGAGGCAATTTCAGGTAAGTATAAAACTGTGGTGTTTTACTTAAGTACTGAATGATACACTGAGTAAAGCAAATCTGCTCTCTTCATACTGCTGTCTAATTCAATGCATTTTCAATGCAGGATTTTTAGCTCTTCTGTATAGGATATTGCATTGACATATATGTCAATATGGTAAATCAATATACCATTCCCTTATCACACCACAAACATTTTCAAAGGTAAACTAGAAGGGCTTTGTACATAGGAAAGAGAAAATTAAGAATGAGAGCTATGTACGTTGACACAATCTGACATTGTAGAAGATGTGCACAGCATTTGTATGTTGTGCTGAAATGATTGAACAGTAAAATCATAACATCAACATTGCAATCAATTTTATTAGGGTTCTGAGTTAACAAGTGCTTGTAGTAATTCTGCACACATCCAGAATTCTACACACTTGTTTATGTCTCTTTGTGAGGGTGAAATTACTGCCTAAAAATAAAAAATTAAAATCTGAAGTACAGGTCAGCAGAAAAAGATTCATTGCTTAATCATCTCTTTGATAACCTGATACCTAGGGAAATTTTATACAATCCAAAGGAGTGAATTTTGTGCCACATCTTGGTCATGGGCTGGAAAGAGACAACCATCTAACAAACTAAATATGGAAGGTCTAAGCTTAAATTCATATCTTTCCATGGTAGAATCATTATTCTAATATAATTTATGAGATTGATTTTCTTTGATGAGGTAGCAGGAATATCTCCTCTGATAACTATAGGAAAATATCAGTGTATTGGTACCAATGTAAAATGGAATCAGCATACAATCTCAATTTTGTCTCCTGCAAGTATTGTAAAATTTAAGTGTGTTTGTGAAATTCTGTGTAACAAACTTATTAGGGTTTTACAATGTGGTAGTTTGTGCATGCTTCCTCTTGACATGTCCAAGCTCTAATGCAATAGAAAAATGAAAATAGTGAAATTAAGAGCCAAAATGTGGTGATTTGTGGCAGAATGAAGAGGAAATGTTATATTTTTTTATCTTTATCAGTTGAATCTTTTTCTTTCAGCTATTAAATTTTGTTCAGCAAGATTGCTCTTGGTATAATTGCTGGGAGTTAAGGTTTCATTTAGTGAAGAGCTGAGTTGCTTTAATCAGAGATGATGGACTTTCACACACCATACCTGATAATTTGAATCATATTAGTTGGCCTATTTAATTTCCTTAAAAAGTTGTTTTTTTCTCTTGATTATGATCTAAATCCAGCAATGTTTTGCTCAGATTGTTTTGTTTATTATTTTTTTATTTTTAAAAATGTAAGATTTTTTTCTCACAGGCATTATTTTTACTTTAATGATTTAATTCTTAAAACTGTATCTTTAATGTGAGTTGTCTGAGTGAGTAAAAAAAAGTCTACTTTTGATTTCTTATTGTTATGGTTACTGAGAGATAAATACAGGTAATTTAATGTCGCATTGTGGAACTAGCTAAAGATTTAATATCAACTGTTGCTAGAAATGTGTTCTTTTATTAATGTTAATGCATTTGAAATATTTTCTTATATCTCAGAAGGAATTATATATTCTTTTGATCTCTGAAAATCTAGTATTATTGAGTTTGATCCAGCTCATTTTTCAAAGCATTGAGTGCTAAGGAGAGGTGGTCCAGCATATCCCTGGTTTTGATACAAATGTGAGACATATTGAATTCATTCATGAAGACCATGAGGAAGTTGTTCATATCCAGGTCATCTGCTGAGATTAGTGCTATGCTTTGGTATGAGCATTGGTTTTGAGTGAGCTTTGGTGCACAGTTTGAGAAGAGATGCCAGGGTGCATCATGCCTTTGAGCAGGCACAAGCACACATGCACGGAAGGGCCAGGGTAGAGCTGGATGTACGAGCTTAATGCCCTCCATGCTGTGATGCTGTTCTGTACCATTTTTCAGTCAGCTGCAGGTTCCTTGCAAGCATCAGAGACCAGGTGAGACAAAGGCAGCTGGGACAGGCATTGCATCCCAGTGAGGATGCTGGGGAGCATCTGCAGGTTCACCTTGTCAGAACTGCTGTACCCCTGGAGCAGCCAAGGAGTCGCAGAGCAGTTTTGTGTTTTGATCCATGCCTTCCTGAACAGTGGATCTAGAGCTGAGGAGATCAGCTAAATCGTGCTTATTTGAGAATCCATATTGGAGTCTCTCTTCCCCGTTAGTTTTAAAGTGGGGCATTGGAGCATTCTCACCTTCACAGGGCAATGGGAGACACTAAGAACAGAGTTACGTGTCGTGTTGCTGAAAATGTGTAAGAAACGAAATGGAAGCAAATGATGGAAAGCCTTTTATAAGCAGTACATTTACAGCTGTTATTTTGTATGAAGCTTGGTGGCCTTGAGATGTGGATTTTTTTTTTCTTCTGATGTTTCTCATGTTGTTTTCTCTTTTCTAAACCAGATATTGTGCAACATGGCTTTTCACTTGGTTTGTGGAATTTTTTTCTCATTTTGATAAGGGGAGAAGAAGGTTGCCTTTGTTTTACTTAGCTTTATTTTAAATGATATTTTATTTTGAGAAGGCTATTTTAGAGTGTTTACAGTGCACTTCAATTTTTTTATTGTGTCATGCCCTTCCAGTCCCTTGGTGAGATGAGAGGTATGTATTATATAATTTATAATTAATTTATGATGAATCACATATGATGAATACTCTTCATTAAATATTAAAGCCTTGTCTACAGTCGTGGCAGTACCATGGCAATGGCACTCCTGTCTGTTCATATGGTACTCTTGAGCAAACTCGTTGACTTAGGCTGTGTTGTCAGGGCTCAGTTATTATATGAGCCCTGCCTAGGCAAACAATGTTAAGGAGAATTGGCTCTCTTTTCAGAGCAGCAGCCCTGCTACTGCCTTCCCCTTGCCCCTTGTGCACCAGCAGTCAGGGTTGTAATGGGGGTAGAATTTCTGCAAAAGATAGTTGCAAGCAGAGATGGTACTGCTGGTAGGGGTTGTTGTAAGTCCTGGTTCCTTGCTGACAGACCCCTCACTGACAGAAGGCTGAGCCAAGTTGGAGAATAACCCAACAGGAGGGCCTGGATCAGAGAAGTGGAAAATCTAGGCTAGATTTTGACAGTCCATTTTTATTAGTGAGGACTGGAATTTGGACAAAGGAATAATTTACCTGCAGAGGTCGTTCCAGCATCTGGAATTAACCAACTCCCAAATGAATTGAGCAAAACATTGGCAAGAAACAGTGTAGGGGATTGTGTGCTGCCAGTTTAGGGCAGTTGGTCTTAATGAAGGCAGTTTTCCAAATTCATAGCAATGAATCTCTGAAGCAGAAATAGTAGAGAAATCAGAAATCAGAGCTCCCTAACTCCTCTGAAATCAGGGGAATCCCCCCAGTCAGGGAAGAAAAAGTAGCCTTCTAGTGATGTTTTGTGCTCTGCCTGGCCTTCTTCAGAGTGTTGACCTATGTGTGTCAGTGAATGCAGCATACAGCAAGGAAAAAATGCTGTCATTGTGTGACGCAACAGACATCACCCTGAAATTCTTGCTTCACTGTATTTAGTGCCAGCCCAGCAGGCAGATTTTCTTGTACATTTTCTTGAAGATTAGAAGGGGCAGGAGACATCTGAGAATTTCAGTCAGAGAATACAGGATTGATTATTTCATATAGGATACCATATAAGACACCATGAAAGTGTGTGCTGTTTTCCTGAGATTGCTTTTTCCAATGGGAACTGAATTAGGAGCAGCAGGCAGAGCATTTAAGGACTGAAATAAAAAAAAAAACCCAAAACAATCATCTGTGGTGAGTAACTCTGTGACAGGAAGGTAATTCTATGTGATTTCAATTAGTACAATGAAAAAGGAAAGCACTGTAATTAATTTTGGCTTGATGGTCCAATATAACCAACTTGTGTTACATAAAGATTGTGTGATCAAATATTGAAAAATCCTTTTAGTACAGATAATGGAAATCATTGGTTCTTTAGATGGGCACCACCGAAAAAAGAATACTAAAACACAGGCATATTACTTCAGAATTTCTTACATGTTTTCTGAGAGCTCAAGGAATAAAAATTGCAATAAAATCTAATTCTAATGGCTTTGGTTTTGCTCTTTTCCCAAAGATTTAATTGGATTATTTAATGATAGGATAGATTATCAGGAGCTTGTTTTAATATTGATTAAATCACACACATAGACAAAACTCACAGCCCTTAAAATTACATAAGCAAAAATGACTTATAAGATTTGATCTTAATGGGGAGTGATATCTTCATTGGTATTGAGCCTTGGATCTAACATCACTTTATACATACAGCTGTGAAGATTAAAAAAGAAAGACCATAACAGTATGTGGAAATTACCAAAGGAAAATTTATGTTTAGTAACATAGCAGTTTATTTTGTGTAGGAGGAAGTCATACTGGGGAAACCCTGGTTTTGGTCTTAGGGGTGGCATCAGCACTAGAATTGTTATGCATTTGAAAGAAACAGTTTTCACTGAATTGCACATACCTAGTTACATTTTTTTCTTTTCATTTAACTTGAATGAGTAAATTGCAGATAAAAAATTTAGTGACTGTGTCTCTTTTTGCATGTTACTGGGCAATTGTTGGAATCCTCACTGATTATAGTAGGTCAGCTTATTCTCATTATTAAATGACAATGGTCATTAAAATGGCAAACATATTTCTGTAGAATTCCCTTTATAAAATGCCAGCAAGTTTGTATGTTTTTATTAGTTCCAAATCAGATATTTCAATAGACCATTTGTAAGTATTTCTGGAGCAATGCCCATTTCTGAATTTTTGAGACCACACTAAGATATTACAAATTAATCAGATTTTCAGATTTCTGCATAATAAGTCTGCACATTTATTGTTTAATCCAGTTCTAAAATGCTGTTATGATTGACAGCTTGCTGTAGAGATGGAAGTCAATTGAATAATATGTAGCAGTCAATTTTATTTGAACCTTAATGTGGTGAAGGTGGTTTTTTTTCCACATTTCCATTATTTATAAGTTGTTCTCCTTGGAGAATATATAAAAGAATTTGTTTTAAATGAGCTGATAATACCCTCTTTAAAATTTATGACAGAATCGTATCCTTTTTCCTTACAGCACAAGGGTGTGCCAAGAAACTGTTTCTGAATTATCTTGCTATTTATAGGACAAACATTAGAAAAGAGCATCTTGTTAAAGTTTACTCAGAATGGAATTTCAACCACTCATCAGAAAAAAAAAAAAAACCAAACCAAAAAAAACCAAAACAGAAGATACTGTACCAATCAGAAACTGATCCCATTGCCAAGGTTTTTTTTATAAGAGACCACAGTACTCTTGCAGCTACATTTGATACTTGCTGTCATTCTTACAAGCTCAAAAATCAATGTGGGCCTGATCATCACCACTGAAAAGGTGGGAATCAGTTGAGCCTTTCACCCAGAGGAAATGGAGGATTGGGATGTAGTTTTGAAAACATTTTGGTACTTTCTTACAACTGATAGGATGGTTTTATTTTTCTTCCTCCCTTTCAAATCTGTATTGCAGATTTCAGCAAAATTCAGCAGGGCTGGGCTGTTTTCTATACTTAGCAAGTCATTAGCGCCCAGCATATAGTTCGATTGTTGGATATTGATCGTCTCAATAAATGCTGGAAATCCTTGGTTTTGCAGAATTTTTCTAATCCTCCACATGCAATTTAAAAAACAAGCTGTCATATGGAAGCATACTAGTTTTCATAGTGCCTTTTTATTGTGCATAGTACAGCCTTTGCTGCCTCAGTAACTGACAAAAGAAAATACTTTATTAAGATAGAAAGTAGATGTGACTTGATTGTTTTTCAGATAATTTTTGCTTTCAGAAATTGCAATGGCTGATGCTCACCTAAGCGTAAAAAAATGCAGTTCCTACACACACGGAGTGCTCATGTGCTGTATGTAAATTGATGTATAATGCAACCCACATTAGCTGGTTTGATGATAGCTTCAGTTTCACTGCTGTCAGATTTCTGTAACTCTTTGAATGAGCTGGCTGGTCTGAATGAACGTTAGCATAATTTATGCATCTGATAAGCGATTTGAGTGCTTGAGTTATTGATAAAGCACTTTAACATATCATTTTCAGCTTCATGTTATGTGACATCAGAGTAGAAGGTAATGTGGCAGTCCCCAGGCTTGATATTAAAGTCAATCTGTTCTCTGAATTTCAGAGGCCAGAGGAAACACAGTGCTGCCTGATACAAGCCCAGCAGACCAGCACCAACCCAGTCAGTCCCATCCTGCATTCCCTGTTGGGCCTCAGGTCAGTATCTTTCCTTTTAACTAATCATGATGTGCAATTTGATGAACAGTAAATAACTGTGATTGATCATCTTTGATGTGTGTAATGTAGAAAATGTGAATCTCTTTGGCTGCATTCAGTGGTACAAAAAGGGAATATGTATCATGTATATTTTAAAAGTCAAGTTTGACAGGATTAGATTTTGTATACTTTTCTAAAATAAAACCTAAGAAGTTTTCCATATTTAGGAAGTTTAAATATTGTAATTTCTTATGTAAATTGCTTCTGAAATTAATATAATAATTTAATATGAAAATCTTGTGCAATTTTAATGCAGAATTATTGTCTCTGACAGTTATGTCTGTCACACAGAGCTCCTGTATTAGTAAAGGTATTTCATTATCTTTTATTCCAAATATTTATTTTCTTTAGAGCAAAGTGTAGACATAGTAGTATTGCACTTTATAAGACTTAAAAATATTTCCCATCTCACGTCATGATTTTATCCAAGTTCAGCTATACTCTAAGAAGATACTCAATGTTCTTCCACTTCCCAGGACAGTCTTGGTCCACAAAGCTTCTGGTAGTTGTTACTAGTGTTTTCTGCTATTATCAATCAGTATACAACCAGGAATTTTGGGAAATATTGGCATATAGGTACTTGTAGACTAAGTTGAGTTATGTCTTCTTTCGCTCATAAATTATCTTTCATGTATATGTAAAGAATTTCCCATATAGATTCCATAGATTCAGCTGGGATTGCTACTATGCTGTTTGACTGAGGCTTACGGTTTCAGACTGTCATATTTGTCAAACTTTTCTGTGTTGGTGAAAATGTATGCTTTAAGATACTGGAAGCAGTGCATGTCTGTAATGGAACACGAAAAGATCTCAAACCAGAAGGTTGGAAGTGTGTAATACTGAGCTATACACACTAAAATAGGTTTGTATCTGTGGTTTCTTACAGCCACTCCTGACAGCCCAACAGTTAGCCTCAGCAGTAGCAGGGGTGATGCCAGGAGGCACTCCAGCCCTGAATCAGCCAATCCTTATTCCTTTCAACATGGCTGGGCAGCTGGGGGGCCAACAAGGGCTCGTCCTAACTCTACCTACAGCAAATCTCACCAACATCCAAGGACTGGTAGCAGCAGCTGCAGCAGGAGGCATCATGACTTTGCCATTGCAAAATCTACAAGGTAAGTCATGTTCGTAGTTTTTCTAACAGGTTTTTTCACGTGTTTTGTGCCCTCTCTTTCTTTCAACTGTGTGATATCTTTTTCAAATTAAATGTTGCTCTCCATGAATATTGAAAAGTAATACTTGGATTGTTTTTGAATGCTTGAGAGACGCTTAAGGGCTATTTTCCTTTTTATAGAAACATATTGGAGGTTGGGTCTTACATTCTGTGGGTCAGTAATGCAAACCAGTTGAATGACTCATTAAGTTTTTCTGTCATCAGTGATCAATGTTCTCTACTCACAGATCACTTGGTGATTTCAAACTATAGAATAACAGAATCATAGAATATCAAGGGTTTGGAATGGACTTTAAGACTCTAGTCTCAACCCCACCTGCCATGGGCAGGGACACCTCCCCCTAGACCAGGTTGCTCAATATCTTACCCAACCTGTCAAGGTTGGGACATCCCCAGCCTCCCTGAGCAACCTGTTCTACTGTCTTATCAACCTCCCAGCGAAAAATTTTTTCCTAATATCTAATCTAAATCTTCCATCTTTCAATTTGTATCTATTATTCCTTGTCCTATCACTACAGTTCCTGATGAGGAGTCCCTCTCCAGCTTTCTTGTAGAACCCCTTCATATACTGGAAATTTGCCATAAGGTCCCCGTGTGATCTTCTCCAGGCTGAACAGCCCCTGCTTTCTCAGCCTGTGCTCATAAGGGAGGTGCTCCAGTCCTCTTACAAACTTCATGGCCCTCCTCTGGACTTGCTCCAACAATTTCACGCGATTCTTATGTCGGGGACACCACACCTGTGCACAATACTCCAGGTGGGATCACATGTGAGCAGAGCAGAAGGGCAGAATCACCTCCTCTGACCTGCTGGCCACGCTCCTTGTGATGCAGCCCAGGACTTGATTGGCTTTCTGATCTGTGAGCACACACAGCTGGCTCGTGTGGTTTTTCATCACCTGTCACCCCCAGGTCTTTCCTAGCAGGGCTGCTCTCAATCACTTCTCTGCCCAAGCCATCGGTGTGTCTGGGATTGCAGTGACCCAGGTGTAGGACCTTGCACTTTGCTTTGCTGAACTTCATGAGGTTTGCTTCGGCCCATATCTCAGGGCTGTCAAGGTCCCTCTGGATGCCATTATTCCTTCCTTCCAAGCAAGTTGACTGCAACACACAACTTGCTTCACCACTGTTGATTAAAGCAGCTGTATGAATAGAGGCAACTAAAAATACAGTATTGCATGAAAATAACTTTTTATAAAATTTGCAATAAAATCAGAGTTTTCGGATCCATCATCTATGACCCAGATCTATGTTTTTGTTCTTGCTGTGGGAGGTCTGCTTTATCAATAAGGATCTGCCATCCTCTTTCAAGTTGTTGAAAGAGCTGCATGGGAGTTTCCAAAGTAATTAGGAAAAAGTTAATCTCTGTATGTAGCCTCTCTATTGTCTGAGCTGTACCATCCTTGCAATGGTTCTACCCTGAGGGATCTGCTACATTTTCCCTGTGGTCTAAAATCAGACTGGAAGCAGTTATGTAAGATCCCTTTTTTCCCCTGTTCAATGTCTAACAGTACTCAAAACAGTACTCAGTCCAAGTACATATAATATAAAATACAGATGTATTTATTTACTATTCCTAACTATGTTGATACCTCTCAGAATGCAGTTGCTGCTGAATGGAATGGAACAAAATATAGCAAGATAAGTGTTAGCCAATATCCTACAACAGAATTGTATAGTTTTAATGGAAGAGGACAGTAAAGGAAGTGGTAGTCCAGTGTGAAAGTGATAAAGGTGTGAGCAGGAACTGAAAAAGAAAGCTTTAACTCATCAGAGTTATTTATTTATTTATTGTTATTTCTTTCCAATGTAAATGGTACAAAGTATTTTCCTCCAACAAAATGGTAATTTTTAAAAAGTAACACTCTTTACTGTGCCCTAAATACCTTTTAGTCATTAAACTCTGGTGGCTACTGATTACCAGATGCATTATTTGAAGCAGCAGATCCTACAGGTTGTCAAACAGAGAAAACAAAGAGACAGCTCTTGTGTTGAACAAACTCCCTTACAAAGCACATGTATAGTACTCTCACCTGTTGGGAGCAACTACTTGCCTTTACCTTGTGCATGTTTTAAAGTTTAATGTCAACAGACCTGTCTTATCATAGTTGTAAATGGTTTTCACTTTAATGTTTAAAATAATGTCTCTCTCATACCATTAAGCTGCACCAAAGAACCTGTCATTCATAAATGATAGATGAAAAGGACACACTAATGCACAAATTTTGCTTGTTTAAAATTTGAGAGTGCATGTAAAGTAGGAATGGGAGATTAAAAAAATAATGCAAGAACAGGAGCGGGTAAAAGCAGATATAACAAAGTGAAGGGGAAGTAGCTTTTTAGCGTAGGTGGATGATGAAATCTTAATGAAGAAACAGGCATTATAAAAATGTATCCTTCCACTCTGGAATGCTCCAGGTTAGAGTTGCTGGGTATGTAGTATTATAAATAAACATAAGCTTGTGCAGTTCTTACGTCATTTATTCACCCCATGTTGCAAAGCTGGAGGGTAGGGATTAAGCCAGGCAACCTTTGCTCTTTAGTTTAGCCATGGATGTCTAATTGCTAGCTAAGAGGTGTAACTTTGCTGCCAAATAAATTTTGCAAGCAATGACCTTAGAAGATGAAAAGGTTTCCTTTATAATCATTACAGGTAGATAGAAGCCTGGGATCAAATAAGGACTTGCAGGAGCAGCAGGTTCAGTTCCCTGTCTATGAGCACAATCACACCTTCCATAATGTATCTGAAAGGAACAGATGTCATGAATTTATTTTGTTGTGTTGCTGTTTGTTGTCTTCCCTACCTTTCCTTCCCGATCTTCCAAGAAAGTGCTACTGCCTGCCCTCAGTTTTTGGAAGTGAAACTGAAACACAAGGCAGCAAAGTAAGCTGGTCAAGATAACTCCTACTATCCCGAGTCATAGCTGAAAACTGCCATTGCTTGCTCTGTAGCCCACTGTCTAATGCATGCATGAATGAAGATGGGAATCAGGTGAGAGTGTTGTGTGGTATCATCAGTTCCACTGTATCTGACTGACTTCAGGTCCCTGGTTTTTTGGGGGGTTTTCTTGGTGGTTCTTTGGGTGTTTTTTGTTGTTGTTGTTGTTTGGGGGATTTTTTGTGGTTGGTTGAAAATAATCATAGAATGTGTGTTCTGTTTTGTAGACATTTTTTAGGTATACTCATAAAAGCCCATGCTTGAACATAGTTTGGTAATTCTTGTTCTTTTGGCGTAATCAGACCATAATCATCAGTTTCTGTCTCTTAACCTCACTGTAGCATGGCCAGCTTAGATAATGGGATGACATGTTTTCATGCTGTTTTCCAACCTGTCTTAATACTTCTGTTGTCACATCTGCTGTCCCTGAATTTTCAATGAGGTCAAGCATAGGTGTCCACAGCTCCTGTGAGCTGGGTCTTCTACTGTCTTTCTTCTCTTGTAAGTAAACTTCTAAAACTCTTCAGTAAGTAAACTTCTAAAATTCTTCATGGCAAACTACCCCAGCTAGGTAACTCAAAAGATACCCTTAAAGCTTTTTGAATAATGTATGAATTCAGAAAAGGTCTGATCTGACAGAGTACTTGAATTCATACTGAATGTTGATCAAGGGAGTAATTCTACTATATTTTTTGTGCTCCACATACACTTAAATGATTTTCTTCTGAGGAACTTTCAGGTCTGGTTCAGGTTGGTAAGTATGAAACCCCAGAGTTTCATACTTACCACCCTAGATAACACAATGAAAATTCCTGTTTGTGAAAAGAGAAAAGAGTACTCAGTGATAGGAATCACAGAGGAGATATATTAAGTACATAAAATGAGAAATCAAGAGTTTATTTTAAAATGGGGCAATTAATGATTGCTTACACAATATAACTTAGTGATACTGCCTATTCTTCACTCGCCAGTTACCTATAAAAAATATTTTTCTCCCAAAGGTGTTTGTGTTAACTTGTTTGGTTGCTATACGGTCCTGATCCACCAATAAGTTGATAGGAATTTCATTGCTGTAAGTGCAAAGAGGTTTAGACCCAACCTCTTCCAAAATGTCTTTTCTTCTTCTACATACTTGATTATTTTCTGTTCATTTCATCCTGGCATTTGCCATACACACCACTGTACTGTATCTTTTCCCTGAGCAAATACATCAAATGTAGGCAAACAGAAGGAACTGAGGCGAATGTGTAAATTCTTGCTGTGAAACTTAGGAAAATATGTTTTCCCTGGCTTCAAGTAAGCAAATTTCATATGCACAACTAATATGCAAATAATACAATTCACTGAGGTGGAAGAGGGTGGCAGAATCAAAGTATCTGCCTTAGTGGAAACAGAAATCCCTGAACATAACACCTGTGGAATTTTGAGTTTCCACTTACAGTTCTTTGAAGAAAACAGTAAAATCAGGAACAATAACTTTTTAGTGTAATCCACTAAAAGCACTAAAGATAAAAGTTTAAAAACTATCCATAAAATATGTCATCCCAAGAAACCTATACACCTGTTTTCCACCCATTATTTCTTAGAAATGGAATATAGGTGGAATATAGCCACGCTTTCCTAAAATTTTGCAGGCGTCACAATAACAATTTTGACATTGTGAGAAGGGAAAAGTTAGGCAGGTGCTCCACAAGACCAAGTGTGTTTCATGTCTTCTGCTCTTAGTTCATTGCTTCTTGGCCTGTGTTTATTGACTTAATGCAGAAAGCAGTCTGACAGCTACCCTCTTAATCATCCAAAGTGGTGGTTGTAAGCACTCATCTTCCTGCCTTCAAGAAACTTTTCTATGAGCTGAACAGTTTCAGTTTTTGCATCTCTTTTGCCTGGTCAGATTTCTTTCGTTTTTGGGAAGACTATGTTCTTTTTTTTTAAATTTAGTTATCCTTCTCAAGAGACTCTCCAAGGGACTAGTAGTTGCTTAATCTCAGAGTATTCAGTAATGCCTGGGAGCTGATATGCATGAAAAGACATTCTCTCCTTAAGCCCATCTGATTTTATGTCTCAGTGTAATATTTCTGTATAGCTGAACAAGAAACCTTTTGGGTGGGGGAGCTGAGTTTGTTTTGACTTCTTTATGTTATTTTAACCTTGTGAATTTCCTGTTGACATAGCTGAAAAATGGGAAGGCATTCCAATCCTGGGGAGTTGCTAACCACTGTCCTCTCTTTTTAGTCTTTTTTCCATGACAACCAAAGCAGTTTTAGCAAAAAGGTTAACATATTTTAGCTATTCTTTTAGTATAGCAATTAGAAATGAAATTAGAAAATGCCAGTGTGTTGGTTTTGCATCATGGAAGTGATGTTTTGGGAGAGGCTGTTGGTAGTTTCCTCCATGTCTGATAGGAAACCAGTCAATGGCTGGCTTTGGGACCTGACAAGCTGTTGAACCACTGGAGAGCTGTACACACTTCTGAAAAAAACACATGTTAAAGACGAAAGGAAGTGCTTTGTCTTTCTCCTAATCCTGTCTCACAGAAGATTAATAAGTACATTCTAATGAGTACACTAGTGATTGACCAGCACTAAACCCACCATAGGCAGTGGTTTTTGTCAGCTCACTGCTGGGTGCTCACTCACCATGGATAACAATCTGGGAGTCTCTCTGCAAAGGGCTGGTCTAAATATGTTTTATCACACAGCAATGGCACACGAGTGTTTTAGATATATGTGCCAATACGGAGAGAGGATGACACTGGAAGCTTGAAAGAAATCAACAAGCTGGAGACTGTAGCCTCATGGCACTGAAACTTTGTGTATTCTATTTCCACTACCCATTGTACTGCTCCGTGAGTTGATGTCAATAATTTATTTACAAGTCAAACTTTCTCAGTCTTGAGTCATGAAAGAAATGAGAACAAACTATCTCTCTAAATCACTAGTGAAAGGCTTCAGTGCTGAAAGGAAGTCTTGCATAGCTGAAAATGTGAAATCGTTAAATTACATTATTTAAACAGCAGCAGGTCATATTTTAGCAGCAATACAATAGAAGGGGAAATGTATTAAACACCTTGAGAGATAAGAGGCAGCCATTAAAATGCACTGATATGGGTTACAGTTGACACAGATAATGGTAAAAAAAAATGAAGGCTTTTTTTTATATGGAGATCAGTCAAAAAGAATGTTAGGTAAAGACAATAGTAACAAAAATAAAAAACCCTATTGTTTACATTTATTAGGTCTTGTTTCCTCTGAACAGAGATTTGTATTATTAATTGTACGACAGATAAAGTAAATATGCTCTGTCTCCATTCCTCCATGTACACACACCTTAAAAATCAGAAATCAGAGAGAGATGAAAAACAAAAAAGAGACAGAAAAGAAGTAAACTACAAGCTTCAATTTCTTACTGATCTAGAGTCCAAATTCCAGTTTCTTAGAACATTTTTTCCTTTTAACTAAAGTGATGCAGTCCCTATTCATTTGTATTCCCCTTCAAGTAACATGAAATAGCTTTCAGAGTCTACAGAAAGGCAGTGTTTCACTTATGTATTTTAATGAGCACCAATGTCAGTAATAATCAAAATGATGTTTCACTTAGAGGAATAGTTTATTCCCAGGTACTTTTGCAGTGTACTAACATAACCAGAACAAGAATGACAAGAACCAAGAAGAAGTGCTGCACTCATAGCAATTTCTCTGAAGCCCTCAAACCAAATATACCTCCCCTCTCACTGTATAAATGCTGCACAAAATGCAGTCACTGTGAAGGGCTCACTTACACAAAGAAGGGGATAGCCAACCCTCAAGACAAACCTCCCTAGAACAGTACATGGAAAGAAATAAAACAAATGTGAGCATCCGTAAGCACACAGTGGCATGCACAGAGTGTCTATGGATTAGCAGCTGCTACAGCAGGTTTCCTCAGGCTGTCAGCTGTATCCCATCCAAACTGTTGTAGGATAACTGAACTAATATGCAGAGATCCCTGAAGATGGGATGAGCTGTCTCTGCTGGGTCTCCCAGGAAATATACTTTTTTAGAAGGCCTAACATTTGCTTTTGGAAGAAAGGACAAAATCTGTTTTTCTGACAGTAGTATAGTAAGAATCTTACTGGGTTGTTTGTTTATTTGTTTGGGTTTTTTCCCCATAACACAAGGCTTCTCCTGTGCGAATGCATTGGCCCCATGTTAATTGCTCATCTTGTTCAGTGGCAAATTGCTGCCTTCAGAGAGCAAATGTAAAAGGTTCAAGTCTTTATTAGTTACTAGCTGTTTATTGATCAGTCCCTGAGTGTTAGCTATTTGTTGTCTGGTTTCTCTGTCCCATAAGTTAAAAGCTTACCACTGGAGGCATTAAAATGCAGTATTCTTAATGCTTTGTTGACCTCCACCCAAAACAGGTCACAGACATGCCTTTTTTTGGCTACTGATGGTTATGGAACATTGGTGAGAAGTAATGATGTGATGTAGATCAAATTATGAAATCAAAGTGTTTGCATCTACTTAAACATTGCAGGCCAAGTACTGGCAAAGTCTGAATTTCCAGAGTTTTATGCCAAGAAGCAGATGGGAAAGATGGAAGTAGTCTGCACCTCCCCAGCCTCCTTGAAGTTTTCACCAAAAACCCATTGGTTAGTTATCCTTTGCCAGGCATGACCATTAAGCTAGGAGTTGTGGCATGATTGGTATGCAAGACCTGGTCATTTTGGGGAATGTACACCTTTATTGAGCTCTGACTCAGGCTGATACTACTCCTGGCAAGAATATTCTGTGAGCAGGATTGTAAATGAAATTTCCATCAACCAGAACATGGGTGCATTTTAATGCTGCGTTTAAAGTATATCTTTGCACCTGTTTTGAGAAGCCTTTAATCTTCTCTTGAATTTAGACCGTGACAATTTAAATTAATGTAGAGAAAGCTCATTCCAATAACGTGAAGCGCTCAACTTACTGTAATCCTACAAAAGTTAAGAAATTTCAAAAGCTAGTGAAAAACCTAGCTAGTGTTAGTCATTATGTTCTTCACCTCTGCATTTTTGCACATGTGCTACATGGAGTAGTGAATCACATGCAAATAGTCTAGATCACATAAAAACACATGGGCACATCTATACGCACATAGGATTCTTATGCTGGTCCAAGACTCTCTACTTCAATGGAGAGATGTAGAAAGATTACCATGATGGATTTGCAACCTTCACTCTTAATTTCCTGGCCCTAGTGGATTTAAGTCAGACATTTATAGTATTTGTGGTTTAATTTCCTTTGTTTTTCCATGGTCTTCGTATTAACAAAATCACTATGATTCATGTTTTAAAAACTCCCTGGACACAGATTTGTGTTTCTGATTCACCAGTGAGATTTTAATCAAGCACATTTACATTGAGAGACTCATAAAAACAATAAAGTCTTTATTGACCAACTGGGTAGTGTGAATTTTAAGTGCATGGAACATGCTAATTAAATGCCTGAGAACCAATTTTTTAAAATGAAATTCCTTTAATGTCTATGTGGTTCTGTACCAGAGAACCATACACTCCCTCTTTATGGAGACCTCCTATTCTTTTTTGTCATGGAAAGTTCTGAAGGCATATTATGACTTTCTAATTAAAATCTTAAAGGTTATGCATCTTTAAACTTTTTTTTTTTTAATTTGAGAAAAAAATCTGTCTGCCACTGAGATTTCCTTATAAATGGGAACAGAATCTACTGGGTAACGTCAGAAATTATAAAAGGGAAACTTCCTTCCATTTTCTTGTCCTGAAACCTCTATGGAATCTTATGTCCTTCGAGTAGAAAGTTGTACTCTTGGAAATCTTCAGGCCTCAATTTCATTTTCCTGAAGCTGCCTTTATTCCTTGAATGTTCCATTTTTGCAAGCTTGTTACTCTGACAGATGTAGCAGAGAGCACAGACTTGAGACCCGTATTCTTGCTCTGCACTTTGGCCCAGGTGTTCCATATGATGGAGGACAAGTCAAGCACATTTTTTGCAAGTCTTCCCATCTGTAAACAAATGTGTAGACAGTAAGCAGTTATGCTTTCCTACAGAGTGCCTTAAGTCACTACTGTTAGATGCCAGGAGTTCCTCACACACAGCTAGATTTAAATGTCCTTAACTCCTAAGTCTTATTCTGGTCCATAGACATAAAAGACCTAGGCTCTTTATTCAGTAGCTGTAAAAATAAGGCAAATTTTCCTTATTTTTTGGACCTAAAGTAATATTTTCCAGCTCATAGAAGTACTGGAGTTTTCCACTCAGGTCAGTAAGTTCCAGCACCATACAGGCTCTTTGATGATTGCCTGCTATAGTTTTTTGTTTATTTGTTTGCTTTTAGCATAAATATTGCTTTTGAACTTAACCATCAGTATACTTGACATATCTTAGAGACTCTTTTTTCATTTATTTGTGTTTTAATATGATGAATTATGCAATCTTAAAAATAAATCTTCATCATAAAGAATAGAATAAATAATTTCCAATTATTTAGTCTATTCAAGTAAATGATGATTTACAGATTTACAGTGTCTTTTCCTTTCTGTTTCTCAGATCCCATTTCAATCTTTTGTGCCTTTCCTCATCCAGAGCTGGCTCTGTCCATCCTTTAAGTTTCAGCTTATTTTCTCAAGCTATTCGCAACCCAAGTATTCCTGAATGTATTCTGTGCTGTGTGCCTGATTTCCTGTTGCATCAGCAGTAATAATTGAAGAAGAGGTGATAAAACTGTTGTAATTTTACTGTTATACTGGGCCCCTTTATTTTAGAAGATGTGGTTGTAACAGAACATGAATCCTATCTAAAAAGCCAAGAAATAATAGAGGAACATTTTGAGGAAATTCACTTATTGGCACCCTGAAAGTTGTTTCGTTTATCTTTGTTATTTTTAAAAGGATAAAACCTCTCAAGAACAAATTTTGAACCTGTTTTCTGAAAACTGCAAAGTCTAACATCTGAATAGAATAATCACTTTCAGCTTCTCTGTTCAAGATTCTAGCTTTTCTTTTCCCAAAGCAGTGCTTGTGAATTGTAAAATAAGAATGTGGTGCCCCCCACTCCCCCTTTCCCAGCACTGCAGCATCTTGAAAAAATACTCAGTTCCCCAACTCCACACCTTTCATTTTACTGGTAACCAAATCAGTTCTTTGCATATTTGTTTTACTCAGCTTTAGCAACTGTGGTTGTCCATGTTATGTTTATCTAATATGAGTGCCTTTGCCGGTTGTAAACAAAACTTAAAACATATGCATATACTATTTTATCAATTTCTCAAAATAATATAGTTGGTTCTAAATGTAAGAATTATTAAGTGTATCTTTATGCATTTGTGTTCCTATGGGTGCTATTATTTTAAATTTTTTTAGCAATATTTATATATATTCAATGTTCAACATCAGGTAATTTGAGTTTGCTGTGTTTGTAAGATAACTCACAAGGGAGAAAGTTGTATTAAATAAATAATACAGATAAATTTTATACTCCCATATATTTCAAAGCTAATGCAGCTAACTTTCAGTGGAATGGTAACATAAGACACAGTGCTATAATATGATTGATTTGTTTTGACAGCAGCCAAATAATTGAGAGTGAAAGGTGTCAGCACAGATGAAATATTGTGTAAGCCACATTCAGAAGGCAACCCCAGCAGCAATAGCAACTAGAGTTTTATTTCCTTTGATATCGCACTGTTACTCACTTCCAGTTTATTATAAAACCATGAAAGGTATGCAACTTTACGTATGATGGAGGCTTTTATGGAAAGGATAGAAACAAAGGTTTGTCAGGTACTTGAGCAATAGATACTGACAATGGGATTTATGATGGATACCATATACCAGGATAAATTATCTTAATCTTTCCCATTTCTCTCATATTTTAAACAGTTTTTGCAGGCTACTGCTTATCTGGCATCTTAGCTCTAGCACGGAGGTAAGTGATTCCCTCCAGAGCAGCCAGTCTATGGATTGCTTGGCAGGGGATTGCTGCAAAAACAGTGTTGCAGTTACCCTCCTCAGCAGTGAAACTTAGTTTTAGTTTACCTCTTTTGCACAGCAAACTGTATAACTGTACACTTTCTGGCTAAGTGAGACACAGGGTATGGCTTGTTTGTTTGCATCATGGCATCCAGCTGCGCTGCAAGGGTTACAAAGAACTGTAGCATCTTTTGAGTCCAGGAGACTGCAAGTGTACAAGTAACCTATTACAGAAAGTAGCCAAATAGAGGAGCTGGAATAATGCCTGAACATGTAACATGAAAAAACCTCAAAATTCCACTACAAGGGCATACATACTACATTCCAGAACCACGTGGAGAATCACTTTTGAAAGTGAAAAACACTTTTGGGCTTTCTTAAAAGTACATTGAACAAGTGACTACGGCGTGCTTGTAAAAACCCAAGTTGTAAAGCTTTCTTTGTCCTGAAGAGTGATTGATTTTAGAGAGAGCAAGACTCCAAAGTACAGTTTGAATTGAAATTTATATGTCCTGCCTTTCATTTCAGCAATGTTCCACTAAGACACAATCTGACGTGAATGACAAGGGTTCTCAGTAATGACCTCTTGCTCATGCAAAACAAAACAAACTATGACAACCATCATGTTAACAAGATCAGGAACCCTTGTGGCTTTGTAATGTAGCATCTAATCTATATCTATACCTATACCTATACAAATATAATTATTTTACTTGGAAAAAAGTAAATAACAGAATGGAATGAGATTTCCAATACAGATCAATTTAGACACAGTCCCAGTCCACTTGCATTCTTTTTGTATCCTGATCTGGTAATTTCATAATGGCATGGTGGAGATTGGAAACCGAGGCTAAGAAACCAAGACCTACTGTTATTAATACAGGAAAAGTTTTCATTGAAGTAGTGTAGGAAGGCAGGAAGTAAACCACTGTTCATAGAATATATCTTACTGTAGAGCCAGCTGTATCTACTGAAGTATTTTGTTTAAAACAGGTACAGCAGACTCGAAAATAATCCTTGTGTTTTCACCATTTTCCTCATGTTTAACCTGTGCAGACAAGATTTCTTCTGGACAAAACTAAACTCAGAATTCCACTACAAGTGCATACCTCCTACATTCCAGAACCAAGAGGAGATACAAAGGACCAAACCAACAACTGGCCCTTTGGACAGCTTCAAGGCCAACACATTCAGTGTAAACCAGAGCAAATACTGTCCAAAGAATAAACTCTCAATTGCAAGTTGAGGGAGTGAGAGGGACTTACAACCAATTGCTTCCATCCAGTCATCTTCTCATACTGCAGGAAATTACTTGCTAACATTGATGCTTTGGGAAGAAGTAATTTGTGACTGCTGTACATGCAATGAAAACAAAACCTCATTGCTTATGATTCAGAGCAATATAATTTAGGTAGAGGCTTCTCTTAGAGCACTGAGTGCCCAAGGGGCAGGACTGTGTGGCTTACGTAATAATTAGGTCTCTGCCATCAGAACCTGCAGTTAAAATTAGCTTGGTTGCATTATAGCAGCAGCTATAATGTTCTCTTCAGTAACTGGAGACAGAATGCTGAATGTGGGATGCCTGCATGTTTGTGTGTGCATAAATCTATTGATAGGCATTGAAATGGGAACAATGACAGAATAGGCTTTTCAGGTGCCTTGTTTTCTCTACAGATGTTAGTCTCCTCATCCAGTAGAACTACAGGACTTCATAAAGACAGGGATGGGTAAAAAGAATGTCAGGAGAGTGCATAGTACTCATGAAAAGTCCTTTCCCTTTCCCTTTCCCTTTCCCTTTCCCTTTCCCTTTCCCTTTCCCTTTCCCTTTCCCTTTCCCTTTCCCTTTCCCTTTCCCTTTCCCTTTCCCTTTTCCTTCCTGGAACTTCTCTTCCTGGAACTTCCCTTACTGGAACTTCTCTTTTCTTCTCCATGTTCCAGCTTGTACCAATGAGCATATATATTTGTACTTCTACCATTCCTTTTAGGCTTCAACTAGCTCCTTCATTCAGGACCCTCTGTCCAGTAGGCTGAGGAGTACAAATTCTTCCTGAGAAGAATTTCACAAAGTAGCATATAGAGGCAAAGGATCTTGTTAATAGAAAGATCCTCAAGCACCTGCATGTTTCCTGACCACCATATTTGGGATTCCTCTTTGTCTGTTCACATCTTGACTATTAGAGGCATTTGTCAATCTATTGCTGATGGAACAAAAAGCTGCTGAAAGAACTAGGAGTGAAAAATCAAAAAATACACAATTGAGGTAAAACCCAAAAAACACAGCCTTCTGGTCCTTAGCTGGCCAGGCAAATGGAAAAGAGAAAAAATAAGTAAGCTAGCCACTCAAATGAACCAACATGCAAGCATTTCCTACATGTTTTTGTGGCCCTTTTACTGATTGGTGAGATAACCCAAACAACTGCTTGTTTATTTAGTTGAAGATAAGTAGTTAGCTTTGAAAGTTAAAAGACCAGACTGGTTGTCTTCATAGTAATCCCTACTCTTAAAGATCCCAGTGACTTTTAATAAATAGAGTTTTGCAGACTTCAGCGTTGTGAATAGTTTCCTTCTTAGATGATGGGTTTTCGCTAACCAGGAAGTAAACATTTTTCCATGCACCTCTTCTTCTGAAGTGGTTCCACATCATTGTTACAAGTGGTCAGCTCTAAGTGGTAATTGTGATATGCCAGCACAGAGCCAAATCCAGGGGCCTTCAACTCTCAGTTTTAGTGTGGCAGATTCATTTTAGTTGTGATGCTTGAGGCCCTGTTGACATTTGGGGGTTTGGGTTTTAAAAAACCCTATGTGCAAACCCTCAAGGTTTGGCTGACTATAACCCGCAAATGGTTTGACAGGACCCTATTTACAGAGACTGCTCAAGAGCCTTTCCCTTCCCCCATTTGAGTGGTCAGCACTGACATACTCCATTATGAGAAAGCCCCACTTAACACAGAACTACTTTCAATTGTCATGAGCACTCAGCTTTATTTAAACTGACACCCTTTCCATCACCCCCAAGCTAGAATCCCAATGTCAGACTGCTTCAAGACTTCATATTCAAAGCCATACAGTCTGGCAAAGAGCTGTGATAGAGTGGTTCAAAACTGCAAAGAAGTGAACTTCTGAAATGGAAGGACAATCCCAAAGGTGAAGGGAGACATGGTAAATATGGATCTTCTGGCAAGCAGAGGAAAGCAGAGTGAATGGAAGGCTTGCCTGTGCGTTCAGATTGGGAAAGAAACTTGGAAGACACACATTTCTCTGTTCTCTTGCTCTTACTCAATTCATTAAACTTCTGGGGTCATGCTATTAGAAAGGGTTACAATTCCTTTGTGTTCCAAGAGCTTCCTTCTCCCACCACAGCAGGTTGCTCAAGTACCAAGAACAAGTGTAAATAACCTGAGATTAAACAGTGTGGAAATATTCATGCTTTGTTCCTACAGAGGAAATGTAGTCTATCTGTAAAAAAAGAGTTAAGTGGCTACTAGATCACTCCTGTTTCTTAATAGTAAGCAAATGCTAATGAATGGGCCAGCTCACTGAATGGTCCTGTTTAATATGAAAAAAAAAAAAGTCATTGTAATGATCCTCTGTTCCTCTGTTTACAAATGGAGAAACTAAGGCACAGAGTAATAAAGTGACTGCCCTATGTTTCTCAGGAGAACAATAGCAAAACTAGCCATAGAAACCATGTTTACAAAGTCCATTAATATGCATATTTCCAAAGTCCTGCAAATGTATATTTACAAGTTTGTAATTTTAAATTAGTCTAAGAAAAGACTATTTAAAGAGAATACTGTTACAGGATATTTTCTGGGTGTTCAATAAAACATTTATAGATTGTTTTAAAGGCTGAATCGTGGTTATCTCACAGGTATATCCCATTGGCTTTAGGGTGGCTGCTTCCATTAGTAAAATTAACAACATTCAGTGGCATATTTTAGCTCAAACAAAGAGAAAAAAAGAGAAAAAAGAAGGGCTGAAATAAAACACAGCCAATGTCTGAACTGTGAATGGTTTCTTCCTTTTCTCTCTTCTTTCCACTAGAGAAGTACGCAATCACAGTAATGGTTTGGGATTAAGTAATCATCTCAGCTTTCTGCAAAACTAGAGCAGTTTATGGTTTTGTCTGAGTTTTTGTTTTAAGATCAAACGTCATTGTCATGAAAGACTTTTTTCTCTACATATAGTTACATTTCAAAAATATACCTGCATTTTAGAGGTGGAGGGGAGGAGAGGGAAGGGAGGAATACCACTACCTGAGTTTCATGCCAGAATTTAATGTAAAATTAATTCCTTTAAAAAGATTTTTAAAAAACCACAACATTTTTCTAATGTGCATTAAGAATGTTGGAGAGCTCACTGAAGCATATACGTTGAGCTTTCAGGAGCAATCTGTAGTCAGGCATTTTAAATGAAAATTGATTTGTGATTTACATGGTCAGTGGAAAGAAAATTAACTTATGGAAGGTTGTAATGAAATATTAGACAAGTAAAAAAAGTAGATGGTGATCTAGTGGAACTAAAAGTCCCATCTGGAAGAATTCTGTGACATTTTTACATTTATCTGTGTTCTGCATGAGTTGTAATGTTAGTGGTAATTTTATGGGACTGAACTGAAATGAAAAGGGTGTTATCACAGATTGCCTACAATATAGGATTGTGTTCAGTGGAGAGTCCTGTATCCTTTTCTCCATTTTCCTGTAATATGACTCATTGCACTTTTTTCAGCTACTGTTGTTGAATTCATTCAGCCTTTTACTTGAGGCTATTAAAGAAGAACATCAAATGCGCACAAAAACAATCTAGCAGCACATTAAAAATCAACACGGCTGCTTCCACTTACTCCTGTATAGTTGAGGCACTGTCCAGGAGACCCTTTAAAACATATGCTCAAATTGCACTTTATCATTCCTAAACACAGGCTATTAACACAGATTTAAAAATACATTCTCTTTCAATCTATGACTCATCGGCATAGCAAGAGTAAAGAATTAAAGCTTTTCCAGAAAACATACTGCCCTACTTCTGTTCCCCTGTTCATTTTGAACTCGGGTATTCACTGTATTACATCCTTGATTGCTCTTGCTGTCAGTTTCTTGGAGAATGAAGACAGAGAGACATGTCAGAATAACACGATGCCATACTTGCTGCATTCTTCTCCTGCTTTTGTACTAGAAAATCTTTCTCATATTTCAACAATCCAGACTTTACTGGTAATGGAAATAGGAATTCTTGTACTACCTTCTACCAGATAATCTTCTTTCTTCTGTAGACTCCATGTATGCTAAGCTCTAGTTTATCATACCTTACACAGTTTGAAATATAAGACTCTAACTTGGCAGAAGATTAATATTCTTTGGAATTAGTAAGATTTATTAATGCCTTTGTCAAAATTCTCAAATTTTTAAAATCTAGAGAAAAATCTTCCCATCAAAGTCTTAATTCATTCTATTATTAAATTAATTATGTCCTATCAGTCTTGTTTGTTGAGGACATATAATCTTCCTTTTCATAGGAGACATGAAAATATGTTTATGCCACTTCTTTCTCTCTGTTCCTTTAAGAAATACATAGGTGTCATTTGAATGCATGCTAAGCGTTCTAGTTGCTTTGTGCTGCACAGGTTTTCAATATGGCTCAGCAGCATGTAGGGTTTGGATACTGTTAAGCAAACACAGGCTGTAAACTTGTCCCTTTTCTCATTGTTATTTTTTTTCTAATCACAGTTGGAGAATCAGGTTTGAAATTACACTAAGTCCATATTACTGTTAGCTGAAGTAGAATTAAAATCAGATGGTACAACTAATATATGCAGGGTTGTAGCTCAAACAAATGCATTATGGAAGAGTATAGTTTGAAACATACCATGTTATTTCTCCAGGAAATTTATTTTATAAGCATATTTGAAAGAGGAGAAATATCACAAATCCCTCACAAATAGTATATAGGATTTTCAAGAGAATGGTGTGGCTAATCATGGTAGGAACAGCCTTTCTAATCACAGGATACCGCAGAGGTCAATATTAGGTATTGGCTTTCCAACCTATCCATCTGAAACAATATACCATGGTGAATGTAATCAGTTAATGGTGGCAAATGAACCTATTAGAAACATTAGCATTGCAAAATGACAAGTTCTGAGAAATAGATGTTAAGTGGATTCTGCAGCTGGTAATTGTCATCCTGGGAATAATTACACTCATTAATAGTTGCTAACCCCAGACCCTTGTGTCTGTGACTTTGAATGAGTTAATGATTGCTGCTTTTGGGACTCTATTGCTGGTAGATTTTCACTAAATGTCAGCACAGTAAAAAGGCCCCAAGGGAGAAACTGATTCTGATGATCTTTAGGGTCCCCATTTTTACAAACCACAAGTACATCTCTGAATGATCAGATAGCATCTCCACAGACCACAAAGTAGTTGGGGATTGTCTAATGAAGAGATCCATTTCATTATAAAGTTCCTGATTTGTAAAGTTAGTATTAAGTTCATGTAACCTCAGATCCATAGCACTTGCCATCAGAAGGTTTTACTTTTGAGGCTGTGTTTAAATGACCCACAAACCCCAATTTTTTCTGTTGTCTTTCCTCTTGACCTTAGTTATGTGAAATCTATTTCTCCTGAAATTAATTCAAAATGCTACCAGATCTTTATTGGCAAAATTTAATTTCTGCAGGCTTTTAAAGACTGGGAAGCTTATTTTACAAAGGCAAGTGGGTCTAAATCCTTTTACTATTCTGTCCTCTTTCTCTGTCTCTCTTTCATCCCTCCTACCCCCAAACAAATAACTATATGAGTCGTGTAATATCCATAAATTTGGAACATATAATCTAGCTGTCTTCTAAGGGTGAATATTAGGGATAATTTTGTATTGTTAAAATCAATAGTTGACTGATGTCACAATGGCAAGAGAAGAATTCCAGTAAAATCAAGATTATGTTCATCAAACACAAGGGAAAATGTAAAGAGAGCTGTATTTCTCTTGGTCTTGCAGTCTGTGAATAAAAGGGTTATTAATATACTTTTGGAAATTAGTCCATGGTCTTTAATCAGATGGAATAATAAAAGAGATTGAGTGCTGCCCCATGCTGGAGCCTATTTTGGTTTAAACAAAGAAACAACTATGTGATACTACAATATCATAAGGTTACTTATAGTAGTACACTATTAGCTGATGATTCATCATAATATCTTCAGGGAGTTAGAAGACATTATAAAAATAGAACTTTTCTTAACTGCATTTGCTGCTTCTGATATTTTCCTATGGTTCTCCACGCAGGCAAGAGAGCTCCTTAAGTTCAGTGTGAGTTGTCTGGTCCTGAGTAATAAAGCTGTTAGTTGACAAAGATCCTACCCATCTTTTGTTCTGCAGAAAGGAGAACTGCTTATAGAAAAATCTATGAAAGTTTCAAAAAATTGGAAATGTTGGCACTTCAGTGTTGCTTTGAATGTAGAACCTGGAATATGAACCTACTATCTGTACAGCATGTAGAAGCAGGATTAAATATGGCAGTTGTATGGGCAGCTTATTAATTTCTACAGTCTGCAACAGAGAATTGTTTTGTAAACTTTTTTGCAGCACTTATTTCTCATAGGCATGTGGCATTTTTTATTTGCTTGGTTTTTTTTTTACCAATTATGCCCATAAAACAAGTGTACATAGCACCAAAAGTAAGATAAGAATGGTGGCTGACGTTTTTAAGGAAGAAAGCAGTATGAATTTTAGGAGCCACATAAGTACTAAGTGACTCCTGTAGAGACATCAGTAGACTAAGAGGAAAGTGTCCCCAAGCTTTTGAAACCAGATATAGAAGTTAAATTGTTGCTATTTCCTTTAATGAAGATCCTTTGTTTCTCCACATGACAATTTAAGGAACACTATGTTTTATAGTGGTAAGTATATTATTTGTCTCAGAAGGAACAATTTTTTAGAAAGATATTTAAGTAGCAGAGCAAATGGTATAAAATAAAGTTTGTCAACTATCCTCCACAGTCCTTACAGTTCTTCCAAAATATTTGATACCTTACATTATGTTAAAAAAATTGAAATATTTTAAGTAGTTCATGTTGCATTTTGCCATGGCATCAGACAAGGGTGTCAAGTAGAAAGATGATATTAGGTTAACTGCTGGTCTGTTTATACTCTGTAAAACAAAAAGAAAATGAATGAGATCTACTTTTTCTATATTTATTCACAATGTTTCAAGGATACTAATGTTAATTTTGTAAGTTAAACAAAAGAATACCAGAATGTTATGGAAGAAGAAAGCAATCACGAGAAAAAGAGGAAGGAACAGAAACTGCATGGAAGATAATGTTCATGGAAGCTGAAATCCATCCAACAACGCAAGGAGAAACAAATGGCACTGAAAACATGCCAGTTGTCTGAAAAGGCAGATATTATATGCAGCAAGATATGAATAGAGAAATAATGGTAAAGAAACTACTCTTTGAATAAATGCAAGGGCCTGGCTTTCAGAACCAGAGAGTGGCTTTCAGGCACTACAGTGCCTCAATTTTTGAACTTGGACAGTGGCAAAACCAGCTGGCACTCTGAAAATGGTCACAGAGCCCATGGAGACTCTTTATGTCAGAGATGAGAGTGAGCCTGCCCCTGGAAGACAAGAGTCAATGCCTACTGACTAAGTTAACCAGACAGTGCATAAACCCTTGTAATCAACCATGCAGATTAGGTGTTTTGTTCCAGACATACTGCAAAGATCATGAGACCTCTGAGAGAGAGGAAAGGATACAACTGCAGGCTTGCAGCGAGGCTCTTTGCAGGGTCTCATTTTCCTCTGAGTTGCAAAACTAATTAATTTTACTTTGAGAGTTAGTCCTTAGACTGCTGTTGCTGAAACTGGTAATCTGGTGCTAAATTTCCAGAGGTCTATGGCTAGACAGAGTCTAGTCTTATGTACTAGAAAGAGCATGTACTTCATTGAATTCTGCCTATTTAAACCACAAATAGCTCTTGTGGCCTTTTTTATTTGTGCTGTTAGACTGCTTCACTGTGCTGCAAAAAACAGCAATCTGTCTAAGCAGGAAAATTTTGATTCTGAGTTAGTATTCTAAAGACAAAAGGTTAGAGAAAATCACAAAAAGAAAAATAAATCTTGATTTGAGATGACCAGAGAAGCATTAAATCCAGTAGGGTGTGAGGCACAATAGGCAATGAGGCACAAAAATATTAATCATAAAGCCAAAGAACATAAATTATTAGAAGCTGGAATTAAGCGAAAATTATGTGAAGATCTGTCCTGCGCCTATTGGGTGGAATAGAATTTCCTTTGATACCAGTCTGGTCAAAATTTTGCCACTGTGGTGATAAAACAGAAGGCCTAAACACAGGGAGTGAAAAATGAAGCCAGTCTGGGAATGTGAGACATATTGTCTCTGGAGGCATGGTGTATCATAGAGTCTGTTTTGTTCTCCAGTTAAAATCCATGGTTAAATTGCATCAGTCTGCCACTAGGAAAGGCTGTATAGCTTAGAGAGTGAACACAGCAAATTTATGTCCAGAAGAGGGGATGATTCTTGTTTGTTAAAGAAATGTTCCTTTTTGTGTTTCTCTTTGTGACTTTTAGTCACCAATATCTTTGGAATAGTGTGGTGATAGTTCAGCTCATGGAAACAAGACATCCATCCCAAAATTCACTGGCAAGGAATACAACATCTATGAAATAAATATTTGAATGTAACTATAAATGCATTTTACTGTTGTTTTCAGTGGGGTGTTGGAGAAAGGCTGCTAATTGGAAGCAAGATGAAGAAAGATGTAAGAGAGAGGGACTTTTCTGGTTAAAAAAAAAGAGCGATTGAAAGACATTATGGCCCAAACTATATAATCCTAGTTTTAAAATTATGGTGCAGAGTGAAACTAAATCAGCCAAATCTCTCCAGAGGTGTACTTTATCTGGTAAGGGTGTAAAGAGCGGGATCTACAACTCAGTTTACAAAATTGTTTCAGCATATAAATACAGCCGCTACCATAATACATAGACACAAGCAATGTCATTATGCTAGATTTCTTGAACTGCAGCAATTAAATTTCAAGACATTTCAGAACCCTCTTTAAGACAGAATTGCAGAACCTGACCACATTTTCCAAGGCTCATCTCTCCTCAGTGAGGCTGTACAGCTGGTAACCATAAAAACGGACACTTTCAATATATTTTTAGCCATGTTTCCACCTACTACCAGCATGCCAAGAAGTTTCTCCTTTGTATTTGGTGTAGCTTTTTGCAAGAAGACAGGAGCATTTATAGTTTTTTAGGATTCAGTGGTTATATGTCAGAAATTCTTATTATGAAATGTTTTTGTAAACAAACTAAATTCCACTGGGAAATATATAGACACTGTTGCTTTTATTTCCTGGGTTTTTTATTATTATTTTTAATTAGTGCTCTCCACAGAGTGTTGCAGGTTATGATAAATGTTTCCTGGAGCAGATTTTCAGCCTGTAACTCTGAGGAAGAAATATGCATTTAAAGATGCTTTATATTTTGACTCTGAAGGGGATTAAAAAACTACTCTCAGTAGATTACTCTCTTTATAGTTTCTTTTCTCAAAAGAAGTTATAGGATATCTAATGAAGGAAATTTATCCTAGCATTAAAACTGAGCTAAATTTATGTGTATGTTTTTTATTATTTTCTAAAATACATGAAACAGTTAAAGCACCATGCTCAGCCCATATGGAAATACAGCTGAATTTGAAATTTACTATATGCTGTTTCTGCTTTTCATTTTTTGCCATTTCACACCTTGTCCGCATCTCGAGCAAGCTTGTAAGTTTCCAGCGCATACATTTCTTGTGATGATATATTGTCCTGGTGGAAAATTTCATTTACTGGCTGTGCCCTTTGCTGAACCTGTTGCTAGTCAAGGAACATGATAAGCGTATAAGTAGCATGCTACTTCATTTATCATACATCGTTTTAGACACTCAAATATCTCATATACAATTCTGCATTCTGCACCAAGGGAAACTACTAAACTTGCAGGAAAAAAAATCTACAAATAAATCATCAGTTTATTATATATAAATGTATCATCCTAATAAAAATTAAACATAGTTTATACTAAGACTGTAAGTGCCCTTTATTTTTTTTCTGGCCTCAGTAGCCACATGCTATCAAACACTAATAGAAAATATCTGGCTTTTGTGATTTTGTGTACAGCAGAATTGAAAGATATAAAATACTGTCTATTTTTTAATAATTGAATTACATTGCAAATAAATGACAGTCTTGAAAGATCCAGCATTGCTAAGAACCTTCTGCTCTTCTAACATTTGTCTTTGGTTTAAATTTTCATCATATCTTGTATAAAACAAAATCTAATCTAAAAAACAGCCAGAACAGCAACACCAATAAAATCCTCTAACATTTAAGGAATTTAGAAATCACCAGAAAGAAAACAATTACAATAAATTTAAGGTAAAATAAAACCAAGTCTATCTGATGTACTAGCTGTTCCTAGAAGAGCAGGTCAAGCCTCCCTAACTTCAATAATGTATCATCTATTGATTTCAAAGCTTCTTCAGACCATCATCACAATATTTCACTACAAGCAGCTTTTTATTTCAACATAAAATAATCTACATCTTGTCAAGATGTTGCATGTAAAATGCTTAATTCAAAGCTCTTTTTTATGTTAACCCATGCTTACACTAATTACAACCTTTCCCTAAAATACTGGACTACAAAAATGTATGGCTTACGTTTATATAGAACTTTTAATCCTGCATCTTTTAACAAGTATACATGGAAGAGTTACTTCAACCACTTCTCATGTATATCCATTTCTAGGGAGGGGGTTGAAGTGTTTAATGGCTCATTGTGTTCTAGCTTTGAACTACAACTGAAGAAGAATTTGTTAAATAGAGTTTAATTACACAATCTTTAAATTGACTAGGCTATCAGAGGTTATAGAGATCTGTCTGGGGAGAACAGAGGAGGGAGGTGGAGAAGAATGAAAAAGCAAAAGAAACCTAGATGTCATCCCATTTCATTGGGGATAGAGAAGAAATCTGCATAGAGGGGTTAGGGGTTTTTTTACTTTTTGAGAACATCATCTTTAGAAAATACACCAGGTAAGGTGGTAGAATGGAATCTCCAAAATAGCTTTCCTTCAGCTGAGAGGTTTTCCACCATAGTCCCCATTTGACCTCACTGTCATGGTGAATGAAATACAAAGTGTTGATATATAAGTGATCTGAATAGGAAATGTGTGTTTCTGTTGCAGTCATAATTCCCCTAGATGAAGAGAATTAAAACATCTGAAACCAAGTAATTTCCTCTTATAGTCAGCACATACTGTAAACAACAGATGGAAAAGGAAGGGAGTAGAACTGGTGCTGCACAAATGATGTAGCTAGTATAAAACTTCATGTCAAGATGGTTTTTACTATCATCCACAT
The DNA here is from genome assembly GCF_963513975.1 of Fringilla coelebs. Classification (NCBI taxonomy): domain Eukaryota; kingdom Metazoa; phylum Chordata; class Aves; order Passeriformes; family Fringillidae; genus Fringilla; species Fringilla coelebs. Next base: position 101,965,601 of record NC_140028.1, on the reverse strand, counting down.
CTATATCTTTTCATAGCATCAAATAGGTCACAGTCAATTTCAGTATGACCCACCAGCTCTACATTTGAAACTAATAGCTGTGATTGGTTTATAAGAAGTTTGGAAAGTTTATTTAAAAACATATCAGTATTTTTTCCCATTTAAAACTCAGTTATAAAGAGATTGAGACTCAGAGTTAGGACTTGCAAATTGCTCTCTAGAATTGTATGTGGAGGTCCATTTACAGTTGCCAGCGTACTGCAGGGGCAGGTGCCCTGAAGTTTCTGGTATAGAACTGGATGATTTGCTGAGGCTCAATGGAATGCTGAAATCAAAACTTTTAAAGTAGTTTAAGGTTATCTTTATAAGCAAGTTGCATATACTATGTTAGCTGTTGTTTATGATCACATTTTGTTCTTTCAGCTCATGGATGAAAAAAATTCTGGATAAAGGGGTCATTATATATTGGTATTTCTCTAGAGTTTTATGACGTATATCTCTAGTGTTTTAATGATGGAATTTGGAGATGGAATCCATTTTATACAAGAGCTTTGCACAAGAACAGGTAGCTTTACAATTAAAAATTTTCACTTGGGTTTCTTCATGACGAGGTACTTCAGGTCAATGTAAGAAGACAAATATTTGCTACATTTAGTTTTCAGGAAGCAAAGTGATTAATAAAAAAAGTTCAGGTCATGCTGGAACCAACTACAGTGAAGGACATATGTACTGCTTTAGAATTATTTGAAATGGAAACAGCCATGGGTTTTCCAATACCAAACAGATGAGTTGAGCACAGTGAGGGATCAACAGCGAATAGAAATAATTTCTTCTCATGTTGAACATACCTCACTTTCTTCGCCTTGCCAACTTTTTCCATGTGCTGTTAAAGTGGTAAAAGATGCTCATTCACTTTGCTTTTTTCAAGCTGCTGATAAAACACATTGTATTTAATATGAGTATAGAAGACAGGAATAAACTCATATCTTTTATGGGGGAAAGAATGGTGAGATACTTTAGTCAGTGTTCTCATTTGTTCTCCCGAAAGGTAGCCAAGCCTAGTTAATAGAACAGTTGATTTTATTGTGGTGAGTTTGTAGATTTAAATATAGTCTTTGAAGAAAATCTGTGCATAGCTACATTAAGAAGAAAAAAAGTAGGAAAAAAAAGCAGGGAACCATAGCTTTATTGTGTAGAAATAGTTGCTATGGTTTGTATCTTGCCATCTAAACATGCACTAACACCAGTAATATCAATATTATGTAAGGTTATATGTATTTCATTGCTGAGGAAGTTAAGATGCTGAGAATTCAGGGAGCAAGAGAACCCAAGATCTACCTCCAAACCTTTTCCTCTGAAGTGATCCCCTTCCTTTCCACGCAATATTTTCCTCCCTTTTTCACTTGGAGTATAAAAACATTCAGAGAAAAGAAACATCCAGGGAAACAATGGAGATCACAGGGTCAACAGTTGTTTCTTAAAAAAAAAATAGACATTCATTAAAGAAGACATGGACCTCTCATTCTGTGCCATGTATTCCTTAGCACCACCTTAAGTTTAGTTTCTGTACCCTTGATTTATGTTTCTGGTAACAAACATTTTGTATTGGTGCTCTAGATTTGAAGTACTTCAAGTTCAGAGACAGTTCTGAACAAGGAGGAAGACAGAAAGGACTCTGTAATACTCTTACTGCCGAGCTCCTTGCCAAAAGCAGAGCTACAGGTTGCAGTCCCAGCAGAAGTGTTCAGGGGGAGAACCACCCTTGGTTACAGGCAGTTGTGTTTACTTGGGCTTTTCTGTGAAGCTGAGTACAAAAAAAAAAGAGAAACATGGTGCACCAACAGTCCTAGCTTTACATGGTTCAACAGAATTTATAGCATTTTTACTTAAGGTTTTTGTCCAGGGTAAAGGTTTCACTTTGACTTCTGAAAGCAGCTATTAAACTTAAAAGGTAAGGTATTAAATTTACTTGTTAAATAGCCGCCTTAAAATGTAGCTATTGAACTTATCAAGCCATTAAAGAGTTTTCAACCTCTATTATTCTGTTTCCACAAAGCAGTGAGGCAGAGCTCACCCTCAACTTGTTCTGGTCAAAGTAGACTTCCTAGATAGAAGTGTCTCTGCAAAAAAAAAAGTTTATTTTTGTTTGCTTGGTCATTTATAATTTGTTTTATAGGTGCCTAATGAACAAACTGAGATCCCATCATTCTTGGTATCCCATCCCATTTCTCCACAAAAATACAGAACTAGAAGTCCTCCCAAAGCTGCTTGTAATGCAGAAGACCACAGATTAATGTGGTCAGATACAGAATACAAAAATCAGTAAAGCAGTAGTGGTCAGTGTAGCCTTAATATGTGCTGTCTGTCCTTGAAAAGTAAATGAGAAATAATGGGAGAAGAGGAAGGGCAGAGGTGGGCAATACAAATCCTTGAAAATGAAAAAGGTAGCTTCTATTTGATGTGATGAAAAGAGGATAAGTGAATTAATTATATGAAGAGACATCTCAAATAGCCTTGGAGAACCAGCAACAACTCTAAAAGAGTAAAAGGAGAGCAAGTTCTTTTCCTGTGGCAAAAAAAAAGGATATTGGCAGAAGAGTTTGGACAAGAGTTTCAGTTGTGAAAGTAGTTAGGGAGAATCTTAAAATAGGCTATGTGTAAAGAAAGTGGCTGACATGCAGATTTGTTTGCTGTCAGCATATAGAAAGAATTGATGTCTTTGAGATTAATCAGATAAAATATTATGAGGGCCAGGAATGGGATCTGAAGAAACTGTTACAGAAAGCTGGAAGAGAAATTAGAAGCATCTTCTGCAAGGCATGTCAATGAAGCATTTAGAAACGGGATACATGAAGTGCTGTGAGATGGAGCACTGAATCTGAACAAGTTCTGCTGAGTGCTAATGATGGGTTGTAAAGGTATATGGTGAAATTAGTAAACAGTTTTAGGCTGTGATTGTGAGTACATGTTTAATCATTAATTAATTGAAGAAGACAGCTGGAGCAGTACTTATAGTGCCATGTGAGGATGAAGATTAAGTTAAGGCTAATGTATTTATTTTTATTTTTATAAAAATAAAGCAAATGAGTATTTTAAAAAGGAAGAGCTATCAGAACATGAAAGGTGATGAACAAATGGCAGTGAAGATATCTCTGATGAGGAGAGAGGATCTAGTTAATGGTACAATGGCACAACAAATAAGAAACTGATGGTCGGAAAGTTGTAACTTTCTGTACATTCATAGAATAGAATATACATTCTATTTTGTCAGCTTTCTCTTGGAGCGCATCAGAGCAATACTATGTGTAAAGAGGAGTCAAGAAAGTGGAATATGAAGATGAAGCTAGGGTCTTCCTCATAAAGAAGTATTTGGGATAGTGTGATACATCAACAATACAGTAGAAGGGAGAGAAGACTAAGATTCAGGATTGTTGAAAGAAAAAGCACGAGCTAAAAATGGTGCAGTGGTTTGAAATATCCCCCCATTCTGCTCACAAGCAAACTTGGGTTAGGCAATTACTGGATAGGAGAGACTTCCACATGGGAGGGTTTTCAAAGTGGCAGTAGCACAGTGGCACGTGACTGCCAACAAATCACAAATCCTTCTGATCACCTCAGAAATGCCCTATAAACTCCAGAAAGGGTTGAAGACAGGAGGCAAAGAGAATAATCACTCTAATTTTCTCTCTGAAATGTAGAACTTTGAATTATGCTTTTGAAAAAATGCTCAGCATTAAGTTATCAAATTACTGTACTGCTGAATGCAAATCTGAAAAAAAAAGCCCTACAGCTTTAGGTTTTTAGCCCTCTTATTTATAACTTATCTCTGGGAGAAAACACTTTGAAACTTGTTGAGATATATTGATTTTAAAAAGCAAATCGCTTTTCAGGAGTGTCACAGTAGCTCATCTCTGCTGTCACTGTCTCTTCCAACTACAAAAGAAGTGAAAGTTACATGGATAATGACTTTCCACATCTGTTGACGTCTTTAAATTCTTGATTCAAGTAATTATCAGTGCATTTTATTGTATAGCCATTCAAACTTGTTTCCACTTGTTCATGCTCAATCCATTAGATCAGTAAACATACATCCCTGTAAATATGTGTATTATATTTCAGAATTATGTATTTAACAGAAAAAATGCCATTAGTTTTGTGAATATTCAACAATTATTTCAGATGCATGGGTGCATAATTCAGAAGGTGATGTCTTTAAATTAGGGGGGAAGTCCAACTTGTCCTCCAGCTGCAAGATCCTTGTTTTTATAAAAGTATGTTTTTCTCCTTTTCCAGTTAATCTTGTAATGTATTATATTAGTTAACAGGTATTGAGGTTAGAAAAGCTTTTTTATGCCTCTATTACCTGTTGAGTATTCCTGCTCTAGAATACATTGTGTTTACTATATGGAGTTTTATTTAAATGTATAATGTTATTATCCCCCTGATTTTTGTGTGGTACTGCTCAGCATAATTAAGGCTGGCAGTCTAATAGGACTCCACACAAGAAATTTACATGAGAGAACCATGTTGGAAGATATGTTTTCTAGCTGAGTACTTTGTCAGCAGCTATTATCAAGTAACCTTTTTTTTCAATTAAGTTCTTAAGCAAGAGAGCAAGACAAAATAAACCCATGGTATGCTCATGCAGAATAAGGTGGTCACATTCACTCAGTAGAAACAGAATTACTGCATAGGGAATAGCTAAACAGGTGAGAAAGTCAAAAGAAGCCCTCTTTCACATCCCTGATTAGTCCCGCACACACACATCCCTTTCTAACTGTACAAAATATATTTGTACTTATAGTGGCATAGCCTGTTCAACTGTTTCTCATTGAATTTCCTTCAAACCAGATGTTAAAACAATAAATATACTACATTTTTTCTGGGGAAAATCTCAACATAAAAACTGTGCTTCTTTGAGGTAATGAAACTGTTCTTCTTACACAGATCACACAAAATTAATTATTAAACTCCTTAATTATCAAATTTATTTATTTGTTTATTTTTATTTGAAATCTATGCTGATTTCGACATATCTTTGACATAGTGTTGTGGTTTAGGGCAAATTTTGGGAGTAAACTTCTGAAGTGGACTCCTCTAGAAAGCAAATTCAAGTTGCCTCTCCCCCAACCTGTTTGGGAGAAAAATCTCTTTCGAGAGAAGTGGAAAAAAACTATTTATTTAACAAGCAAAGTACTCACAAACATGAAAAATGAATAGTATTAAACAATGAAACCTCTTGTTGTTCTGAAGAGATGGCAAATTCGGAAAGTTCTTGTGGGGATTGGAGAGAGAGACTTTTCTGTCAGTGTGTCCTTGGCTCTCTCTTGGTCTCTCTGGGGCTCGGGCCCGGTGTCCCGGCTGCAGTGCAGTGAAGGGGGCCCTTGGATGATAATCCTGGTGTTCCTGGTCTGAACAATAGCTGAACAGCTCCAAAAAACTTCTGGCCTCAGCTAACCAAAAAAAAAAAGCTAACTAAAAGCAAAGAGAGCTCCCTCCTGCTGTCCCTCCTGCTGTCTGTGTGCAGCAGACAACACAGTCTGTGAGAAGGAATGTGGGGGAGCAAGTTTCTGATAACAAACTCTGTGCTTCTTCTCCCCTTCACTCTTGGAACCAGTCTTAAAGGTGCAAAAACTATTATCCAGCATAAACAGATGACTGGGGATGCAATCATCATGAAGTCACCCTAGGACAATAGCTTCACTTAGAGTCTCTACAGTGGTGTCCTATGGGCGTATCCATCCTCCCCTGACTTCTCCAAAGCTGTTTTGGATTGTCTTTCTGACTTTTTTTTTTCCCAGAGATGCCTCAGCTTTCTCTACCGTCTGTCACTTCTGACAATATCCCCTTCATTAGTCTGTTATTTAACCTCTCTTTGACTTCCCTATTTCTTCCCTTGTACATACAAGCTTTACCCAAAACTTGCCATTGTTGCTCTCTAGCATTAGTAAAAGTCTTTTGCATCATCTCCCTTATTTTGGTCATTTTCCTTCTCCCTTTCCTAACACACCCTGGTAAAGCTCCATGTCCTTTCTGAGATCAGTTGCTAGGATATATACTTTTCATTCTGGTCTCCTGAGAAGCCTTGCACTGCTACCAATATTTTGCAAGTGTTTCTGTTCCATATCATTAATAGTCTGCTCATTCCCTATAAGTTTGCTCATATCTTCTCCCTTCTTTTGGTTAATCTGCTGATAAAGAATGAAAATACCTCTGTAAATGTATTGAGCATCTTCTGAATTAGCAGTCACTTATGAATGGATGTACTATTCTTGCCTTCACTCTCAGGTCACTCATATCTATTCTAGGAACATATTAGCAATGATTATTGATAGTGGCAGATATGCATATTAGCCTCAGCTATCTTTAAATTCCGTGTGTGTATATGCATATATTTGAATATTTTCCAAAATTTTCTGGTTTTTCATTTAACAGGCTTAAATACACCGTGTGTGTAATTTACTGTTTTCTTTCTATATGCTCTCTTCCTGCTACAGTTCTGCACTTTCACAGTTTATATGTGTTGGTTTTTTTCTTTGCATTTTTATAGTACCTTACACATTAGGTAATGTTTAGCTGTTTGAGTAGATCTGGCAGCACTAGGGTTTATTTTTACCCCAATAACACTTAGGGGCACAGATCAAAGACCTCAAAAGCTAGTACCTTCACAAATGGGCATTAAAACAATTGTTCTTGTCTTAGGCAGCTCCCAGTTATAGCTGAGAGCAGCTCACAATGGAAGAAAAGCAAGCTGCCCTGTAATAAGCCAAGTTTTCAGTTTCCGTCTACATGGCCAAAGTTTGCTACTAAAACATTATAAATGGGAGGACAATGGAATATGTTTGTGGATACCAGCATACACTTTTTCCATGTCTATGGATGAGGAGATACTTTCTTAGTAAACTGTAAGATGCTTGGAGAAAAACCTGTGCAATTGTGATATATTGAACACATTAGTACTTAAAAAGTAACCTTTACCTTGTTTCTGTTACTTTTCAGTATTCAAATGCTAAAACATTTCTTGTAGTATGGTTTTAACGTGGCATTTTTGTAAGGTCATTTGTTTTGAGGAGAGAAAGTCTAGGAGAGAGAACTTCTGGGTTTTAGCAGAGATAATCATAGCTATTTCTTTATTGGGGATAGTGAATGGGTTTCATTACAGAACAAATGAAGAAATGACCACACTGTAGAAACAGCCAGCCATGTCTTCTCCTCAGTTACGTTGGACCCAGAAGTCTGGACTCCCTTCAAGGGGACTTTTTGCTCGTTTTGTTTTGTCATCTTCCTTAAGTCAAATCTTGTAAGTTCGTAAGGAATCTTCAGGTGAAGAAACTGCAGCCAGAGGAGTAGTTTCTGTAGGAGAGGGTGAAAACAGAGCTCTTGGTTTTCATCTCAGCATCTGTCTGATGGTGGGACACCTTCACCTTATGAGAATGTTCTGTACACAGACTTTGTTCATTAATTTTACATGCCTGATGAGGCATGAAAACTAACAAAAATGAACATACTAATCTGTAAATAGGAGGGTGTTGATTCCTTCCAGCAACAGTCATCTGTGAGTCTGAAATCAGACTTCTTCCTCAGTCCTCTCATTACTCCACTCAGAACTAAAATGGCTGTTTTCACAGTTGTCATGCTGTTTTCTTTCTAGAGAAGATTACCAATCCACACTGTTAATCATTTAGGCTAAGTGAAAAGATGCATCAAAGGAAACAGTATATTTTATCCTTTTATCGGTGATCTTTTCTCTTCTTTTTGTTTCTTCTTTTAAATAATTTGCTGGAGAGGTGTATCATTACTCAGGAAAAAAAAAGGCCCAAAAAAGAGACAAAACCAGAGAAACCTAAGTTTACTAGAAGAATCCTCCTTTCCTCAGACTCTGAGGCCTTATGCTATGCTGTTGTTTACAACTTCTGTAGGTGGAAGAAATGCATTGCCCCACATATTTATCTGTCCTGCTAGACGTGTGCATAACCTCTCCTCGTGGTGGTACAAGAAAATGGGCAAGCTAGGGACTTAGATGACAGCATCCATACTCTAAGGCATATTGTCAGTGTCTGTGTTCCCTGCAGGGTTTTTTTCCCAATAAGCAGGGAGAAGTTGGTTTCAGCATTTGTTCAGAGACGCTGTAGGCTTGACAGTCTCCCATAGAGCTACGACGTGACTCTACACTGACTAATTCCTACCAGGTGTCAATCAGCTATCTGCTCTTGGAGTCAGCCTTCTTCTTCCTTCCATCTTCTCACAGCAAGAGGAGGAAAATTCATCCTCTCACCAAAATGTGCTCACTGACTCTCCACTGCCCACGTAGGTTTGTTGCAGTTACATGAGTAGCCCAGGACTTGTCCCTTCTGAGCTCCAGGAGGGCCCAAATCGGTGCAGTCATTCCACAGACAAACTTTCTACTCATTTCATGTAGAGGACTAGTGTGAGCAAAAAACAGAATGGGGGACCTTGATCTGGTGGAAGTTGGTCACTCCAGCATTTTTAATGGTCACTGAAAGCAGATGCTCTCATGTCCTGGAAGTGGTGCCTGGATGGCACATATTGAATGGGGTTTCAGAGCTGGTTCATAACTGTGCCAGTCCAACTTCTGTGGGTGTTAGATGTTTCTTAGGGTTTCTGAATTCAAAAGGGTGATACAGCCCCATGACATACGTGTGCACAAAAATAGAGAAACTCGATGACAAATTTTATTTTAAATTCACAAGCCCTGTAACAGAAATTTTTGCTTTAGAAGAGGGGTAATCAGGATACTCAGTTACATGGCATTAATTAGCTATTAGACATAACTTTGTGAAACTTTTTGGGGTGAAAATAATCTGTACTTAGCTGCTTGCAGGTGGCATTAGCTCTGCTACAGGAGCTGCAGAGGTAGTAATTTTTAATTCGTAAGAATTCATCTAGTTATTATAAACTGTATTTCTATAGCATAAAAACACCAGTGCATTGCAAGAGAGCTGGTGTGGTTTATTATCATAAATTTGTCTTTTGTTTATTGTTAGAAAGGCTATATTTTTTACCCAATTCTGTGCATAGATATCAAAAAGCTAAATATGGGAGTGAAGTGTATTTTGTAATAATATCATGACTATTGCTATGGAATTCAGGGATTTCTAAACCTACTAGTAATGTATTTCTCAATCCTTTCTTATAGTCTGTATTAATCATTTTGCTCATTATTTATGACTTATAATAAAAGTAGAAGACATTGCTGACCAGCTTGTAATGCCATCCCTTAAAATATTTCTGTATATTTATAGTGACAAAATTGTTGTACCTTCCTGTTCTGACCAGAGGTAATTTTGGTGGAGGGAATACATGTAATTTAAGTAGATTACAAGAGTTTGGTTTTTATTTCAAACATTAATTTTGTTCATTTTCTGATATCCACTTCTATGTCTAATTCCTTTAGTCATTGTGGCAGGATGTTCACTCTAACATGAAACTGCATCTTGAAAATGCTTTTCTAAAAAGCCTCTGAGTGGATAGATTTTGTTTCTTTTCTTTTGTTATACTCCATCTTTGTCGACCATATCCATCCATGTTTAATAGGCAGTATTAGCATTTTGAGCTACAACAGTCTGCACAATCTGTGCAATATCCCTGGCTTGTGTTGTGCTTCCATATAAAAACCAGCTCCTGTGTATGTCTTTTTTAAGACTTACAACACACATTGCATTTTACTCTTTTTAAAATAACATCAGGGAAACTGTGAAGCTTCTTTTGAAGGATTACATTACAGTTTGATTTTTATTTATAAAACATAAAGGACTAATATATATCAGTTAGGACATTTTGCTTCCAAAGTGCATTGTAACAAAATAATTGGAAGGCAGTTGTGGTGTGAAATATATGACAGCTTTACAGGACATAAAAAGCAGCTTTTTCTTTGTAATAGTGTAATTGCCTTAAACCCCCCAATCATAATTGTTATCAAAAAATAATCCCAAGGAAAGGCTAATATAAGGTGAGCAGACTATTATAAGAGCTCTAATACACTCAATTCCTTGAACGGCAAATGCAGCCCCTCAATCTCCCAGTGCTTTTAGTGTCAGTCAGAGAGCACTCAGTCATTTCTGTGCATCAAGCCTGCAGTATTGATTTTTCCACTGACTGAAACAGCCATATAAGCATAAATTTTGCATGAGGCTTTCACTTTGTAGACTCTCCTTTGGTCAGATGACACATGATGTGAACATGAAGACTGTATAATAACAATGCACGGTCAACCTGCAGGCATTAAAGCGTGGTCTCTCACAGCTTTGAAGGACAAAAGCTGGAATGGTGCATCTCTGGTGTGATAGAAAACAAATATCATTTCCATCCTGGCAGCCTGCATTCAATTTTATACCCTCTCTCCCCGTCTCTCACCCCCCCCTACACTTTCATGGTCCCCTTTTAGGGAGGAAATGCACACGCTCACACAAACATGTATAGACATAAAGTATACTTATCAGTGATATCCAGTACAGATAAAAATCAGCTCTGTGGGAAAGCAGAGCTGTGATAATAACTGTGCATCAAACTTGAACCCTTTGCTGCACTTGCTTTCCACTTTTCTTTGGTGGCAGTGTGTTGTTTTGTTTTATAGTTGATGCCATTTCTTTTAAGTCAGCCCTTGAGACTAAATATTGTACAACAGCATTTGATAACATCTTGTATCATGCTGAAAAACCCTTATCTAAAGATTTGGCCTTGTGATAGACAGGCAGGAGTGAAAACATTCCTTAATAGCAGCGTTGTTTCATCTCATTGCAGTCCTTGTGAAGTTCCTCTGCTCATTAATATTCCCACACTCTTTCTCTTTCTCTTTCTCTTTCTCTTTCTCTTTCTCTTTCTCTTTCTCTTTCTCTTTCTCTTTCTCTTTCTCTTTCTCTTTCTCTTTCTCTTTCTCTTTCTCTTTCTCTTTCTCTTTCTCTTTCTCTTTCTCTTTCTCTTTCTTTCTCTTCTCTTTCTCTCTCTCTCTCTCTTTCTCTCTCTCCCTCTCTCCATTTATTGTTTAAATGTTTAGTGTAAAATGCATTTATCCTGTTATGGGATCATGTCAATGGGAGGAGACAGAGGAGTAATCCTAACCCGTGTGAGTCTGAAATAATAGCACAGGAGTAATTTGTCACTAAGACCTACAGCAGTGCATTAACTATTCCTTAAAGTGCATTAAACTGCAGGCAGTTAATGTAATTAATTTATAATATAATGCAATGCAACCACTTAAAATTAAGTTGGACTGACCCAGAGGAAAAGATATCAGTAAGCAAAAAGCTCTCTGATAAGCCAGTTTTAGTCAGTGACAACGAGAGAGCTGTTTTGTCTTAAATAACAATCACAGGAGGAGAACGGGCCTTACTGTAATGAATAATTGGGAATGAATGCTGTTTTCATTTTGTAAAAGGATCCCAACATAATAATTGCACAGCAGCATGATTATTCCAGCAATGACAGATGTTAGAGGCACTGCTTTGGCTTCTATTTATGCAGGACACAAATAAATGTTGAATGTTTATATAGAAGGAGATACACTGTTGTACAGGCAGATTAGTGTTCAGTGCATTAAGAGAAGAGACTCACATTTTTTCATTTAAAAATGCTCTGCTGGGAATAAAAGAGCTCTGACCTCCCTGGTCAAGGGAGTATTTTAGATCTTTTTTCTTCTTCCTCACCCAAATTTGCCTGTCTCCTCTCTTGAGGGTATAATAACGTATTGATCTGAATACAGTGACTGTGTCAGTGCTACCTTTCCCTCATAGTTGTGAAATTTTATTTCAATTTTGGCATATCTTAGAATAAGAGGAAGGGCTGCACTTTTGTCCTAGGTTGTTTTTTGGTTTGGATTCTTGGGTTTTTTAGTTAGTTTGTTTGTTTTTTAATCAAAGGAATTACAGTATCCTAGCAAATATTTTTCTTTGAAATGAGATATTTTTTCTAGAATGGCAATGAGCATGACACTTGCATACATGGGCTTCACTACAGAAATCGTAATAATAATTCATCTGTTTTAAAATAGTGAACAATGGCATATCCATTTTTAAATTTGTAATATTAATCACTAGCTAAAATAGGTAAATATAAGGGCTACTTCCTAGGTTCATTTAATACAAATATTTTTATGATTTAAAAATATTTATACCTATATCTATTTCTTTACCTGTACTTAGAGAGTTATGTCTCTCTGTCCTCACGCACTCTTAATGATGCATACACTTCCATAACTGCCTAATATTAAGGACAGAGACATTTCTATTGAGTCACACTGAGAAAACCTATTTATAGGGTCTGAGATAAAACTGTCGAGTCAGTGGTTTTCTGAATTACCTAAATACAGTTAAATAGTAATGGGGGATGGAGAATTACATGTCAGTGACTGACATTAGGATAGTCAAAAAGCCCAAAGCCTATTGCTGAACTGTTGCAGAAACAAAGAGTCATTGCTGAAGTAGTGTAACTATTTCCTCCTTTTTTTCTCCCACTTGATGTGAAATTACTAATTAATTTACAGGAACCTTATATATATGCCATGTGTTTCTATGCATTATTAATTTTTATAAACTTTTCATTTTGATGTAGTGGAAGTAGACTGCAGCCCTCAAAGGAGATGATTCTTTGAAATTAAATCTTTACAACTTGTAAAATGAAAAAAAATACTGTGTAAAATTGTCCTGCTGAGGAGTAACAGCAAGTGTCATGGGTTCTCTGAAAATATAAGTGATAGGATATGTGAAAAAAAAATCAAATTCTTTTCAATAATAAATTTTGTCAGGAAAATACTCTGTATGAGTATGATGAAAAGCTCCTTAGGAAATGAAGGAAAAATGTATAGGGGTGGCAATGAGAAGAAGACATGATTGTTATGTGTTTTAGAAACACAGCAAGGAGCAACAAAAATCACTTTTAAGAAAGTGGTTCAAGTTGAAGTGCACCTATATACCTTTACCCTGCTTTGCATTTTCTGAAGAAAGATCTTTCCCATCTTGCTGCACAGAAGTGGTAGCAGATATGGCAGAGTACTTTGGGATAATTTATACATACAATATTTGAACATGAGAATAATTTGTACTTCCGCTCAACAGTTTACAGTTTATAAACATGAAAGTAGTATACCTAATTCATTAATTTATTTTTTCCAATGCTAAGAAACTGTATTTTAGCATTTCGCTGCTTCTGTTTGAGTAGCTAGTTTAAAGGTGATCCTTAGAATGGTGGCAAACACAGAAATCAACCAAATCTTTGAAATAAAAGTAGAGGGAGCAGGTTTCAGAAAAGGTAGGCTGGAGGAATGCAGTAAGACCTAATCAAAGCCTATTGAATCAAAGAGAAATTAAATCAGATTTGTTATTTGGAGGGTAGAACCTCATCTCATAATAATTGGTTTTTTGTAACAACTGAAAGCCTCATATGCAGATATTTGGTATTAAGAAAAATCTATAGATTAATTTATATATGATGAATTTCATCATTTGATCCAAACCATAATTATATCCTCAAGAATACCTATATAAAGATATAGGCAAGATTGTGCTCAAGAGTGTAAATCCTCCACAGTTCCATTGATTTTAGCAGCACTCCTGTGCCTGGGAGCAATGTGAGTGAGAAGAGATTTTAGCCAGTACCTGAGCAAATAAGCAGAGAGGTCATAGCACTCATCTCCTAGCCACAGAAAATGTTATAAAGTTCACAAATAGTCAGGAATTTATGTCATAGGCATAATTTTACTGAAACAGGAATCAGGACATTCCAGGTATACAGGTATAGCTAGTACCTGAGAAGTCTAATAAATCACCAACCTCAAAACTCAAATGTACTGTCAAAACAGAATAAACAGTGTTATATTTCTTACTAGGCACTGTAAGATAAGGACCTCTTTAGAATTATGTATTTTATGAAGCTCAATGAAAGTAAAGAAGGGTGAAAGGTGATAGAGGGAGATGCAATTAAATTAAAAGTCTGGAATTATAGAATTCCTCATCAAATCTCCTTCTAACTCTAATGAATCATTCAATTTCTTTTCATTCGTCTTTTCAAGTTCTCTCCTCTGGGCATTTAAAATTGCTTTGCATCGTCACAGTCATAAAAAAGAAATTTATGTCCCTCAGAAAGGATATGCAGTTTTGCAGGAAGTAATATAGACATGTCCAATTTCAGATCAGCATAGTCTACCTTCAAAGAAATAAGTCTTTTCCAGGAAGCATGAGTGGCTTCAGCAATATCTGGGTGAGTAGTTATATGCTCAGACACAACCTCTTTCCCTTGTGCCAGGTTTAAAATTCATATTCTCACCTCACATGAGAGGGAATACCTGACTGAGGTGCAAGAGTGAATTCTCGAGGTACTTTTCTCATTTGTTAGGAGTTCTCAGGACAGAGAAATGCCAGATCTAAAACTGGAGGTGATCACATTTAGTCTCTAGTAAAACCTTGACTCAGGATAACCTGTAGACAGCTCCTCCAGAAAAGCTCATAACCCCAAAGCTGGCATCACTGGAGCCAGTTCCCAGGTTGAAAAGTGTAACAGCCTTGCACTGTCTGTTGAAAGAGAGGTGGAATTTCCAAGTGAGTTTACAGGATACAAACACCTCGGTTCTTCCCAATTACCTTACCTGGGACATGTACTTTGGCAACATGATTCCTCTAAGTGCCAGTGCCATTTGGAGTTAGTACTCATGGAGAGGAACCCGCAGCAATGGCATAAGCTGATTGAGGTGTCAGCAATTTGTAAGAAATGCCTGTCATTTCCTGCTGGCTACCAGTGGTGAATGTGGCCTCAAGTGTCAACACATATTTTAGAAATATTTTTACAGAGCACAAAGATAGCCACTCCTTTAATGCAAAAGATTTTCCTCCCAAAACTCTCAGAGGTCTTTGCATATAGGAAAACAAAGATGCTGAAGTGAAAGCCGCTGATTTCAAATGTGTCAAGTTTAGGTGACCAGTCTGTGATATGCCTCAATTTGCAAGTTCATCTAAAATATCTGTGGTCATAGATGTGGTCATATACTCTCCTTAAGCTGAAAGTATAATTTCAGGTCCAAATTCCATGCTCTAATCTGGACCACTGGTACTTCTTTTAATGGGTTATTTTTCTATTTTAAGTAAGCAGCAGGGAGGGCTATACAATTAAACTATGTGTGTATTTACATATATATGCTTCTGAGTGCTTAGAAGCCCACAAGAAAGTCGCCCCGTAAGAAGTAATGTGATTGGGGTAATTTCACCACTGGATCCTGATTTTCAAGGAATTGGATGTTGTTGTATAGGGTCCTGTGCCACCATGAGTTTATGTCTCCTTGACAAAGGCAGTGAGCTGCCTTCACACATCTTAACTAAGTCTTGGTTTTCATCAGTGTCACTTCAGGCAAATGTGTAGAGGTCTCTGTACTTATTGCTGATACTGATTTTTATCTCCTGCTTCTCCTGCTTACCCCAGCCACCTGCTGCTTCACAGCAGTTTCCTTGAGTTAGCTTTGTTCAGTGTGTCTTCTTGGAGAGGAAAAACATCATTGCTTCTCACATTGAAATAACAAGATATCCCTAAGCAGAGAACACATGGTACAGGACTGCCTTAATGTGCATAGACCGGTATGCACAACAATAATTTTCTTGCTTTCAATCTTTTAATTTCTCATAGCTAATTTATCACCAGACAGCCTGTAAATAATGCAGAAAATTGTACACAATCCAAAAGCCTATTGATACTGGGGTTTTTTGACTCTTCAGCAGAGTTGTAACATAACTGAGATATGGTCATCTGATTAAAATACATCCAGTCACATACATGGAAAAAAGCCCAATCTCACATGCATATTAGTGCCTCAAGAAGTCCAGTGAATGCAATTTTAATGAAAGATTTATTTGGTTTTCAGGACGGGGGAAAATATGATTTTCATCTACATGAAATAATAGTTACTCTTTATTCAAAATTATGTTTAATCTTTAACATTTATTTTCACTTGAGCACATTGCTAATGACCACTCATTTCTTCATAAAAAATTACTCCACTACATCCTACAAAATCTGTATTTAAAAAGGCATTGATGAATTGAAGGAAGTTCAAGGAAGGGAATCAAAAATGATTAAGTGCTGCAAGTATTGACTTATGACTCAAGATTAAAATAATTGAATGTGTGTGTGTGGGCTTGCTAAACATTTCTTACAACTTTGTTCTCAAAAAGGTAGGCGTTTGATTCTTTTCAATTCAAGTTTGAAAATTGAGAATATTCTCAGGAAGAATGATCTAATTGTAAAGTAGATCAACTTAAAGACTCCAAGTTTGTTGCATAGCTACCTATCTTGAAAAATTCTTACTTTCTAAATTCATTGCTATCAATGAAGTATTTTCAGAATAAAAATCTACATAACTTTAGTAAGCATGAGAGGACTTAATATATTAAAGGTAAGCTTTGAAGAAATTTACTGAATTCCCCAGTTTTTGTGTATGAAAATAAAGATTCAGTTCATCAGATTAAGACAGCAATTTGTACTGACAAATAGGTCATGTTTGGATGTTTGGTTCTGAATTTGTTACATTGTTGGTAAAAAAAACAAGGAAAGGAAAAAGAAATCATACTATGCTGCTGTAGGTCTAACAGAAAAAAGTAGAAAAGAGCACAGCATCTGCAAACACAATCCTGTTTATTTTTTCCCTATTTTGCTCCTTCAGTTCTCTGTCATGAAGCCACTATCATGTGAGGAGCAAGAAGAAATCTCAGGAAAGAGATTTTTAGGTTTCAGCCCTGAGTAAGAGCCCTGTTTGACTGTTCATAACATTTCTGGAGATGCTTCTTAAGGTAGTAGCAAAGACACCCAAAATTACCTCAATTGCTTTAGTAATCCTTCATCTCACCACATCCCAGGGTATGGAAAAGTTAAATAAGTAGAAGATTTGTTATGGCCAAGATGTGTTTTGTAGTGAGATGGGATATCAGACGCAGTTTGTTAAGACTGACCATTAAATTATATCAATTATTAGAAAGAAATGGAGAGAGCAAAAGCAAAAAGCATCATATTGCTACTTTTCACATACTGCTTGCTCATATGCTGTGTTTCCCCAGTTTTGGATACTAATGCAGACATAGGATGTAATAGAACTAGGAAGACCCAGAGAAGCATGCCCAAGATGTTCACAAGTGAATGTCAGGCTTTAGACAAGGGGTAAATATAACAGATAAATCTTTTTTGCTTTTAAAAGAACAAAGAAAGAGTAGGATGTAGAAGTTTGTAAGTCATGAATTGCACAGTGCAACAAAACAAGTGACATGGACTGCCCCTTGAAATTGTTTGAAAATATGTTCAAAACCAGCAAAAGAACATACTTTTGCTCATAGTGTGTAATTCAGTTGTGGAACTTGTAGCCACAGGGGAGCTTGGAAGCAAAAAGTATAAATGAGTTCAAAACGGACTAGATAAATTAATTTAAGGATTGGCCTAGTGTTGTTTCATAATAGTTAAATTCAATGGTTTACATGTCACCTCAGGCTGAGGAAGTCCCTTGACTGTTGATTTCTGAATCCTGGGATGATGCACTGAGGGAAGAATCACTCTAACAGTGCCCTTAAACATTGCAAAATTCTGGCTGGAGCCAAGGTTGGAGACTGTATGGCATGTTAAATAGGTCCCATGCCATACAATTAAACTTAGAGTCTTATCAAATAAAGACCCTAACTCCTTTTTCTTGACTCCCATCCACACATGGTATATTCCTTACATGAACATCCAGAGGGGCCCAGGTTCGGTGCAACATCTTAGAGAGGTAATTTTGTATCATCAATAGTGATGTAAATATGTGTACATTTAATATAGACTCCAAGCACCTCAGGGCAGGGTCTTGTCATTCTAGGTCTCTGTATAGCACCAAGTTCACCTGTGATGATGTATAAATAATAAAAAATGTTGAACCACATCCTTCAAATGGGAAAGATGTCAAAATGGATGTAAGAAAGGACTTTTTGATTAATAAAGCACATCTCTTATTTGCATTCCTGCTAACTTAGTGGAAAAAAGATGCATACCTTAAAAAACAGAAATATTTTGTTGGGGCTTGGTTTTGCTTTGTTTTTTTTTTTATTTTTTAATTTGTTTTGATTTTAAGACACAATAATTGATGTGTTTGGGAAAATTTCAGAGCCTGAGGCTTCTTACTGTAGGACAAAATTGTCCTATTTATCCATCAGATGTTATCATGGATAAAATAATAGAAAGTCAATACTGTAAACAACTGAAGCATGGGAACTAATTTTTTTTGAACCGGCAGTTTTTTAGTGGAAGATAGATCTCTGGTACTTTGATGAACTTTAGTCAACAGAAAGAATATGTCAATGGGATAGGTGTGGATGTCTTGCTGGAAAAGGTGCATTTTCATTAGTGAGACCACAAAGATGCAGTGACTGATGCTCTGTAATGTCCTGGTGGACAGCAGACTCTGTGTGTTATGTCACCTCCCTGAGCCAGGTCATACATGGCTGGGGAGTACTGGGTTCACTTGCTGTCAGCACAATAAAGATTGTCTGCACAAAAATGGAGCTGTTAATGCATATTAGTGCTCTAACAGTAAAACAGACACACAAACAAACAACATCCCCTCCCAAAAAAACCCCACAACAAAACACCTAAGAACAAAACCACAGTTTCATATTTTTGTTGTAGCACTTAAATTTGCCTTGTGCAACATTATTGTTCAAATGATTAACACTGCCCAAGATCAAGGCTAAGCATGTGTCATAATGAATGGTGAAACATGAACTATAAAAGCTTATTGGGAACTGCTAAATTAACATAAACCATTTTTACTGCCTTAAAACTGATGAGTGGAATTATTTCTATGTGCAGACAGAAGAAGGGAGTTTGTTTTAATGTTTGTAGCACTACTAGGTTCCTTACAAAAACAGTTTCACACATCTGATATCATCAGAAATGGTTTCACTGGCAAAGATGTAGGAGAGTGGTTGAGAAATGGTTGGAGAGCTGAAAAGTTTGTTTTACATCTGGAAACTTGAAAAGTCGAATAGTTCCTAGCTGTAAAAAGGGAAAATTTACCACAACCTACAATTGCCTAATGAAGAAAACTTTTGTGCCTACAGTAAACCAGTTTAAGAGACGCACCTATAGTTTTGGATGACACATAGCTGAGGTTACATGGTGAAAAGATGCATTTAGTTAAAGGCCATGGAAATTAACCATTGAATGATCAATAACCATCACATGGTAAACTTCTCTGAAGTTTTTTAAAAAATACTTTGACACCTAAAGGGTTATCTCATGCATCTGGAAATTGGGCCGTTCAGGTGAGTAACAAAATGCCTGTTGTGTAGGTAAGGGTAGTGCCTTTGTGCTCACAAGGGTTATTCAAGGCCTTTCAACTAAAGACATGCTGGAATATTTGCTGGGTCAATATTAAGTGCTGGATGTTTCCTCCTCCCTGCCCCAGTTATCTTTTGTGAGTGTTTTGTAAGCTGAAGCCCCACCTCGCACAGTACAAGTTTGATTAGCTTCTTCAATGCTCCCTCTTGTCTCTAGCAGAGCTGCATGTCTCTTGTTATTTATTTTATGCATTAAATGCTTACAGTGTGCTTGGGGCTGTACAAGACATAAATATAAAGGGAGTCCATGCCCTGTAGGACTTACTGTGTGGAAGGCAGAGGGGAGCAATAGCTTGGGTGCTGGTACTGGCTGTTGTTTAGAAATAATGCATTATTGTTTCAGGAATAGGTTGATGCTTCAGTCCGACAACATGGATCTAGGGAATGGGCTGGGATGAAGATGAGGTAACTGAGGCTTGAACAACGGATGATGTGTTGGGGACAGGATGTAGAAAGTTAGGGAGCAGAAGTCAGAAGATTAAAGGGAGATAAAGTGTCACAGATTGACAAGAATTAAGACGTGAATTGCCTCAAAGACACCGTTATACAGAACCTGAAAGTGAAGGAGTTGCTTAAGCTTGAAGCAAGCATGAGAGAACCACAAAATGCTAAATTCAGCAGAGAGGAGAAGGCAAGAACAAGTGTCTCCTGGTAGAAGATTCCCAATCTTTAGTCTGTTTTGTAGAGGAAGTTGACTAAAAGATCTTAAATAGACTAATAGATCTTAAATTACTACATATGAATGGCATCAAGAGATAGTTGAAGAGGGACTAGCCATCGAAATTTTTATTTCTGATTTCATTGATGACCTAGGATGTCTGTTGTCTGACTGTTGCAAATACCTCCTCTCTTCAGGATAATCATGTTTGTACTATAGTAAATCTTTTCCCTTCGTTAGTGAATTGTACATAATAAACACCACCATCAGTTTATTTAGTGGTCATTTCATCCAGTGAAAGTATTTTGTATTATAGGCCACCCTGAATTCCCACATAATCTGAATCAGCAGCACTCTGACTGATTGTTAATTGCTTCATCTCAGCTTTAGGATTACAAGGAGGCCCTGAGCTCAAATTATGTTTAACAGCTTTTGACATTTTGGATGTAAAAGTTGTGAATAGCTGTAAATTGATTTCTAAACAATTTGTGTGTCTGTACTTTGGGTAGAGAAGAAGAAATCTTTATTGTCATAAAATAGCCCAGGTTTGCAGAAAGCCACAGTGACAGGTGTAACAACCTTGCTATGGATTTCACACGCATCATGAAACAACATACCAAAGAAAGGGAGTGAAAAAGTTCTGCTGCTTAAATCATTATTCATAGGAAAGTAGTTTGTAGTATTTGTAGCTATTCAGAAAATACAAACTTATTTCTCCTTGACCTAATTCCAACATGCTGCTCAAACCCCAATTTTTTTTATATATTTTCATACTATTGTAGGAGAAACTCATTCCTCGCATAAAGTGCTTCAAGACTCACATAACTTTTAATCATCATAGTCACTTGATACTATTATCTAGTAATCACTTTATCAAACTCTGATGATTACCCACGAGCAGTTTTAAGCAGGATTGTTAAGAAGAGTATGGGTTGATGAAGACTGAACTGTTTGATATTACTCACTGGCTTGTGGGCAGTAAATGCCACTGCTTTTCACATTTTAAATGTAAAAGATATATTCCCTTCAGTATAACACTGTGCTACATCTTCTGAGAAGGGAAACTTTCTTGCAGTCCATAACTCCTCTTGTTCTCTGAAATAAAAAGTACAGATATTTTGCACTTATTTCAGTGATGTGATGTGTAGTTATAACTGGAGCTTGCATTGTATCACAAACCTGTCACGTTGGGAAGAAGCGGTACATTTTCTGTTAGGAATCAGTGGCTTTCAGTATCATGCAAAAATGTCACCTTATTTCACATGAACATAAGCTCTGTGAGTAAATTTGGATATAAACTAAGATATTCAGCACAACTATAGGTACAGAAATAGAGTAGGAGTGTGATACAATAGGATTTAATCCCAAAAGTCTGCCTAAATAAATGCAGATTAATTCACTGAAGTTGGAAGCTTATCTATATTCTTACAAGTGTCCTGAGAATGACAAGCAGGGATTTCACTTAGCTAATGTTTTTAATGCTGCCAGACCAGACATTCAGGGCTCTCAGAACAAATTTCCAGTATAGGTGCAAACTGTATACACCTGGAATGCTTCCATTAGGAGCCCTTTGAGGGGAGTGTGTGCGCAGTAACTGAATGCAGCAATATATTGGTTACTGAGGGCCTGAAAGGTTTGGAAGAACTTCAGTCTCAGAGTGTTCTTTGGTGTGGCCCTACAGCAAATGCATGTGGCCCTGGGAGCTAACCAGACACCAGGTCAATGTGGAGCCCTTGGAGTGCTTCATAAACAAAAGATACCAATGCTTCCCCAGTGGTCCTGCAAGATGGGCTAAGGTCCATGTGCCATCTGCTGCCCTTGAAAGCTCCTTCCTCACAGAGGCTTGGATTTTCCTCACAGAGGCTTGGATTTTCCTTGTCCTGGTCCCATGGTGTAACAGTGTGGGAACATTGCTCACAGTACAGGGGAACTGAGCACAGGGAACAAGTATGGGGAAACTGCACCAACCATCTGACCTAATGGAAACTGCATCCACTAAAACTGTCTTTTTGGAAGGCAAATTGGTTTTGATATTCAAAATATTCTTGCATCCTTAAAATAATTCCACACCAGTGGAAGAGAAGCCTGCTGTTTGCAGTAAGGCCCCAAATGGACAGGTCAGAAATTATGTAATCTCCAGTGCTGCCAGTAGAGCACAGTGAATAATTACACCAAATTCAACAAGCAGAAAAAAACCCCATAAATTGTTAATGATAATTGTTAATTAACACCTGTGTGACCTTTTGAGGAATTGCCATTTCATGTCAGTACGTGAAAATATTGATTGTGATCAAATTCCTGATAAACATGTTAGATATGGTGGCATATCTTAGAAAAATAAAAAAGGTAAATACAGAAAGTGCAGGTGATGTCCTTCTTATATTTTGCAACTTCTTGCTTGTGTCTTTCTTGTAGATTCTTTCCTGTCTTGGAGAATCAAACAGCTTTCTGGAAGGGTTTTTTTTGTGCATTATAAGCTGCAGTGAATAACATATACTTAACAAAATTACACACTGCATTTGCTGTGAGCAGCACCCCAGTTCCTTTTCACTCCTGACAAGAACACCATCACCAAGAAAATCACCGACCTCCATTTCCACCTCACTTTTATTTGGCAGCAAACAGTCGAGTTTGTCACTGGCTTCCTCTAGTATTGTTCAGCTCATGCGGTATGAGATCACATTAAAGAAGATTGTTGCAATTTGTCTCATCTTGTGAAAGCACATGCTGTCCCTATGCACTCAAGCCATACTTTAAGTATGAGTGATTGAGTGGACCTAAGGAATGCTGAGTAAATATGTTGCTGCAATTAGGGCTTGAGGAAAGAAAAAAAAAAAAAAAGATGCATCCAGTATTTTCCACTCCTTTACCATTTGTGTATAAAAGGTATACACGATCTTTCCCCTATACTCACAATATTTAGCAGATAAAATAGCCTGGAAAAATTTATCATTTTGATCCTGTACTGTTTACCTGCAGAGCAACTGCTGCCTGTAAAACAAAAGAGAATCTGGCCTTGTAAATATTAAGACTGTTGTTTCTAAAGTAAACTAGTAAAACTCATTTTTCTTTGTGTTTTGTGCACAACACAGGGAGGTCTGAAACACATTATTCTAGAAAAGGGTGCTGCAAGATAGGAATCTCTTTCCTGTGGCATGCAGTGGTTTGATTTACCATTTAAATAACATCTTTCACCCAAGATCTTGCAAGTTTTTAAAGCTATTAATTTAGCCTCACAACAGCCTGTAAAGAAGTTACAAATGAACAGTAGATACCAGTAGATGTAATAGTGGATAACTTAATAATAGGTTTATCTTTCTTCTGTGGTCACAGAGACCAACACAAAGCCCTGTTTTATGTTCTGTATGAATATTAGTTTGTGATGCTTGTGGTTTTTGAATGGAAAACTAAGAGACCTTGGGTTTCATGTTCAGAGAAAGTGAACATCTAAAATTGCTCCTCATTGCCGCTAAAATTCCGAGTGCTTAGAGAGAAAGTCAAGTCAGTGTAGACTCAAATTATTTTCCCATAAACAGGGACTCTGTGGTCAATGAGCTACTTCAAAAAACATTACCTGAGGTGATTTGTCTTATGTTGCACAGTTTGTGTTTAGCCACATAGATAGGATAGACCCAAGCTCCTCTGTCTTTGCTTCAAAATGACCAGGTATGAGATAGTCCAAGTGTGGAAGCAGAATGCATAAAGTTAATGGCCTGCAGAGGATTGGCTGAATTTCCAGTCTTTGCTGGAAATATAATAAATGTCGCTCTTTCTTCTTACATGGCTTCAAAGGTGACTCCAGGCTGTATATTTTTGACCAGACTCTGTATTTTGTTTTAAATGCCATTATTATAACTGTTTGTATGCAGAAGACAGACATTAAAGTCATGCTATTTAAGCATCAGTAACACCATTATCTTCCTGATGCTTTAATTGCTGAACAGCAATTGAAGAAAGCAGTCCATGTCTAGCTGCTCCAGTATTTTAGGAATAGCTTCTTGCAACTATGTTGCACTTGACAAGTACATCCAGTGTGCTGGCTGCATTGAGATTTTAATGGAGAAAACATTGCTCTTTACATTCACCCAAGCCATGAAGCCAACAGCAGCTTTGTTGGCTGAATTCAGGATCAAGTCCTAATACCTTACAAATATGTATGTTACTGCATATTGAAATCTACTTTAGATTTGTTTCCAGGGCACCAGCAGTCAGGAGGACCAAAAACTATTTTTAAAATGCCAAGCCTAGGTTGGTGATTAATGAGGAATTTATTTTATTTTGCAGTGTCTCTTATTTAACTGGATGCCTCTGGAGACGTGCTTTAAACAGCCAGGCACTATCTTAGGCTAGTATGGTAGATTTTCATCTCACGTTGACTCCATTAAAGTAAGCTTCTATAAACAGACATCAATTACAACCAGTTTAAAGGGTTTTAAAATGTAATCCAGCAGTGCTGCTTAACTAAATGAATCCTGAGAACTGATCTCCAGTGAATTAATAGAGTAGTGTGTGGAGAGCTCACTATGAATCTGAGTTAATGACTGGAGAAGATCAAATTAATTACAACTGTCTCTGAGGACATGCAGGGAAGAAGTCCCTCATATCAGCTAAGGTTTGATTAACTCTTCAGGAACCAAATAAAGATTTTCTACAAGTTATTTTTTAAGTAATTGCTAGCAAGACAATGGAGTAAGTCAGCTTGGCATTTCTCAGGTGGCATGCAACTACTGTGAGAAGTGAGTGCTGAATTTTCCTGCAAATTCCAATTTTATTTTTTAAAGTCTCTGTTTAATTGAGGATCTTTTAATATAAGATGAATGCTACTATCATATTAAGGTGATATCACAGTTATTACATAGCCTTTTCTCTGCATGTTTATACAGAAAGCATTGGGATGATAGGTTCACATTTTGGATAAACATCCAAGACTATGCCACTTAAGTTCCCTCTGATTTTTTACACTTATTATTATTCTTACTACTACTCCTACTACTACTACTCCTATTCTCTACACAATTTTATTTGATCTAATAGTGTCAAAGAAGGTGTGATTACAAAATAAGAATAACCCTACTGGTTTAATGTGAAGCTATCCTGATAGAGTTATGAGGCCAGGAAGGCATGCTGTACTGAAGCTACAAAAATAAAAGAATGCAAGTCATAACTGAAGAAGCATGTATGGCCATTGATCTAAACTTCCATCTTCTCAGAAAAAGACTCCTTTTACTTCTTATCCCCACACTTGGTACAACAAACATTTCACTTTGTAGAACTGTAAGGTCAGCATTCTTTGTGAAGTGCAGACCAATCCAAAGTGTCACCAGAGTTGGCCAGGCACTGTAATCACAGAATTACTGAATGAGTGAGGTTCGATGGCATCACAGTTGGTAATCTGGTCCAGCCTGTCTGCTCAAACAGGGTCATCCTAGAGCATATTCCACAGAATTGCATCCAGACAGTTGGTAGAAAGACTTACCATAGAGTTTTCCCCACCTAGGCTGAAGGAGAAGACTTCCCCAGACTTGCACAACACCATGAACTATTCCTGTTCCCTTCCCCATATGTTCCAAATTCTAGTGATTTCTTGTTTCCCAGTTTTCTCATTGGTTGTATCCCTGGTGGCTCTCCCCATCTTCCCTCTAGGCCAATGGCCTTTGTCCTGCCCTTTGTACCGCCCCCATGCCATCCCATACTTAACCTTGTGCAGACCACATGGTCTCGTCCTTTGTCCCTGGTTTCCCTTTGGCGTGCTGGAATAAACCTTTGCTGGAGCAGAATCCTACAAAAGGCCCTTCTGCCCCTCTTTGCTGAGCTAGCCGTGGTGAGTGTGGTGTGTGGACTTGACTGCTTTGCCTGAATGCTTACCCAAGCAGCTTTTCCACAGCAGATCCTTACTGGGAATAGCTAGAGGTAGCAGCATTCACCATCTAAACCAGGATTGCTACAGTGTGACTATTCGGTTCTTGTGTTTTTTTCCCACAAAACTCCCAACAATAAAATCCTGCAATGCTTTCACCTTTACAGTACATTAGGAGGGTAATGGGGTTCTGTCAAGCAGGAGAGCAAGGAAGACT
The DNA here is from genome assembly GCF_963513975.1 of Fringilla coelebs. Classification (NCBI taxonomy): domain Eukaryota; kingdom Metazoa; phylum Chordata; class Aves; order Passeriformes; family Fringillidae; genus Fringilla; species Fringilla coelebs. Next base: position 101,939,538 of record NC_140028.1, on the reverse strand, counting down.
AAAGAACACATAATTATCATGAGCCTACAGAGAAGAAGATACCTTCACTAAGAAGGGAAGGTGCTAAATAGCTCCTAAAATGTTGAGTAGCATTTAGAGTAGGAATAAGCAATGGAAGCAGTCCTTTCTTCCTCTATCCAATAACTGCCTCTATCCAATAACTGAAACTCCAGAAGGAATTCAGAGAGAAAGAAGTGATGTGCTAGGTTTCAGCAATTTTCAAAGCACTTTATAAGCATGGCAAATTAGGCATATGATAACATGATGGTTACGCTGAAATCACTGGAAAAACCTCTTTCCTATGAAGTGAATATAGTGATTCAGCAACAAGAACTGCAAAACAGCCTCAGCACCCTGATTTTCACAGACTGACATAAATATTCTTCCCATTGTATTCAACTTCTTCCACAAAACCTATGCAGCAAAGAGAAAATCCCTAACGTTAGGGTTTGGGGATATTTTTTTTCTACTCTGAAGTGTTGCTTGTAATGCATTTTGTCATTGTGTGTGTATAACATATACTTTCTTGTCCACAAAATATATTTACACTCTGGTTTGTTTTATAATTTCAGGTGTTTTGAACTGTAGAGCCTTTTTTTTTTTTTTTTTTTTTTTTTTTTTTTTTTTTTTTTTTTTGTCCTAAGTATTATTTCTTATCTAGCAGACTGTGGAGTTAAGGTGGCGTATTCTTCCAGAAAGGTGTAAAATCATGCACTTGAACCACTGTTTTCCAGCAATATTTTGGGAGATGTTACCTTTATTACTTAAAATCTTCTTTATTTCCTGTCTGTTTATTCATGGAATTTGGCTTCTCATGCCTACTTCAAGGAATTTTTTAGTGAAGTACAATGATCTCACTCACTGGTTGCTTGATTTTGTTCCAAATTAAAGTCGAAGTGTGCTTTCTGTAACAATTTTAAAAATTCTTTCTCACATTTCTTCACATTTTCAAGAACTTTTTAAAAACTTCTTTTTTTTTGGTCACTGGAACTTAATACAGTGCTCCAGTACCTGTCTCATCAGTGACTTCAGCACAACAATAATGTTACTCTTCTCCTCTTGCGCACGATGTTTCTGCTTCCAGCAGTACTTTGGGAAACAGCTGTGCTCTGGGGTTATGAAGCAGAGCGATGCAGACTCTGCAGACAGGAACAAAAGAGAACTCCTTTATTGCAAAAAACAGGCCTCTTAAAGCAGTTGGGCTTTCATCAGTTTCATACTTTTAAAATATGACAAACATAACTCAACCAACCACTATGCAACACAATGGGAACATACCATGATTACGATGATTACGTAACTTGGTTTTCCTACCTCTAATTCGGCAGTCATTCCTAGAGTCCTTTTCTACTTAGCCAAAGTAACAGAAGTGAGCCATGATTTTACAAGGGTAACAAGGCCTTCGTTTTATAAAGTTGTACCTCTCTGCAACACTATGGAAGCTCTGTGACGCAGCAAAATAACCAGCTTTAGCCTGCAAGAGGCAGTTGTTCTTTTGGAGATACAGGCTCTTCTTCATTGGTATGTCAATGTATATTTTATGCCATGTTAAAATGGTTTTAAACCCAGCTTATTTGCTGAGTCAGGGCACCTTTTATTACTGCCCAATATTTGCCATTATGATGTTGTTCTTATATATTTTCTTGTTAGATAGCAATATGAATTATGAGAGAAAATGGGCATTGCAGTGGTCGTATTCTTCTGTGTCTATTTTGATCCAGGCAGAGACTGTTAAAAATACTCCTTTCAGAGAATTATGCCTAAGTGTCAAACTGTCAGTTAGCTAGTTCTTAAGCCATTTGACATATACTATATTGTTATGGTATATGCCTGATTTTCTAAAAAGAAATCTGAGGAGTTCATGTCATCACAATTTCTTTGTACAACAGACTGGTAGTTCTCTTGAAGACTGTAGTCAGACTTGAAGACTCTAGTCAGACTTGTCCATTTAAGCCTCTTTTTCATAAAGCCACATTGATTGGTGCTATTAAGAGAATCCAATGCCTTGTTTTTCATTACTTGAAATACTTTTTCATTACTTCAGACTTGAAGTCTGTTTAGCGTCTTATTTACAGAAAAATTCTTAATTATGCCTTTTTGCTGACAAATTATGATTTTCCTTGTATTTTTCCTCATGTTTTTCTCTCCTAGATTCAGGGTTTGTTCTTATTTCAGCTTTTGTAATTTCTCTTTTGAATCCTCAGATGCAGATATTAGTATGAGTTCAGCTCTTTATACAACATCAGGAACCTGGTGAACCTAATCTGGTCATGATCTCTGGTTCCTCATCACTTCCTAGCATGATGTTCAGGTGTTAACTCATCTTCACCAGTTATTGGGAGGTCCAAATTAGGGTTACTGCTTTTTATATACAATATATTTTTAATTTTAAGGAACTGTAGTCATGTTTAGAAACTCTGATCGATTGTGATTGTTTTGTTGTGCATTGTTTTTTCTTTTTCACTACTTAACTATAAAAATTTATCTCGTAATTTGTCACCTCTTCCATCTGTCCCCTCCCCCACTTCATATATTAGATGCAAATATGTCTGACAAAAGCATTCTGCCCTGACTGGTTAGTTTTTAATAGACTCCTACCAAGGCTTTTATAATGAGCAAATAATCCACATTTTACAGAAATCAAAGATACACGGGAATTGGCACTGAAATTGACAACTTTCTGAAGCACTTTACCATTTATGTTGCATCCTCTGATGTAATTCAGCACTTCCTGATGTCTGACTGGGATTTAGCTTCCAGTATGCCTTGACAATGGATTTAGTTATGTGTTTCTTTAATAACAGCTGTAATGAAGACTACTAATGTTTAAATATTAACTTCCACAATGAGTTTTTCCCAAGTCCAAGTACCTTGCTTACCTTTTGCGTGTCATTATTGGTTGTGTTACACTGTATTGTTATGTAAAACACTTTGCAACCTTTACCCTGCCCCAAAGAGCAGGGATTGTGATTCCATAAACTGAAAGGAAGAAGGATCCTAACTGTTCTGAAACCATAGCAACTTTAGCAGCCTCAGAAAAAATCCCTCAAATGCATACAATACAATTCATATGGCAGTTGCAGTAAGTGGTTGACCTTTGCAGAGAATTAAAGGAAGGACCCTGCTTGAGATATGGACCATCTGAGTGAGGAGTATTTAGGAGTTCCAGACTGAGAACAGGAATCTTAGTGGACATGACTGGGTAACTGATCCAATACCAGGGTAGGTCACCAGAAGGTGAGAGGCCAGAACTAGGATGAGAAAAGGGCTAAAAAAAAGAGATTTTCAGATGGCAAGAGTTGAATAGAGGATATTTGAGAAAATTAAATTTAATATTATAGCAAAGAACAATGAGATTTGGAAAGTAATGAGAGACTTGCTTGGTGTAGAAGTAGACAGGTGAAGTGAGATTATTCATGCAATGGAAGAGTAATAATTGCAGATTTTAGAGCATCCTTCTGGAATGCAGGGAAAAGAAAGAGGCTGAAGCAGTCCCACAAATAGCTATGAAAAGTCAGAAAGGCAGAGACGAGAAAGGTGGTTTGTTTAGTGAGGAAAAAAGCAAATTATGAAGGTTAGTCATAAACAAAGTCTTCTTGTCAGAGCAAAATATCAATTAGAGATTACCTTGGAGGCCTGAGAAGAAGGGGATTGAGGTGATATTTTCATTCTTGACAGAAAGAGGGGAGAATTAGGGAAGAGAAAAAAGTAATTTTTTACAATGTAAATTCCTCATGGCAGAAATCTGTCTGTTTTATTTGTCTGCAAAACATCATGCATGTTTGTGACTCTGAATCAATCATGTTCTGTGGATAGAAAGCCATTAGTTGCAAATGTAGTTCAAAAAGTAAGGAAGATGAAACAGATAGAATGGGACAGTGGGGTAGGAAAATCTTCTTTGGGACTATAGCTGAAAGTGTAACAGCAAATGCAAATAACCTGAAAGGGCTTGGTAAAAAAAACAAAAACAAACCAAATCAAAACAACAACAACAAAAAACCAAAAAACAAAACAAACCGTTAGGAGAAGAAAGAAAAACAATAAGAATGTATGGAAAGCAGCAAGTAATTAAGTTGATATTTCTGTGCCACAAATTCAAGAATGCAGTATTCTCACACAGGACAATTAACATAGATCTCTAACCACATCTCTGACTTCTGCCAAGGAAGGAGACTGGAAACAGAAAGTGATGGAAAGACAAAGAAGGTTGCGTGGAAAAAGAGAAAATTAGCTATATCAAATAGGTGTAGTAGATCAAGATCTCTGAGTTTTTGTTTTAATACAAGTCTGAGCCACAATACAGCAGCCATCAGGCATCCACCATCTGTTAGCACACAGAAATATGATTGATGTAGCAAGCGCTACCACAAGTCATTACTTCATTACTAGGTTGGGTTGTAACCAAAAGACCAAATAGTTTCAGACTTTGAAGGGTCAGTTCAATGTGGTATGCAAAACAACATCCCATGTTCCACCTGCCAAGCCCCTAATGTGTCCCAGTGTGATGGATCATTTGTGTTAGTCTGTACAGACAGGTCAGAGGGAATGCACCCACCTGGACTGAAGAGCTAGGATCATTTGCTTTGTGTTCAGCGGGTGCCATGAATATTTTCCTTTATCCAGGGAATGATTTCGTAGACGTGAAATTATATGAAAAGCAACAGTTCTTAATATTCTGCCAGCAAAGTGAATACTACAGGTGCAGCTCCATAGGTGACTCTGAATTATCACAGTTGCTTGATCACTGCACTCTTTTCATGCTGAGAACCATTCCTCAATATAATATCTGTGTTCTCAGTGAGAACAATACTGCACTGGGATGTATTCACATGGGGAGTAATTTTCCCATGGGATAATTTTCAGTTAATACTGGAAGGAAGGTATCAACTGCATGTTACTGGGCTTTTCTTGGAATGTAACTATCCTCCAATATGCTAGAAATGTGCTGTTGTTACTTTTAAGCTGAAAAGGGATAACTAAACTGAATGCTCCTTAACCTGAAGTTGTTCTGTACCAGAAAAGGGAGTCATAAAGCCTTTTAATGGCTATATAGCTGACCAAGTCAATGTACCCTAACTATGCCTACATATTATCTCTCTAATTCCTATTGTTTGAGTTGTCAGAACCATAGGGTATATTTTGGGACAAAAGAGAAAGAAGTCCCAAATGCCCATCTGGCACAGCTTCCTTGCTGTCCTTTTTATATCAGCAACCAAGAACTGATGAGGCAGGGACCAGGCCTGCCGTAACTCTCATTAAGAACACACCAAAGAATGTTAGGTATACTAAAGTAATATAAGTGGTAAAGTAAAGTGGTATACTGAAGTAATTTCAGTCACATGCAAAAAGGCAACTTCCATAAGTTCAGTTGGGCAGACTGCTGTGGCAGTTAAGCACCATTCCAGCTGGAAGTGAATCATTTTGTGAATCTAAGGATACAGAAATTGCCATATTGCATTGGTTCAGGAATCCATCTACTGTAATGTCCAGTCTCCAGCATTGACCTCCTTCAGAAAATGATGTCTGACAGTAATCTCACTGATAAATTTTTCATGCAAGAACTGGCTGCCAGATAAGGCCCTAAACACAGAATGTACAAATGGATGAAGCTGTGTAAATGTATGTAATGGAGAAAAATAGTGGAGTTGCTCAAGGATGTCTTGTCGTCATAAGTGGACAAGCTTTGCTTCAAGATGTATCTTTATTAGTGAATTCTTTGTGTTTCTGATGTACATCATCCACCTAGAACATTCAATAATGGAGGAACGCTGCAGAGGCAGAATCAGGAATAGGTTTCATAGCAAAGTCAGTTTCACAGCTGAGGGTGTAGAGAAGAGACCAGGAAGGAAAAATCACAGTAACCAGTAAGTGCTCTAAACAGAAAGAGCATAAGCAAGACAAAACCAAAAATCTGAGATACACAAGTCTGTTGCTCCAATATGCAGACAGCAATATCAGATCCTGCAGATAGCCCCTGGGTTACTGTTTAAGTAGAAGCATCAGTTGCATTGCAATAATTTGCAACCTCTTTTTAAGTTGTTTTGTAGGCTGTAACCCTCTCCCCAGCTGCCACAGGAGTGGGCAGTTCTTTTCATTGAGTTTAGATAAGTCAGCTTTCCATTTAATGCAGTGGCTATACCAAGAAGAACAAAATATTAAAAAGCAAGACAAAGCATTTGTTTTATGAATGTTTGATGTCTGCCCTTCAGTCTAGAGTAGCAGCAGCAGGCTAAATGAGTTCATGGTTTGGATAACACATGAGATGCACAATACAGTGAATACTGTAACATAAGAAGGCTAGAAAACTCATCAAAACCAAGTATCCTGTAGCCTGCTAAAATAATTAACACTCCACTTTGTCCTAATCGTAGATGAACCATTGATAATTATTCTTTTTAATTATGAAAGCATTTTATTTCACTGTCTCTTGCTATGGCCTGTCTAGTATTGTTCTGATCGCTGTCTTGCATATATAGATATCATTCTGATCAACAGGTACATGCTCTACAGAAATCTGTGTGCCACCAACTATATCTAATTGGAGAACACCCTTAATTAAAAGTTTTATATTGAATAAGGTCAGTTCTGAAAAGAACAAACCAAACTTAAACCATATTAAAATTTTTCTAAACTGTTGCATTAAACCTGCTATTTTTTGCTAATGTTTAATCAAGTGTTTTTATTCTTACTGAATATGCTGAGGAGTTTATATTTACATCATTGTGAAGATTATATTAACAGGTATATTTCAGAGGTTTGCATTCAGACTATACTCAAAGCAAGTAATTGTTGCAAGAGGTTTTTTTTCTTATTCCTTGCCCCATCCCTGCCCAGAACCAAATAACTGAGCACTTCACCAGAGGATAAAATTTGTTGTAGTTAAATACAAGATAATAAGATATAAAACCCTTAACTATATACAAAGGATAAAACATTCTAAATTAAATGTAACATGAAAATGTTTAGAAAACACCCCATGTAAATTAAATAATATGTACTTAAAGCACAGTACAGGAAAAAAAAAAGGAATAAAAGAAGGACCATTTAAGCAAATAAAAAGGAATTTTTATATAACATGTTGAGAATGAAGTTTGGCTACAGTGCAAAGAGCATTTTTTTTTCTTCATAATTGAAGTCTTTAGGGATCCATCCGGAATGTTGCTTAACATCCATAATTTAGAAGTAGTCTATTTAAACTCAGTGGAGATGTGGGGGGTTTGTATGTTCTTATATCCAGGACATGAGTTTAATAACTTTGCCAATAATCTGAGCAAATTAGAGACAGAGTAGCCAAATTTGTACTTGGCAATGTGGATTGATGTAACTGATGTCCTGAAAAAACAGAGGTCTTAATTCTGGAGGCATTAAATATGGGGCGGGAATCAAGAACAGTCTTTTTTTCCCCCAACATTATAAACTTCCATCTGAAGTTAGAGAGAAGTATCCTCACCTGAACTTGGCTTCATGTAAGTGTCCATGCACATTTAGGTGGTTTTCTAACTGTCTTCAATGGGTCTCCATCAGTGGCTGTTTCAAGCTGGATTTGTTTGGGATTTTTAAAGCAAGGCATTTACAAAGGAAAGCACTCAGCCATAAACGTCTAAATGCTGTTTAAATACTTGTTGACTGTTGCAGAGGCAGTGCCCAGGCAAAATTAAGTTCACCTCATTTTTGTTGAATTGGAAGCAAATAATCTTTAATTTGCTAGTATCAGAGAGGATGCTTGTTAGGCAGGGATACAGGGGTCGCCTTCTTTGGGCTTGCCTTGACCATAAATACTGCTTTTGAAATAAGGCATCAGCAAACCTGCTGTGTGATTTTTTTTAATCCACTTTCTGTAATGGTCTGGGTAAACTGAGGCAATTCTTCCTCTCAAAGGTAAGCATAAATCTTATTAATTAGCTGGTGAGAAAAGTATGCTTTTCTAATGTCTCAGCAAGTGACATCTCGCTGCAGAATGGTCTAAGTGTTCAAAGCTGAATGCTTTCACTCCCATTTGCTGTATTTCTCAAGCCAGTGAGAGGGCAAGGCTCTGTTTTAGTGAGTGAACATTGTACTTTAGATTGTTGCTGACCTTGCTGGTGCTGTGACCCTGCCAGGAGGGACAAGTAGCAGTAGGAATGACTGACTGATGGATAATATCTGAGATTTCAGTGCTCTGCTAGGTGACATCACGGGAGGACTCAGGCCTGAAAACCATTAAACAGCAAGAGCAGTGTGGTGGGTCTGATCCTGCAAAAAGGAACTTACTGCAGCAGGCGGGAGAGTAGATCTGAAGGGGAGATGAGAACACGGGGGTGTACAAATCCTGAGGAAGTTTAGCTACAGTGACAGTGCACACTGACTGGCAGGTTTTAGGTTGTTGAATCCTGTCCCCAAAAGTGTTTGGAAAGCCTCTCACTTTCTGCACACTGCTGAGTTTAGGTAATTCATAGTAACTCCTATGTCAAAGATGAGTAGTTGCTTTTTTCTCTAGGGGAGAGATCTAAGGGCAACAGCAGGCAATTTTCTAATCAATGACTGTATGTGAAGAGTGGTATTTGGTGAATTCTGAAAAGGAATTCTGTAAATTAAAAAAAAAAATTCTTAAAAATCTCAGCACATCAGCTCAAAATGAAATTGTTTTTTGGAGATGTTAGCCATACCACTTAATGGGAGAAACTACTCTGCTAGTACATAAGTGAGCTGCTGAACTTGCAAACATTTTTTTCCTATGAATGGGCTACAGGAGATTTTTACTGACAGGTTATTATGACTACTTTAATGCACATATGACCCATTGTCTAAGGGACAGTTAATATTATGAACTGTTCATAAATTTAGTGACATTTTTGGCAGCACTGTCACAGGAGTAAACATTTAATTTGATCCTCATTTCTTAAAATAGCAGAATTGCTACTACCACAAAAATGCAAAGTTTCCTGTTGAAGAAATCTATTTCAGGTCTCTGCATATTAGTCGTTCAGCCTTGCTTATGTGCATTTGTGACAAATGAAAGTAGTCATATTAATTCTCCATTTAGTGTGAAAATGAAAGCAACAAATTCATACAATGGATTTGTGATTAAAGTTTTTTCTGATTGAAGTTCTTATAAAGCCCTACATCCCAATTCTAAGAAATCATATCTGTCCACGATCTTTTTTTAAATGGTTTTTTTATGTAGTTGTCTGCCCCAGCTATTCATGATACATGTGATGCATAAAAAATAATCTTGTAACAAGGAAACCTTATAAGTTCTTACAGTCCTTACTCAGGCAAATTTCCCTTAGTGAATAGGAATTATGCTCAAGTGATATTTGCATCATCTGGCTCACAGTTTGAGTATTTAGAGACCTTTCAATTCAGTGCTAAAAATGATGTTAGAATGCAATGAAGCGATATTCACAGTCTTCTGCCCTGTTGTTCACTTCCTCCCATTCTGCTTGTTCTCACACATAGGTAGCAGTCATGTAATGACAGAAAAAATCTTACGGGCAGCAGTAAGTTGTAGTGGGATCCCTTGTGATCTTTTAATTTTTACAGGCTGATTTTTTGCTCTGAAGCAGGTGGAAGAACTCTGAGTTCATCAGTTGTTGGTTATATGTACAGAGTTTTTTCTGAAGTAAATTTTAGAATGAATCTGTTATACACCTCATTTTCAGGGACAATATTGCCATCAAGGTTCATTTTGTTGGGTTTGCCTAACTCTGGCCTCTTCTGATGCTGTCCTAGGGTGACTTTATGATGCTTGTATCCCAAATCATCTGTCCTGTTTATGCTGGGTAATGAGTTCTGCACCCTTAAGACTTGTTCTGAGAGCGAAGGGGGTAGAGAAGAAGCGTGGAGTTTGTTATCAGAAACTGCACTTGCTCCCCCACACTCCTGCTCCTGGACTGTGTTGTCTGCAGCACAGACAGACAGCGGGACAGAGCTCTCTTTTGCTTTTAGTTAGTTTTTTTAATGAGCTGAGGCAGAGAAGTTCCCTAGACTGTAATTTTTCTTTTTCTTGGAACTGATCAGCCCTGCTCTGGACTGAAAATCCAGAAAAACCCCAGGAGCTCACCCCTGTGACCCACCAGGGCCTGGGCCACAGCATTTTCCAGCTCAGGAGGGACTGATACGAGCAAGACAAGCTACACCCCATGGCAAGGACTTTCAGAATTTGTCATCTCTTCAGAACTTTATTAAACAATATTATAAACAACATTATAAACAATATTATAAACAACTTTATAAACAATATTATAAACAATATTAATATTAAACAATAAAGTGAGAGCTTTATTGTTTAATATTATTCATTCTTTATGCTTGTGAATACTTTGTTAAATAAACAGGGTTTTTTCCACTTTTCTCCAAGGAAATCTTTTCCCAAACCAGGAGGGAGAGGGGCCACTTGAATCTTCTTTTAAGAGGGATCCCCTTGGCAGTTTCCTCTCAAATTTGCCCTAAACCAGATGAATAGATGCCAAATTAATAATACCCCTATATGGTTTGTTGCTCACAGCACATGTTTTTTTTAATGATTCTCACTATCGCCTTCTAGACCCTTCCATTATGTCTTGCAAAGTCCATGTTTCTTGGTTCCTTGATTCTTTAGAAAATCCAGTTTAGGATTTATTTGTAGAATTCATGGTTTTGACATTGTCTTGAGGACTCCAAAAGTACAGCCACGGAAGGAAGGGAGGTATTAAAAAAGATAAATCATCATGATCAGAACACGTCTGTCATTTCATGCTGTTTTGCCATACACCTGGAGTTCATCATGGAAGATTAGAGGGGGACATACAGGTAGTATCAGGGCCAAGTAATGACTGGAGAGAGCTGTAAGATTGCTGGAGTAGCAGGTTAATGTAAATTTCATTAAGAAAATGTCAACGTTAAGCAATTGAATACAGTTTAGTTCAGTCAATATATTAAGCTTCAAAACCTCAAAAAATTCTGAAAGCAGAAATCTACATCATGTATGAAGTATGAAGCAGGATTGGAGATGAGGTGGGATGGCATATGCAGATGGGGGGAAAAGGTACCCAACCACTTAGGAAACGGGTTTGGCATAAGACTCTGATGACAGAGAAAAGTGATGGTATCTTGTGTCACATGGATCTGCGAACTGTAGAGTTGACACAGAGCTAAGCAGAAGAACTAATTCAGTCAGAGAATTGTTGTTCCTATCACAATAGATAAGCTATTATCATGGTCATAATACCACAGAAAACAGCAAAAGAAAGAAATTGGAGATGAGAGGACAAATTTCTGTGAGGAAAAGTTGGTGTAGAAATGGGTTTAAGTTACAGGAGCATCAGTATTAGAAATAACATGTAAGAACCAGGCAGGCAAGGAAGGCTGTAGTGGAAATGCAATTAGTGTCTGATTAAAGCAATAGTGAGAAAAAAGTTTTTCTAATATCCTATATAAGGATAGAGCAGCTTACTACTGTTTCTCCTTCAGTATATAATTATACACCAACTGAAAGACCAAAACTCATGGAAGAGTCCTCAAGCAGATGAGAATAAAATTTAGTTCTTTGTCTCCTTGTAAAACTGAAACATTCACTAACACAGAAAAGAGAGTAGATTTTTAAAAAAATTTATTTTAAGTTCAACTCAGTGGACAGCTTTCAAACTGCTGTTGCCAAAATTGAGAGGATGCTTTTCATTTAGTTCAGTTTCATGCAATGAGAGTTGTAAAGGTGCTGTCTGATGGTTGCCAGAAAATCCACACAGGGATCCCTGAGGAACCAGAGAATGAAAGGAAAAAGGAAGGGGGGGGGGGGGTGGAATATAAACAAAAGAAAATTTAAAAGGTAATTTTTAGTGAAAGGAAGGAAAAAAGGAGCAAGTTCAGGGTGTGAAGAAAGAAGTAAGTGGAAGTGCCATAGATGAACTAACTGACCTTCAGTAGGTATGAAGGCTCACATAGCATCTTGTCTTCATCACAAAATATGTAGCATTTGTTATTATGTTCTGTGCAATTAACAAATGTTCCTTAGCTCATTGAGGGGAGCCATGCACTTATGGAGCTGAAATATTGTGTTTCACCACACCTGGAAGCAGCGCTTGACAATCTGTGTTGCTTGCAGACTATTGAAGAGAGCAGCTGCCTGTGTGATACCCACAGGGATCTAACCATGCTCTCTGCTCCTGCCTGAGAGATAAAAGACTCACTGCCTCCTCAGTTTCTGTGCTAGATGTAGCAAAAAGAAAAAAAAAAAAAAAAGAAATTGTGTCATACCTAAGAGCTGTGGGTAGTAAAGAAGTGTGTTACTTCTCAGCTGAAAGCATGGCAGTTTGGTAACAACCTGCATGAATTTGTATTTATTGGAGGAAGTGTGTTTATGGTTTATGGACAGTTCCCAGCACATTATCAGGGTTCTATTGTACTTTTTAGCTGAATGTCACCTATCAATATTTCAGTGAACAAGGGCCCATGCAAAACCCAGCTGGCTTAATATAATCAGTCATTTTACATGATAAACACAGGCTCTCCTAGACACAGCCCAACTCTGTTTTACAAATACTTTTATCTGCATACTGGGACTGATGTTTTAGTTCTGCTTCCCACATTAGTGATGTAGTGTGCTCCATATTTTAAACTGATACACTGCAGCATGCATGCAAAAATATGTCCATGTTGCAGTATGGCTAGACAAGCAACGTACAGTCAAACACAGTGCTCTGAGCAAAATTATTTTAATGACAAGCCTTCTATTCAAATTCTAATTATTGCCATTCTCATCTGACCTCAAACTTCAAAAGTTAAATTTTGTTGCTACTGGAACTTTGGAGTGAAAAAGCATCCTGAGGGAAAACTTAGCTTTGTTTATGAATGTTTTTTCTCTTTATTTTCCTTCTTTTATCTTGTTGAATTGTCCTCTGGTTTTATCAAAACTGAGTTATTTTGGCTAACGTTTTGAAAGCACATCATATTTTGCATGCCCTGAAAACTCAGTCGGGTCAAAAAATACCAGAAGTTCCTAAAATTGATCTGTTTCAAACATCACCATTGGGTTTTGAATCACAGGAGAGCCAGGTGCTCTCAGGGTTTGGATTAAGTAATTCCTTTCAACTTGTAAACCTCTCATGCTATTTTAATTAATTATGTGATTCACTACTCTGTGAGTTGAATTCTGTACACTTAAAATGGGTATTATCCTCTGTCTGTGGCTGGAAGCAAGCTAGCATGTGTTCTTGCAGCAGCCGGGCATGGAAATAGCTCTCTCAAGTAGCAGATGGAGAGTACACAAAGCATTTTGAAACCTTTTATTTTGTCGTGAGCCACCATTTATTTTTATCTACTCTTCACAGTTAAAACTGATCTTTTTCATGAAACATTTTGAATTCCCTGTCTGAGATGCCATTCGAGCAGATAGTTTCACAGAAGTTCATTTGCTTGTGCCAGGAAATTAGACTGTATGAAATGTTGCTCTATGCCAATTTAGCACAGAATTTCAGGATGTTTTTGCTCAAGAGTGATTATAAATATTTTAAAAGGTCGTTTTTCTAGATAAAAGGAGGTATTGTGTCAATCAGTTAACATATTTAAACCACCCTACTCAGCAATGTGTTTAATGAAGACTAATTTAGTAAATCCTCTCATTCTGTCACCAAATGGTTCCTAATTCTGTTCCTATAAACACAGAGATAGTTCTCGTAGGGATAGTCTTTAGAGGAGGTTTAATTATTTGTGTGATTGACCCTGAGATCCATTTGTGAAAAGCACCGAATAAACACATGAGTATTGTCTTTATCTAAATTCAGAAGCAGATAACTTCACCTAAAATTACCTTTGACACAAAATGGTTTAATTTGATGAAGCATCCTTTGGGTGGCATCCCATTTCAAGCCGGCTGAAACTTTACAGCATAGGTATAATTTAACTTCAATTAATTTAGATGTTTAATTTTTAAGGGAATTATTTGCTATATTTTTACCTGAATCAGGCACATATAAATCATATTCACAGTAAATTGATGGATAATTTCAGTATTAACATTATTCCAGTTGTGTATAGCTAGTAATTATAACAAAAAGTGTCTGGTGGGGTTTTCATAAATTATTTCAAAATGTTGTATCATTTTGTTTTTTAAGGATTCCATGAGTTGCAGAGATTTAACCATGATTCAGTTACTTCATTGTGTAGGCTCCAGACTTGCTATGATTTAGTTACACTTTAGTTTATTCAGACATTTATATGGCATGTATGTTTTTAAACCATCCTCACTGTAGCAGCAGTTTTCCAACTACTCAGTGTGAGAAAGCAATCTTTAAAATTTTCCTCAGTCTGTAGTACTTAAGAAAGGGAAGAATTATATGAAGAAGAGCCTCAAAGATGAAGGCCAGGTTTGAAGCACTGTTTCATTAATACTGGATGGCAGGAAGGGACTCAAGTCCTAGATAATGAGGAAGGAGGTGCAATTTTTTTAAAGCTATCTGGCGACAGGGAAAACAAAAATGACATTTAGCTGACGAATGAGCAGAGTTTGACCTAGCCTTTTGACCCTTGGTGATCAATCTTACCTGCTGCTTCATAAAGAGTTATAGCTGTGCCACTCACATTTGACTCTGGATCTTTACTATCCTTCCTTCCTTCCTTCCTTCCTTCCTTCCTTCCTTCCTTCCTTCCTTCCTTCCTTCCTTCCTTCCTTCCTTCCTTCCTTCCTTCCTTCCTTCCTTCCTTCCTTCCTTCCTTCCTTCCTTCCTTCCTTCCTTCCTTCCTTCCTTCCTTCCTTCCTTCCTTCCTTCCTTCCTTCCTTCCTTCCTTCCTTCCTTCCTTCCTTCCTTCCTTCCTTCCTTCCTTCCTTCCTTCCTTCCTTCCTTCCTTCCTTCCTTCCTTCCTTCCTTCCTTCCTTCCTTCCTTCCTTCCTTCCTTCCTTCCTTCCTTCCTTCCTTCCTTCCTTCCTTCCTTCCTTCCTTCCTTCCTTCCTTCCTTCCTTCCTTCCCTCCTTCCTTCCCTCCTTCCTTCCCTCCTTCCTTCCCTCCTTCCTTCCCATATTCCCAGCCTGTGCACCTTCCCCCTGTAAGTGTTCTGCACGCTGTGCAGTGTCCCTATCAGTCAAGTTGGGCACTGGGCTGTGCAAGGCAGAACAGATTGGGTCTGTCTGAGAACACTTAGCAGGCTCCTAATGCCATTTTATGTCCTGTAGAAAAGAAAAGAAGGAAATTGTTAAAAATAAGCTGGCTTTGCTTAATAACAGTGACAACACAATAAAGATGATATTTGATCCCATGTAGGAGCTATGAAAAAAGCAGGAAGAAAATAGGATTTTTTGATTTGTTATAGCATTTAATTTTGGTTTGGTTTGGTTTTGACTGTTTTATTTGAAGTTTTATTGTTGTGTACTCTACTAAGAATTTGCATACCTTCCTTATGGGAAAGGACAGAAAGTCTAGACAGTGGATGACGGCTGTGTTATCTATTCAGGGTGGCAAAGCAAGTGCTGAGCTGCATTAGTGGCACAACTGAAGCAAAGAGAAAGTCATATCCAAAAGACATAGAGCTCTTAGAACTGTGTAAGTAAAGTCTGCATTTTTCCTCATTGTTTCAGAAATGCAAATTCTCTTACACTGTCCTCGTTGCTCTGTGAAACCTGAAGAAGAGTTTGGTCTTGCTGTCCTCGTCAACTGTGTTGATTTGTATATTTTTATTTGTAGCATTTTTGTTTTGAGATACTAAAGGTAAGGCCACTCAGCAAGGACATCTCTAATATTATCTACCAGCTGCAAGAAGTAACCAATGGAGGTTTTTAACTTTTAAGGGTAAGAGGATGTCTGTGGGAAAAAAGGCATCTTAGGGTTTGGGGGTTTTTTTCCCAGTGCCAGTGGTTTTTGTGGAGGTACTATAAGGAAATCATGGTTGATCTTTTGGGTTTTTTTTTAAAGTTGCATACTGTAAAATTTTAAAGGCACATCCTTGGTACATACTTATATTACTGAACACTCAAAGCTTTAGGTAGCTGATGGACAAGCCTCTCCTTTTTTTTTATGGTGTCAATGCATTTTTGCCCTATCATGTGTGAATGAATCATTGATTTGTCTTGTGCCTTTTTAGACTGGGAAGAAAATCATGCAAAATATGGAAAAGGGCAAGCCACAGGCCTGCTTTTCACTGGATTTTTCATGATCATGTGGCTGTAGCCAGCTGGGCTGGACATTGTCTCAGCTGCCTCTGTATATTTTGCTCTTTAAAAGAAGTGTTAAGAAGAGTAGTTGTTTTCTCCTGTTTTGAGCTCCAAGGAGGAGAACTTTTGCGTACATAGCCTATGTAGTCTTTGTGTTTAGAGAGTATTTCCAAAACACCTTTGTGGCTGCTCTCTCTTTGGCCTTTTGGCACTTGCTATGTGTTGTCTTACAACAAAATGTCTGAATATTCCCTGAACATGCTTTATAATGCATGAAGGTCTTTCAGGCATGTATAAATGTCATACCTATATGTGAACATCATAAAATCTACTCAGATTTCTTGGTTTATTACTGTGATTACTTGTACTATATTTGGAAACCAAGCAAGTGTTAGCATCACTGGTCCTGAGAGCCTAAAAAATATTTTAGAAGTGTTTAGGAAGAGGGAAAGAAGGGACTGCTGCACAAAAGAGGGAGAGAAGTCTCCAATTCCCATTTGTCTTTCTGTAATTTGGGAGGCATCATTGATGTATGAAGGAAGGAGGCTCACACAATTGCTCAAATTTCATAAGCATCATGAAAGTCTAGGCACAAAGCAGCACAGTCTTATTAGCAGAGGAAGTGAGGTCAGTAGTCTTCAGCTTCTTAACAAGATGATAGATTTTATGAAGCATCACAGCAGCAGGATGTGGTTGCCTGCAGACTATTCATATAACAAGCCTGCTGGGGTCCTATAGTTATCGCCCTTGAATTTGTTTTCCTTTCTTTATTTTCTTTTTGTAATCCTCCTGCTTCTCTGGCCTAGGTTCCTGCACTGGAGGAATCGCTTTATTATTACTTCATTATTTTTGATGCCTTGTTGGTGACATTTTATTTTGGATTTTTTTTTTGTCATTATCATTAACTAGTTTAGTTTAGATAGTTCCACTGGTGTGTCTTTGATTATAGAGTTGCTTGTAGAGGTGTGTAATGAAATCTAAGTATTAATATTCCAGAAAATCTGGGACTGGTGTTCAGTCTGAGGTATCCTTTCAATCCAGTGTGAAATAAATGCCAAAAATGTGCCTAAGCTGAGAGTTCAGCTTAAAAGACATCCTGCTTGTTGCAGATTTCAAAAAGTTCTATGAGCTTCTGGGAGTGAAAGCATTACCCAGACATTATCAAAAAGTAAGAACAAACAATGGGCGCTTTTAAATCATTTATCTCTTATTAACACCATGTAGGCAGTAGTTCTACAACAATCTTTTCCATAGGGAAATAAAATTTTGTGTGTCTTTGACCCCCTTCTTTTTGAGGATTTTAGTGCACATTGCTATACTTCACTTATTTACCTTCCTGTGGTGAGGGATGTGAAGTTTATTATCCCTCTTTTTCTTTTTATAGAGCAGGAAAGTGAGGCAGTGAGATTAACTGCTGTGCCTAAGGTGGTGCAGGTCTGGTAGGTTCAGAAATAGGAGGTGGATTCCCAGGTGCTGATCTTTATGTATAAGACAGTCAGCCCTAAATCCCTGTTTCTGATCTGACTTGTTCTGTCATATACGGTGTTTTTAATTTTTTTTTCCTAATTAGGAGAGCTGTGCTTTATATCATGGAAGCACAGCATCCAGATGGGAATAGTACGTGTCAGAACAGCATATTTAATTATTTATAACTGCTTTCTTTGTTTGATGGTTTGATTGTTATTTATTTTATTTTTCTACCCAAAGGTTTGATCACTTAAACAGCCTGGAATCAAACATTTGGCAGTGTTTACAAATTATGAAAGTGGTTTCTGATTAAAGTGTTCTGTGGGAAAATTAAAGTTGCAGATCAGTACATAAGCCAATGGCATTCTTCCGAATTTCAGCAGGAGAGATCTGCTCTGTGGCATGTGCTCTGCATTCGTACCCACGCTGGCACAAGATGCAGGTGATGCCTTGCACATTTTCCCTGTGGTCTTCTCTGGGCTGTTGACAGAGGGAATACCGAGTCCTCTCAGTCAGTTGGGACGCGGGTCTGCAAAGCACCCATTAGACAGCACACGGCAAAAAGGCCACTCCCCATTGCAGCTGAAGAAAGTGACAGAATCATGCAGGCATCTAAAGCTTATCTATTTTGCAGATATATTGTGACAAAGTCTGAAAATCATTGTTATATCAGTTAAACCAGCAAAGTTCCTGGCTGAAGCTATTTTGCATGAAGTCAGATGTCATTTCACTGTCAGATGTGATTAAGAGGTGCTAGAATTAATCTATTTAAGAATACTGCCACATTAAAAAAAAAGGAAATTACTTCTGCTTTTGTCTGTACTGGTCTGTTGGACCAGTGTTGATTCATAAATATCAGAGGTCTTATGTTCTTGGCTTCCACTCTTAATTTTCCTGTGTAAAACTTTAAAGCATAGGATGCTTTCCTAGCATTAGCTTCTTTATGAGTTGAAAATCCATGTGATCCACAATCCAGATACATAAAACAGTCACCAGTGTATGCTGCAAACCTCTTAATGAAATTTTTTGCACTGGATGATTGCTTAGAGAACACTAGCCTTCACTTATGGGTCTAATCTTTTTAGCTATTTCCTGGTACAGTTCTCAAAAGCTCTACTGATTGAGTAGAGATTGCCAAAAAAACATCCCTATACATTCCTGAAAAAATAAAGGCAGGAATTTACACATCTTTTGCACACCTTTTTATCACAATTGCATTTATAATGTTATTTTCTGACAATAATGTTTAGCCAGATTTGCATTTGCTTCAGTTCCCTGTTCAAAGGTGAAGATTGCTGGAGTGCCATCAAAATTCCATAAGCTATAGAGAAGTAAATGTGTCTACAGCTGGTAGAGAGGAGAAGCTGTTGGGGCCTTATGTGCACAAAGAAAAGGTTCTGCATGAGAGCAACAGTGGTTGAACCACTGGAGATGATGGCCATAGGAGTTGCCATAGCCTATAGAAGGCTGGTCCTCTGTAGAGCTGGTCTTTCCAGACAGACTTTAGACAAACAGGAGTCCAAAACTGGCCATATTTTTGAAGACTGTGGGAGAGAGGGGAGAAAAGGGGTAGTGTTGTGGTCATGTTATGCTGGACCTAGCTCTGCCTTAAGGATGGAGGTGAAAAATTAGTTTTCCCCATGCTCCCTGGCACTTGGGTGGAAAATCAAAGGGACCCATATTCATTTCACTGTCATTGAAAACACACAGTAGAATAAAAATTCATAGTTGGCAAATGGAAAAGTTTTAAATTCATGATGGAAGAAACATTCATTTCCAAGCTTCTGAGCGAGCTATTAAAATCAACAGAGTAAAGACAAAATCCCTGGCACTGAAAATGAAAGGAACAGTCATTGTATCTACTTAGTTAAAAGTTGGCAAAACAAATCTAAAGTAGTGGTTTCAGATTTCCATGTGCACTAACTGTGCCAACTTTTGTTCTCAGCGTTGCCATGACAGAAAGTTCATCCCACTTGCTCAGTGCTTTTTCCACTAACTTTTAAAATTAGTAGTTAATTTAAGCAAAAAGCTAGATCCTGTATCGGCACTGACATGTATTTCTTTGTTTTGTACTGTTGAATGGTCCAGGCTTTTCATTAAAATACACTTTTTTGAAATAAGCTCATCTCCATTTAATTGGCATTGGAGTTAGTACAGTAAATATAGTAGTGATGTTTTAGTGCAGTAAATATTGTAGTAATGATAACTACACTAACTACTAAGTAGTGTAGTATTTCGACCTACACTAGTAAGGGGGCTTTTGCAAGAGGATGGGGAATTCACTAATTTCAAAAACAAGCGAATTTGTGAACAGCAAATTCTCTCCTCTTGCCCTCCAACCCCCAAACATCATTACCTATAGCAATGCATTAGGAATCAATTTCACATTATGACCAGTATTTTCATTATCATAAAAAATTTCTTAATTCTCTACAGTTTGAGGTAGCTTTTGCATTATTTTATGAAAAGGTGAAATATAACAGAAGAAAATTTTAAAAGAGACTTGTAGTTGTTTGGAAACGTCACACAATCCAGATGCATCACTGCCAGTATGTATTTATAGGGTGAATAAAATATGTCTGTTAGGATACATTCTCTTATGAATTTTCTGTATTTTTAGAGCAAATTCTGGAGGATTCGTTTTTAATTCTTAAAAGGATGCTAATAATAGAAGGTGTATTTAATATGTGTAATAGCCTTAATGCATTGGTAATGTTTTGTAGTGTCATTGAGATTTGATATAATTAACACAGCTGATGACACACAAACTCTTATTTTAAATATTTAATTATTCTGAATATTAAAATTGGGGCAATGTTGCCTTAAGGAAGGCAAAGACTAGCTTCTTGTTAGTTTTTTCAGAGAATGACAGGTTAGCAACCAAATTCAGCTTTTTTTCCATTAGCTGGTCTGGAAAAAGTATTTTCATTGATAATGGTGATAAAGTATTAGTTACTGCATCAAAAGGGTGCCAATATTCTGTTCAGAATGAATATATGTACATAAACAGTGAATCATTTTTGAATATATTTTTTGCCAATCCAAAATTCTTCCTTTACATCCTTTTGATTTTGTTCTCCTTCTATAACTAGGGACTCCGACTCTGTGTAAATAAATATATTATTTAAGTGGAAGTTCTTTTATTAATGTCTATGTCTTCCTTTCAAATTAAAAATAATTAACCTTGAAGAAGCAACTTAAGAGCCAAAGTAAGATCTAGATAGAGTTTGTTTAAAGGACTGCTCTTAACTGCTACTTTTCAGTGTTCAGAAATGTACAAATGACCAAACAGCTCGGGGTTTCCTACGTGCTTTTGGAAGCCACGAAGTGTACAGTGCATCGACTGGGCGGTGCAATGCACCTGCTCTTCGGGACTCCCCAGTCCTTCTCTCCAGCTCTGCATGGGTCTCATCCTAACAGAAGTGTGACTGACTTCACAGCCTGTGAATGAGGATTGACTATAAAATCTTCTCCCTAAGTCTCCCACCCAAATTCTTTACTGATGAGTAGTGGAATATGTAGCAGTATGTGAATAACCAGGTTGTTTATTCCATTGCTGAGCAGGAAATTAGGTGGACGGGAGCACATAAGCACCCAAAGAGCATCTAATTCACTGTTGCTGCACAAAGGTGATAGATGTCAAGCACAGCCAAACTAGGAGTAGCATCTGAAGCAGCGAGATGTTTGGCTGATGAACTGCAGAGACTGGAAAGAAATACCATATGCAGCCACTATGATTTTACTGCAAACTAAAACTGAGCAGTCAATCTGTGCCAAATACCAACTGCACAGTCTAGAACCATTGCTTCCCTACTGTTTATCTTTGTTTTGAATCTCTCTGCAAGTAAACAAACTAGAAAAAGGGATATAGGCAGATTGCCTCAAACTGACTTGAAGGCAGCTTAAATAGCACAAAAAGAAAGCAGCTACAGATACTATGGTATGTTTTGAAATGCACATAACTAAATGCAGTGTTTTTAATTATGCATGGCATATACTAAAATCATGGAAGATTCTTAAAAACAGCAGAATAGAGCTATTGAGAGTCAACAGTAGGCAAACAGCAGGTACCTTGCTGGTGGTACATACATTCCAGAATAGCTTGTGGTATGGCAGATTACCAAATTAAAGTTTGCCTCCCAGCGCTTCTATAATTTCTGGTGTGGAGGTAGTTGCATAGTGTGGAGAAACACTGGTCCCTCTTATCAGGAAAGAACACCTCTATCTTCTGCTCACATAGTGATTTACAGCATCTAGCACGGCACCTCTTCACCAACCTGTGCTTGAGATTGTTTCTGGACCACAGCTAATAAAGCAATGCCCCTTGTGACACAGACAAAGCTTTTTAGTCCATTTTTGTTCTTCTGTGCCTGGTGAAGAATACCACATTCAACGTGGTACTGCATTTGTGTCTCATCTGTTGATGAGTAGCGTTCAGTCCCTACACAGGGATAGGGAGCATTGCATCCATGTGTTTTCTTTTGCTTTGTGTTCTTCCCCACCTTTTTTACCCTGTTACTGCTATTTTAAATTTTTCATGTCTTGGTAAAAGCAGACGTTCAAGGCCATATTGAGAAAAACAGGGCCTGTTAACAAGGTTGAAGCTCAAGTCACTGCTCCGGCAGAGAATTTGTGTGCAGCAAGGTAGAACTGCCATTTTTGCACCTGGTTCTTGTAGTTGCTATTGTAGTTTTATTGATTGTAAAGAAAAGAAGAGGACTGTACTGCAAAGAAGAGGACTGTACTGCTTTTTTTCCCTTTCTCCTTATAGTGTATATGTTGCTGTTTTCTGAGTCATTCCATGGTCTCTTCTCACTGCTGTTCAGCTAACTGCTTTGGCTGGAATTCATACACAGAAACAGAATTTCCAGGTGCTTGACTCTTAGAGTTCTTAATAGAAAACAGAGTTTCAAGTCTGTTTCCTTCAGAAAAGACTGGAAGTGAAAATTGATAGAAACATGGTTACAATGAGCATCTGAGACATGAAAGCAAACACACATGCCAAGTCACCTGCTGGATACTGTAGCCTCTATTGCTTCCCAAGGTTGAGGCTGGGTTAATGTGACATTTATCCTATGCCATTCCCAGGATACTTTCACAAACTCAGCATAAGGACCAGCCTTTTAAACCACAAATATTTTGTTCCGTTATTTGATCATGTTATTAAAAAAAATTCCCTGCAAACACACACGTACAAAATACCCAGTACATTTCACTTACATAATTTTATTTTTAGTTAAGGAAACATCACTCATTTCAAAGACTCCTTGAAGAGATTTCTTGTAATTCCTGATCTTCAAAGAACCATTGCTGAAGCTACAGCTGGATAAATATTTCTTTGTCCAAAGAGCCATTTACCATAAACAATTATAGAAGATGCAATTGGAGATCTGTTACTCGAAAGAATACAAAATCACTATGAAGCCATCAAGCAGTTCAACAAGCTCCTCTTGATGAGACTTTGCCCCAAAGCCTCTCATAGGCGCACTGTCAGGACAAGTGGCAGGATACCTGGTGGGCTGGGGACTCTCTGAACTGTAGGGCAGGATTCTGCACAACCTCTTCCAAGGCTTCTGAGGCTGTATGTTGTTGCACTGCTTTTTCTGCAAGTATTGCTACTTTGAGTACATCAAACACTTAGTCTGCATAAGTTCCATTGAAATTATGATTCCCATCAATGTTAGAGCATCTGAAAAGTAAAGGAGAGCAAAAATAAGCTGCAGTTTCACTCATTAAAGGTTGTATATGCTGAGAACACCCAGATTTTGTCTTTTGTCCATTATAAATCATGGTCATTGTTCTCTGAGTCAGCAGACTGTTGTTTCAAAGTTAATTTTTTTGTGTCATTCATTCATTCCCAGTCATATCCCTTCAGCTGTGAAATCTTACATTGGGTTCTGTTGGCCTTTAAATGATAATCTTTTCACTGTCAATTAGTTTCTTGCTATGGAGTCCTGAAGATTTTTTTCCCATGAATTGGGGGGTTATCTTAAATTCTGGTTCACAGGAACATTGTTATGGGCTCAATATGGTCTGGAAATCCGCTGTGTAGGAATACCATGCCACTTAAATTGATTTTTCTATTCTGTTCTTAGACAATCTGGGACTGGTTCTGCACTCTGTAATTAGAAAACTGCTTTTATCTGGGATAAGGACTTAATTGGAAGATCCTACCCCCAATCACAAAAAAAAAAAAAAAAAAAAAAAAGGTAAAATTTAGAAATTTAGTATATCTAGTTTACTTGTTTGACACACAGACTTTGGCATTCAAACACTTATAGTGTTGTCATACTATGCTTAATTGCCTGTCTTTGAATGAGAATCCCAAGACAAGTCATCCTGATTGATCTCCTGTGTCTTGATGATACCCTGACTCCAGTTAACGCTTCAACCATTTGTACAATGTGAGACCTAAGGTCCCATTTGAACTGAGAAAGTAAATGGCTTATTAAAGTCTAATTTCTCCAGCTTGTTCTTGTCTTTGGGCATTTTAAATAGGTTAATGCAATTTTTACAATACACTCAGGGAACTTTACTCACAGACTACTGCCATAAAATAGAGGAAAATAGCCCCTAGATTATCTTAAAATGGAAATTATTCCAAATATACTTGTCCTGATACTTAGTCAAGCTCTCCACCATAGAACTTTTTCTTCTTCTTTTTTTTTTTCCCCTCAAGATTTTAGTGGATTATTGTACATTTCAAAGTTTGATAGGGAAGAAAAAAAGTCAGATTTATTTAATGCTGCAGATCATTTTTCAGGGAAGCTCCAGCATTCATCAAAACGTAGAGACACCACAGGCACCATATAAATTATGATGGTTTTCTTCTTAATACTTCCTTTTTATTGCCTACATTCTTTAAAGTGAATTTAGTGCTCATGAACGATGCTGGATACGACGACACTAGAAAGTGAAGTCCTCTGTTTATGTGCAGAATTGGTGCAGAGGACTATTGGCAATACAAGTTTCTCCCTATAACCCCATCTGTGTTTTGCAGCTGTAACCTTGAGGGATCACCTTTAGGAGCAAGGAGATGACTTGATCCGTGTACTCGTTCTATTCTTAGGCTCTCTGCTGAAAGTGCAAATAAAGATGCCAATTGATGCCATTCAAGACCATAGTCTTCCTCATTAGATGTTGTGAGACCATCAATTTATTACCTTGACTGTGTGGCAAACTTTTTCTAATGCAGGCAGGCTCTCTGTGGACATCTGTGTATGAATAAGACTTCTATACATTGAATACATCTTCTGTATGTTAGAAACCATGGAAAAGCACCATTAAAGTGCGATGACTTTTGTTCCCTATATTGACCTAGGCTGAATTTGAGCTAGTGATTTAGAAAGAATATGCTCTGTATCCCATTACTAATCTCTTCAGCCACAATTCCAACCCTTCAGGGATTTTTATTTTTTTTTTTCACAAAGAGGATGCTAACATATTTAAAAGAACTCACATTTTACTCTCAAAAGGAAAATCTGAGCATATGGAAAAACACGGGTATATGGCTAACCTAGCCCTCATTACCCAGGGGGGAGAGAATGTAAATGCTGGCTTGCATTAGATTGTTCAGTGTGTGTATTCAGTCTTTAGAAATCTGTTTCATAGAAAAGAAAGGCATAAACCTCATTAGAAGAGAAACAACAGGGTGGAAAAAAAAGCGAGCCATGTCAGTTCAAACGCAAGTCCAGATGCTAAAGTTAGTTACACTTTTCAGTTTAAGGCAATGCAAATCCATTCTCCATTACAGGGGAAGTGGAAAAAGGCATTAAGCCCTTGAAATGGCAGGAGTCAAGTTCTGTGCTCAGTCAAATAGGAAAAGGTTTAATGTATGATTTTCTTCTTTTTAGTCCATTGTACATTGTATCAAGGCACTGAAGAACAACTATGCAATTATGTAAATAGGAGGAGAGAAGCTAGAGTAACACAATTCTTTGTAAGCTAAAATTGTTTCTTATTCCTGCTACCCCTCCTTCCTCTTTGCACAGAAACAAACATACACAAAACATTAACAAAATAAATCAGAATTTATATGAAGGTTATCCACAAGAGCAGATTCTAGATACAATTTGAATCACTGAATATTAATTTGATCTTCTGCCAAGTGCTGTAGAGGTCTTAAGAATCCGAGTTTATATTGTGAAGGAAAGGTTTAAAAGGAGTCCTAATTTTAAATTGTTTTCATTATATAAACATTTGTGAGCACACTTATGTTCCTTGCTTTTTGGAGAATCATGATTAAACTTTAAAATGTATGTTTTAACCTAAAATAAAGCCAGGGATATTCCCCTACTTATGTCACAATATGTTAGCCAGAGGCAGCAGACAATTGCTACTATTTTCCTTTAATCAGGCTTGGGAAATGAAGACAGAGCCTCTTCAGTTTGCCCACTACAACAAAGCTTCACTCATCCCCCTGTCATGGATCAGACTGCTTCTTTCAGCATGGTTGCCTCAGAGGTGAATTTTCCCCATTGTAACACTCTATTTGGCAGAAGGGCATTTTCATTTCATTTTAGTTTCCTGTGTAGGTAACCAGCAGAGGAATAGAATATGAAATGACACATTTTGTGTGAATATTGTAAATGCATGGCAACACTATGCCTGAGGTATCCCCAGAGAAAGTCAAGGAGGAGTATATACCTTAGGTCATAACTTTGTCTAATCCACAAAGTAGCCTGAGATCTGTGACAAGTATTGCAGTAGATGACCTAGGAAATCAGAAAGCTTGCTTTCACTGCCTCTTGACCATTGATTTCCACCACTTAACTCCATGCCTCTCATTCTGATGCAAATGCTTTGGTACCATGAATAAGTATAGTCTGCTTAAAGTAGGATCATAAACCATGGGGTGATCTCATGGAAAGTCTGCCACAACACCACAGCAAGCCAGAAGTTTGTTGAACCACAGGTTTTGAAACCCTATGTGCCATTGTTTCTTCATAGATATCAGTTATATTTACCAGCATCTTGGATACCTGGAATATATCCAACACGTATTTTTTTAGGGAGAGTTGAAATGTCACACAGCTTTTGTGGATTTTCCTCACAGTTTTTTATTGCTTGCATACATTTTTAGTTGTGCATCTCTTTTAAAGTGATGTACTTTATGTTGAACTTTTTACCGTAAAAAGAACTTTCTGCAATTCTTTGCAAGCCTTTTTAATTCTTGAATGCAATTGTGAAAGTAGCACTTTTCACTAAAATATGTCAAAGTTTTACCCAGCTGTTAGCCAGTAAGTCATAAAAAGATTCCTGTGAGGTAGGCAGTGCATGTTATCTTTTATACATGCAGACATAGCACTGTTGTACCACCTGAAATTCCATCAGGCTCCAAGCTCTGCAGAAAGTGACAAATGCTAGACAGGTATACTATTTATAATGGATGAGCTATGCAGGCAAGTTCTGGGAGTTGGATTGGATTGGATTTGATTGCAAACAATAATATGACACAACCCCTGCTGTGGATAGTACACACATCGTGAGAGGCAGTGCAATCTGGCAGCATGAACACCAGACTACAGGCATCATCCCAAGCCCTAAATCCAGCTTCATGGTACACCTACTGTGTGGCTTCCGGAACACCTTTTCGGATCTAACCATCCTTCCAATTCCTTATCTGTTTGTTTAGCAGCAGCATGTTAAACAATCATACCTCTCTAAGCCACTTCAACACAATTTATAGTGCAGCATGATGATGGGCTTCAGAGAGGCTTTTTAAAGGAATGACATGAAAACACAAGAATTTATTTGAATAATTTTGTGCAGTTGCTGGCAATAAACTTGGAAAATTTTCCATGAAGTAATTAATCAGATTGTCCTTCAGGGAATATCTCCTACCCCAGCAGGAATGTTTTAATTTCCAGTACAAAAGTGAATGGTAGAATATCAGTCTTCCTGCTTTCACCAATATTCAAGTATTGAGCAGTACTGAAGGCAAAGCTTTTCTAGTCCTAGATGAGGAGGTTTTGTCTCCTCCTGTCCAGTGTGCACACACAATATAAAACGGTCCCTCATGTCTCTTCATGAGCCATGTGGATTAGAATTTATGCTTCTGTGGGATGTCATTTAATTCATTTCTGTGTTGGAATCTGTGGATGCAGTAAGGTCAGTTTGAAGTCTTGGTTCTGGTTATCAGTGGTTCATCCAGTCTGCTGAGCTATAATAGGTGAAGAAATGGCCCGCACAATAGAAAGAGCTGGTCTAGATTACTTATTTCCTTGTGGGAATGGTAAGGGTCTTTCTGCCTCTACAGATAGAATTGGTAAATGGTTTTCCTTGCCATCTGAGATGATTCATGCTATGAATCATTAATTAATCTATGCCATTGCTTTCTTATATACACACCTTCTTTGTTCTCACATGCCTTGGATTATATTTCCACTCACTACCCTGTTAGCTTTGGGGCATTTAGGTACAAATTCTCATTGGAAAATTGAGGGCAGTGTTCCCTTACTTCTCAAGGGTGATTTCTTTTGCATGAGATACCATGCCTGTTTTTAATCTGGTCACTCTGCCTTGTGTTGAAACACAAAACTTCCATGAGTAATTTTCTTGATATAAATATATTGGTATTATCAGTCCTCCTCTATATTATTAGGATTCTTGGTTAAAGTCACGTACACATGGCTATAATTCTTGTTAAAGCATATTTCTAGTTTGTTTCCTGCATCTGATGAAAGAAAATTTAGAGCAGCTATGAGAATGGGAATGGAGAGCCAACAGCTCTTCCTATCAGCTCTTCCTATCTAGTCTTATACTCTTCCTTCTTACAGCCTTTTCTGGTTTACCCTTTCTGCCTCATCTTTCTCCATTGTCTTTTCTTTTTTCTTTTTCTTATTCCAGTTTATGGCTCATTGATTTCTTAAGTTCCACCAAGACCTCAGGTTCAGCCTCAGGGCACAGACATCTAGAAAGCTGAAATAGGGATGTTGGCATGAAAAGAAAGTGGAGATGACGTGGCTTTATCTGCCAGTCTACAAATAGCTTGGTCAACAGAGTTTCTGGCCATGAAATCTGAGTGCCATTTTAAAAAGAAATTTAATTCATTCCCAATTTACTTTTGCTTCTCTGGATAGAAATTAGAATACAGGGTGGTTCTGGCAAAGCAGTATACAGAGTGAAAAATATCATAATGACCTTGCAAGTTGTTTCTCTTGGGATCTTATAGCTAACTAATTCAACCCTTAAGATGTTGATTAACATCTCTGTGGCTGGAGACCCAGGTGCATTCAGGGCATAATCCCAGAAAGCATCCGTTTTCTGTGTTGCTCTTGCTACAGCTTAAAGCTGTTCTTCCTTAGTGACATCCCTATGACACACTTCCTGTCTTTCTGAATTTAATGAAACTCTTAGTCAGTTTGAAATTGTCTCTGGGAAATTAAGTTTGCCCTTTGTGCCAGCAGGTTGATGTGAGCCATGCACTTCCAAACATCATGTTTGAAGCATATGCTAGCAAAGCACAACAGATCTTAACTATCAGGAGTAAGTGAGCAGTGCAAGTTACAAGAAGGAATTTATAGCTTTTAGATGTGAATTATAAGAAGCAGTCCTTATTTCAGAGAGACACACATTTTATTAGGTATTTTTTGCTCCCTAGGCATCGCACAAGAAATTTCACAGCTGAATGTTTTATTTCCTGATACCTACTGCATAATGACATGGCAAAGTTCTTTTTAGAGTATCCTTTATTTTATGACTATGGCTTTCTCCTCCTTTACATAACAGCACTGCTTCATGTTATGAGTTCTTGCTATACTTACAAGTACAGTGACAATGTGTTCCTCTGTTCTATAGGCAGAGAATATTCCCATTGGCTTCACTGGTAAGCTTGTCTGAGCCCCTCTTGGTCAGCTCTGAGCCCCATCCTGTGGGCAGATCTCTAGCCCTTTCCCTTTCAAAGGTTTGCTTTCATTGCCCCCAGGGAAGTCTGGCTCTTTACCACAGAATTACACAGCCAGAACCACAGGCTATTATTGATGGCAGCAATTTCCTCCCACATCCTGAAGTCTAGGGCCAACTGTCCTCTAAGGAGTGTGCCCCTCAAAGTAACAGAACCAGAATTTTATCCAGAATACTTTTAAAGTAGTAGGTATTTACTGAAACTTGTATAATTCCCTTCCCTCTCTTCAATTCACAGCTACCTCATCCCTGAACTCCCAGCTTCAACAGCTTCAGCATCTTCAGCAGCTCCAGCATCAACAGCAGCAGCAGCAGCAAAGCCAGCAGCAGCAGCAAGCTCAGCAGGCACAGACTCCACAGCCAACCCAGCAGAGCCAGCAATCACAGCCACAGCCATCAGCACCACCACAGCAGAACCAAACACAGTCCCAGAGCCAGAGCCAACCACCTGCAGCCTCACAGTCCTCCAGCTCCCCTCAGAAACCCAGCCAGTCACCAGGGCATGGCCTTCCATCTCCTCTCACTTCACCAAATCCATTGCAGGTAGGACACTACATACAATTCCCTAAAGGTCTTAAAACAGCATGTGCATTCTCTCTCACTGTAAGGGGAAACAGAGCAAAGGCTATACCCTCTGACCACACAGGATGAGAAATTCCACCTTGTATTACTCAATCCTTTTGGGCATTCAGCTTAGAACAGCTACAAGGCCTAATGAACCAGAAAAACATACCTAATGATGGTTCTAGGATGCTGCTTCCTCAAGAGTAAATGTCTTTTGCTTTTAAAGTCTCAAGCTGTAAAACCTATAGAAAACTCTTTAATTTTTTTCCACAGATTCATCATGTGACATTCGCAAAAGACATTTGCCCATCAGTCACCCGTTAGGATAATTAGGAGGGTAACAATATTAGCAGTTCATTAGGAGGTGATCCTGAGTGTCAGCTTCTGCTGATGGACATGTGCAAGGCGTGGATGTGTTACCTCTCCTCTGGAAATTACAGTCCGAATTTTTATCCTGCTAATAGGTTCCAAAGCTAAGGATGCCAGTTAATGCCATTCATTGATGCTCACTCAACATCATGGTTATTTTTTAACAGATCAGCAGCTACCATATCCATACTGATGCTCAGCTCTGCCCAACTTAGAAGTTCTGGGCAGAAACAGGAGAGGTCTGGTCCAGTGGTCCCATTTTCTTAGAGCTGGGTGTTCTTGCTCTACATGTGTCGTGCTACATTCACACTGTGCAAGAACAGCTTTGACTGTACCTGTAAGTAGTGTGATTCTGAACACCAGGGTAGTCTGTGAAGTGAGTGGAGTCTTATTCACCAGGCAGTGAAACTGCACTTAGAAACCAGAAAAGTCTCTATCAACTTTAGTCTTTAAATTCTGAGACACCGCTTAAAATATTTTATCCCCACTGATGGATTTGGATCCATTTCCTGCAGAAATAAAACTGCATTAGCTTAATAATTAAACAATCCTTTTTTAGACAATTAAGGGAATTGGTTTACAAGAAGCTTTTCTTGTATGTGGCCAGTTAAACCTGCATTAATCTGAGCTTCAACTAAATTGCATCAAATCTGATTTTTTAAAATGGTTTAGATAATAGACTTAAAAGTCTGCAGGAGATGTGTCCTTGCTTGCTGAACTTTTTCTTAGTGTAGAGAATAATGCTTCTAAAGCCTCTTCTCTGTATTGTCTTAAAGACTACATATGCATCACTTAATGCCCCATCTATCATGTTAGTGAGTGCTTTGGGGATTTTTTGTATGCAGATTATTGACATTCAGAGACACAGATATTTTCAGGGGAGCTTCTGTTACATTTTATTGCCTTGGTACAGCTGTAATGTATGCACACTAACTGTACACATGATATTTTGCTAAAACTGCCTGCTAAATATTGTGTTTCAAAAGTCATTAAGTTCTACAAACAAAGCAAATGCACACATAAATTAGAGTTGGAGTTGGGAAGAAGTTGGATTATCTCAGACAACATACCTCGAGAGGGTTGTACCAACTGAATCTGAGGTCTTAACTTGTATACAGCCTTTGGTCCCAATGTAAATCTCAGATGAATGTTGGTATTTTCAGTCCCATCTGTGATCTTTCAGGTGCTTTTAACTGTTAGCTTCCCTAGATCACCTCTCATTTTCAGAAGTACAATAAAAGTAAGTAAAAGCTTTCCTGTTAGATGCCAATGACAATACTTACACATGATTCCTTGGCATATCTCTCTAGCATCCTCATGCTCACAACTACCTGTGTGAGGGCAGTCTGGTACGGGCAGACAGCAGAAGTGAAAGAAGGGAACCAAGTACTGTGAGGTGGTTTTAGTTCAAATACTATCCCTTGAATGTTTTAGGAATTGGGATTAAACTTAATGAAATACACCAGTGTGAGAGATCTGGCATTTCCCCTGGGCTGAGCTCAGCCGGTGCTGCCAAGCCAGTTGCATGTCTGGTTCACTTTCAGAACAGTAATGAAGGAATTAGAAGTCATTAGGTGTTAGTTCTGGCTCAGCATTAAAAACTTGCTAATAAATTGTTGGATAAGTAGTTTTAATGGTCTTTTCTCTCTGATCCTCACCATTTAAATAGCCATGAAATCACAAAGTTTATTTGCAGATACAAATACGCTGTGTACTGGCAATCACAAGAGAAGCCAGAATTGAGCCCTCTGTATATAGGGTCTTCTAGCCATCTCTACAGCATTTCTACAGCAAGTTCAATACAGCTTAAGCTTCCCGAGAAGTGATTAAAACTTGAAGCATGCTCTGTCATATTACCAGGAATTCTGAGACACTTTTATATGCAAACAAGTGACACAGAAATATTTCCAGAGGAACTGATGTTTTACTTTGTATATGGTTGTTTGGGTGCTTTTCTAAATCAAAGCAGTGGTAACATCTCCTCCATGAAATTTGTCATTCCATTCTAAATCCTGCAGAGAAAGGCTGCCTTATCCTTGTACATCCATCTTGAGTGTTGGATCTGAAATTATTTTCTTTTACACAGGCAGTTTTAAAAAAAACAAATAAACAAAAGGAGGTAGCGCATGTTTGGGAGCAGTTCCTCATAATAGCTGCTTAGAATGTGGATTTTTTAATGTTCAGTGCTCCAATGAAAATCAACCTGAAACAAAAGTCAGAGGTAGTATGTCCTCTAGGGTAATGTTCTTTATGACTAGAGTGAGATGGATTTTGTTTGAAGAATATTAAGGGAATAAAGAACAACTAAGTTAAAGTTTGACAGCTAAAATTTCATTTCTGAATTCTTGACTTTTTTCATGTGGGCTTTATCCTCTTACATTATTCAAGATCTGTCTGAAAGATATTAGTTTAAAAAAATGCAACCTCAAAAAATTGTCACGGAAAGTCAGTAATTCAGGAGGATGATTGTGTTTGTTTCAAAAAACTGAAGGATAACAGCAATTACATCTCAAAAGGTACAGATGCTGTCATGTCCTTCAGAAGGTAAATTAAATGAAAGTGACTTGCTTAGGTATATCTGTGTGAGGTACTTTGCTAGGTGATCAGAAATTAATAATGCCGGTGCAGTGTATACCAGCTAAAAGTCTCAGAATTATTCTTATCAGATTATTCTGTAATAATTTTATCACTATGCTTTAAAGCATTCAGTGGGCTGGACTGTAGTTACAAAACTGCTTTGATGGGGTCTTTTAATGATTGTGTAGAAACATGTAAAGCCTCCCTTTAGGTTCCAGGATATGAATTTTTTGCTAACATTAATGAAGATGCTCCAGATTTACACTGATAAAAGCCAAACACTGCAGAACCAGGGTCATTGTTGATTTGCAAGAGACAACAACCAGAGAAGAATTTTTAAAAACTGAGCTCTCTTTCAGGAAGTGGTGGGTTAGGCAGATGACAGAAGGCTTTCATACCTCCCTTCTAAAATGGTGAAATTCCTCATAAAGATAATCACAGTCTGATGTTTATTTTCATTTTGGCAATTGATTGAGACAAAGCAATCCAGAGGCAAAAGACAACCTATCTCACATTGTAAGTTGAGGACTTCAAAACCTTTACATCTGGGAAAATATACCTCTCCAAATATGCTTATCCTGTGAATGTTTAGTGTTATTACATGCAAAATTTATGAGTTCTTGAATGGTCATCATGTTGCAACTTCAAAGCATAGATATCTCTGTAAGATAGAACATCTTACAGAGTTTCCATGCAATTAAAATTTTGGAGTCATAAGAACTTGATTATATGCAATATAAAATCAGATTATCATAGTACTAAGTAGCTAATTATTCTACTTGACTATCAGAATAAGGTACTTTCAACCAGCAAAATATATTTCGATGGCTCCAAAAAAAAATTGTTAGCTTCTGGTGCTGACTCTCGCTGTATGTTTTTGAGAAATGGATAAGATGAATGTACACATAGCCAGACCTGCAAAGGGAGTGCTACACTATGGGAATAGAAGAATTCTCAATGATTTCTACTGTTCTGTTTGTGTGTGAGTAGAAACAGACAAACAGGAAATCCCCCAGAGATTTTCTTACTGTAAAATTATTCTGACCATTTTCAGAACTCTTTCCTGAAGATTCTCTTTTTGTCACAGAAGTCTGCCTACAATAACTGCAGCTGTTGGAAGATGATGAGTGAGAAAAAATAACAATAAAAATAAGGAAGAAGGGAAGTGAGGAGATGACAACAGCACAAAAATCTTCCAAGTAATAGCAAACTTTAGGATACCAAAACCAGAACCTCCTTCAGATTAAATTTTCATACTAATCTTAAATAATGTATTTGGAAACTCAACACTTTTATAACAAAGGAACAAAGAAAAGCAGAAAGGCTGAAATACTCAGCTGCAAATGAGGGAGAATATATACACAGATGACTGAGGCTCCAGTAGTCACACAAAACAAACTCCCCCTTCCCTTTCCACCTACCCTCATTCACTGGTTAGCTTCTCATTAAGGCAAAATCAGCTTTGAAGAAATCTCAATATTTTCTGAGACTTGGGCATATTTGCATTAAGATACAGAAGTCACAAGTCTGTCAGCTTGATAAAGGCCAGTTTTTCAAGGATTATCTTCATGGTCTGTCTTTATGATTGTGTTTGCATCAAAGACTTGTTATGTTTTTCACATGTTTATTGACTCCTGAGATTAAGAAAATTTGATTGAAATTATGACACCAGTAATCCCACTGAGTCTGGTGGGTTGCTTTGTTTTGCAAAAATTATCTAACTTCCTCTGCATAAGATACTCTGCAATGTATGACTGATTGAATCTGTTCCCAAGTTGCTTAGTAATCAATTTGACAAAAATGTATTTTATGAATGGTGAGTAAATGCAGTGCTTCACATCCATTGTCCAAAATCTCCTAATTTTTGGTATCAATAGGGAGTGAGATAACCCACATCACAAGGCGATAGGTGATATAGACAAGAAGACATTTATTTGATAAGGTTCATGCCCATCACCTGATGAGAGTGAGCCAGTTGAAGTGCTGATCTTGGGTGGATCTCCAGGAGATACTGACAAGACCTAGGTCTCAGCTCTAAACTGATGGCATGGAAAGTCCCCTGCAGTCAGCTAAATTGAGTTAAGCTTGGTGATCTGTTGAAAATACTTTGTTTCTTTCATCCGTTGTTCATTTCAAACTGAAAGAGTTGAACACCTTGTCGACAGTTTGGATTTCTGTGTATTGCTATAGTATTGTAAAGACTTTTGTGGGTTGATAAATGTGATTTCATGGGCAGAACAAGCAAGTACTTGTGTAAAAAACTGGCGAGGAAGTCATGGTACTCATGTTCCACACACACATGCTTATTACCCACTGCAAATGCCGTTGTGGCTCAGGCACTCTCCTTTTGGTTTAGTGCTCTTCTTTTTGCCAGTGCACACAGACATTACAGTTCACAAAGCTGAGCTCTGTTGAGAAATTGTTGGGCTTGAGTTTCAGTGCCACCAGAGCCTCCTTTCTTCTTTTCCTCTTACCTCTTCTGGCACATCTATGGCCATACTCATCCTTTCTGGGTCTTCCACCAGCTGGCCTGCCCTGATATGACAACATGGCACTTTATCCTGGCTGGACACTCCTCTGCACTGCGCTGTACCCTGGTCCTAGTGCACAGTGCAGAGACATGCCAGCTGGTTTCCTGCTAGAGCCAGCTTGTTTGAGGGCTGCTAGTACTCATGTCTCCCTGGAGACTCATGAGTGTCTTTTCCACAGAAAATCTAGTTTCAGTTGTGTGTAAGACTTGTGTCCATCCACACAGTGAGCAGGATTCTAGATGTTATTCTCCACAACAGTCTTTCTTCTTCCAGTAGTTCACTGCTTTTTGGGGTCTTTAAGGCATTGGGAGTTCCCCCTGTAAAGCTGTTTAATACTGCATTTAAAAAGAGCAGTGATGTTTAAACACTCTCAAACAGACTTTATAAGCACATCTTCTCATTTCCTGAGGAAACCTTCTCTGAGATAGAGCACTGGCTGGCTGGTCCGTCCAAATATACTCTGCAGCTGTTTCTATTTCAGAAGCACAAGGAGGACTGGTGTCTGACTCACATTCAAAGCAAAGGAAATTAATCTTTGAGCAAAACAACTGGCATTATTAGCACCCAAGGGGCAGATGCTGAGGCTAATAACGGAAACCATTTGCTAGAGAATTCTCTGAAGTAGAGGAGAGTGGAGCTGTTTGCCCAGCAAACAGCTTGCTCTGGCTTCTGAAATGGGAGCATTTAATAAACTCCCTAAAGCAACTGAAGTATTTAATACATGGGAAAATAAATAAATAACATCATCCTAGAACAAATTTGGGAAAGGGTACATATCCCATTAGGTCTTCTATTTACATAGCCTTTCTAGGTAGAGAGTAGGACCCTTGGGGATCTTAAGGACAGAAAAAGTTGACACAGCCTCTCAGATACCCTTATAAATCAAGTTGATCTGTTCTGTTAGCATTGACTTCTCCTAATTTTTTTTCAGTCATATTTCCAAAAACTTTTAAAGAAAGTAGAGAATATCCTAAAGCATTACTTTATTTTCCCCTATATTTCATATCCCCCATCTCTTTGTATTAAAAAAATGCAGGTCACCACAGGTTTCTAGTCTTGCAGGAAAATAATTTTTCTACTTGGAAGCAAGTGGACTGAGTGAACACTGAGAACCTGGTGGGCTTGGGTCTAATTGAATCTGAGGAGTAAGGTATTGTAAGTGGTATAGCCCTGATGTTATATCATTAAGGCTCATTGCGCAAAAAAGCACCTAAAAGAGGTTGCTCAGGTCCTACATACTGCCACGGGAAAAAAGAAAAAAGCCTCTCTAGATTGTGTTTTAAATTTTAAAATTAAGCATTTTTGGCAGTATTGTTGAGATCTATTGGAGTGTCCACTTCTGGATACTGCTGGTGGTTTTAGCAGATGCAGGTGTTTAAGAAGAGTAATATTTTTTCCTTTTTATTGGTAGCCAGAATGTTTTGAGAGAGTAACTAAGCACAGGCCTGGAGATTATGAAATTTGCTTAAGTGTTAATGGGTTGATTGCTGAGTTACAGTCTGCCGTCTTTACTGGAAATTGATTGACTAGTGCTGCAGGTCTTCACACTTGACGCTCGGATTTGACTCGAAAATTCTGCCAAGTCTTTTACTCTGAAATTTATCTTAATTAGATCTGAAAGACCTGCCACAGCAGAATAGTCACACCGATTAAAATGAAAAACAGGAGAAATTACTGATCAAATTAATCATAATGTCGGGTTACAGCTGTAGGTCTGATGTAATTTGCCACTCCAGTGAGTTACATCGGCCCAGGCAGAGGAAAGAGAGCTGGTTTTACGCTGATCCGTAACACCAGGCAGCTTCAGGCAGCCCATCAGGATGCTTGTTCCTTTCATTCTCTTGGCTTATTCTGACCTTAGAGCTGCAACTAGAAACAATTTAGGCAAAAGAAAAAATATCCTTTTATTGAAGCGGTTAGACTGGAAACATGAGCTTTCCAATCCTTCATTTTTTGCCCTTCTCCACCAACTTTCTACTTTTGTTTGAAGTAATTAACAATTATGTGAAAACTGGAAAACTAATAAGTCAGAGGTCACCACCTCAGACACAGTCAGAAAATGTGTCTTTCTAAGAACTCTTTGTGGGTTAGGACATGAGAAAATTAGGATCATTTAAACAAATGGGCATTTAGCAGTACATGTCCTTCTGTCATGGTTTGACACTGGCCAAACTCCAGACACCCACAAAAGCCACTCACTCACCCTCCCTTGCCACAGCTGGACAGAGGAGAGAAAAAAAGTTCAGCAAAGGGTTCATGAGATAAGGACCAGAGGAAACACTGCATGGGCAATGCAGGTTCAACTTAGAAGTACAAAGTGAATTTGTTACTAACAAAGTCAGAGATGGATAATGAGAAGTAAAATCAACCCTTAAAAACACCTTTTTCCCCAGCCCCTCCCTCCTTCCCACCGACAGCGCAGGGAGACAGGGGGCTGAGGGTTTTGGTCAGTTTGTCACCTGAGGTTTTGTTCTGCTGCTCAGGGAAGGGAATCATTCCCCTGCTATGCCGTGGGGTCCCTTCCCACAGGAGACAACTCTCCATTAACTTCTCCAACCTGGTTCCAATCTCATGAGCAGCAGTCCTGCCAAAACTGCTGCAGTGTGAGTGCCTCCACAGGGAACAGTCCCCCCAAAACTGCTGCAGTAAGGGTCACTCTTCCATGGAGGGCAGTTCTCCAAGGACAGGCTGTTCCAGCCTGGAATCAGGGCCCCCCTCTCTCCACCGTGTCTCCCACTGGATCACAGCCTCCTCCAGGCATCCACCTGCTCCAGTGTGAGCGCCTCCCCCACGGGCTGTGGGTGGATCTCTGCACCCCCCATGGACCCCCATGGGCTGCAGGGGCACGGCTGCTTCACCATGTCTTCACCGTGGCCTGCAGAGGAATCTCAGCTCCAGCGTCTGGAGCACCTTCTGCCCCTCCTTCTCCACTGACTTTGGTGTCTCCATGTTGTTTCCCTCACATGTTCTCACCTCTTCTCTGGCTAGAAAAAACTGTGCCCCGCTTTCTTTTGATTTCTTCTTAAATATGTTATCACAGAGGTGTTACCATCATCTCTCATTGGGCCAGCTTTGGCCAGCAGCATGTCCATCCTCAGAGCCACCAGGAATTGGCTCTGCTGGACATGGTGGAAACTTCCAGCAGCTTCTCACAGAAACCACCTCTGTGGCCACCTCACTACTAAAAACCAGGCCATGCAAAACCAACCCATCTTCTTAGCAAGTAGGAAATCAATAATGAGACTTGATATTTTGTAGATACAATGATCCTAAAATTTATTTTTAAATTTTGTATTTATCATATATACTACAATGTATTATTTTTTCTTTTTAGTATACAAATTACCAATTGAATCCATGTTGATAGGATGGGCTGTGGGTCTTAAGGGGCCCCAGCATAACATTTTCATCTGGAAGAGATGTCTTCTACAATTCCAGCATTTGTTCCACCAGCAAGGTTTGAAAGATTTTTAGGACAACTTTTATTGTAGCACCACTGTATTTTTTGCTGCTGATCCGGGACAAAGTCAAGAAATAAAGAAGTTTGCCACCAGATGAGAAAGGAAATGAAGTAAAGGAATGAGATCAAGAAAGGACAGATGGGCACTATGAGTCTCAAGAAAAAAAAGCAGTCTTACCTCTGAAATACACACCATTTTTGTTATGACACTGTAATATCTTAGACTACTCATGAAATTTCTAAGTGTTTTTTCTTTCCAACAATGATGCAATTCTATAAAGTTGGTTTCTCCCTTGCCCAAAATTGCCTTTTAATTTTCTATTTTAGGCCTGGTAAATTGAAAGGACTAAGTATACCTTTTGTTTAAAATCAGCTTAATACATTTATTAAAAATTATTATACTGAATAGTCTAAAAAATATTGGCTTAACAAAAGAATTTGAAAATAATTTAAATTATAGTGATGATTTGAAATCTGCTAGAATACTTGATCATTTTAAAATGCAAGGTTTTTTTAATATATTCAATTTTCCCTTTTCATTTGCATCAGAAATATCATGATAAATTAGGATAATTTCAGATGATTTCCCACAGGACAGAAACTTGACTTATTTTGGATAGCTTAGACATGACCTAACATCCTGTGGGGATTCCAGTTGGAGAACCAAGTTAGGTTATGTTTGTGAAAGAAACTGGAAGGCAAAGCTGAACTCAGCTCCAGAAGACAAAAACTGACATATGGAAACAGCACTTTATATATTGCTAGGATTCTCCTTTTACTAAAGGAATCATGATGCTGCATTCTGGTTCTTAAAGGAGATGAGATTTTTTTAAAGCAGCAATCACCCTTGCAATGTCTTTGTATAACTATAAAGAAATATTTACATGCTTGTAAAAAGGATTGGGGAAGCACTCAGATTTGGAAGGATCCTAGTCTTTGAGGAGAAATACTGATGCTACAAAGAAAACCCTAAAATACAGGCCCAGTCACATTTCAGAAGGATGCTCCTTGCTAGAGATGGCCAGTAAATTGGTATCAAAAGATGATGCTGAATTAATGTGATAGTAAGTGATAAAAAAATGTTAGTTTTTAATACAGTCATGATTTTCACCACACTAACCCTATAACTCTCTTTTCAGCCTTCTAGAGAGCGAAATCCAGCTGAAGTGCTTTGTCTCTTAATGCTCTTGTCCCCGTTTGGGTATCCTTGTGGAATGGTGGCTCCAGCTGGAGCAGGACAGAAAATGGTAGAGGGCTGATCTCCTTTTGGCCTTTCCCCAGGAACCTGGGGACACCTCACAGAGTGACAAGTAGAGCTGCCAGGGAGGGTGCTCCATGGGCCATGGGGCAGGTGATGAGGACTAGGGATCTAGGACTGGGATCAAGATCTAGGAAGGGGCAAGTAAGGTGAAGTCAGTCTCATTCCCAGGATTCATCTGAGGGTGCAGTTTCCATCCAGGACAGGGCCTGATCTCAGGGAAGAAAAGGAAAATGTTGGGAGGGGGAGAAGGGAGAAAAAAAAGTTCTTTGTTATTCACAGTGCCTTTATTCCTACTGGCCTATTATAGTGGGAAAGAGAGAGGAGAAGAAACAGCATTGGTGTTGTAAAAGACTGAAATTTTATCACTGATCACCATTCTGCAATAAGATGCTGTGTGCATTTCCATCCTACCCCTGTGTCTGCAGCTTTGTAACAAGACGTAACTCTGCTAGG
Source organism: Fringilla coelebs (assembly GCF_963513975.1). Classification (NCBI taxonomy): domain Eukaryota; kingdom Metazoa; phylum Chordata; class Aves; order Passeriformes; family Fringillidae; genus Fringilla; species Fringilla coelebs. The sequence continues at coordinate 101,898,853 of NC_140028.1, read as the reverse complement.
AGGGAAGTAAGGCAGAAGGTTTCTCACAGCACTCAAATGAGACAGGAGCAAGCTCAGCGTGCTGTTACAGAGGTTTCCTGCTCTTCTCCCTCCCCAACTCTATAGAAATGCAGCTGCCTTGTTTGGGATTTTTTAGCTGTCTTCTGACTCTGAAACATGTTCTCCATGCAATCAAAATGTGTCTGACAGAATTTTCAGTTCGTGTGAAACAAATATAAAAATAAACAGATCTTGAGAAAACCAAGCCATTCTAAAAATCCTTGATGTTTTCCCCATAGACATTCAAAGACTATGTCTAGGGGGAAATCACTGGCACTTCAAATGTAAAAGCAGGTATAGAGATAACATATGTCAGTCCTGTAGACCCAAACTTGGCATTCCATGCTCCCATGAGTGAAAACTGCAGGAAAAGAAGAGACAATTCTTTTACTGCCATAATTAATCTGCATATTTAGCTCTAATCTCATAATCAAATTATGCCTTTGCTTTCTGAATTAATTTTGACAAATAATTTCCATCAGGAAACAAAGTGGTATAGTAAATATGTTGTTGGAGTCAGGAGCATGAGACTGCAGTCGCATCTCACTGTCTGAGATGTCACTTTGCCTTTCTGTTCCTTTCTTGATTCTCCCACCATTGTTTGATCACCACTTTATACTGGAAACCTTTAAAATTTTTGGAATAATGCAATGAGGCCTTGATCTTGCATTGGGCTTCTAAGTACTGCTGGAACACTGATACTACAAAAGCAAGGAATATTCAAGGGAGGAATCGCATAGCCCCCATCACTCTCTTGCTGAGTGGTGAATTCAGAGTAGCATTGCTGTTCACTTCAGAGTACATAGAATTGGTATCCATTTTGTTTTCAAATATACTGAATATTTTGAAATTTCTGTCAGCTGCTCAGTGTGCTGTCAAATGCACTAATGAAAGGTTTTCCTAAAGTTAATTTTCCTACTCGTAATACAATACCCAAATTTGCTTTAACACTTGAAAAAATCCATCCATACTAAAGAGAATCAGTTGCTTAATCCTAAAATTAAAGGTTATTGCATGCAAGAGAAAATAATTACATGCTCAAAGTATGGAAAAAAGAAAACTTTTTTAATATGTAGGTATTTGTATAATTAAAGACTAATCAAGCATGAAGGCTGCTGACTAAACCAGAAAATGAGATTGTTGGCAAGCAATATTGTAATGTAAATGCCATTTTTGTTTAAGTACTAAGGAGCTGGAGGAATGATATCCTGAACAGATTAAAAGCAAACAGCATTGATAATAAATATTTATCAGATTTCAAATGAAACACACAGAGATTTTTATATTTTACATGCAAAATATATTGGCATTGAAGTATTCAGTCACTTTTCAAAGGTTTGTTCACATCTTCTCTTTAAAATGTTGATAACAAGCCCTCACTAGTGATAGAAACAGCTTTAAAACTCAGTCTTAATCTGTAGCAACATCAATAATGTGTAGGCAATGGAAAACAGGTAAGACATTCTTACACAGTTAACTACAGATGTATAAGAACAACTCCTGGGGCTGGAGAGTCAGAATTTGAGTGGTCTAGATGTGCTTTATTTTCTTTTTCTTTTTTCCAAAATGTTCTCATTAATTTTTCAAAAACAGAGGGAAGCTTCTGAAGCTTAAATCCATGTCATGAAACAAATATTTAGTATTTATGGAGGGCTTTTGTATATACAGAAATTAACCCAATATAACCACTATTTTGTTGTAGAGGACTTATTTAATTAAAGGTCTGTATCATCTTGAGGCAGTGTTTTAAGTTTGTGGTAAACTATTGCACTGGTCAAATATGTTCATCATACACCTTTGTGTTAAGTTTTTGCGGCCTTAATCTTGTTTAGAAGTGGATATAAAGGTGTTTGGATACAACAGGGGTTCAGAAGAATGAGGAAATGCTAGGACACCGAATGTGCTCCTATTCCCATTCCTATTCTTTTCATTACACTGTTCCCAAAGTTGGCCCTACTCAGCATGAAACAGAAACCATCTCTTAATAAAGTCTGATCATACAACAGTTTAAGCTAATTTTAAAAATCCTTTGAAATCTGTGAAAAGAGGCTAAACCCAGTGGTTATGATAGTGAGCCAATGAATACTTTTGCTTTAGTACATGCGTTGTGGCCCATTGCATCCTTTGTGTTGATGTGTACCTCCTGTTGTTTCCTCACAAATTTACTTTTTGGAATAATCTTCATCTCACTTAATTATGACTGAGACATACAATAGTGTGTCACTGACAGAGTTATTGAGGGAAAGTGACAAAAGGGATTTTTGAATGTAAGGCTGCCTGCAACCTTATCTAATTTTTCCTATCCTGGTGTAATTATATTCTATTTGCCTTTGGACTAAAGGAGTGTAGACAAGTTAAAATTAAATAATACTGTGAAAAAGTCAAATGCTAGTCTCTTGAATAAGCATTGATCAAATTTTCAGAAGGGCTATGTCACTACCACTGAGATGAACTGTAGAAATTATTATTTAGCTTTCAGAAGAATAAAGATACAGATTTCAACCTCTGCTTAGAAAGGCCTTGCTTGTGTCTGTATGTTTTATCACAGGAAACTGACAGTTTGAAAATGCCAAAATTCAGACTGAGGCCAGCCCAAGCCAACCTGGCTCGTACAATATCCTGTGTTTATCTGAATTACTGATCTCTTAAATGTATAACTTCACAGATAGGCATATTAATATATTGACATTAAGGAACTTTATAATAAGTAGTTTGTAAGTCCTCTAGGGATTCATATTTACATTAGTTTAATGATACAAACACACTAAGTGTTTCCTTAGTGTGTGGTAAAAACACACTAAGGAAAATAGTAGGAAAAGTACAAAATTTTGTTTGTAGACAGTCAATCAACAGTGGTCCAACAAAAGGAAAGTAGCAGAGACAGTAAAGCAAATTTAGATCAAAACTATGCAACAGATGGAATAGCAGCCAGGTCTGACCCATAGGAAGTATCTATCAAGATACCAGGTGAGCAACTAAAAGAAAAATTAAAGACTTTGAAGGCAATTGCACATTTGCTTTACCCTGGCATGTGTCATTGCTTGTGGGTCATGAGAGCAGTCCAAATACCTAAGAGAGCTGAGCAGGTGAAAAATCTGCCTTTTTATATTTGTTCGTTTGTTTGCTTTTCATGCACAGATGACTGAACAATAGTAGTAAATTTTAGCTTGCCCGTTAGCAAAAGAGGCTGATTCTTTTCTTCTACAGAGGTAACTGTGTCTCCCAAAGATTAGTGATCCTATCAAGCAGGTGGTAATTCCTTTTCTGTTTGTTTATTTTCAAATGTAGTATAGTATAGTATAAAGTGTAAGTTACAAGAATAGTTTATCTGTTGTTTCTAGAAGGGACATTTGCCACAGTTTTCTGATGAAAACACAGAATGGTGTAAATTATTTAAAGGCTGAAACAGACACTTTCACAAATCATTAAACTACCTTGTGTCTAGAACATGGAGAGGATATTTCTTGGATATTTATCTGAGGGCTCTTCAGGTTGAGAGTCAGCAGAAAAAAAAAACAGACCCATGCAGAAAGAGCAATAATTCACAAAATAAAATTTAGGATAATGGTTAGACATGTCAGCATATATATATTTGAAATGCCTTTGGTGTGGCTATTACTTATGAAAAAGTTATTACTGCCATTTTGCACTAAGTAGTTATTCCTACTACCACTCAGTTATTTCATTGTAACCCTGACTCGTATAGCATTCATATACATGGAAAACATACAAAGAAACCTCAAACCACCTAGGGAAATACAGCATGTCTCCCAGCTCTCTGGCTTTATATTCCTTGACAACCATCAACATAAACAGGGTTTAAAAATGCTCAACACTAATGTACATCATCTCCATTTACCTTCTTGAAACAATAAGGACATGGAAACCTCATCTTCAGTGTGTGGTTTTGAAAGTCTTAATCTGATTCTGTAGACTAACAATATCCTTTACTCCAAGACAAAGTGTAGGATCACAGTCCAGGGTATAGCCACACATGGAGGTCTGAAGGTCAACCAGATGCTGCTCTAGTTTCCAGGGCTGTCCAAAAAAGTTGCCTTCTTTTCAAAGAGAATCTACCCCTCATCTGAGGAACAGATACTGAATTTTTTGGTTGTTTTTCTAGGCATGCTTAATTTTATTTTGTAATTTTGTCAAAGGAGAAAGTCCTATTACAGAGATTAGGCAAAAATCAGACCCAAGGATATTCCATCATCTCTACAAACACTTGACTTCAAACCAGTAAAAGAAAACAATAAAAACTGAGAGAACTGCATGAATAAAATAAAATTCTTAAATCTGATTTCTTACATTTTACTTTATCATATGTACATGAACCCCATGCAATTTGAGAAATTTGACTCAAAATGAAGCTCTTGAAACTGGGAAATTTCAGTCCTACCAAAACACTTTCTTTGGGAACTTATGGAAGCAGACACTTGATAAACACAATCAAAGTGCCTAAAAAGTTTCAGTTCCAATGGAAAGAATAATAGTGCAATAAAGTTTTCCACCACATATTTTAAAGCCTGTTTGAAAAAAAGCAATTGTAAGAAAATATTGGAAATTAATCCAAGTACGGAATATAAACTTCACATTAGGGTGCTGTTTTTAAATTTCCGTGGGGTGCTTCAGCACTTCAGGAAATGGCATAGTGTCCTGAGGAGGAGAAAGAAAAGATCAGAACACTTCCCACTTCTCACAGATTCAGGTTTTCACTAGGAAATAAAGTCACTCATACCAGTAAAATGGTCCAGAACTGAGGAAATGTGATTTACCTAAAGAACTGAGGTTTATAATTATCAAGAAAATAACCACTCTCATTTTCCTATAACTTGTTCCTTTGGAAAATTCCTGACATTCTTTTAGTAGCAGGACAACTCAAGACCTTTTTTCATTATTTTTTGTTCAGAACTGTAGATTCACTGAAAAGCAAATCTATTCATGGCATCTAGTTAAATCATCTCATAAAATAGTATCTTAGCCTCAGGTTCAAGCTTTTCACCGCACCTGATTCAGATATGAGGCTTCAACCAGGGTCTCCACATGCTTGTGAATGCCTTGATTTGGCAGAATAATACATGCTTGAGGGCTTTTACTTTTCCATCTTGAAATATAAATAGTTCACTGTTCATCAGGCCAGAAAGAGAACTTATCCTCCTATTTGTCCCAGTGTGCATGGTGACTTTTACTAGGGAAACAATTCTAACAATGGCAGAGAAATGTTACAAGACTGTAACTTACCATGCATAAGTACATCTTTTCTGTTTGAGAATTGTCTGCTGCAAATTTTAATGAAAAATTTCTCAAAGTGCTAGGCAAGCCCTAGGAGCTCCGTAAATACTCCAGATGAAAACTAGGACTGGTTTGTCTTTGTTCTCTCTTGGGAGAAGAGGGGCTGGTTGTATAGGTTACAGGATATTTTATCAGCTGTTTGGGTAGGAGAGTTGCCACTTTCATATAACATGAGATTACTTTTCCTGTGATGTCTTCCTGGTATTTGGACTGTATCTGGCTGGTTTTCATTCTATAATCACGAAAACTGAAAAGATACTTCCTAAGCTACTTTAAAGGGGAAAGATGATTGATTCAGAAAGATAAGATACATAGAAAGCATAGGTATGATTCAGATTGATCAGATTTTTTTAAAAATAAATGGTATCACCCAAGCAAAAGAAATAATCTTCAATGTAGGTAATAAGTGACTTTCTATCACTCAACACTAATTCAAATATAAGGAAATGTTGAAATTCTTCCAGAAAGTACAGCTAAAATAAATTGCTAAATAACAAAATGTTAGCTCCAGTAGGATTGAAAATTTATGAGAAAAATTTGACTTTTAATTATATTGGGTCAACACAGACTTTAAAATAAGAGGAATTACAGGTTCTGAAAATAAATTTTTAGCCTTATTGTTTTGATAAAGCTCTGTGACCCCTGGCCCTTTAAAAATTGAACTTAGGCTGTAAAAATATCACTTCTTATTGATCACATGGTTATTAAAGTCAGTCAAATGCTCAATTTATATGTCAAACATTTGTCAAATTTCCTGTAAATATTAGAAAAAGAGAAGACCGTGATAATATTTCCTTCAGTTGCATTAGATTTATTCACCTTTTCATCAGTGAGAAATAATAAAAGTGGCACTAAATAGTTCATTAAATATGCCAAGCATTTATCAAAGCTAAATTAATTTCCATCTGCATCATGTATGTGGTGTTTGCATGCAATAGTTCATGTATATGAAGGCCGGAACACACCCATCCATGTAACTGAGTGTGAAGATATAAATAGACCGTGGGTTCTCACTCAGTGCGCCTTCCTACTCCCTGCCACATCCTTGCAACCTTTGGAAGGTGTGGCTTATTTGTTGAACCTCAAGGAGAATGAGGAATCATGGTAAGTCAACAGCTGTTAATTAAATGTTAAAGGCAGGTTTTAAAGTACCTTCAATATATGCTGCTTCTAATGACATTCAAGTGCGCTTACAAGGGAGGTCGGGGGGGATCTTTAGATCCCCCAGGCTCCCCCAAGATGCCTTTCCATAACCAAATGCTTTCATATGGGTAATCGAAAGAAACCTTTACTCAACCACTGGGGAGTCTTTACAGCCTGGCTTTGATTGGAGTCTGAGTGGAGGCCTGTGAGCAGGACGGGTTTGTAAGCATTTCTAATGGCATTTTGATGTACATGTACAAAATTGATGTCGGAAGGATCATTGTAAACTCCCAAACAGTGGAATATTGAGGACATTTTCAGGTGGCAGTCAGATTCTGGCTGGGTGAGCCCAGTATATTTTCTCATGTCACAGTTGATTAGGTTCACAGGGAAGTGGAAAGAGTAAAAAATTCTCTTATTACTGCAGCAATGCCATATCAGCCTCTTTTCCTTTTGAATGCAACATTAGTTTTTGTCCAGAACTCTAACTGCTTTCTACAGTTTGGGGAATTGTAAAGCAGAAACAATTTTCCCAGCTAGGCTGACCTTCACAGTAATGAGAAATGACTGGAATTTCTCTCTATTTCTCTAACATTTGGTGAGGGGGGATAGGAGGTATGTGTTTGTTTTACCTGATATTATGTTGTGGGCGTCTATTTGGCACTTTGAGCCTAATTTTTTTCCATTCAGGAGATTACATGGACTGCTGCACCATCTGACCCAGTAGCCAGCCCTCAAGTGTACAGAGAAGTGACTGTAATGCACTTTAAACCTTCTGTTATCACAGCAGTGATGGCATTTTGTTTCAGACATTAAATGATTTTTTTTTTCAATGGATGGCTATTTTCATTTACTCTTCAGTACTTGTTCAGGTGATGAGCAATGATCTCAAGAAAATTTAAGATTCATTACCAGCCAGGTAGATAGGGAATTCTCAAAGTGAACCTACATCTGCAGAGTATTTTCATTGTGAGTCTGGTGCTACAGCACTGCAATGCTGATCATCTCTTGGGGATGGGATAAGAAAATTCTGCAGTTATGTGCAAAGCGAGTATGTCTGAAGAGTTTTTACCAGCAGCACATTTGTCTAGAAATATGAGTTGCTTCCTTGTTCTTTCCAGGTGTTTGAGAACAAACCTCTTTCCCTGCAAAATCTGAGACCTCTAGCAGCGCGTGGTGGTCCAGGCTAGGTCTGTCCTGCAGATGCAGAAGTAGAACTGTGGAGGTGTCAGTATGATGAGGCAGGGGTTCATAGAGCCAGATTCAGTGCCAGGAAGAGCAAAGGCACTACGACAGGGCATTGAAAGCAATTAGCCACTCAAGTAAACATGCAGAATCCCAGGCACAGCTTACTGGAGCCCATAATGCTGTATCCTCATGGTGGCATCAGCACGACCTAGATGGGCTTGGATAGGACTACACCTGCTCCTGATTGCAGTGTAGACCTCTCCACCACTGGCATCTGTGCTAGTAAAATATCTAGAATTCCTGGAAATGGGCAGAGTGAAAGCATTTCAAGCAGAAGAAAAATTGAATCAAATCTATGGCTGCAAATCATTCACATATGAGAGCTGAGTGGTAGTTTCAGGGAATCCATAAGTTTCAAGTGTTTTACCTTAATTCTGGCTTTATTATAGCTAGAACAGGCAATGGAAATGTGAAAATATCATGGAGGAGGCAGGTTTTAACCTCCTTTTACTGTGGAGGAATAAATGCTTTAATGGTATTTCTAGAAGAAGGTTGAATAATTCTCTGTAAAGAGTTTGACTGTACTCCTGCACTCTTACTGTATCTGAAAGGCCTGAAATGTTGAACGTATTCCATTAGGTTGGAGTGTCGTGTTCCTAGGTAATATTTGTGTGTTATGGCCATGATGTTAGGACATTGCTTTGATTCCCATACTATGGGGAGCAAAGTCAAGGAATTTTAAATTCCATGATCACTCTCTAACACTGTGAGTGCAATATCTCATTGATTGCAATTATTGAGGCCAAAAGAGCCTTCACTTTAATTTTTTAAGCCATCAATGTTAGTGGCATGCTAACAGGAGATTTTTTCTGATCTACTTCATTGCTCAGAAATACCTGTATGTCTGCAACTCATCAATTATGAACGAGGTCAATAGGGGGGAAAATCCTTGAAATTGCAAGGAACATTTCCTTTGTATTGATACAGAGCATTACAGTAAGCTTAATTTAGATGCTTTTTTTCTAATTTTCTAATTTTATATTAAACTCTCTGGTACTCATGCTTGCATTTCTCTTCTGATCTTTTAAAGCAGATATTTCTTTAAGCTCTTGGCAGACTATTTCTTAGACAGTGGTGCTTTCTCTATGTATCCCCTTGGCTCTGTACATGATTATCATGAGTAAGAAAGATTAGACTCATGTGGCCACCAAAATTAATAGAACTAAACTGAAGAAAAATCTGAGTGGATCAAGACAGATCTGCTGTCACTTACTTTTTAGGAAAGGAGAGCAGAGGAGGAAGGAGCCAAGTGTCAAGACTGTCTGCACACTTCGATTTAAGTTTTTTACACTAAACCCTCTTTCTTAGTCTTCATATGAGACTGGACAGATATTTTTTATCCTAGGAACACTATAAGATCAACAATGAGGTTATAGAGTATTATGACAGAGAAAACCAGGGGTGTCAACACTCGAGAAAACAGAGCTCAGATAATGTCTTTGCTTAAATTAGTTGCTGGAAATAGATTGATAGTCTGAAACACTGCTTTCCTTTTGTGATAATTAGCAATGCCCAGCTTTATTCAAATAGATTAATAGTGTGAAGCACTTCTTTCTTTTCATAATAATTAGCAATGCCCTGCTTTGTTCACTGTTTGCAGTGTCCCGATGTTTAATTCATGCTTCCATTTATACCTAACTTTTATAAAGGCCTCATAAAAGGACAGCAAATTAATTAAATATGTTCAATATTCATCAGTATTTTTTGCAAAGTGATTGCAAACATTCCATTTTCTACTGGTAACATTAGACATTTTTGTCTAGTCCAGAAGCAAACACTAAGGCTAAAACATTGTGCTGGGGTAAATCAGATCCTACTCTGTAGAATGTCAAGTGCAATGCCTAGTATGAAAGTGGTATAAAGAGATTGATCTTAGAGATTGATCTTAGTGACTGGGAAGTTCGGTAAGTTTGTCTTCATAGCACAACTAGAACTTTATGACTGTGACTTGTTTTCATCCTTGAGTTTCCCTTAAACAGTCTGCACATGAGAAACATCAGCGCAGCTCTTGGCACAGCATCATTTTCAGAGCCTTCCCTGCCAGGTGACATTGAGAAGCCTTTCACAGATTAAGGCAAGATTTGACCCTCAAAACACAGAAGAATTAGTCTGCTTCCATGACTGGTAAATCAGTGTCTGGCACTGGCAGGCTCCTGAAAGAGGCACTCCCTCAAGCAATTCTTTTTTGACCAGAGAGGAAAAGTGTAGATTTGTGTTAAATTGGGCACGCAAGACAAGATACACTCCAATCTAAAAATAGCATTAGTGTCTCCACATCAAGTGCTTTGGGATTTGGATTATACACTTGGCAGTTTTGTGTTTGTTTTTCTCTCCTAGCTAGCAGTGACAAATCACTGGGTGAACACACCCAAGTAAGAATGAAAGTTTTTCTACCTCATGATGTCTCTCCTGTGTATTATGAAGGAACATTGGTACTTCTGTATGTAACAGTCTAAATGTGTGAAAACTGATCAGCCAGTCTCAAAGCAGTGGGCTTACTAAGGAAGGGACAAAAGCATCTAAGATGTGTGGAGAAGTTGCCTGCAAGTACTGGGGTACATTAATTATCAATGTCATGGTCAACTTGAGGCCGTCTTCTTCCAAATGGAAAAGCTTATGGATGGGATGCTGTAATGAGAAGAGTGAATGTGGGATCCCAAATACATGAATGGCACAAAAGGACTGTGGTTGTCCTGTCTGCCACTGGCAAGTGGTGGAAGCTGAATGTCACCAGGCTGCCAAACTGAGGAGGAGTATTGTATCCTGCATCCCACTGGGCCCCACAGACTGAGTCCACACACTCCCTGTGGCTGTTAGGAATTAATTCAAACTCTAGAAATTGGCTGCAGGAGCAGTTAGTGACACTAAAACCAGTATCTATTATTTCTATATAGGAGAAATAAAATAATTATATAAATATTGAAAACAGTGCTCATTCCTGGTTCTAGCCTGCCAGAAGCAGTTGAGTGTTGCCACTAACTGTGGAAAGCCAGGACTTTACTGCTTTTGCTCTACTTGTCTAGAGGAAACCTCAGCATTATCATGTGATCTTATAAATGCAAATGACGTTCATAACAATTACCCTCAGCATTATCATGTGATCTTATAAATGCAAATGACGTTCATAACAATTTTTAAGGGTTTTTTCTCTCCCTCCTACTGCTGGCCAGAATTAATGACACAGCAGCAGAACAAGCAAGTACTACAGAGAAGTGCCCAGGCCTGAGTGTGATAGATGTAAGCACCAGCTTGCACCTCCCCCTGCCATAACTTTGCAAACAGAATGCCCTTGTACAGCTAAACCCGACCCCTCACCTTTTTGTTAAGAGTGTCCCATTCTCAGTACATTTCCTCCACCCCAATTTCCTTTACATCCTCCCAAGCTGTATGGAGGTCCAGTCTTCCAGCCTCTGGACTCTCATACTGGGCCCAGCTGCTATTCCAGTAATTCTCCTTGCTTTTTCTTCATGAATTCCTCCCAGAGAGCCCAGGACCATGAAGCCACTGGGCCTAAGCAGCAAGAGGAGAGAAAGTCTTTCCAGAAAACAGCAGGATGTCAGTCTGCTGAAATGGGGATTTATGGGGTCCTTAGCTTTGGTGAAAAGGAGTAAAGTATAAAGCATGGGGTAGTATTACTTGCCAGTGTTCATCAACAGCCAGACTTACTGTCAGTCCCCCACTCAACTTCTTGTGTCATTTGGAGATTTCTGAATCTCTAATGAAACCGCAGCCCTTATTCCTCTTCCGGCTGCCAAGGAAGCTTTATTGTTTGCTGCCTTTTCCATTCTGCTGTTAATTTAACCTTTTTGAAAGATGCATATTTCCTTTTTACCAATATAGACAACACTGAAAATAAAAATATACTAAATTAATCTATTAAGCATGAATTATTGTTCCAACTTGGCTGAGTATGCTTTCAAGTAATACTGCTTAAAAAAACTAAGCAAAGCACAGCTTTAAAAACTACCTGTGTGAAGGATGTTTCCTTATCCAGGCTTCTCTTACACCTTAGGCAGTCTGTATTTTAGCACGGTAATTTTGCCTACCCTCCATGACACAGTGCCTGACTGGAGTGCCAGAATCAAATCACCGTGATCAGCAGTCAGACTGGCTGTTCACTTTTACCATCCTAGAGCAGTTCAGAGCTCCCTCTGCTCCTGCAAAACAAAGATGGAATTGATAAAAAGATGGGAGTGGGTCTTAGGAAAGGATCTAGAAGAACAGGCCACTGAGCTGCATGAAGTATGAGCACAGTCTGTAACATTTCCTATTCCCAAACACATTGTTTTAGCAGACAAGCAAGACAAAGGAATTATGATTATCTCCCCTTTACAGATGGAGAAATGAGTTAGTAAGAGATTAACTAGCTTGTCCAGGGTCACTTAGAGAGCCTGACAGGCACAGAACTAGGACCAAGATTTTCTAAGGAGGGATCAATCTCTGAGAAATAGTGTCCTAATATATGTTTCTTAATAGAAGAATCTGGTATTAAAACATTAAAAAACTAAAAATGCAATTTCTTTACCTTTCAGTTTGATTAATGGATTTCTCACATTACAATAAAGTAAATTCCTTTTATAATATAGAGTATTTGAGTCTTTTTTTTTTTTTTTGAAAGTAAGTAATAATGGGGGGAAAAAAAATCCCCTTTTTTGATTAATTGCAGGTGGATGTTGTTTTCTCTTCTTTTCTGACCAATAATTTCTAGCTATCAAATAGATTTACTTTGAAGTGCTTGGATTTGGCACGATGATGAGCCAACTAGCAAGAGACCACCTTCTATAGATAATATATTAGTTGAAAAAATAGAGTTTCTGGACCTTAATCCTCTAAGAAATCTGAAACCTTAGGGAAAAACTTCTACTGTGTTACTCAGTTGGTTCATCCTATTTGATTGCTGGTTAGTACATGAGCCCTATTTTAGAAGTGATGTGATTTCTGTCTAAAATAAGCTGTTTACAATGTTCTACAGGCTATTTTGGTTCAAATGTTAGTTTCTAAAACAGCATTCAAAAGATTGTAGGATTATTTTGTATTCTCTCTGAAGTGGAATGTGATTTGATCTTCATCAGCTGATTTATATGAATTAATTTTTTGTTTGCTTTTGAGAATTTAATGAACTCACAGAGAGATTATTGACCTTTCTTTAAAATTTCATTTTTTTTTTTTTCAGATGTAAAACTTAAATGCAGAGGCAGACTGAGTTAGGTGGTGTGCACATCAAGGTTTTTTGTGACTTCCCCTGAAGTGCAGTATTCCAAAGTACAACAGTTGCAGGAAACAGGATGTTGTGATTTAACCCCAGCCCCACACAGCTCCTCACTCAAACCCAGCCGTGGAATGGGGGAAATGAACGAAGAGTAAAAGTGAAAAATCTTGTGGGTTGAAATAAAGACTTTAATAGGTAAAGCAAAAGCTGCGAGCACAAGCAAAGGAAAAAACAATTATTTCACAGCTTTTCATGGGCAGGGAGGTGCTCAGCCATCCCCAGGAAAGCAGGGCTCCGTCACATGTAACAGTGACTTGGGAAGACAAACATCATCCCCTCTTCCTCCTTCTTCCCACAACTTTTATTGTTTAGCACGATGCCATAGGGCACTGGGATATCCCTTTGGTCAGTTGCAGTCCCGGCTGCCCCCCCAACTTCTTATGCACCCCCAGTCTCCTCCCTGGTGAGACAGTGTGAGACACACAAAAAGCCTTGGCTCTGTGAAAATGCTGCTCAGCAAAAACTAAAACACCCCAGTGTTATCAACACTGCTTTCAGCACAAATCCAAAACACAATCCCACGCTATCTAGTGTGAAGAAAATTAACTTCACCCCAGACAAAACTTGAAGACAGGATCCCACCCAACTGGAGATGCTCAGTGAAAAATAATGACTTAGGAATAACCTAAGGGTCAATTTTTAATTATTTTGTTAGAGGTTGGTGCACTCTTTCGTTAAAAGCAGTTAAAATTTTGTTAAAATTGCTAACACTTTCCTTATAAATTGTATTACTTTTGGGACAGCACCTTTATTGTTCATGAGAAGTGAGCATGTGGTTAAAGGGAAGCATAATTCAAGCAGAACAGCACATTTTCTGTACCTTGACTCTTGGGCTTCCCCTGTGTAATACAGAATTGTGTGGTAGTACTGAAGATGGGGCAGGGGTCTGTGTTCCTTATTGCTGTACTCAGGATAATTAGAGTGAATTAAAACTAGGGAGAAGGGGTTAGCACAGGCAATTGGTTTTGTAGCTGGGAGAGCATTTCTGCATTGCTGCTCTTTACAGTTTGCTTTCATTACAAGAAGTCAGTGTACATGCTCAGAGACTTGTCACAGGTTCCCAAAGATAAGAGCTGCAAGGTCCTGAATCTATCAGTTTGCTTAAGATGCAGAGATAGTTATGCTGTCATTTCACTTAATGATCACTTCACTTAAAAGTGTCATTTGGGACTAGACTCTACAGTCCCCTAAAGTTAGCATTCAGAGGTAGGCCCTTAATGCAGGTTTTTTCTTACTCTCTGTTCAAATCTAAGTTCCTAAGTAATGCATACTCATACCCAAAGACAGGCAGTGGGATTTGCTGTGCAGTGTGTCCAAAAATTAGGAAAGCTGCAAAACTCCATTGGCAATGTGTCCTCATACAAGATGCATGCCCTTGTTGCCTGCCTTTGGTACATGCCACCCAACCAAGCCACTTAGACATAGGTTTAGGTGCCTCCCATGGTCAGTGAAAGAAGAGTCTTCACTGGAAGACAGCTCAGGAAAGGGTCTTCTCTTGTGAGATCTGGATTACCCCCAAGACCATCTGTTTCCCGTATAGCCTTTGTCATTTCAGTGTCAGCTTGTGTATTTGTGTATTCCCCAAACAGACAGAAAGACAGAAGTGTGGCTGCAGCATGGGCTAACTGCATTATGGCACAGGTTATTTTTACAGCTCTGTGTCAGAATATGGACATGAGAGGAGCATTACTTCAAATCTTATTCACCTAAACTAATATAAGTTATATCAGAATAGTTGTGACACTGTTTTGTAAACTAAAAAGAACACTAGTCAAAAAAACTGCATGTTTTGAAGATCGTCACAAGCAGATTAAAGTCTCATCTCTCATGCAGTGACTTATATATGTCTATCATCTCTTCTCCTAGATCTTCCGCACAGCAGGACTGCTGTATAGGCTTCATGAGATGCAGAAAAGATGACAGAAATACATAAGTGTTTTGATTTACCTATAGTCTTCTCTCTTCTATTCCTAATCTACAATTTAGTAGATTTATGATGTGTTATATGTCATTATCTGATTTAATATAATTATTTCAGTAGTCATTCTTTTTTTCAATTTTTTCAAATTTTTCTTTTATTACCTCAACAATGCTTTGCTTCCATAAATAAAATTAAAGACTTTTAATTTTCTTTATCTTTGGTGAGATTAACCTCTATACACATTTTTTAATAGTGTTCTGCTTGGGGAATGAGAACATTCCAAAATATATACATGGCATATTTCTTGGTTTTGTTTTGATATAGCCTATCACCTTAATTAGTGAGTAGTTCATAGTAGGATGCTATTTGTTCATTAAAATTCATGGAGCAATCTTGTGTTTCATGCATTTTCTCTTGCATAATTGTCATATACAGCATATATTTCTATATGTACAGCATACACACACACTCAGAGTCACAGACTTCCAGGTCTCTGAAAAGCACAGCAAACACAACCAACTCACCTGTGGTTGCTTTTCAGTTTCTTCTTTTATTCTTTTTTTTGCCTTTATGCCTGTTTTCTTTCGTAATTTGACATCAGGGAGGTTTTTCATACTGATTTGGCAAATATGGGTGTTCAATGTGTTATATTGCCATGGCATTCCTTTCTTTTTATTACTGCATTTTTGTTCTGTAGTACTGTAATTTGATTATTTGTCCATCTATTTTTATTTTAAGAGTCCAAATTTATAGTATTAGTGTTTGACTTTTGTGTTTCTTATATTGATGTAAGCAAAGACCAGGCTTCCAGCTCTGCCAGGTTTTTCCAAATTTTTACCTCCTTTTTGAGGTGAAGGGTAGCCCAAGAATAATTTGATTAGGCACATTTTTCCCACCACCTTTATTTTTACACGTCCAGTGCAGGACAGTTTGAAAGAATAGATAGTAAGCAGTAGACATTAAGCTCATCTGAGAGAGAGGATTCTTAACTTGAGTTGCCCTTGTATCATCTGTTGTGTTCCCCTGAGTAAGGCACCCCCTCCAGTTTTGGTCCTGACTAAGCAATGTATTTTGAAGATTCAAAGGCATTCTGCAGTGCTCAGACTGTGGGATAGCATGCACTTGTATATAGTTTCTATTGACTCTCCAGCTTCTTTCCCTGAGCAAAGCACAAGCTGTTGCAAGGAAGCAAAACTAGATCTTGGGTAAGGAGAGTACCCTGAAGAGGTGTCGGATTGCAGATTGTAGTGTCTGCTCAGAAGATGCACAAAAAACCCTGCCAAAGCCAAACCTCAAACAAGAAACAAATTAGGCCAGTTAGGGCCATCCCTCCTGGGACAGGAACCATCCCTACAACACTGCCAGTGAATTTAGGGAGCTGGCTGCCGTGGAGGCAGCTCCAACTGAGGGCAAAACCATCTGGGTCCCAAGTGAGATGCAGGACAAGAGCTCCAAGGTGCCGCCCGCCGTGTGACCACCCCTTCTGTGCCGCAGCAGCGACAGATGAGTGGATGAGGCCGTGCATCCATGGCCACTCATCTCTCACCACCAGCTGGGGACCAGTTAGTGCTCTAAGGATAACCAAGGGGCCTGCAGTGCTCTGTAGTGCAGCTCTCATAGTTCGACACACGGCTTTCTTCCCAGATTTTGTTCTGTTTAACGGCTACAGATGAGGGTAATTTGTACAAGTGAGTCATCTTTTCTGCTTAACAAGGTAGACTGTTAGGTCTAGAGCTCCATTCAGCATTATTTGAGTCATTGCCATTAGCTTTAAAACAGGACTTGATAAAAAAAATTTCATATGTGAAATTTATTACGAGTGTGAATGAATAGAAAACCAGAAGGAATGCTAGGATGCATTGGGAATTTCCCCACTTCTGCAGTGTTAAACTGTGTAATTAGTCAATCTTACAAAAAGTGTCTAGAACATTAATGATTAAGTTAGTGTTTTCTAAACAATACATGTTATCAGATCACAACTTCAGAGCTAAAACAAGACTTTCTTTTATGCAGGGCGATCTGATAATGTAAAACAACAAACTTTAACCTGTTAACTTATAAAGAGCAGCAAATCCAGACTTATGTAGAATGCTCTCCTGGATTTACTCTTAACCTATGTAAAGTCTGTCTTCACTTTGAAATAGCCTCTTGTAGTTATTTGTACCATTTGCTTGACTCTTAGCCAAAACCCTACATTTTTTCAACAGCTTTGCTAGTGAGTTAGGTGTTCGTTCATTTCTGTACCTCAGAGGAATTTTTTTTGGCCTCCATTAATATTACCTGGATATATATTATGGCAGTGGCTAAAAATACCAGGTAAATACATAAATCAATGCATACTGTGTAGTAAACAGAAAAATGCATTCCATATGCAGATTTAACCTGAAATAAGAAAATCTGTTTTATCTTTGATCTTGCTGGTGTTTGGTGCATGTGCCCACGTAATCCAGTCTTGATGGGCTTGCAGATGTATTATCTAATGAGAAAACAAGCAAACAATGAGAAAGAAAGAGAATTTTATTATTTATTTTATTTTTCAGACAGGAAATTAAAGAAATGGAAATATATGGAAGAATTGGACCCCTGGTGAGGTTTTTAGATCTCTACTCAGTGACCCTAATCACAAGACTTCCTTCCCTTGCAGATATAATTATTACTATTTCCATCACATATACTTTGGAAAGTTTTTCTTGTTTCCACATGAAATACTTATTTTCTAACCCTGAACTTTCCTTTTAAGCAAAATCAATGTAAAGCTATTGTTGGTTTTACAAATGCCAGGGAGAATTATTACCATCATAGACAGCAATAAAAGATATACCTTTGCCCTTGGTAGATGGTATTACTGAGAAATAACCGTATAATTACTGTATAAAACTCCCTGTTTTAACACTGTTTTTAATATCCATAAAGTTTCTGATTTATTTTTCACATGCCAGCATCAATGCACTAAATTTTTCATTGGTCTAAACTGGTGCAATTACACTGACTGCTGTGGGACTCCACCTGTTGCATTGATGGCTCTTAAGAGTAATGTTATTTTTGGGTGAATATTAGGAACAAAGAGAGGGAAAGAGGTCTGGTTTCATGGGCATTCATTTAAATAAGAAATGTAATTTTCTTGAAATCAAAGGAAATGTTTTGGTATGGTAGCTGTATATCACTTAAATCTGCTTTAAATTAGGTCTTTGTCAGTGGGGAAAATAAGCCTTCTGATATTCCCTAGTATGGGATTCACAACTGGACATGCCAGGGAAACCTTGAGTATAGATGAACATGGCAAATGGACCTTCATCCCTCCCTCCATGAAGATCTTAATTCAGATGTCTTAGCAACCTGCAATGCTCAGCAGTCTCGTAGTCTTCAGGAAAAAGAAAGGAAAACCCCTTTTAGCACACTCAGGTTGCTCTCTTGCTGGTACAACTGAAAAACTGGTTCCTTGACCCATGCAAAAGTAGCAATTTCTGGTTTAGCTTAGACTGTTGAGCTTGTTTGCCTCTTCTAGCTGGCTGGTGATCACCAGGTCTTCTGCAGGTCATAGTCCTTGTCTGTTCCCTCTGAGGTGAAACCAGGATTGTTACCTGCCTCCTAATTCCCATTGTTGAAAGAGGACACAATTCAACAGAGAATAACTGCACCCTTGTTTTGTGTGCAGTTAATACATACTTAAAACTAGGCCAAGCCTTTTCTGCTCATCTTTCTTCTCCTGACATGGTTTCTAATATGAGTGCCTTCTTTGAAATTTCTTTTTCAAGGGAATGGATTCAGCTTTAAGTTTGGAAAGCAAACAACACATACCTCGTATCTTAGAGGTAGAATTTGCTTTATTGCCTGTACAAGTATCAGGAATGTGATAGGCATATTGAAAGAGTTCTGCCTCACTTGCACTCAGGCTGAGTTCATCCTAGTTTTGACGTGTTGGAGGTACATTAGAACAGCTGTGCTGTCTGACTAGGTTTTCTGCAAAAACATTCCTGACCCTCGACTTATCCCTTTTACTGACACTATTGCCAATAGCACCTTCCACTGCTGGTGACTGCAAAGAGATCTGCGTACTTCACCATTTCCAAAGGTATATTTTGGCAAATAGTTAGGTAGATGTATATGTTCCTCCCAACCCAAAATGAATGAGATTAAGAAAAGACATATAAGAAAGAGTTTCTGAAGTCAAGTATGTCCATTCAATATATGTAACACCCATCTGTGAGGGTGATCCATTTTACATTTCCTTTCAAGAAACCATTTTGGTCTGAACTGAATGTTTCAAGTGACCTGAATTGTATTTATTTTCAAATTTTTCCCACTCCAGGTCTGCCCGGACCGTGTTTGGTTACTGGGGTTTTCTGTTTGTTTGTTTTTAAGGGAGTGAATAGGGCATTTCAGGGAAATTTCTCAGACCACAAAATGAAAATCCATTCGTTTCACAGCTGTAGGTGTAAATGTTCTGACCTCTGACTTCAATGCTTCTCTAGTTTATAGAGGCATAAATCCAAAAAACCAAAACAAAATAAAAAATAAAAAATAAAAATAAAAAATAACCAAAGCAACAAACAAAAACCCACAAAAAACCACCCAGACCATTGGTGAGACTATTTTATTTAAATAAAATATCAGTGTAATTAGCTAACTCTAGTATTTCAAGTGAGAAAATAATTTCCCCTCCCCCTTCCTGCATATTTGAATCCCATAAGAAATTGAAGGGACTGATTCTAACAATAGTTTCTCTGTTTTAACTAATTGCAACTCTGCTGACCTCATTAGAATTAGACCAGATTTATATTCAGGCAGAGAGAAATCAGAATCAGGGCAAGAACTTGGAACTTATGTTATTTTTAGCACCAAAATAGTCCCTTGTTTTGTAAAGCACAAGAATTGCTACAGGGCCCATAAATATTTTGTGAATCTGGTCAACAGATAAAAGTAGAAAATACTTATAACATGAAATTCATCTGTCTGTCTATTGACAGTGCCTTATGGAAGAACAAGAGTCTAGGTACAATAAGGCAATAATGAATTTAATGAAAAAGCTACAGACATTCAGGTTGTAAGCTGAGCTGCAGTTGAAAGATAGTACATATTTTTGCCTGTATAGCAGAATTCTTTGGCTGAATGTCTATGAGTAGATTTCCATTGATAATAAATATGGAGGAAATTATTTATTGTAAATGGTAATTAGACTTTCCTCAGGCTATGAGTTCAGCCAGTAGCAGATATTGAGTAATAACATAGGCATTATTTTTGACATTCTGTCTCCATGCAAAAAAATATAAGAGAGGATGATAGGAGCTAAACTTTCTTATGTCTTTTGTTTAAAGTGCAGCAATATCACCATAGGCATAAATTAATATTGGTGTGTGATTTTATGTAATAACATGTATAAGATGGAGTATAAGGTCACACAACAACTTTATCTATGAAATAGAAAAATGAGTCACAAAAACTAGCACAAACTCTCTCAAATTTACCCAGGGCTGCATTAGGTTTACATGCAGGCTAACTAAGCAGTTTTTGTAGGAATCCACCATCAGTTTTTAACAAATTGGGAACTGATCCTAGCAGGAAAAAAAATTATACAGTTTATACTTGCAGTCATCACTCACATTCATCTGTGAGTTCTTCTGTTACCTCAAGCAATATGGAACTATGCTTTTGTTATAAGAGGATCTCAGTTTCATATACCCTCTTGCTATGAAATTATAGTGCCTAGCACAGTGACAATTGCAAAGACCTGAGAAAAAATACATTTCTAGCCCACATGTTTTTAATTATTTTTAAGTTTCATTTGCTGTTGGCAACTTGAAGTTATTCTGATTTTGCTGAGGTGAAATATATGTTTCAAATATGGCTTTGAAATTGATTAGGAATTAATATGGCAACATTACAGATACAGTAGATTAACTGCTTCTTTTGTGGTTCAGTGTGAACTCCCACACAGAAAACCTATTGTGACCAGACTCAGACTGACATGAGCAAAGCAGCTGATACTGGAGATAAGAGATCAGAGAAAAGGAGTCAAATAGGTAAAAGCAGAAAGGGGTTCTATCACAGCAAAAAAAATTTATACCCACTCCAAAAAGGAAAAACTCCAGGAGTCACACAAAAGGTGAGATGGGGATGGATTATGAAAATAACAAAAAAAACCCTCATAAAAAACAAAAAAAAAAACAAAAACAAAAACAGAAACAAAAAACAAACAAAGGGAAAAAAACACCAAAAACCAAAAGCCAACCAAACAAATTAAAAAAGCTTTAAAGGCAGTTGGAACATTTAAAATATTCTCTATATCTCTTATAAGAACATTAACAAAATTAAATTTGGAATTGCCCAGCTGATGTCGAGCACAACCGAGCCCCACACTGCAGGGACACGCTGCTTCTGGGGCAGGACTTACACTTCATTTTTGGGAGCAGGTTTCCTGATGACAGTAAATGGGACAGAAGGGCCTGGGAGGAGAGGATGTTCTCTGCAGAAAAGTTACACAGGTGGCTGCAAATGTAACCTATGTTAGATATGTGCCTGCATATTAACCCTTCCTGCCTTTCTCCTTCTATAGGAGCTGCATTGAGGACACAATTTCTGTCAAGTTAAACACACAACTATTACCAATTTACATGTAACTTTATCTACAGAGCGGGACTGCTGGTGAAAAAGAAAATACTGGGTGTATGTATTATAAACAGGGGCTTTAAATTGCAGTAGTCAGTCTTGTGCTATCTAGTGTCTTCCACTATGTTTATCCTCAATGTAAGCTATCTAAATATGAATGTGGCAGAGGGTTGCTACCATCTGACATGCAATATGCTCACATAGTGGTCATGCAAGGAGGTTCGGAGGTGTTTATTGCTCTATCTTTAGAAAAGGAGTAGCAGCAGTAACCTTCCCATTGACAGACAGAAAAGAGTGGAACAAAATCACACTTCCAGTCCACCACTGGGCATTCAGAACTGTACTAAAGTAAAAAAAGAGTGCCCGGGGAAAATATTAACAGTATTCTGCTGAGGGATCTTCAACATTCTTTTTTGCATGCTTACTTCCCTTTTGTAGATTGTGACTCAGCTTACTTGTTTCAGTGGCTATCATTCACGTCTCATACTTATTTAATTGGAAATGTTGTTTGACATCAAGGTTTTCAAACTGAATATTTTCTTCAACTTTATCCATACTTCCAAATCTCCTTTTATATACTGAGACTTCAGCAAAACTCAAATGTCTTATTAAAAATCAGTGTCACAATGGATTTTGTATCTCTTACATTCTCCACAAAACCTGGAAACCAGAGCACTTCTCAAACACATTGTATCAGTTATGGTGTTTATGTCATTTTGACTTTGGGGTGAACTGATGTAAATACAGAGAATTAAATCCTTCCAGCTTTCTATGGATACCTGTATTAAGAACCAGATTCATATTTTGGACTGACTTCTATCTTTGACAGCAATCTTCCTACTGTACTCAGGAGCCATTTATATTGTCCTTCAACTTTGTATCATATATCAGTGCATCGAGTAAAGTCCAGTTTGGACCTGAAGGTAGTGAATGGAAAAGTATTCCACATAGTTACAGTTTTAGATCTGATCTTGTTAACATTCAAGTCAACAAAAATTCAAGGTAAGCACTTAGCTTTCATGAAAGCAAAACTATTTGGTGATGCTATTACATTACAAATAAACCAAAGTATCCAGATGTATTTCCAGCTTCAAAAATTAGGATCTTTGCAGAGCAGCTGACACAGAATTTTAAAAGAAGCTTTATA
This sequence comes from Fringilla coelebs, assembly GCF_963513975.1. Taxonomy (NCBI): domain Eukaryota; kingdom Metazoa; phylum Chordata; class Aves; order Passeriformes; family Fringillidae; genus Fringilla; species Fringilla coelebs. Next base: position 101,876,188 of record NC_140028.1, on the reverse strand, counting down.
TATATTCTCAGTTAACGATATGTCCCCAAGTATTAAGTAGGATTTATTGTTCAAAGGGCAAAAGACAAGGTCTGTGCCTCAAAGTTTGTTTTTTAATATGACTATTTGAATAAACAGTTCCAGGCATACATATAAAGACTGCATTTTGTATTGTAGAACAAGATTTCAGAAATACTTTCTCAAATACTTAACATGAAGTGTCATATTAACATTGTGTGACCTCACATTGCATTTTTAACATTTATATATGCAAATGGTCATATTTACATGTGCACATGCCATTCACAAATTCAAATTAAAGGCAAATAAATGCTTTAGATTAAGGAGATTAATTTGGTGTGTCTCATGGTTGACACACTTTCTACAGAGATCACTGAGACCCAAGTGCTGGGCTGTTATCCGAAAAGACAGATGGCAATTTCCTTTTGATAAGAGTCCAGGTTTTTAGCAGTGAGAGAACCCTGAAGTAACCATTTTTCTTGTAGGGAAAGCATCTTTCAGAAGCCAGATAAATCATTCTAAAATAGACAAACACAGGAACCAAGAAACTAATCAATGTGAAATGAACTGTGTTGTAGCCCCTTTCAAAAAGTTTAGAAAGTGCCTTTTTGCTTTCATTCTTGCAACACACAGGAACTACTTCAGAAAACTAGAGAATACAGATAACTTTTTCAGTACTCGTTCCTCTTTTATAAGTACTGATACAATTTATGATTATTAGAGATGCCAAATGTAATTTAGATATTGTTTCTTTAGAGTACATATGCATCATGCATGAAAGAAACCATTTCAGATATTTTAAAAACTATGTAAACACAAAAGTAACTCAGAAAAAAACAGATAAAACCAAGTAAATCAGACAAAAGCAAGATGCTTCTGTTTAATTGAAGTTGTGTTCAGTGGGTGCCATCCTAAAAGGATCTGGAACATTTCAAACTTGTAAGTTATAAATGTGGACAGTCAGGAACCTACAGGACAGGGGTCTAGGGTCAGTCTGTAAGTACTGGCCTGCTGCTGAGCGGCCAGTCATCTGCATTTTGTAGGTTTTTGCATTTAAAGACATTAAATATATTTAAATATATTCACTCTCTCTTTATGTAAACATATAAGATGCAGCCTCAGACATGCTGACACCTTCAGTTTAGTTTTTCTTGTAGGATTAGACCCAATGAGGATCGATTTCTTCTAATTTCCTCTCCTCTCTTTTCTATCTGTGACTAATAGAGAAGAAACTAAAGTGGCTGGGGTGGTGTCTGCTCACTCTTAGCCTGATGTGTTCTTCATTATTCATGTCTCCATTAGTTTGGTCTGAGAGACCTGGGAATGATGTTCATTCTTTTATTTGCTTTGCCACGGCTCTATAAGAAATATATGCTTTTAATTTTGCAAATTGTTATTGCAGTTTGCAGACTGGTTCAAATTTGACCAGCATCACCTTGTTTACAAAGATATTTCAAGAAATTTTGTCCATCCTCTTCTATCTATGTCATATCAAGGCTCACATGAGCACTGCGTACTTCCAATCACCTCAGGTCGCGTCGCTTTGCATTGAATCAAGTCATGTCGCATCAGTGATACCACTATCAGTGCTTATTTCTGATAGAAAATTCAGCATAGATTTAGACAGCAAATAGCTCAACCACAATAAATGCATATAATGAGCAGACTAAGTATCTGTGAGAACCAGATATTTTAAGTGTCTCTGTCAAGTCAGTGCTTTCAGATACTTCAATATCCTTGTCTCTACACTGTATGCTCTACATAAATTTATGATCCATGTGCATATACTAAAATGTCTGTCTAAGCAGCCTATTTGGAACTCTTACCATCTACAACCATTTGCAAGTACAGATCTGTGCAGTTTTGAAACAAGCAGACATTGTTAGATGGGTCTGGATAGTATAACTAAATTGTGCATTTTGTAGGTTGATCATGTCACAACAGCGTACAAAAACTAAATGTTGACAGATTTAATTTTTTTTTCCATAATTTGGGATTTGCCTGCTGGGCGTATTTTCAAATAGTTATGCATGATTAGGCTCTGTGACAGCCATTTTATCAGACATTTTACCCTGATGTTCATTTACAAAAGTTAAATGTTGTAATTATCCTATTATGTAAACAGAAAAAGGAGGGAAGGAGGGAAAGAACAACATTAAAAAAAAAATCTAACTGATAAGTACAAAATCAGACAGTTTCCAAAATGTTTGCTCATGCATCTCTTTGGATGAAATTAACCTCTTTTTGTTTATGTTGCCTGTGTATTCTCTCTTGACTTTCTTGGGATCTGCATGTTCACAGGAATTTTCAAAATTTGACTTAATTTTACTTAAAGTCCTAAAAATAAATTAAATTGACAGAGCTCACTCACCCACAATTCTGTACAAGTGCTAAGTAATGATCATGTTGATTATTATGATCAATTTGTTTTGTACTTATTGCTGTCATATCTAGGTGGTTTCCAAGGATTCAATTGAAGCAGTCTTTCAGTGTGTTTTTTTAATTCCTTCAGGGACCCTGAGATTTTAAGTTCAGGGAGCTATTGACTGATACCAGGTGTATGTACATATTGAAAACAATTAGGAATATAAGCATTTACACTAGGTAAAGAAATTGCCTGAAGAGCTGATGGGGAGGGGACTTTCAGGGAAACTGCACTTCTCTCTCAATTCACTCATGTTTAGAAGCCAAGCATAGGGGTATCTAGGTTGAAATGCTCTGCTTCTATGTCATTAAGGTATTGAAAATACTTGAGTATTGTTGTTGCAAGATATGGTTTCCAGTTTCTGCCGTGCAGTGGGGTGGTGGGTTAGCAGTGCCCACCAGGCCATTCACTCACTGCCTCAGTGGTATGAGTGAGGAAGCAGGGTGAGGAAGCTCGTGGGTCAAGATGGACTGCTTGCCAATCAGTGTTGAGGGCAAAACGCATTCAACTTGAGGATAATCAACTTATAGTGGTGCCAATTAAATGAGAAACAAAGACAAGTATTAAAACTACTTTCTCCCCACTCTCCCAGACCACTCTTTCACTCCTGACTTCTCTACCCACTCTCAATGGGGAGCCATAGTCAGACCTTTGTAGTTCCCCTCTCTCGCTCCTTTCTCTTCACACTTTCCCCCTGCTCCTGCATGGGTGCTCCAGGGATAACAGGAAATATCAGCAGAAAATATCCATTTGCCTACTCTAGAGTCCTCCAAGGGCTACAGTGGGGACTCTTTCACTGCTGTGGGACAACTCCTTCTCCTTTCTCTGACCTTGCTGTTCCCTTTGTTTTGTTCACTGTGGTTTTTTTAATCCTCCTCCTCTGCAGCTGCTCCACTACCAAAACCTTTCCATCTACACCCAATATAGATGATAATGCTAGTCACTGTAACAAAGAAGGTATCAGGACATCCTCAGGAGTGTGTGCTCAGTATGAAACAGTCTTTTCCCTTAAGGTCCAGTGACTACTACCCAGAATTTGTCTCACAAGCCACGAGAAAAAATGGGAATAAATCCCACTATATTTTAACCTGTAATTCTTTCATCAGCTAAACACAATAAAATTCAGATAGTTTCTCGTCTAAAAATTCCTACAAAAGCACATGTGTGATGGTATCACAAGGGTCTCAGGATGAGGGAAGAGATAAGAAAGTTGACTCCATGTTTCAGAAGGCTTGATTTATTATTTTATTATATATATTATGTTAAAAACTGTACTAAAAGAACAGAAGAAAGGGTTTCATCAGAAGGCTTGCTAAGAATAGAAAAAGAATTAATAACAAAGGCTTGTCACTGAAAGAATTAATAACAAAGGCTTGTCACTGACTGAGACAGTCTGAACAGCTGGACTGTGATTGGCCATTAATTAGAAACCACCACATGAGACCATTCACAGATCCACCTGTTGCATTCCACAGCAGCAGATAATCATTGTTTACATTTTGTTCCTGAGGCCTCTCAGCTTCTCAGGAGAAAAAATCCTAAGGAAAGGATTTTTCATAAAACATGTTGATGACGCATATGCTATGCTGATAAAAAAAAATTCATTTCTGTGAATAAAATTTTCACTCATTATGGGTAGAAAAGAAAAATGTCATGTGTTTCTGACTGAGAGCCATTGCTGAATTCTTCTCAACTGTTATATTTGTTGTCCCTTGAAAAGCATTGGTTTAAGCAAATAATCTCAGAAGCTAATCTAGTAGTGTGATGCTCCCTACAGAAGAGTTTGTCAGAGAACATAAGAGACTGAGGATCTGTTGGTCCCTAATCAAATATAGTGCTTTTTTACACTAATTCCATCTCTAGGAGATATCCAGAAATGTGATTTTTAACAGTCTTTCTGAAAAACACTAATACTATTTTATAAAATGAAGTTATGCCTGAAATTACTCTGCAGTATGTCCTTCAAATTCTCCATTGCTGCATTCAGATAGCAGCATGTCTTTACACAGCCTCCTCCACAAGTGCTTTAGAAAACACACGAGATCCATATACTGGCACAGCATAAAGTGACTTTACCTTTCGGGTTATATGCCCATTTTTTCATGTGATGCCCTGGCATCCTGAAATGTCTTGACTTTTCACTAGTAAAACTGTTTGTTTTTTTCTTGGTATTTGTTCACTAAATTATATTGTAATGACTAAAACTGGCTCTTTGATTTCCAGACAAGGAGACTGAAAGTTCAGTAGAACATGCCTTTTATAAAGGAACAAACCTACCTACTCTGTAGGTTATCAAATCTGATCTTGCATTTAACAATAGATGAATGCTTGGTCAGTTTCTCGCAGCAACTCCAATGAAATACTTAGTTTTCAAAATAAAGAGGAAGATGGCATTATTAAAAAAAAATATTTATGGCTCTCAAGAAGGCTGCTTGTAGCATTGACTCTTAACACACTTTTCTTCAAATTGCTTCTTTTGAAGACTATGTGTTAACCCTAGAATCATTCACTTCACATGGCACAGTTTTAGGATCTTGTTAGTGCCTCTTTCATTCACCAGAATTTCTCAGATTTGTTTTATTTGTGTGAATTCTGTTTGCTGCACTGGAATGTCTTCTGTATTTACTGACTTAAAGTAGACAATTTTCATGTGCTTTACCTTTATTAGTTCAGCTTTGGAAAATCAGAAAAATGTACTAAACCTACTCAGCTATTGAAGATTCTTCCTCATAAAATTTGCTTCCTCGTATAATCATGTTATTAGCAGAGGTGTCATTAAGAGGTCTGGCCTGTCACTTTAAACAGAGATTACTATTATCTACTGTTATGGCTGGTAGTTTGAGTTGGGGAAGAGATTTGGGCACTGGAATCAACGGCTCCAAATATCTCAGCCTTCCAAATTAAGTCATTATTTAAATTCAGAAACAAAATAGGAAGAGCCCTTTGTGGAATTTTTCACAATATATTTCCAATATTTCCAACATGCATTCTTAGGGATCCAGCCTTCACTGAGAAATTGCATAAACCTCTCAAGTTAGAGATCTTATTTTTTGAATAAAAGAAAGATTCAATGTGTTATCTTGGTGTCCAGACATAATGAAATGAGATGTATTTCTTCATCCTCAGTTTGCACACAAAATAAAAGGGGTCAATTGAATAGAGCGTAGCTTGCAGTCAACAGCTCCCCAACGCACTCAAAGAAAAATGCTTCCTCTCCTTTTTAATCAGACTTATGAATAGATAGGGATGGTCTCATCTGCACTTTGAAATCTCTTACCCTGTGATTTGGCCCGTTCCCTGTGCTTTTTCCTGGAACATGGTACTGTGCAGGGTACCTATGCATATCACAGCCTCTGCCATCATTTTTAATAAGTAGCTTATCTCTGTGATGCAACTAAAAGCAATCCTGAGTGTCTCCAGGGTTTGTTGTAATTAAATTTTATTGTTGTATTTGAAAATGTACATTTTTTGAAAACTGGCGCAGGAAAAATGGAAAAGAGATCCTAGAAGGTGATAGTCTGATTTTTAGAAGGTTTTAATCCTTTGTAGTTTCCAGATTCACAAGGCTTATTTATGCTTCCCAAGCAGCTGTTCTTGCATACCTCTGAAGCCCTGAATATAGCAGCTAGTGTAGCTGAATTTGAGTAACTGTCAAAAGATTATAACTTATACCTGCAGTCAGATGCTCCAAGATCAGAGGTTCAGTAATTTGTGGGTTGCTAATAAGATTGTAGAAGGCCTTTTCTGAAAGTCTTACACTCTTTCTGCTGCACCTTTCTTCTCCAAGTATTTACAGCTATAAGATAATTTCTTCAAGTCCCAGTACTGCCAGCAAAGTGCTGTGAAAAAAAGGCAGCATTTGCTAACTTCTGATTTGGACAATAAAGAAATTACACTGTTTTGAGCAGAAAACTAAACAGTTTACTTATATTGTTCTCTGGCATTACACTGCCCTGCTCAGGGACCACCATCCAAATGACTAAAGAGTGCATCAGCTACCTTTGCTCTCACACCTTTGTGAAGTCAGTGGAATTTCTTGCAGTCTGTATTCAGGGACTGAGCTTCACTTTGGTCATTGTACTGGTTTCAGTTCTCTTCACAGGTCAGCTCATCAGGACTGCTAATCAAGCATGCATTGCAGTTTTCCTCTTTTGTGTTTTATTCCTGCTTGATTTTTGTGCCATGGGGTGCTGTGAACTGCTTTTAGAGATTCATATAACAATTTTTTCCAAATAAAATATTTCCTCCAAACAATGTCATCTTTTCTGTCTGGCATTGCTACTAATCTTTATTTAGTTATTTACTTTACAATTTCTAGAGGGATTGGATATGCCCAAGGCACCCCTTTAAGCCACACTTTATATCAAGGTTGCATTTATAAATACTTCATGAGAGGCTAATGAATGATTAATAGATGTTTTAATGTATGAGCAATCAATTGTAGATTTTGCAATGTCCAACAGACAAGTAGGTTTCTTATAAGCATAGATTATAACCATATCTGACATCTTCTATTGATGGGCTTCTAAACGTCTATAACATACACACTACTCATATCTGTAACATGCTTAAAACATCTACTAATCACTGATTAATTTTTTATAACCTATTTTGAAGCAGAGCCTGTCTATGGAGTATATCCCTCACCACTGCTTGTGACTCTCCATTTCTAAAAGATAGATCATTTACTGGTCATCTTAGGACTTAGAACTCCTACCAATTTCAGCTCAAACATAAAGCTTTTCTGAGTTAACTCTAGCTTTTCATCTCAGCCTAAGAAAAGATATCCCTAGACTGTTACGTCCCTCAGACTTCTGGTTGCTCTACCCCACTAATGCATATTTTGCAAGTTCTGCTATAATGCAATGATTCTTAGGAGGCAAAGCCACTCCAAAATGTATTTTCAGCCTCTTAAACTCAGTTTGATTGTTCTCAAGACAGCTGTACAAGTGATGATGGTTCCCAATGTTTTTAGGTTTTTTTACTGTCATCCCTGTCTGCTTGGTTCAATGTTTTTCCTTTCTCAGAAAAGGATAAGAAAATAGAAACTTCCCAATAATCCAGTGGAAAAGCCATGTCCAAGACAACTTTTGATTCTGACAGAGGAACACACATTTTGTATGCTTGATAAGCACAGGAGTTGATAGGACTGCTCCTCCATGGGATTCCCGTAGTCTTTAAGGTGGAAGCCATGACCATCCTCTATGTTTTCTATGGTGCATTCAGGTAGAATTGACTAAAGCGGGCAATACAAATTATTTCCTGAAAATGTATGAGTCCTGGACTAATCATTCATATTTGAGAAGCAGCATGTTGCTTAGTATTGTATTTTGCAAGTGAATTTTTAATTTTTAGCTGATATCTACTGACCTCACTAACAAGGTTGAGTCTTCTAATGTGATTTGTCTAGATATTGAGACCAATTATTTAATAATAAAAATTAAAGGATTTGTAGATTTTTCTTGGGTTTGGGGTCATCAGTAAAATAGTTTCTGTTCTGAATATCCTCAAGTAAACATTGCACTCCCAGTCAAGTCAAGTGCTAGTCTTTCACTGGTCGCTCCTTCCAACAGTACTAAGCTGCTACACCTGTGGGATTAGCAACTTGAGCTTAAAGAAACACATCAAGCATAACTAGATTTAAAAACATAGGAGAGAGAATATAAGGTTAAAAAAGGAAATTTTATTCTTTAACATCAACATGGAATTTTCTCTTCCGTTTTTAAAACTACTAATTTTCAAAACCCCAGAAGTAAGAACCTCTCAAACTTGAGCTCTTAGAGCAGACATGTTTTACACACAATTAAGTGGGTAAAAACCATTAAAATAACATAAAAGTTACTGTGCTATCAGTTTTATATTATCCAGTTAATATTGTATGTTTATCATGGGTTTTATCATTATATTTTATTTCTTTTTTTTCAGCTGGTTAATAATCCACTAGCAAGTCAAGCAGCAGCAGCTGCAGCAGCAGCAGCCATGGGCTCAATAGCAAACTCCCAGGCCTTTGGAAACGCCCTCTCCAGCCTTCAGGGAGTCACAGGCCAGCTCGTCACTAATGCACAAGGACAGGTGAGTAGAAGATGGAGCAAACTGTGAATTCTGATGGCAGGCTGATCTTGGGACAAAAATCAGTTCCGCCTGTATGACAGCAATTTAAAAGTGCACATGGTGAAGATAAATAAATATTGATTTGCCAGACAAGGTAAGAAATGGAAAGTCTGAGAAATAGGGGGAAGTTGGGCTCTCTTTAAGAGTGTTTTCAAGCTAGAAAAAGCTAAGGGTTTGTTTTATTTATCAGCCCTTTATTTATTTGTTTTATTTATCATCCCTTTAAAAATATTGCAGTAGTGCAATACCATGCACTAGTATTTTACCATTTTAAAAGTCCAGCAACCCTGTGATTTTTAACAAACATGCCATCTGTCTTCTTCCACTTACATATGCCTAATAACAGACACCTTTACTGAATTGGTACAGTGCTTCACTTTTTTGCATTTCTGTGGGATTTTTGTATTACGTCATTTCTTAAAAGGCATTAAGTGTTTCTAGTAAAGGAAAATAAATTGTAATGAAATATCAGGGATGGAGTTATCTGAGTGACTTCCTCATTTGGTTATTAACTGTGTTAAGCAATTTGCAATTACTATGCCAGCCTGTAAATGCAGATTTGGATGATTGCTTTGGTTAGATTATTATAAAGAAGGAAGATTATTTTGGAAGATTATTATAAGGAAAATTTTCCAAATAGGAACTTGAACATTGTTTAAGAGTTAGTGTGTCTAAGGGAGAGATTGGGCTTTACCTACATTATGGAGCTGTTTATTTGTTAAAACTGTTTCAGTCTCAGTCTTAGTATGATGCAGAAACAAATGCATCTGAATCCATATATATAAAAATAATTCCTTTGATTCACCATATTTAAGTGTCTTTCAGATTGTGACCACTTTCATTCTTTATTGAATTTATTAGGACTAAAATTAACACAATGCCTTGTTTCTCTGCAACAGATCTGTCAATATAACTGGTAACTGAGTAATTTGAATGTCATTATTCTAAATTCTACAAATTGGGCACACAGTGTTTTTGTGGATGTTGGGCCCTGAAAAGCATTTATTGAAATGATGCAGCTTGGATGATATGTGAATCTAAAATTTAGTTTCTACTCTTACTGTTTACTAGTAAGGAGGAAAAAAAAAGCAAGAGCAGTTCTTCTCCTGGCAATTTTCTGCTAGCTAATTGGAACAAGAGTGAGGATTTTTATTTTGGCCCATCAAAAAATAAAATTCAACACTTTATAGGACCGCCCCTGTTTTTTTTAAACAGGACACATAAACAAAGATGCTTCCTGAGCTTCACTATCACCATCCAAGTCCCAGGGAAAAAAAATGCTGACCTTGTTATATTTACTGGGTGGGTGCAGAATTGTTCCATCACTACCCCGAGGGTTGAACGATGGAGCTTGTCAAAGTGAGGCCTTATCTAATGAATCATCTTATCGCAGGTGCACACCACACATATTAAAGGAGGATTGTATGAACAATGTGCCCTCTACAATAACCTTTCAATGTCTACTTTAACCCTTGTTTCAATCCCTTTTCATCAAAGGATCATTTTATGCAGCCAGCTTTAAATGGAGGCTCTCAAAAGCCTATTAAGATTTCTGGAGGGATGGGGTATTGGTTTGGGAGAAAAGTTGGTTATAATACCTATAACTCATAGTCAGATCAGCTCCAACATAGAGGCTGCTTGTTTCTATCTCCTCTGTGCTCCAGAAATGGTTCACAGTCACCACTTACATATGAAGCACTTGACACCAAAGATGTTCCTCATAAAAGCTGAAGTTATAAATGTAGACTAATTTCTTTATAGCTTTTCCTTTACATATTCTCCCCAGAAAACATAATCTATGTGTGACCATTCATTGTATCCTTTAAAAAAACCCCACTACTAAGGAGATATCACTGAATGAAAGTTCCACTCAGGCTGAGTCTGTTTATTCTAGGCATAATGTAAAGTCCAATAATTCCACCGGTTGCAGAGAATGAGAAAGGAAAGGAATAATCTTCCCAATTGTGGGAATAAAATTACAGCATCTAGCTATCTGCCTAAGTCTTTTAAATAAGGGCTTTCTTTTTATTACTTGTTTTTGCAAATGTTCCTTGGTTTATAATCAGTACTATAGACCTTGCCACAATATAGATAAATGTTGATAGTAAGTGTGTAATATAGCATGCAGTTTTATAATATTCAGCATAAACTCATATTAGAGACCACTTCTCAGGCTGCCTTAAAACAGGACTATTCAGTATAATTTATCTACATTCCAGAAATTAAATTACATTCCCTTCAAATTAATAGAATTATAGCACCAAGAGCTACAAGATGTTTCTTCAAAATAAAGTAATAGTAATTTGAAACACTCCGTTTCTGAATAATCTGCCTGAAATCACTAAAGAGCCAGATTTGCACCACACGTTAAGAATTCTGCCCTTTGAAAATTGTCCCTTTCAAAGAATCACAAGCATGATACCCAAAACTCACTCCTGAAAATATAAAGCTGAACGAGTTACTAGGATGTTGATATGTGCAATCTTTGTAATTGCACTCTGTTTCTGTTACAGAAATTCAGGGCTTGTAAATGTCCATCTGTCTAGCTAAATATATGGTGATCAGTAATCCCTGGAGACATTAAGCTCTAGGTCAAATCCAAGATCCTATGCCAAATTTAAGGGAAATGATCCTTTAAATGACATATGGCATGGCCTTAATTCCCACTAGTCTAGGAGTTCTTACAATTACAGTAAAAAATCATATATATTAACAATAATTTATGTAACATGTTTTTATTTAATTAATCATTGAATTCAAAGTTATGGCATGTTTATATATTTTTCATTTTTTGCTTTGGATGGCAATATAAACTGTAACACCAGAGCTTCCCAAGACCAAGCCAAGAGATCTAATCCATTGAAACAATATGATTAGATCACCTGATTAATTTGATATAGTAAACGTAGAGGACTCTAAATCAAATTTTCATTTTCAGAGGCATATTATGAAGAGCTATTGGCCCATGTAACACTGCTTGCATTCTGTTTGCCCTCAGCACTTTCCAGGAAGTGTTTGCAGCACTGGGCTTTCATATCTTAAATTTAAAGGCCAGGGCAGCAGGTTTGCCAGATTGCACCCTGTCAGTAGATTTCAAAGAGAAACTATCTACCTTTTCAGCTTCAGCCTGCCTTACAGAAGGACCCTAATGCCATTGCTGCCCTTGGATTCTTCAGAGGTTTAACCCAATTTATCTCTTTTTTTATGCTGGTTTTGCAAATGAAATAAAAAATCAGGAGTTTTGTGTTGGTTTTGCTGTGTTTATTAAGTATGTGAAATGTGTGCTTTGGCGGTTGTCTTAATATTTGTAAGGAAATGAGCCACAGAAATATGAAAGCAAGATTGATGAATATGGTTTCTTAATTATCATCAGTTGCATTCATATATGCCTCTTGACTTCAGGATCAAATACATTTTAACTGTGGGTACTGAGTAAGTTTTTTCTCTTTTAAAAAGATGGGAGTTGTCTAACAGGAGAAAAATACCACTAAATTCAGCAGTTGCAAGATAACATTTTACCATAAAAGAGTAACATGATGAGAGTTGGCATGATGAACTGCCTTGTGGATAAAGAGGGCAATAGTCTGTTTCCTGGGAGACTAAAAGGAAAATCTAAGTATATATGGTGTAATTGTATTGTCCACACTTTAACTGAACAGGGAATTAATTGGGATTGTTTCATTATAATCTAAGAATGCCCCTGAAGTAACCCAGGCTTCAGCGTGCCCATGACTTGCTCTTTAGATATGAAAACCTTCTGTCTAAGAAAAATCTTAAGCACAGGTCCACCCTGGTACTTAACGAAAAAATAACTAATTTTTGAGTGTTGTAGTCCACGAGTAGCTCAGGAAAATAAATAGAGAGAGAGTCATTGTTGATCCAATTACATAATAGGAGTACTTTGGTTCTCATTATTCTGATGAGAGGGTACACATTTGCTCTTTGAGCTTCTTGATGGTAAACGGTGCTAATGAGGCCTGATGGATTCCCTGCTCCTAACAAGGCTCTCAGCAGTGCGAGTGATTACAATGGAGATAGATTTGATGGGATGCGCTCCCTTTTGTAGTGTCTCAGCTGCTGACACTCTGCGACATAATCAGGTCACAGAGCCGGTCACAGCCATCAGCAAAAGCCATAGCTCTATTCCTCATTATTAAAGTGCATTATTCTGTTCCAGGCCTTCACAATACTGCCAAGGGCCTTTTTTTTCTTCCTCTTTTTTTGTTAAGCATCAGTTCTCAAATACAAGAGTTAATAAAATCATCAGCTAAAGAACTAGTAAATTAAAGAAATGGAAATAAAGTGCTCCCTTTCAAATTCATTGAAGGATCACAGTTAAATAAGCAGGGAATTTCTCATCACCACACACTGTACAGTACAATGTAATATGTCATGTGCAATAACAACAGGGATAGGATTTTTTAAAATAACACTGTGCTCATTGTGGGCTGGCTTGGAAAGTGCTGAAGTATCTTTTATGGTAAAGGAAATTTCTGTCTTCCCAACTATTGCATGTCTACATGTAGGTACTATTATTTTCACTGTTTTCTTTAACTAATTTTTTTTCTGAAGTAAAAACAGTTATTTGCAAATTAAGTTCAAGATTCTAAGCAGAGTGGCTGTCTTGTCTTAGTTTAAGTGGCCAATGCCACAATCTGGAAAATATTCAATAGGCCACAGTACTAGAACCTCTTTGTTCCCATAGACAAGGCCATTGCCTTCTTTTGGGGAGTGAGATAATTATAAAATGGTGTGGAAAAAGGTGTTTATAGCATTTTCTTTCTATTCTGATGATGTTCAGTTGGGGCTATCCCCATTCCATAAGAGAATACTCTTTAAAAATCTAAGGCTCATTTTACTGCAGATTAGTTAAACATGTGAGAAAAAATTAGTGGAATGCCAGGATTAGTTAGTTAGTTAGTTAGTTAGTTAGTTAGTTAGTTAGTTAGTTAGTTAGTAACTTTTTGTTTCAGTTTTGTTTCAGCTAAATAGCAATAAGATATTCCAATACTGAAATGCATACCTTTCAGACAGGCATTTAAACCATTTCTTTAAATCCCTGTAGTATGTATTAAGTGACAATAGTATGATTTTGTGCATAGATAAAACTGAAGGATCTGATACATTGGATGAGTTTTTTCTTGCTGTTGGGGGGGTTTTGTTTAGTTTTTAGGGGGGGTTTTGCAGGTTTTTTGCTGTTGATCTTGTTCAACTCCAATTTTTCCTCTGTTTTCCTTCTGGTAGAGTATGCTATGATAAGCAAATGAGTAAGTATACTCACTTGTAAGACATTCAGTTCTCTAGAACCACAGATGTAAGAACTTTTCAATATCCACACTTCAAAGTTCAGAGCCATTAGCAGTCGTCTCCAAGAAATGTGTAGAGACTGTTATGTGACCTAGTTTTCTTTTCAACACTAGCTAAGAAAATTAGCAGCTACCACTGGGACAGCAAGTTGTAACTCCTCCTATACTTAAAAGGAGGATGTTGATCGTTTGTTGGGGGTTTTTTTTGTTGTTTTGGTTTTTTTCATTCTTCCAGGAGTTCTAGGAGGCACAAAGTCCTGTAATGTGTGAGAATCTTAGAGTCTTCCTGGATATGTGCAATTTATACTGTTCTTCAGGTGTTCAATGTCCATTAGCCTTTTCTCTTAACCTTCTTTTCTTTTTCTTGTTTTCACTTTCAGCTATGCAGCTTTAGTACACGGTAACCACTAATATTTTAGCCCTCACAACATCCAAATGTTCACAAAATTCTTAACAATAATTGTTTAAGTTGACTGCTAACAATATCTTCCTAGGGCTAAGGCCTATAGAAATCTGAGTAAGTGGTATCAGAATGGCATATATTAAGGATATTTCATTAGAAGCCTGAGACATTAAAAGAGACATATTTTGAGGGCAATGCTAGAGGGAGGGATTGTAACAGTCTGATAATACTAGCATTTAAGAACATTCCTTGGAAAACTCTTTACCAGGAGAATCTGTCTTGACAGACCTTCATATTAATGTATTAAATTTCTGCTGGGTGGAGTCTGACTCTCTGTTTTTCCCCTCAAAGTTTTACTGTGCTGAATGCATGCAGTTTTGGCATTTGCAGGAAGAAAAGTGAAAAGAAAAAAGGTCAGTTGTAAGGGAAGTTGTTTTTTTTCCACTGGTTTCCCTCCCCACAGCTATACATGGAGGAGGGTGTTTGTTTAATTACCTCCCATGTGAATTTGAATCAAAAGGCAAGTAATTCTTTTAACATATTTTTGCTGACTGTGTCTTTATTTTGCAGTACTATTTCTCTAATATCAGTAGTATCCACAGTGGCATAAATGTAAAAATGCATGGACCAAGCTCTCTGGTCATGCAAATTGGTAGTTTCATGAAAGGAGAAATGGATAAGGCAGAGTGAGTCTAACGTAAACCAAGAGCTGACTAGCCTTTTTTATCTATTTTAGGCAGTGATCACTGAAAAATGGAAAGGATAATTGTTTAATGAAACTTCTATCAGGCTTGGAAATTATCCACATCTATCCAGAAGAGCAACTGAAATTTCTTTTATCTAACTTGCAAGAAATCTTACTTTTGCTACTAAATTTCCCACTTCCAATTGTAGCCTCTTGCCCAGATTTCTGCCTAAGGTACTGTGTCTTGGACATAGATCTTTTCAGAGGTGCCCAAGTCTTTTTTTCAAAAGCAACTTTCATACCTGTAAAAGCCTGAGTTTCCTTCAATCAGAGTTATGAGGCTGAGTGCTTGAAGGCATGTCTATGCACTGTAACAGAGCATTGCAAGCAAATTGCTAGAGACAGTTCATTTATATGTGCATGTCTCAGTGCTGCACTAGCACAAATTGAAGAAGCCAAAACTCTCGGTAGTATGTTGTTATGGCTGGACTAATTAAGTCTACTTCTCAACAAGGTGACACGGGATCTAGTTCATTAGTTATTAGCTCTGGGGTCTTGCTAACACTCTGTATTATGTGGAGTAAATATACTTTGAAGAGACCCTTAAAAGCCCGCAGCATTTGGGCACTTTTGAAAATGTTACTATTCTGTATTAATTATTTCAAGTCAGAAGTACTGGACATAACTGTCCTTTTGTCATTGCCTTCTTAATTGCTTCTGCATGGAGGAGAAAACCAAACTTACTACTAGTTCAACCCTAATACCATTTTCATGAAAGCTGACCAATAAAAAAAAAGAAACTACCATTCCTATAATCTGTTCATCTTAGCATCATGAGGTGGTTATAAGCATGAAAATTTTTCGTTGTTATCACCAGTGACATACATCACAGTCAATGAAATCTTTCTGCTCTACAGAGGTTCTTACACTGCTCTCCTTATCATCATATCTTATCACCTTCCAGTAAAGCATTAAGAAACATGACTAGTGATAGTCACAAATTGGTCTTCCTCTCAGCAGAAACTTGTAGAACAGCACATTGCATGTTTGGTAAGGGCATTTGGCTTTGTCTGTCTTTGTTAGGAATTTTTTTTTTTGTTTGACTTTTAAAGTTATGGTTTTGTTTGGATTTTAAAACCTTTATGAAGGGATTTCTTAGAGATGCATATTGCTTATATTTGCATCAGAGAAAAGCAGACAACAAAAAATGTATTAGCTTTTGCAGCAAAATGTGGTGAAGCCAAAGATAATAAACACAGGTATGTTTCTCAATTGCTGTTGAAATCCATTCAAAGTCTTTGACTTTTCCCCTTAGAGTAAACTTTGCTGTGCACAGAGAAGGTCTAACTCTTGTTATCCTGAAAGACTGAATTTGGTAATTATAGATTTCATCCATGAACTTTAACTAGCCATTTAGATTCCAGGGAAACAGACCACAGAAGAACTTGAAGGCAAAGACTTAAGTTTTCGTAAGTACATTGAAAACTCTTTAACATGATGTAAGCAAAGCAGTGGACAAAATTGATTCATGTAGGAGGTACCAAGAATAGGGCTTTCTATGTTACTGATGTTTCCCAAACAGTGGAAGTGCTTGGGAATATTGCATCAGTTCAGGAGTTGACAAAGTTGAGCAAAAACTAAGGCCACATCATTGTCTGAAGAGAGATGATGGAAATCCTCCTGTATGAGACTTTGGTATCAGAGTGGAATCTAAGCTATTCTTAATTCTGGACTTCTTCTTATGAGGGAGTGCTGTGTAGGGTGGATTATAGAGAGACTGTAGGTGAGCAGAGGCAATAGTGGACCAATCTAAGAATCTGAGTTTTCTGTCTAAATGTGCCTCCTCATTTCTGAAAAAACTCAGGTCATAGTTCTTTGTGTAACATGGTGCTTAGTCTTATTTAGATTTTATCTAACTTATCCTATATATTGTATATGCTTTATCCTTGTGTCAGAATTTTACAATCCGCTGAATTGGCAGTGATAATCAGAATAAACAAAACCAAAAGTGCTTGTTTGGGCAAAGGCAAAAAAAGGCAGATCACTCTGTCAAAAGTGCAATTAATGCAAAATGCTAAATATTTTTGGTCCTTGATTCACTGATAGAGCACTTCAGGTCTTTTGGTGAGGTTTGGAATTTCTTAAAAGTTACAAGTCTTCATGCATAAATGAAGGCCATTGCCTTTCTTATTGAGCTGCAGTCCTGACAATTGTATGTGTGTCTTAGAGATACAGGTGAGGAAAGATTTGGCACTCCCATGTTTGCTCTGCAATCAGTATTTGTTTGAAATCTGGAAGGATGAGGAGTCCTGATATTTTACCAATATCTTCTGAAGAATCTGAAAATTAAGAAATAGGTCTTCCCCAAATAGTGTTCACATAATGAGGAGAATATTGGAGCAATGCTTGATTGACTCATTTGGTAGTAAGCCATCCACTGAAATGTATTAATGCAGCATTCATAGTAATAACCAGCCAGGTGCAGACCCCTAACTTCTGCATGCAGATCCACTAGCTTCCAAATAGCACAATGAGCTGGAATTTTCCTGTAAGAGGAAGTACTCTCTGTCTTCTGATTTGCATCTATATTATTGCAAAGAATTGTGTTATGCCATCTTCTATGGGTTGATCTGTGAACAGTGACAGAAAAAGTTCAAGCAGAAAAAAATCACCTAACAGTCCATGGACAGTTGATCTATTTTTCCCAAAGTATATCTCAGTTTGTCATTTTTTTTCAGATGCTGACAGTGGTAGGCTTCACTGTGTGTACATGCAAATGGCTCAGATATCAAAAGGGAAAAAAAGGGACTTTGAAATATCTATGCCAATGTATTAAATATATATGACTTTAAAAGTACGTTTTTCACTTAAACTTCCTTCTTTGCACATTAATTAAATATTATCTCTAGGATAAGTATCTTTCATAGAAGACTAATGTATTATTGTCACATAATAATGGACGAGAATGACAGAATCTCTTTCCTTAAGTGCAAAGGAGGATTTATTAATATTAAAAAAACACTCATAGCCCTTGAGCAACTCTTTTTCTGCTTCATAGAGAACCTTTGCTAGACTCCCTACATATCTAACTTCATGCTAGAGATTCAAGGAAGCAATACATAAATCCTGCCAGTTTAAAAATCAATCCTCTTTTCCGGGGATAATTTAATATCAAGACATGATGTACCCAATATCCAAATATACATTCATTTTCATGTTTGACGCATCAAATGCTCTGACATAGCCAAGTTTCAAAATAAATGGTTTGTTTTAGAGGTTGGATATGTCATATTAGCATTCACCCAGCAGATAGAAAGATAGATCAGAGAGTGATCAGGACATCAGGGAGACAGTTTAGAGAGAGATGAGAGAGGCCAGGTACACCTTGCAATGTTAAAAAAAGCTAGCTAGCTAGCAAGAAAGAAATTGTATAAATAGGTCACTGCAGCCCAACTGAAAAGAAGTTTAATTTTAACTTGTTAGTCATCATCTCCAGAGGCCTAATCCACTCCCTTCTTTGAGGGCTGTTCATTTAGCTATGTCTTACTTGATAGCACAAATAGACAGACTCCAAGAAAAAAACATGGCATCAGACTCATGCAGTGTACTAGCTTTGTGGGGGAATCAACACCACTTGCCCTGCTAAAATTTCCTTCTTCTTTCTTTCTCAGTTCTTCTTATTAGCCTTAATTTGTTCTCATTTGTCTGGTTTTGCTCTCCTGTTTTTTTCCATATGTGGAAGCATAAACCCCTGTAGAAAAAAGGTGTCTGGTGCCAGTGTCAGAGACACATCCTCAGACACCCCAAGGTATTCAGCTTTCTAGTTTCTGTTCTACTTCCTCTACCATTTTCTTTTCCTGACATTAGGAAATCCCTGTGTATCTGGGTTCAGTTAGTTAAACATAGGTGTTTACTCCCATTTCAGACATGGCACAGTACTACTCTAAGTATCCCATGGCTGATCCAGAAAAATGTTCTTCCCTCTGTGTCTTATTGCCATATTCTGACAAAATCCTAAAACATTTCAAATAGAGCAGATATCCTTTTCAACTGAATTGCTTTTCACTTATGTGAACACATGTATATAGCCTTACCTGGAAATTTATGCTCATCTCCTCAGAAGAGATACAAGTACCCATAGGGAAATGAGATTATAAATATTTTAGTTACCTCTTGAGTCATGCTTCTGTCTTTGGGGTCATTTGACACTTTATTCTGGTGACAAATGAAAATAAACTAAACCTTCTCCTCTTGGCATGGAAAACAATGTGCTGCTCTTTTTTAGCTCACATCTGTCTCAAGTGTAATTCTAGATGTGTGTAATCATGACTGTACAGAAGCCATAATTGTCTGCATTCTATTCATTTAGCCCCCATATTAATATATGAGGAGCAAAACTAAGCCTGTCATTTTCTAGGGGTTTGATTTCCCACAAAAAAATTAAGTATTGAATGACTTCAAAGTGAGAGTTAAAAGATACTGAATGTTAACACTCTACCCTTTCGCTACTAGCAGGTGCTATGTAGACAGGTACTACTGATAGCTCTGCACAAGAGATCAGAGTGATCTCTGAATTAGGAGTTCAAGAAAATTGAGGCTTGTTAATAGAATGGCAGGGAAAATATTTCCCAACATATGCCCACAGGATGGCATGGTCTGCATGTTTCGTGATGCCTGTTGTGTTGATGAACATCACCTCCACAGACCCCTCCAAAGTGCTGGGAGGTGGCTTCCATTTTTAGGTATATAAATACATCTTCTGGGATCTGCACTATATATCTGTACTATTTTAATAGTACAGATACTGATGTATGGGTTTTTTATTTACAGTCTCTTAAAATTAATATTAGCAACTACAGTGTATGTAAACATACAGTGTACACTCTGTATGTTTAAATCTATATGCTGCTCTCTTGGTTAGTCTGTTTATACCCAGGAGAATGTGTCTCATTTCTCTGATGCATCAAAATGTCCCAGCTGTTGCACCTATTTTTCAGGTACCTGTAGGAGACAGTCACCTATCTTTGATGTCAAGTATACATGAATTTGATGAGGGATTTGAAAACAGTTGTTGTTTATGTTCATTGTTGAAACACACTCCTTTAGCTAAAGCAGAAAGTTTAAGAACCAATGCGCAGAGAGGGTAGATAAATCATGATGTCATCACCTTTGAATAAGATTATTATGTAATTGATATTAGCAAAAAAGCACCACATTCTTCTCTACCACGTCTGAGAATTTTTGCCACAGCAGCCGAGACAAAAATCTGCTGGGAGACTAAGATTAAATATTTAATGACTGCTTAGAAAAAATAATTTTTGAATAAGTTTTGAATTTAATTTTTTGTTCACAAGGGTCCAAAGAGATTGATTCTCCATTCACCAGATACAGAAAGGCATAGGAAGCCCTGATGCTCATCTGGGAAGTCTAAGAACTGATTGAGTATGTTCTGAAATTGCAATCACAAACTATGTTTTTTGTAAGAGTGTAAGGGAGGTCTTGGAAATGAGTATAAAACAAATCTTGACAAGCTTTTTGCCAAATTCTCAGGGTAATTATTTAAAATATTAATATTAGACTACTGACCTAAAAGTACTGTTAGTAATATACAGAAGTGTTTGTCTGTTCAGATAGGTTCATGCTTCTGGATATACAATGATGGACACTTAAAGCTTTGCTTACATAGAAGTCCTTAACTAACAATGATATATGATGAGAAACACCCTGTATGAAGAGAAAAAAATATCACAAGTAAATATGCTACAACAAAAGACTTTTTTTCTGAATACAAATAAAAATGTATCTGTTAAATATTACTAAGTCGAGCTCAAATTCTCATAGCCTGATCCATCAATGGAAAGGGCCCCTCCTAAGGAGCACTTAATGCAGCAAGTTGTACCCTTGCCTTTTATTTCTCCTTAAAATCATATGCAGTGAAAAGAGGGAGCAAACATGAATGATGCATTCCTGATTCACTAAATCACTGTGGTCTCTGGCAAGAGCACAAATGTAAAAATGTTCAAATCGGCCTCATACTACCAAACAAATGATGCAAAAGGAGACCTCAAAGAACACAGAGTGAGGGGAGATAAATGAGTACCATGTCAAGAAAGCAATTTCTCACTGAGTTTGCACAGAATGGAAATTTTACTTCCAAGAGATGGTTAAGGAGTCTTTCTAATAAATCTTCAGTCCACAGTCATTGCTGAGTCTTTTTTTAAACTTACTTTTTAAGAGTGGTATAAGTTGTAGCCTCCCCAGTGAAATGTGTCAAGATATTTCCAGTCAAGTTGAAGGAATTTAAGTGAATCATCTCTATCTCTGTGTTTATATTTGTAATAGACTAGGATGGTCGAACAGATTTCATTTTGTGTATGTGCTGAACATCTTTTCAACCAGTGAGGTCTTCTTAAAACCTTGTCTTATTTTAATAGTATCTCAAAAAAGAAAAAATAAAGAAAAGTTGAGTCTCATTCTCAGAAAAAGTGTCAATGATTTTATTTTAATTTTAGGGATTTTTAGAAGTTATTTTACCCTCCTTTTATCTACAGCTGAGATTGAGATGGTCAGTAAAAAGGCAACTTGTTTTCCAAATTACCTAGAGACTGTAGGTCAATTTTAGAATTGACTGCTTAGCAGAGTACTCTGTCTCTGATTTGAATTCCTTTTCCCTAATTTTGACCACATGAAAGGCAACTTGGGCTAGTCAACAATCTAAGCTAGTTGTTTAGTGTTTTCTGCCATCACTGAAACAAATAGACACTCTCAAAAAATAAAACATAGGACCAATCTAAGGCAAGCATTTTAAGCGTCAATGAATTATCTTGCAGGGATTTTTCACTCTCTGAATAGAGAGAGTTGTGAATGACAGTCTACAACTGGATTTCTAATGCTAGGTGTCGAATATTATATCAATTCCATGCTTACAATATCACACAGTAGTTACTTTCAATGATACTTGAGTCCTTTTGGTCATGTTATCCTTAAGCTCACCATCGCAGCCACAGTATTTTAACTCAGATCCTGGGAGCAGCTGAGGATGGACATGCAAAACTTAGTACTGGCTGACCTGACTTATTTTTTTAATGACTCTAGAGGAAATCTTTTTTTCTTTTTTGTGCCTGTTTTGCTTGCCTGCTTCTTTGTGTTTCCCAAATAAATAGAGACCAAGGTAATGGTATCTCTCTGAATTATTTAAACCATACTTTACTGATACTTCAACTAAGTGATGGTTTGCAATGTGAAGGGGAGGATCTTTCTGTTGAGTATCTTTTCTTTCAAGTAAGATCAAGTATTCCATCTGCAGGATGATGTTATTTAAAAATCAGTTGTGCAGAAATGAAGTCATTACATCTCTGAGATTCTCCTAGTTTAAAAAAAACCCCTTTGAATCTGTAGAAGCAGGGAAGGTGTCTCTCCTTTTGACAGATTTCTTTTTACATTTCTCTGGCCATTTACCCTGCTGTTTTGGTTAGTACAGAAAAGGGATACACTAAATCTTCAGACTACAGACCAACGTGAATGTACTTCCAGCACAGCTCCAACCATTAGATGTCACAAATACCATGAAAGACTCTTATAGAGTAAGAATTTCTGTCCTAAAATGTAATCTAAACTACACCATCATAATAATTGCCAGTTTTACCAAATTACTTGGTATTTTGGTAAGTAGGGTTTACTCCTAGATATTGTGTATGCTCAGAAGGGGAGGCATGTCTTCTAACTTGAATTCAAATGCATTTGTTTAGAGATGCAACTTGAATGTTTTTCATGGAATTCTGATTTTTTACCATCAAAGGGGATGCATTATTCTATATTATGGATGGGGCCATTACTACCAAAGAAACCCCATAAAAAACAAGTGTACTTTCCACCCAGGACTAGACCCACTGCATTTCAACATCTTCTGTAGGACTTGCACTGAGCCTGTGGGACATGATATAAGTTTTTCCCTACAGTGTCACTTTAATAGCAACTCAGAGAAAGAACTTTCCACCTCTCCAGCCACTGTTTTGCATGACAGCTGTAGCACCTTGTGAATTAACTCTCTTAGTTGGTTTCTGTTTCTTCTCTATGACCTTTTGGTCTTGCCTGCTGCACAACACTGTTTATTCAAAGCACTGGGTTTATATGTACTTTCTATCAAAATCATCCCCTTGGAAGGGAAGATATGTGATAAGGAGTTTCAATACTTGAGCTTTTTTTTTTCTTTATTATCTCTTGTGGCTCACAGTAGAACCTGAATCATCATAAAATTGCACCATAAGTTTGTGTTTTATATGATGAACTTCTTTAAAAGAAGAAAAAATGACCAGACCACTCTCTACCTGACTGTATCTTAAAAAAAGTTGAAAACAAATGAAAAATAAACCCCAACAACCCAAAAAATATGGTTATCATGGATACGAACAAACTGTTAATCTCTTAAAAAAAAGGTGGTGCAACTTTTTTAGGTATAAACTCATCAACATAATTCTAAAGCATTATGGTCTTTGTTGTGAGAAATAAGAAATCCTGTGGTCTCCCTCTAAAGAACGTTAAAAAAACATTATGGACAGGAAATTGAAAAAGTAATATATGTCTGAATGAATAAGACAACTTTTTTCTGATAGAGCAGATAGATAAATGTCACATACAAGTTTCAAAATGCATTTAATTTTGCCACCACAATGGATATTCTCTTCATAAAGTATATATGAATAAGGTTTGAATCATAAAACTTGACTGTGATAAACAAATGCATATTTGATAACTTTTTTTTTTGAGATGCTAATTCCTTTTTTGAGGTTATTTGTTGTTTACACATCTTTACATTTTCATTTCTGAGTGAAGCAGCCTGGTTGACAAATCTTGTGAACATTCAGCCTGGATAAACTTTCTTTTGAATCTGATAAATGAATTTAAGGTTTGGGGGTTTTTTGTTTTGTTTTGGGGGGGGGGGGGGGCGAGAATGGGGTGGGATTTTTAGCTGGGTTTAGCTGAGTTCAGGTTTTTTGGTGTGGGGCGGCTTTTTTGGTTTTTTGTTGATTTTTTTTTACTGTTGTGATTTGGTTTGGGTGTTTTGTGAGGTGATGGCAGGGAGGGGGATATGAGGGAAGAAGGAGATAGTAGTATGTGTACCATCTCAACTATCATCACAGAGTCAGAGAATATGCTGAGTTGGATGGGACCCACAAATACTGATATTGTTTCAAGGGCGGTTAATATACTCAATTCTGTCTCAGCAATGAGCCCAATTCCTTGACTTGTAAAGTTAAAAATCTGTGATTACCTGCAATTAAACTATTCCATATATTAATTATAGTATCGCATTTTCTCTTCACTTATCTCTCAATTCTTCTGCTATAATTCCCATATGCCAGGAAATCTTCTCCCCTATTGCTCCAAGATTAAACAAGAAGTTCTTTTGGAGGTTTCACATTACTGAGACTGAGTTGCTTTTTTTTAAAAAAATGTATTACAAGAACATCTGTAACTACAGTATGCATTTTGACAATGTTTAGAACTAAGTTTCATTTTGCTGTTGCTTTTTTCTCTCGTTCACATCTACTATGTTCTCCTCTTGGAAGATTCCACCACTTTTAATTGTATTTAATATCTTTCTCTTCAGATTGTTAACAGGGAGACTACTTAAATTAAGGTAAAGCCTGAATGAAGGAGGCAACATCTGATGATCCTTGCACTTTCATATGCTAAACATATCTGTGGTTAGATTATCTAGTTCTTTAAAGCACTGAGTATAGTGCATCACTCCATGAGGAACCTTCTTCTTTCATTTCAGTATTTCCACATTAAGGCATTAAGGTTGAATTAGGTTGGTGGACTTGGCAGTGTTAGGTTTATGGCTGGATTTGATGATCTCAGAGGTCTTTTCTAACCAGTATGATTCTGTGACTTTAAGTGTCGATTGGCAAAGCCGAGCTGTGTAATTGCTATGAATGATCCTGTGGAGAACAGCTGAGGTTCCCACAGGAAGATTGTAGCTGTGATTGTGAATGATGTCTTCTGAACTTGCTAAGGATCTCTTTATTCAGTGCAAGCTGAGGTCCACTGACACCCCAGCAGCCACAGCTGCAAGAGTAATGAGGAAAACGATAGCTCTAGGGAAACATTAAAAGTAAATTGTAAATATGAGAGTCAGTCCTAGACTATCACTGTATTTTTCCCCAGCTTTTAGCTATAATTTTCAACATTTTATGCCATGTTTAAATGGCATTCTTATGTAAAGGAAGCATTTCAGTACTGATGAAGTTAAAGTAGCACCCCCTTTGTTCTTCTCTCGGGAACCTGTAATCCAGTAAAAATTATCAGAAAGTGCAGCAGTAGCATCCCACTTGAAAGTCTTGATAGAGTGCATCACAGTCTTCAGTCATCTTAACTAAGGAAATGTGAGACTATTATGTAATATAACAATTTAATTCTTTGATGACAAATAGGATTGATGTTATTTTTTTGTCTATGTAATCCCCATAATCATGAATGGAATACATAATCACACTGGAACACTGTGCTAAGGTCTTATTCTAACATACCAAAAAAACCCAATGTCCTGCCCAAAATAACTGAAAATGTTAAGTATGAGACATGTGACAACTACACAGATGGAGAAGGGATTCTGGAAACAACTAATTTTCTGTCCTTACCATTCCCTTTCTCTAGAGTCAAAAAAGTAAAGAAGCCCCTTATCTTTGGTGCCCTGCAGATCACAGTTGAAAAGGAAATATTTTTAGGACTGTTACAGAGAACACATGCAAGAATAGAAAATTGCCTGTGATTTGCCTTCCACAGAACAGGCCTCAGGGATAGAGGCTCTGCTGACAGCATAAGGGAAATATAAAGTAGTGTGAATTAATATAAAAATACATAAACTGATTTCGATTTGCCTGTCTGTATAAGGAACATGTTGCTTCCACAGAGTGGCAGTGTAGGAGCTGAAGATGGGATTACCTCCAGCCCACTGCTTCTTTTAATAAGGAAATCATAGTTATTTAACTCTTCCTTAAGCAGACCTACAGACCAGGCCTGTGTGAAACTGGTAATTAAGCTGCATGTTCTCCACACAGCCCCATAAACACAGTCTCTTGCTACGTCTTCCCTAAATTTGAGAATCATTGCAAGAAAACCAGATGAGTGTATTTCATCTTCAACATAAAACTACTCTACTTTTTTTATATCTTGTCTTTCTAACTCTTAGGTAGCCTTACAAAAGTTACTTAAAACTTGTAGGAATACTGGAAGGGAGGTAAATAGTATTTATACTAACATATTACACATGATTGAACAGAGACCTGGAATTTAACAAGCTTTTCAAAGGTAAACTGATGGGCAGAGCAGTGTTCTGGCAGGGACCAGAACAAATTTTGCGAGGTAAGAAGGACTATGGCCTGGCTTATATTTGGTTGGCAAATTTTCATTGGAACTAAAATGAGCAATCAACTCTGTGATGAATGCATGACAAAAGGAAGTTATATTTGATCTGAGGAAGGATTTTTATTCCTAGACATTCAGACCTAGAAACTTGGAGTCATGACCATTTTCCATTCAAGAATTTACATGCAATCTATCTAAGCCTTCTTTCAGTAAAATGAATTTTTTCTCTTTGTCTTCAACTCCCACAAAATTGGGGTGCATTGTAGCAAAATTCCACTTTATCGGTTTGAATACTGGTTTCCACAGTGATATCCATTATAGTAGAGAGATAATCCAGGATGCTTTGTTCCATCATAGTCATGCTATGCTGAGCATTGTGCCTTGCTCTCAGTACAGCAAGAAAAGTCCCTTGTGGAAGAAATGCATGTCCTGCAAAACTGGAAAGTATTTCAGTGGTTCATTTGTGTACCACTTCACAGTTATTCATCTCAGCCTTGCCCTGAGCTTTCATACATTATCACAGTAAAAATTACAGCTCTTAATTAGTAAGACCAACAGTTTGTATTTTTTTAGCTAAAGTCTAGATGATCTAAAATTGTAGAAACATCACCTAAGTAGGGCATGACTTTGTATTAGACAGATGTCATCTTGTACAGGTGCTGTGTTGAAATTATGGCTTGAGACAACTACCATATCATCCACAGTCATGGCATCTGTGCAGCAAGCTCAGGATTTATAACAGTATTTGGAGAAATGTAATTGTCTAACAACAATGCTGAGTATCACTGCTACTGATTGATTAGAATATGTATTAACCTTCTTGCAGTGAATTTTGTCTAACTCTGAAATTATTGAATGAATCAGCATACACAACTAATTTCACTTTTTAGAATTACAGGCAGAAATCTGGTGATCTCTGATAAATATTTTGTATAGTCTAGGTAATCTGATAGTCAGAAGATGTGAGAGGTTTCTTTGAGAATATGTTGATGGC
This sequence comes from Fringilla coelebs, assembly GCF_963513975.1. Classification (NCBI taxonomy): domain Eukaryota; kingdom Metazoa; phylum Chordata; class Aves; order Passeriformes; family Fringillidae; genus Fringilla; species Fringilla coelebs. Next base: position 101,848,894 of record NC_140028.1, on the reverse strand, counting down.
CTAGAAATTCTTTGACCTATAATCTGATTAAAGAACTCTGGTCCTAAAGATTGCATCTGAAGATTATTTGATGTTTAGTGATTTCAGTCCAGTTTCTCATGGAGTACCTGAGAAAACATCCATTGGTATTCTAAACAGACAAGTCAAAGACAGAATAAAATATCATTAAGTTTTAAAGTAAGTTTCCCAAAAATTACTTTTGTTTCCTCAGAAAATTTCATCAATGAGAAATAAAAAGAAATCTGTCTTTGAGGTAGCCGCATTTGGCACACATTTGCAAAACCATAATACTTCTAGTGAAATAACTTTTCAGGAATGGTATCACAAGATAAACCAGTGACAGTGGTGACCCCCTGGTGAAGTCAGTGCCATCTTCTTAATTGTCTATGCAGAAAAAGTTTAAAGAAACAATCAAGAGAAAGAAATATAAGTATAATACCAGAAATAGTCCTGCTCATCCAGACACAGGCATTGCCAGTAGTGTGCCACACCCTTTTTAAAAAAAGAGTAAGATTACAATTTGAAAAATTAAACCCACACTATTTCAGTGAGAACTGTTTGGCAGTGGAAGATGCTATCTTGTTCATATCTGTGCAAGACTATGTCTCAATAGCAGTTCTTATTTAAAAACCACAGGATCCTAGAGCAGTTACTAAACCCTGCCTCATTCTGGCTCCTCACCTCTCCATGGCATCTCTGTAGTGGGCCAGTACAGTGCAATACAGCACCAAGTAGCAAAGGTATTTCCAAACAAGCTGATAATGTCACCATGGCATGGAAGCAAGCTCATCACATTGGCACACATTGTGCTGGGCCTAGGTAGGCATGCTGAGAAATGGGAATTTGTTTCCCGAGCTGTCCTTGAATGGCTCAGTGTGGCATGTAGTACGAAGTGTAGGGATGACTAAATTTTCTTGTGCTGTGTGTCCAGTATGTTAGATTCTGATGTGGCTAGAAGCAAGTCCACTCTTTATGCTCTGAAAGAGAAGTAGTAGGAAATAACGTTATTGCTCAAAGAGGCAATCCTTGTTCTAAAGGAATCTAAGTCCACTTTGTAGTCTAAAGATACAAATTGACGTTTGGGTTAGCAGCTGCAGCCCAAATACAAAGCTTGAAAAGGTTGAGAAATTTTATTTCAGAGCAGGGATTTCTTGTCTCTGAGATGTTTGATACTTAGTTGATATTGAAGTCTTTAGAGAAGCCAAAGAACAGTGGTACTTTTGTAGGTGACTACGAAAATCGCAGCTTGCATGAAAAGAAAGTAGGGATGAATTAATATTTCCAAAAATATTTTCATTGTAATTAATTCTAGAAGTTCACACTTCTGGCCCAGCTGGTTTGTATTTAATTCCTGAGAAAATAAATACTATTACTTTTGGTTATCAAAAGGATTTACCGAAAAAACCCCAAAACCCCATATACAGAAATGTGTTTGCTTATATACATCCTAAAAGGATCTGCACAGCAATCAGAAAAGCTGTTTGTAGCTTGGGAGACAAGCAGTAAAATGCTAAAAAACAGTTAGTTGTAAATTCTTTTAGTGATTATCAAATATTATTAGAAAATCTGGCTGTTTTTTCCATAACAAATATGATAGTATTGGCTGTCCTGTCATAACATATCGTGGATCTGTTGTCATAACAAACAAAAATATTGCTAACATATTTTATACTAGACATCCATCAAATAATTTTAAATAATAAATATTTTCATAAGAATCTCACTGACTGATTTTTAGAAATACTTAGGACCTGCAAATCTAATTAACATCAACAGCTGCTTTGCTCAACTCAGAGAACTATGACCTCTAAGGGTTGTCATGCCTGATTTAGGTCTTCTTTTTAAAAGGAAGTTAAATCTGATAAGCAGATTGCTTAAAAGGAACAATTCAGCAGACACTCAACATAATTTTTAGTCCTTAATTTGAAAATTACATATATTTAGATTTTTCTAGTGAGAAAATGTTGTGTTATTCAGAATGTTTGATAAAAAGACATTCTTTTTTATGGCAGTACACATGCTCTTACTAGGAGAATGTAACAGTATTTGCTTAAGAAAAATTTCACCACATAATTCCTACAGTGATGACAAATTCCTGTGTAGTTTGATGTTAATATACAAACATTATTTTCTAAAAAAAAACACTGAGAAAATCAGGCAGAATGTTGGACTCAATGTTCCATTATGATGCTTACAAACAATAATCTATTCAATATAGGATATAAGAACAATACTTAACCTGAATGTTACAATTCCTTACATAAAATGGTGACACAGGAGTACAGTTTCATAGGTGCCTATTTCCAGTATCACGGTTTGATGCCTTTTGTTGTGCTGTTTTTTTCACTTGTTTTTTGTGCTGTCTTTTTCACTTGTCATTAGGAAATACAATACAGCAAAAAAAAAAAAAAAAAAATTGCAAGCTTTGAATGAATTAGTAGCACTTCTAATTTGAAGGACACCAGCAGCCTTAGTTTCATCCTGTAGGAGGTTCAAGAATCATAGTGTCATTAGTCCAAAGAATGAGATGGAATAGCATTACTTTCAAAAGAAGTCTGCAAATTGTATTTCTTGTATTCATGATTCCAGTTTTTCAGTGTGTAGACTGGGAGTAGATTGCATGTATGTGTTATAGTGCATATAAATAGCTGGGGTTATTGATACTGGTAGAAAGTAAGTGATATGTATTTTTAAAAGTATCTGTGTCTCTGTGTTAACAATTTATATAGATATTGTATATATATACTTACACATGTATGGGATTAGGAATGGGACATCTGCACAGAGGCTAAAGGATCCTGTATATCTTTTCCTCAGTCATTTTCTCCTTAGATTGTCTCCATAAATAACTCATGCTAATAAAGTGACCATGCAACATATCTCTGAAGGGATGCAGCTTCCGAGTAAAATTTACAAAACTGTACAAAAGCATAGAATCATAGAATGATCTGGCTTGGAGGAGACCTTACAGATCATCTAGTTCCAGCCCCCTGCCATGGGCAGATACCCCTCTCACTAGACCCGGTTCCTCAAAGCCCCATCCATCCTGGCCTTGAACATTTCCTGGGATGGGGCATCCGCATCTTCCCTGGGTGACCTGTTCTCACCACTCTCATAGTAAAAAATTTCTTCCTAACATCTCATCTAAACCTCCCCTCCCTAGTTTGAAGCCATTACCTCTTGTCCTATCATGGATCCCTTGTCCTACATGCTCTTGTAAAACAGTCCCTATCCAGGGTTTAGGCCCCCTTTATATACTGGGAGGCTGCTGTAAATTCTTCCCAGAGCATTCTCTTTTCCAGACTGAACAGCCCCAACTCTTTCAGCCTGCCTCCATAGGAGAGATGCTCCAGCCCTCTGATCATCTTTCTGACCTCCTCTGGACCTGCGAGGTCCCTGTCTTTCTTGTGCTGAAGATTACAGAGCTGGAGGCAGCACTCCTCCGTGTGGGCTTGATGAGGGCAGAGGAGAAGGAGATGTACACTTCCCCTGAAATAATCTGATACAGCTCAGGATGCACTTGCCCTTTGGGGCTGCAAGAACACGTTGCCAAGTCTCATCCACCAACACCCTCGTGTCTGTGTGCATATGGTGGTTTGTCTTATTTTGCTGAACAATTTTTCTGTTGCTTCTTTCACTCTTCCCTATTTTTCTGTTTTCTTTTTATGTTGTTCTTCTGTTGTTCAAAACTGAATAATTAACTTTCAATATTTAAAGAGTTGTAACATTGATCAAATTGAAGAGACGTTTATTTTAATGATACTACTAAAAATACTTAATATTTCATTTTTATAGTTGAAGACATTTTTTAGATGAAATGTCACCATTTGCTTTATGTAAGCCCTGGCTGACAGTAGAAACAAACTAGTGTAGTTGGCCTTCGATTTTACTTACACTTCAGAGCAGAAACAAAGGCAGCTGTTCAACCACCCATTTGGCTACAGTTTGTAGTATTCCTTTGGTTGTGCTGGGAAAATGAAGCAGGACATCATCTCTGTTTCTGATAAGAGGAAAAGGAGAAGAAATTAATAAAAAAACGGTTGCATGCTTCATTTTAGAGTATCCTGGTAACTTCACCTAATGTCAAGACACAATGGTTTTATTAGGAGCCACATGGAAAGACTCACAACTGGGAAATCATCTTATTAGTCTGTCACACAGTTATGCAAATTCTGGTTTTGTATCTCCAGTGCTGCAATTAGACATTTATCCCCAGAAGTTATGAGAAATCACTCAACTTCTGTCCATGGTTTCCACCTGTGTGTTACAACAAAGTAAACCACAAAGGCAATTAAATATGAAGGAAGGATAAGAATGGACTTTTTAAATGTTATTCTTTCTTAAGAATTGCTTGTTCAAAGGATCAGATTTTCAAGAGATCATATGTTTCTATTTCATTTTTAGGAAGAAACTTTTACTGAGCAAGTCTGAAATCTCTTTGAAGGTACAATACTGACTAAACTTGAGTTAATCAGTGTTAGGACATTACCCTGCCATGGGGGGTAATATTCACAGAAATTATTGATATACTGAGGATTTGGGATTTCCCCCCTCCATGGTCAGTTCCATTACTTGGGATTTTACCTTCACTTTAATTGTGTGCTATTCTTTCATTGCAGTTTGCAGGACCATTGGGCCCATACCTGGTATGAAGGTGCAGGTTGACAAATTAATTTCATGTGCAAGCCAAGCCCTACAATTTTATTGCAGAAGTCATCTCTACAATAGTAGGTTCAAGTTGTAAGACCTAAGAGATCCAATGTCAGATATCTTGAAATCCTAGGGTGCTAAAATCACACTAAAAGATTAATCAGTAGAAAATATTCAGATGCTATTAAAAATCACCCCAAATTTCTTTTAAAATTAGAAACAAACAACTGACTTTTAAAATTTAGCTAATATTGGGAAGTATAAAAATAATAAATTGATTTCTGCAAAAATTGTTGTGTAAGCAGCTTGATACAATTGCTGTATCTATTAATCCATGAACAAAAAGGAAAGAAACATCCTGAATACTTGAAGTGATAATCTGACTCCACCAAGGATTCTGACAACACCCTTGTTGCTTGAAGAGGGTCAGAATTGCAGTCTGTGATTAGTAGAGGAGGACAAAAACATGTCTCTATAAAAAAAGTCTGAATTTACATTAAATATCTCAGTACAGTTTCCATCTGCACTGCATTTTGTACCTATATAAAGAACCTGTACCTCATAAATATACAACCTGCTGTAATTTATTTTAATCAACAGTGCTATGCAGATTACTGTGCCTAACTCCCTTAGAAAAGTATTGACAAGGGAGTTCCTTGAATTAACCCTTGGGCTTTCAAAACTGTCTGATTGCTGTTTTGCATATGACACCTGTTTCGCAGCTCCTTTGTGAACAGTGCTTGCTTTCAGTTGTGTGATGTATAAAAGGAATTGCAAAAGACACACAAAAAACTCTCAAAACATTTAAAATTACATTTTGTAGCATGAGAACTTTTAGGGATGTGGTTTTTTTTTCTTCAAGAACATCTTTGACAAGCAGGATTGTTTAAGAATTTGAGTCCAAGCATTGACAAAGTAAGAAGCCTATTCTGCTTTGTCTCAGAGAAGACATAGCGTTGCAGAATGTGTTCTCACTGCGGAAGTGTTGGATGGGGCTTTAAGCAACGTGGTCTAGTGAAATACATTACTGCCCATGGCTGGGGAATTGAACTATATGGTCTTTAAGAGGCCCTTTCCAAGTCAAACCATTCAGTGTGACTCTGTAAGTATCTTTTGGGATCAGTCCCTGTCACATGTTATTCCTGAACCATCTTTGAATATAATCTGAAGTAGCAGCATTTCCTAGAAAGGAGCAATGCCTCCCGACTAGGGAAATCACTGGCAATTAAATAGTCTGTACTATGGCACGCCAGTGCCTCAAGCCTGTGGCATGGCCTTGTTTTATTTCTTGACAAAATTCAAATGTATCAAAACCATAAATTGTCTTCAACTCGTACGATAATTTAAGAGGACAGATTAGCAGGGCCCAGGGTGAAATTTCATACCAAAATTATAGGGAAGAGGGATGTGGTTCAGCATCACGTCAGTCACACAAGGTTTAAGGAAGGGATCCAGTTGTAGTACTCCTTATGTGTGAATCAGTGAGCAATTAGGATATTTAGGAGAGGGTGCTTGAACAAGGGGGAACTTGAAAGGGGAAACCTGGATCCAATTTTAGCCATCTCAAAGCTGCGTGCAATAATGAGTAGCCCTGTTGTTTAAGTAGAGACAAGTGGATATCTTTTTCTTAACCAAACAAGAATTTACTTTGGTAAAAAAGGAAATAAAATCTTCCTAAACCTCACTAAGTTTCTGTTTCAAATTAAGATTTACCCTTGGGTCCTACGGTAACACCCCTGAGGACATTTGCTCATTTGCCCTTCTGAAACACTTCTTCCATCTGTGTTTTTCCTGCTCCATTTCTGTCTGTGTGCATGTACAGCACGCCATGTACAGTATGGTGTGTGACACACATTAATACATATAGATAGCCTTCTGCTTCTGACCTTACAAACTGTCCACTTCAGCATTGTCATTCTATGAAATGTCCAACTGTAGTCCAAGAAATGCATTTTAAATGTGAATGCAAACATTTCTATTACTGATAACACCAACGCAGCATTTTTTGCTTTGCTGGGATTAGGACCTTGATAGTTAAAGTTACATTGGAGTAATGACAGTCCAAGGTTGCGTCCTTTACAGACATGGCAAAGGAAGGGGAGGCCTTTGATATGTCTCTGCTGATAAAATTAAGAAGGATTATTTCTTGTGTTTGGTGAGATTATATTAAAAGTGAAAGAATATATTTGTTACCCATAAATATGTTAGGTCACAAAAACTGGGAGATATTTATGTGTTGCACTGCACTGCAGTTGTATTTCTTTCATGCTGAAAGTCTGATTTTAGAAAACAATTTGAAATCTGATAATGATGTAAATAAATGCCTCTCTCCTCAGTGAATAGCCATCTTCTCACATGAACAGGAAAGCAGTTTCCATTCAGCTAGGGACAAAAATAAAATAAAATAAAATAAAATAAAATAAAATAAAATAAAATAAAATAAAATAAAATAAAATAAAATAAAATAAAATAAAATAAAATAAAATAAAATAAAATAAAATAAAATAAAATAAAATAAAATAAAATAAAATAAAATCATTGTGATCTGAAAAGAGAAACTCTCAGGAAATTTCAGCTTAGAAGGCTAACTCTGAATATGCTTCACTGTGCTTCACTTTCATGCTCCATAAAATGGGGGTAATAATCTTTATTGATCTGTCTACCTTTTAGCAATGCATTAAGAACTTAAATTGTATCTTTACAGTCTTTTGAGCAGTCTTGATATATGCAGCTCTTACAATACAGCTTAGTAGCTGGGCTTGCCATTTTATCAGGTTCTCCCACAGGAGAGCTATCCTGCTTTACTTTATGGTTCTCTGGTCTTCCTATGCTAAGGCCTTCTAACTGGGCAAGTTTGGTAAACTGATGGCAACTTCAGCACCTGCTGCTTGTTTCCTGAGCTGCCATAGCCAACAGAGCACTCTTCTTGCTCCAGGAGTCAGTGTAGGTTGTCACCTGGTACTTCATGGTTGAGCCTACCTACAGGCACATCACAGGGTGTGACTGCTGAAGGAAAAGTCATTCATTAGGATGCTGTCACTCAATGGAGTCATATCTTAGCCTAATAATGGGAGAGGGTGATGACAGCCACCTGCCCCTCCAGCTATGCCTGAATTACTTGGATATCTTTGCATGGTGTATTTTAAGAATGGATCTTTTGGGGTTGTTGTGTGTCACCTCTGGTGATTTCAGCAGGCAGAGGTCTTCACATACCTCTGCTACTCTTTACCATGCATTTCACACCTGTATTCATTTAATATCCACAGCAAAAGATTCAGTGGTGTTCTACTTTTGCACTCTCATAAAGCAACTTGGTGGTTTGGCCAAAAAGCTAACTGATATTTTCACTTAACAGTTATTTTAGACCTAATTTTACACAGTATTGGATGGGTTCCATAGATATAATATATAAATTAATTGTTGAAATCAATGGGAATGTTATATGTTTTGTTTTATATATTTGTTTGGGGAATAAACTTGCTTTTGAATTTCATTAGGAATACTTCAGCCCATTTTCATGAGGAAACTTCTCTGTGTTAGTGCTATGTATATGTCTCTTTCTCTTCCCGTCCATTCAGCTCTCCATACCTACTTAATGGTTTGTGAATCAGCTGATTAATTTCTATAAAATTTGTCAGAAACAAAGAGATCTAAAAAGATGAATAAGCTCCCAAGTGGAATTAGAACCAGCAGATAAGACTGTGGAAAACTACAATATTTCTATCTCCACTGAGGAAAAAAATGGGATCATACTAGTGGGAGTCAAAATGGACAACACAGTGTGGTGAACGCTGAGGATAAAGAGGAAGAAGCAAGGTTTCTGGAAAGGGCAGACTGGAAGTCTTATGATGGAGTAGATGTTTTCAGCGAGGCTGTGATAAAGAGAGAGAAGAAGGTGAAGGAAATAGAGATGTGCTATGCTATTTTTATTTTTCCTGTTGCAACAATCCTATGACTCCAGCTTCATAGGTTGCTGCTTGAAAAAAAAAGGAAAAAGTTTGGGTTTAGGCCCAAGTTTCATCAGAAGTTCATTTCAGATTCTCTAATACCTGTAAAAAGACGCTTGCAACAGCATAACTTTTTCCAGCCTAGCAGCTTATTGACTGACAAGCTTTCTTACGACATCTGTTTGACATCTCATCCTAATATTAGTTTTACAGGCACATTCACATTTTAGGAAATCACTGTATTCTCAAATCTGAGATGTCACAAGTGTCTCTTTCTGCAACTACTTGCCCCAGAAATGTTAGCTAATATATTTTATCTAGCATCAGCCCTCCTGTTGTGTTGTACTTCATAGCTGTCATCCAAAACCAGCTGCATTTTTATGAACGTATCTTAATAAGGCATGCCGTGAAAGGTACCAGTATCCCTTTGTGTCTTCCTGAGATCACATGGGAGTAAAAGGTGGTCATCTAGAGTACCAGGTGTCAGAAAATCAAGTAAAATTACATAAGCCCTACTAGTAACCCATTATATGGATGATGTAGCGAGCAAGACAAAAAGATTGATACTTTTATCTATCTCACTCTGTGTTAAAATTAATAGTGGAAACAAACCATGATCCAGGGCCCAGAGTGTGGCCCTGGATTTGTTTTATACACTCCTAAGCCACAGCAGATTTGCTGCAGGTGACAGTGGACAGTGGTAAAATGTACAGGTGATATGTGATGTGACAAATGAATTGGAAAGTCCTCATCACCTGTGAAGGAATGACTGTTTCCCACTCTCAGCCTGTCTTACCAGTCTCTCTGTGCTTTTATCTCCTAAGTTTGATTCAACATGCAGAATATGAGGACTTACGTGTGGCAAGTATATGTGGCATGCGTGCATTCTCCCTGTGTTGTTTCTTCCAGATTATTGGAACAATCCCACTGATGCCTAATCCAGTCCCGTCCAGCCAGGCGGCAGGTGGAGCTCAGGGACTTCAGGTGCAGCCGATAACTCCACAGTTATTGACCAATGCCCAGGGTCAGATCATCGCCACTGTCATCGGCAACCAGATACTCCCAGTGATCAATACCCAGGGAATAACACTATCGCCGCTCAAACCAGGCCAGCAGGTAAATTGTCTGTAGCCTGAATGATTACCAAGACAGACACACAGAAATTTTCTGCTCCTTGTGGACACTCTCATGGCCTCTCTAAAAAACCCCGCTTCTTTACCATTTTTAATAACAAAAATTAATTCTGTCCTTCATAGTGTATTACTGCATACTGTATATGTAGTAATTAATAATGTCCTATTATATAATTTATTTATAAATTCAAGAATTATCCGTTTATTCTTTTTCTTTTCAAGGTTAGTATAGGACCAACTGAGATGTTTTCTGCTATGAAAATGCAATAGGAATATGAGACAGAGGAAATCCATCTGGCCTATAAAGTTCAGTTCCTTAGTTAGCGGTCACCTAGTAGGATGGGGCTTGAAATTATTTGGAACATGCCAGGAAAACAAGGGAAAATATAAAATCTTATTAGATTTTCTCACTGGAAAATCAGATATGAGTATGTATAATCGCATAGACAGAAAGTATTCTGTAGAAATTATTACTCAGTGTAAGGTTGCAGGTAGTTGACAGACTTAAGGATGGATCCAGTGACCACACTGAGGTCCAAAAACACTTCTGTAGCACTTCTTATAGCACTCTAGAGTCAAATCCATTAGATTTGCCTATATCTGTAGAACAAGGAATTGTAGTCCTGCCTTTTATCTCTGAAAGAGGGGAAATTGAGGACAGAAAACACATCAAATGTGATCACCAAAGAGGTGCTTAAAAAATGTCCCTCACTAAAATATTCAGCATAGCATTCCTACTACTGGTAGTGCTTGTTTGCCATTCCTGCTGACACCTCCAGGCACCAGGAGCAGCTTCTTGTATGCTGCTGAGTATCCCAGACCACCTGAATTCCAAACTGATGATTTTATCTTTTCTTTTTTTTTTTCAAATTTAGAAGCTGAGAACCAATGGGTCTCTAATGCCACTTTTTTGTTTGCTCTGAAATCATTTGACATCCCATTGGTTACCTGCTTTTTCCCATCCTATTCTCTGTAGTATGTAGCATGGGCATTTTTCAAAGCACTTGTCATTCATCTAACTCTATTTTCTTTTATGGGAGAGTACTTGCACTACTGGCAAATGCTTTTGCAATGGTTGCATATACACGGTTTCAAACAAAGCTGAATGGATCTGAGGGCAGGCTCCATGTTCTCCACCACTGGAAAGCCTGATATGAAACTCAGCAGTTCACATTTGGTTTCCTGGGGGTGTGTAGGATAGGCTTTTTGAGCCAGTCCCCTGAAGGGATTAGATCTTTTCCTCTGTTACGGGGGAAACACTCAAAAATCATAGAAATCCTGAGATCCCATTTGAAACTCATTAAATTTAGGTGTAAATAGGAGGATAAAGGACCTGCATTATTGCCTAAGACATTCTCACTTGCAGGGCAACTCACCTTCTGAGTCCTGCAGCAAAGCAACTTCTTCCAATGTCTGCCAGTAGTGTCAGTGGGCAGAGAGGGTACAGAGGTGTAACATTTTCTGCACAGCTCGTGGCACTGGGCTCACATAAAGGGATGAACTCTGAAAGCTGAAGCTTGCTGAATGAGCAGGGGTGCAAAGTAGACAGTGCTGTTTAGCCACATCATGCTGCACTGTACCTGTTCGCCCTACCCGTGTGCTCATGTGCAGGGATCAGCTGACAAAAATATCAGTCTGCAGAGAACAGATTGTGTCCCAGAGCCAAAGATGACCCCCATTGAGCTGGCCTGCCCAGAAGTGCTATGGAGGTAGAAAACATTATTTTGCCAATACTATTTTCACAGGGTTCAGCCTCTGCCTCTTTCTTACATGGTGTCCTGAGGTCCCAGGGGTTGCAAAAAGGGCCACCAAACAACAGTCTCCTTACCTTGAATCAGCCTTTCTTGAGTTTAATCAAGACAGTATCCTTTTTGATCAAGGATGGAAAAAAAATTAGTGTAAATTGTATATGAAAAAAATACATCGTTTTAGGTTATCGTTTTTATTTGGAACCACAGAAAATTATTTCTATGTATTTGTGCTCCCTCTACTGGCTCTTCTGGTTTTACTGAAAGAAGTCAAAGAAAATTTTGTCATGCATTTCAGTGGGAGCACAAAATATGCATGAGAGTTAGATTCCTCATAGGAATAATGGTGATGGACAGTGAAAAACAATTGAGCTAGTACTATACAAACTGTTGTATCATTTGGAAAGCAAATAGACTTGCTCAAAGTTTAAGGAGATCCTGGGTTTATTTTTTTGCCTGGGCAGAGATTTAGACTAACTGTAGTGTTTGGCCAATGATAGCATATTAAGTCATGAGGTTTAAAATATCATTTTCAAAAGAACTAAGTGAGTGCTTCAAATCAGAGGGCTCAGCAGGAATTCAAAATATTTTTGAAAATGGTGTCACACAGTATTTGGTGTCTTCTAACTTGATGAAGGAAGCTTCAGCAGGGGGAAAGATTACAACACAAGTTTGGGGAAAGTTTTTAGCATGTCTTGAAGGAAAAAAATGCAGGAAATAAATAATGTAGTAAAAATGTTCCAGTTACAGATAGTCCTAGTTTAGCTTTCAACTTGTCACTTCCTTGGAATCTTAAGAGCTGAAGGAGAAAAAGAGCAATACTGAGTTACAGCTTGTTAGCTGAGTCACAATAATTGAACCTTTGTAAACTGTTCCATTTGCTAAGTAATGCATGCTAGTACTTACTTTTTCCCTGATGACTGAAGACTTAAATGCCTCAGATATTGTTAGTCAGCTTTACTTAGGTAGACTATATGTGTTATTTATTCATACAACTTTTTCAGACTTGACAGACTAAAACCTGAATGTCTCCTAATGGAAATGAGTTCATAGAATACATACATGCAGTGTAAAGCAGTGCTTCTTTTTCTGTACTGTGAATAGGTGTTTTCAATGTACACAAGCAAGTCTGATGTAGTCCTGTTTTTCCTGTATTTAAGTATAAATAGATGGTTTTGATTTATGTTTTTTAAACTACCCAGAGTAGGCATTGTTCCTCTTCATATTACACCAAGTAGGTAAAACTTCAGATATTTTACTATTTTCCAACATTTTGCTAATCTAAGGAGCACCAAGAATTCTCTTAGAAATTGCAACAGTTTTCTAAAGCAGGCAGGTGTTTGCACTCCTGTTTTATTCAGTATCCTTTTTATCTCTGTTCTTAAACAAGGGGTTTTTTGCCTTTAATAATTTTTGCTTAGCCATTTCCACACTCTTCAAGATTTTTTGATCAGAACAGAATGCCATGGTCACAGGGAGAATGCATCCTTGTTTTACATAACATGATATTATTTTCAGCATTATTTTCTTTCATTATCTCAGTACAGCCTAACATCCTGCTTTTTTCTATCTCTGTTCATGGAACAGTTTTACTTAATAAGCAGATGTAGCCGTCATTATATATCTTTGCTTCCCTGATTATTATCATGTGTATCACTAAAAGGTTCCTTTTGATGTGAATCACTTTTCACTGATCCACTACCTGTCAAAATGCTCCCCTGGCATGCTCCAAACAGGATTTGTAAGTTCTTCATGATATTCTGTACTAACTGAAGAAATTATTGTGTTCTTCCTGCAGATGCCCCTTTACCATTATTCACCATATTTTCTTGCTGGCTGCTAAAATATTTCAAAAATTTGGTATAAATCCATTGTTTTCTACTTGTAGTCTTTTTTCTTGAAAAAGAAATAATAAAATTATTCTCTGATTTTATGTTTCTTGCTTTATAAGCTCTTCATGTCCCATAATAGAAGACTACCTTGTAACTTTAACTTCTGCACTTCCTCCATGCTTCTCAAGAGGAATTTTGTCAAAATATGGGTTGCATGGCTAAGGGCGCATTGGTTTTGAGAAAAGATGAATTTGTTGTTAAAATTTCTTTGGACTGTCATTCATTATCAGATTTGAGAAATTTGTTTCAGGGTGTTCTTTCATATCCCTAACAACACAACCTTGACACCAGCACAGGTGAACTTGAACCATGAACTGCAGTCTTATAAAATTTAGGAAAGTGTGCGCCTTGCTTAACTTAGTCATAGAGGAGTTAGGTACCTGGTGTAAGCTAGTTAACGGGATTTCCTGTGTAGACATAGACAAGGAGACATATGCATGTCCAGTGGGAAACTCAAGATACCAAAATAGAAAAGTTTTTTGATGGATTGAATCTCTAATAGGTATCTTAACATATTCATTGTTACCATTGACATGAGAGAGGGCTAGGGTAGCTCTTTGAGGATTTTCCAATGATTCTACGGTGAGCAAAATTGACTGAGAAAAATCCAGCTGCCAATGATCACTGGGGTTCAAACACATTCTTGTTTATGAATTTCCTAAACAGCTTTCCTAATAATTGGTGTTTTCATAACTATTTTCTTTCCCATACAGAAGCAACTTCTGGACATTCTCTTGTTCTCTGGTGTACCACATAATGCGGGTTCCCGTCTCACTTTTGCCTGGCTCTTTCTTTCTACATTAAAAAATCATTAAATCAGGACTTTAGTCCTAGTTGTCCTCAGTCGTGTAGTATCTACAATGCCTGATAGAATTTTTCATACTTCATCATGTCTTAGAGTACGACCAGCTTTGGGCTTCTGCCGATTCCAACACAGTAAAATGAGCTACTAGGTAGCATTTTCCTACATTTTCAGTTCCCCATCTTTGTTGTCATTGGCTATCATGCTCCACATTACCTGTTGAAAAGACATAGATGCCTCTCAGACGGGTCTGTGGTGATTCTTGTACATCTGCTTGCCAAATTTCCCGTTAGATATTCCCTTTCTGCAGTCTCAACCTGCCACAAACACCCTACCATCCTGTTATCACAACTCCATGCAATCCCTTGTTATTCACTCCCATTTAAATCTAACCAGCTCTCAATCATTTCCTCTCTGCAATGCTCCTATAGCTTTGATGCTGTCTTGTTTTATGAAAAATGCACTCTTTTTTCTCTGTTTCAATATAGTCACTAAACTGTGTTGTCTCAATCTGACTTTGTTTTTCTTTTGCTTCTTATATGACTTTCAGTGATGAGGGTGACAATTTTTCTTGCTTCATTCTCTTTTCCTTTACCATCAACATTGCATAATTCTATTTCATCTGTGGATAAATAGCTAGAATTTTGAAAGTCAAGATTACTAGACTACTTACTACTACAAGGGACTACATCAGACTTTCCATGCCATGGCATGACATTGACTTGTAGCTTCCATCTTTTCCTGACCAGTTTTCTTTGTGGCATCAGCACTTGTAGGAGAAGGATATCTCAAAAACAGTTGATATAACTGCACCAAACCATTTGGAACAGGATGATGTCGCTACATTAGCTGTCATTCTAAGCAACTGAGGCACAGAAAGCATGCAGTGCTGTTCACTGTAGGAATATGAGGGTTACCTTTGGGTTATGCACTTGCACATTTAAAACAGTTATTATAATACTATTGTAATATTTACATTATTAATTAATATTATTAAGTGATAAGTAATTTATAATTAGTGATTAAACTATTGTCAATAATATTGTTGTTATATTGACATTATATCCTTCCTGATAGGGGTAAAAAAATTACCTATGCACCTGATTTGCAAAATTAAATCTTCTACAGAAGCACAGCTATATTCCCAAACTCACTTAACAAGTTGAAAGACCCTCAATTACAGTGTGCTTTGAAAGTAGTTGTGATTCAATAGAAAGGCTTTGAAAGAACTTCAGCTGAAGTTCATGGTGTCAAAGTCCTGCCCCCAGTTATGTCCACAGCAGTCTTCATTTTGGGCAGAGTGTGTATGCAGCCAGTGTGAACCTAAGGATATTTTCTATATTAGTTTCCAAATCTAGCTATTCTGTCAGTCTAAGCAGTGTGTACAAACACCTTTTATACTATATGTACTATACTATATTGTACTATACTGGGAGAGAGGATCTTATTAGGTATCAAATATCTTTCATATTCAGATTCATATGTGCAGTTACTTGAATTTATTTGAGTAACCTAAATGAAGGTGAGGGGGTACAGTATTTGTGACATACTCTGGCACAGTTGACTATGAAAGGGATTTGGCATGAAGGATGAGGATATGTGTGTTAGCTTCTTCTTTCCAATTGCTGGAAGATTTAAGGAAACACCTTTGAAGCCCATGCCTGCTCATGCAGTATGAGTAGGTTTAAAACCAGACTTCATCTGCCATCGTGCTCCTGAATCATGCAGTGTCCTCAGCATGCCATTACTCTTTCTCAAAATCGAATGTATTTTAGGAAATGTATACAGAGCAGAGGACTCCATTTGCAAGAGAAATAGAATCATGAAACACTTAAACTACGACTACTACTGTAAGGCATTATCATGCAATTTCAAAGTGTATGGGAATGTCTTTTTATATCAAGATACTTATTTTTCAGACCTTCCATGGACTTTAGTTTTTACAAGAGCTAATGCCCATATTTCCGAGGATGAACTAGCTGACATCAGAAAAAACTGAAAATCTTTAACATGAAGGGGATTGCTTAAGACGCATTTCTTGCTCTTTGTACGTCTCCTTTTAGTTTCATCTCTTCTGCCCTTTTTGTTACATTTAGTCTATTTCACCTCTGTCTTCTCTAATTTGTTTTGTTTCTTCATCTCTCAAATTTCCTTTTCACTGAATCATAGAAAAATAGCACTGGAAAGGACCTGAAGAGGTCATGTAGTTTGTCTCCTCCCACTCGGCAGGATCCGTTGTCCCTATATAATCAGTTGTCCCTATATAATATAATATAATATAATATAACATTTGACAGATGTTTGTCTAGCTTGTTCTTAAAAATCTTCAGTGATGGAGGTTCCCTGACATCCCTAGGCAACCTAGGCACCTCTCCTTAGCACTCTAAAGGTCTTCCTGATGCCTGACCCTAGCTTCCCTTACTGCAATTTAAGTTTGTTATTTTCTTCTCCTTTCCATTAAGTCCATATTTCGCCCTTCCTGTTTGTCCAGACTCTGTAAAACCAAGCAGCAGCTCTGTTATGATACAGGGATATATTCTGTCAAAAATTTTCTAGATTTCCACTTAGTTTCTTTCTCTTTTCTTATTTTATGCTAACTACCTTGTTACCCTATCACTTCTATGAAGCTTTCTGGATGCAGAGAAAACATCCCTGATCTCATAAGGCTTTTGACACAGAACTCCAGTCAACCATCCCAGGCATAGGGATACCCTCCATGTGTAATTTAAGAACAAAATTCAGTCTTACAAACCTAACTAATTCTTTAGCTTTGCATTTATCAGTCAGTACTACCTTCACTGTTGAAGGCAGTGTTGACAGCAATCTGTAAAGCTTGTGTAAAAGAAATACAAATAAGGCCCTTTGCAGTTTTCAGTTTATTGTGATAAAGTATTATGATGCACTTTTCCCTTCTCATATTCACTTCATCCCTCTAGCTGTAGTGTGCATACGCATATTCCTGCCAGATACGGATCACAGTTCCATACAGGCATCATTCTGGCATGTCTGCTCTATCCACTTACAAAGAATGGCCCTTACAGAAACTCCTTCTCTAATTTCTGTGTCTCCTTCTGTCTTTGGATGGAAAATGCACAACAGTCATAAACATAATTCATATCATACATATGTGTCCAAAATTGAGAAAAGTCAGCTATTGCAAGTACAAATTGATTCTGTCATCTAGAATCTAATTCATAATCTAATCGTTGCCTCTCCTTAAGGCTATTTCTGGAGTGGAAATTATAGTGGATGAAAACAGAGAGTATTTTATTGCAATTTCATGCCATAGATAACAATCATTGTTTTGTAAGCAGGACATTTACAGCTTAACATCATCTGCTGTAAAGCAGAGGGTATGCTGGAAATTATGTAGAGAGTTAAAGATGGAATCCTCCCTCAGTCTTTGGTTAGGTCTTAAGGTTATTCTTCAGCCTCTTCAACCCCATTGCTCACTTCTCCCTCACAAGCAGTGAGTTAGAAAACAACCTCTAAATATCCCTTATATATTGCTGTTACCTTACCTATGGTTACTGTGAATCCAAACTTCACTAGCCATATTCCTTTATGCCCAGCTAAATTATGATAATTTCTTATATTTGTTTAAATATTTCTGGACCTTCAACAATAAAGTTGCCAAGATTCTGGGTATTCCAGTTACTTTAAAAATATATGGATAGTACAAAACATGTGCAGACTCAAACACTTTCTAGACTCAACCATCATATTGTGCATGTGCTACATAGTGACTCTGACTTTGTGCATGCCTTGCATGCAGAGCTGAAAAAATGCATAGTGCCCTCTCATTCTAGAGCTTCCTGGAGGCTTCAGTTTTACTGTGCAAGTGCTCAGTAGTTAACTGTTCAGTGACTGTATGTTGTAACATAGCTGGAAAATGTTGGATTTGCTTTCTCCTTGAGAAATACTGATGGGAAATGGTGTAGAATCATAAAAAAATTATGGGTGGAAGGTCCAGGTTCAAAAGATTATCCAGTCCAACCTGTTATTCTCAGGTAGAGTAGCTATTCCAGTTTTTAGTTAATTTGGCTTAACCACTGTCATAGAAACCCACAAATTCCACCAGAAATCTATGCCAGTGTTTCACTGCCACGTTAGATAGCTTTTCCCAAAACCTAATTTGAACCTTCCAGATAACTAGGCCCATTATAAAATGAATAAAGGACAGAATAATTATGTCATCTTTTCATTAGCTATGCCAGTATTCACAGCAGGCATCATACCCCCCTTGGTCTTCCCTCCTTCAGATTATTCGTGACCAGTTTATTGCAGGTGCCTTCATAAGCCTCAGTTAACTCCCAGGACTTCAGCCATTGTAATTATTTCACTCTAGTTGGTCCAGATTTTAAAGCAGTCTAGCACCTAGCTGTGGACATGGCATCCTCCTCTGCAGAGCTCTTTCCAGGGCTCAGTAGAAAAGATGCATTTCACATGCGCTGCAGACATCGCTCCCACTAACTTGGCTTGGTATGGGAAGTGCCTTTACTTCACTTTTGCAGCACTGCAGGTTTGCCAGCAGTATGTTCAAAGCACAGAAACATTTTGATTCCTAATCCTTTAATCTAGCCTGTCAAAATTTCCTCCCAGCATGTGAGCCGCATGTAAGTTTAGTAAAGGAATTCTCTGCTCCATCATCCAGGTCATTAAGAAAATACTGAGTAGTGTAGAATGAGGACAGGCTTCTGTGAAGCACCATGCATGCACACTTTTTTCCACAGATACTTCAGCCTCCAGTTTTGCTTTCCAAATACTTTGGCATTCATTCTGCAGCAATTTCACCTAAACTACGCTTCCTTAGATTATAAAGAATGTCACATGAGGGAGTTTCAAGACACTTGTAAAGTCAAACCACCTACTGCTTTTTCCCTGTCCACAAGGCCAATTACCCTGTCTTAGAGGGAGATCAGATTGGTTTGACACAGTTTGTTTCTAGCAATCCAGGTTGTCTGTAGCTACCTTGTTTTCTTGCAAGTGCTTACAATTTGTTTGATTATTTTCTTCAGTACTTTTCTATGGTTGAAGTTTAGTTGACTGGACTATAATTTTGCAGATCTTTCTCTTTAAAGATAGCTGCTGCATTTGTTCTTGCATCCTCACAGATAAGCACTAACATCTTTTAGACTGTTCCACATAGTGTGAAAGTGTCTAACTCATCTAAATACAGTACTTATCTTCCCTTGTCTGCCCTGAAATCTTTAGTTTTGCCAGAGATTCCCTCAGACAACAGACCCAGACACCAAACACCTGCCTGTTTCTGAAAGCTGCAGTCTGGATGTGATGTGGATATAATGCATGGGCAGGCAGTCCACTTCTTCAGTGTTCAAAAGAGGCCAGCCCTTCTAGTGGGATGTTTCCCTAAGACATTATAAAAGTACTATCTGAGGTGGGAGTTCTCTGTAGATAAAATCCAGTTGTTAGAGAATTTTTTCAGGTGCTCACTCCTTGCATGAGTCTGAAAATTGGAAGCCTTTTAATCAGCTTCTC
The DNA here is from genome assembly GCF_963513975.1 of Fringilla coelebs. Lineage (NCBI taxonomy): Eukaryota > Metazoa > Chordata > Aves > Passeriformes > Fringillidae > Fringilla > Fringilla coelebs. Next base: position 101,829,223 of record NC_140028.1, on the reverse strand, counting down.
AACTGTTACCCCTTGATAAAGTACCAGTTATATTTTTTTAAATGTACTTGAGAAAAAAAATCCTAGATATAACAAAATGCTTTTTTTATCAATCCAACCCTAAAACTGGACAGATAAATAATTATACTTAATAATATAAATTATAAGTATAAAATGATTAAACTTATGAAATATAGTATAAAATAATTATACTTAATTATAGAACTTTAATATTTATTAAAGGTTAAATCAAAGTTTCTTCCTTCATTTTCTGTTATATTATTTCATGTAGAAGGTAGAAAAAGAAGTTGCATTTTTTTCCATTCTTAACAGACTCTAACAGGAATATTGTCATTAAAAGAGTTCATATATATTCCACAGAAAATGTCATCTTGAATGTGAACAGATACCTTTATCTACAGTTTTATACAATTTGTTGTCTCCTTAGCATCAGACATTTCTGTGTGTGCTGGGAGGATAATACATCTAATTTGAGTGTTACTAATGAATGTAGCTCCTTTTCTAAAGTCATTTTTTCAGTTAGATATCAAAAGAGAAAACCTCATACTCCTTAGCATTCAAGAAATAGATTTTAATTACTGACTTCAAGCAAGGCCACATAGGCCTTTATCTTTTCCCTTGTAGAAAATGCAGATAACAGCTGCAGTGAAGTGAAGCCTTTTTAGAATATTTTTATGATCTTTTTTGATCAATATCAAGAATAACATAAAATAAAGGTATAATAAGTAGCAGTCACTAGAGTGTATCAGACCTCTATTACAGTATTCTTATGCTCTGAAAAGACTGTACTGGGCTACTAGAATCCAATTCAAAACTGTAAAGTCCATTGTGTGCCTTTATTTTGTACAGAGACTGCCCTACGAATTTTCTGAGAGTTTTATGTGAAAATCAGTACCAGAGAATGTTCCTAGATTTCAATGCCACATGAAGGCATATTATAGGCAGAATGGATTGATGGTTCTTTCCATTCCCCTAGTAAACAAACAAAGACTACACTCTTGTAATATTTGTTTTAAAAATTTAGAAAGTCAATTCATGTATCATTTGCATCTACCATACTTAGTAGACTTTTCACATGCATCTTACTGGATACAATCTTGATGTGGATGGAACTCAGAAGTTTTTGTGTGTGTTTTAGTCAAAGACAACTTATCTGTTCCCATGACTTTTGTTTGTTTGCCAGGGATCATGTCATAAAACAAATCACTGATTCCTGTAGGAAAGGGATTTTGGCTCAGTTTATATCCTCTTCCCCATTCCTATTTTTCTTGGCCCTGGTCCTGCAATATGAAAGGACCTCTGTGAAACAATCCTGATTTCTATGAGAATCCATGTAGGGAATAAAAGTTTGGCTTCATGAGTCAGAAAACAGGTAAGGATATGTATTGAATAAATCAGATTCCTGCTGTAAATGTTATAGGTCTCTTATCACCCATTACAAAAAAAGTATTTACCTTCTAATGAGACGATATTCTAAACAGCTCAGTTTGCTCCTGCAACATTGTCACCTGAATAAAGCCCATGGTGTTTAATGCTCCTATGTGATTTGTTCCCCAGAAGCAGATGGGTGAGGTGTTGCATTGCAAGTTTTCTATTATTGCTTCACTTTCTAAATACCTATTTTTACATTTTAACATGTAGCTCCATCAGCCTTCCCAGACGCAAGCGGGACATGCAGCTTCACAATCCAATCTCCTGCATTTGGCTCACAGTCAAGCATCTATGTCTCAAAGCCCAGTGCGTCAGGCTTCCTCTTCTTCCTCCTCATCCTCCTCCTCTTCAGCTTTGAGTGTTGGCCAGTTAGTCAGCAGTAAGTATTACTCCCTGGCTCTCCTTAATTCTCCCTTCTGTTTGTTCTCCTCGCTGCTGAGTTTTCCAATCTACTTTCCCTCCTTTGTTTTCTTCAAATATAGTAGATTGCATATCGCAAAATAGCTGACTTTCACCAGTGAGAACTACTAAGTGTTATCATGGATGGGGCTTAAGGTAAACATGCCTTGAGAAATTTAATCAGTGTTGAAAATGGTCATAAAAATGGTAGCAGCCATTAATTGACTCATGAGGACAATGGTTATAACAGAAATGTAGTTTATGTTTTTTGGAAGTTAGAAGTTTTTGAATCAGTTAATATAATGAAATACATTTCTTGGAATTTGGTTGCCAAACAAGTACTCCTACTTTTGGTTAAGCTGCTTGTTTCTTTGCTTAGTTGATATAACAAACCATTTTACAAACCCTAAGACTGCACAAATCCAGAGTGAGAGATTTTCTTGCCGGAAAAAGCTTGCAGCACTTAAACAAGAATGAACTGGAACACACTGGGGAGAAGGGAGAAGCACACTGCAGTGAAATAACTGAGTTCCAGTGTTAGAATTATAACAGCTGACCTGAACAGCACTTTATTCCACATTGCACAGTTGAGAGTCTTTGCTATTACCTTATCAGCATTAACTTGGTCTTTACATAGCAAAAACCACAGGTTGACAGTATACATAAGAAGCTCTAACAGTTTTTACACATCTGCAAAAATCTAATTGATTTGTATGATCTTGTTCTATGATACTCCATGTACATATTCTAGGTAATCAAACACTTCAAACACTATCACTTATGCCATATTGGTAGTGAAAAATATGTGACTGATACAAGCTTGTGAAGGGCTTGGAGAAACTGTCATGCAAAAGAAGATGTGAAAAAAATCTTGGTTAGGTTATTTCAGAGATCATTTACATGGGGAAATTACTAGTAGAGCTATAGGGGTAAAATTATGCTGATGTAACTCCCAGTGGTAATGCTTTTGTTCTGGAATGAAAATATCTGCATATAGATACAGATAAAATTATAATGCTATTGCACTGTCACTAGTAAATTTTCTCATGTGGACATGCTTGTAGAAGGAAGACAAAGAAGAGGGTTTACATTACAAATACCTAAAATTTACCTCTAGTCCATGTGGGCAAATTGAGTAAAATAGCTGGTGCAGAGTAAGTTATTTTTCAATAGCTAGTCTAGAATACCTCCTCTTTTGGACATTTTTATTTAAAATAAATGCAACATGGAAGAAGCCCTTTAAAGATTACAGGATAAATCCATCCAAAGTTAGAAAATACTTGAAAAATAGCTGTTTGTTCAATAGTATGGAATTCCTCTTAGAACATGTATTTCATTATAACAATACATTGTTACAATTAAAATCATGCAATCATGATTTTTTTTCTCATCCTTCTTTCAGTGCATTCCCAGTGGAATTGTCCTAGGGATGTATCAGAATTACTAACACAACAGGTGGGCTGCTGTCCCAGGGTTTACATGATTCACTGATCTGTTCCCAAGTTTGCATAACATTTGAGGAAGGAAGCTATAGAGGAGTGAAGGATGGTCTCACCTGAGGCAATAGAGGACTGACAAGCTGAAGCCTTCTGTCTGCTATGTAATTCCAGTGCAAGGCAGGCAAATCACTTAAAAGAAATTTTTCACAAGTGCTCCCTCAATATCCAGCTTGAGACTCCGGACTTTAATTTACAGAAGAACCCGA